>NC_091792.1:43376666-44030000 GCF_041296235.1 Equus asinus
TTCAGTTTCTTTGATAAATAAGGCACATTGACATTTCATGTTTTGTCTTGAGTCAATTTTTGTAAGTTGTGTATTTCAATATTTGTCCATTTCAACTTAATGACATGTGCTTATTATCTTTTAAGTCTATGAATCTATGGTAATATCATTTTTGCATTTCTTAAATTAATGTTTGTTTTCTGTCATTTTTTAATGATTTGTATTATTAGAGTGTTCATCAATATTATAAATCCTTTCAAATAACCCTTTTTTCTATTTGTTTAATTTTGGGTTTTTACTGGTTTCTGTTCCTTATCATTGCTTTTCTTTTAGGATTTTTACCTTTAATTTATCATGGCTTTTGTTGGTCCTTGAGAAGGCGCTTAGATAATTGCTTTTTAGAATTTCTTCTGTGTTAATCTATGTATTTAATGCTGTGTGTTTCCTCTCAGCTTTTGTTTAGTTGCATTCCACAATTCTTAATTCCACATTTTTAATGAAGTGAAAATAAGATACTTTCTAACTGCTATTGTGATTTATCTTTGACATATATAATTTAGAAGAGTACATTTTAATTTCCAAACATTTTGAAAATTATCTATTTTTTTACTTTTGTCATTGATTTCTAGATTAATTCTTTTATGACCAGAGAATATCCTATGAATATTTTCAATCTTCTAAATTGCTATGATTTGGTTTATAGTATAGCATATGGTGTATTTAGACTAATATAACTGGGAGACAATTCTCCATGGGTCTCTTGGGTTTCTGCACATCTTTAGAGCAGAGGCTCTGACTCCCCTTGTTATGGACTATACTGTAAAGGATATCTGTACAGTGATCAACTTTGGAAAACAGAGGTAGTGTCTCCCTCCAGAACAAAAGAGAGGTTTTCTTACCAACTTGGAACACTGTCTATCTCGGGATCAGCAGGCAAGCATGCTTACCATCCAGTATAAAAGATTCAGGTTTCTAAGCTCATCTATATTCTTCTAGCACAACTCACTGCACATGCAGATATTACTTGGCCTTCTTCAAGTTGTCTTGTATGAATTGTGGCTTGGGGAACTGGCACCAAATACGTTGATGCTTGTGTAGCTTGCTGTAATGTGAGTATCAAAGCCCAGTGTCTCTGATTCAGGAAGCTCACATCTTCTGCCAGTCTTCATGAAATCATAGCACACTAACATTTTAGGTTAAAAATAGGATAAAATTGGGGATGAAGTCAGCAAGATGGTGGAATAGGAAGCCCTAAACCTTCCTTCTCCAAAGAGACACTGACTCAAAAACAATACACAGACCAGTTTCCCTTGTAAGAGATCCAGAAACCAGTTAAGAGGTTCCTGCTCTCCAGGTAAGGGCAAAACCAGCTGCATCAAAGCTGGTAGGAAAATTCATGGTATTCAATTGCCATGTCCTTCCTTCCAGCTCAGTGTGACATAATTGGGAGAAAAAATTCCATCTCCCAGGTTCTCTCTGGGGAGAGAAAGAAGACTTAAATCTGTATCCAACATTCCAACTTTTTGGAGGGGCTGTCCAAGGGCTGACTTCTGTCTTCCTTGTCTTAGAGTACTGATGGGGGGCTGCCCCATGGCCAAGTGGTTAAGTTCACGTTCTCTGCTTCGGCGACCCAGGATTTCACCAGTTTGGATCCCGGGTATGGACACAGTACCACTCATCAGGCTGTGCTGAGGTGGCATCCCACTTAGCACAACCAGAAGGACCTCCAACTAGAATATACAATTATGTCCTTGAGGACATTGAGGAGAAGACGAAGAAGAAGAAAAAAAGGAGTAGAAGAAGATTAGCAGCAGATGCTACCTCAGGTGCCAATCTTTAAAATAAAAAAAAAACAAAGAGTACTGATGGGATGCAGCATGTTCTGGATACATGAAGGAAGCTAAGAACAAAGGAGAGCTAGGTGGCATGATCCCACTCCAGAGGAGCTGCAGTACAGCAGACAGAGGCCAACACAGCTCAGCAGCTTCTCTCTCAGGAGAAAAAGAAATGACAACAGCAAGCCCTTCACTATCAAAAACTATTTTAAATGTAAGTAGATTAAATTCCTCAATCAAAAGACAGAGTGGCTGCATGGATTCTAACAAGCAACAACAAGATACAACTATATGCTGTCTGCAAGTAAGGTACTTTAGATTGAAGGACAAACAGGCTGCAAGTGAAAGGATAGAAAAAAATGTTCCATGAAAATGCTACATGGTAAGCAAAAGAGAACGTGGGTAGCCACACTTACATCAAACAAAATAGGTTTGATGTCAAAACTGTCACAAGAGACAAAAACGGAAATTATACAATTATAAAAGGGTCAATTCACCGGGAAGATATAGCATTTATAAATATATATTCACCCAACATCAGAGTACTCATATACGAAGAAAACATTGATGGAACTGAAAGGAGGAATAAAACAATAAGAGAAGGAGATTTCAACGCTTCACTTTCAATAGTCGGTAGATAATCCAGACAGATGATCAGTAAGAGAACAGGGACTTGAACAGCAACCTACATGAAATGGATTTAACAGAGATGTACAGAATTTTACTCCAAAAACAGCAGAACACACAGAATTATCTCCAGGATAGATCACACGTTAGGTCACAAACCATGTTTTAACCAACTTAAGAACATTTAGGGGTCGACCCCATGGCACAGTGGTTAAGTGGCCACATTCCACTTCAGCGGCCTTGGGTTCGCCGGTTCGGATCCCGGGTGCGGACATGGCACTGCTTGGCAAGTCATGCTGTGGTAGGCGTCCCACATATAAAGTAGAGCTAGAGGGGCACGGATATTAGCTCAGGGCCAGTCTTCCTCAGCAAAAAGAGGATTGGCAGCAGATGTTAGCTCAGGGCTAATCTTCCTCCAAAAAATTAATTAATTAAATAAAATTTTAAAAAGAATATTTAAATCATACAAAGTACCTTTTCTGGCCACAATGGACTGAAACTAGAAATCAATAGAGGAAGGAAAACTGGAAAATTCACAAACAGCTGCAAATTAAACAATAAAACCCTTCAACAACAAATGGGTCAAAGAAGAAATCATACATTAAGTTAGAAAAAAGTTGAGACAAACAAAAGAAAAGAATATCAAAACTTTTGGGATGCAGCAAAAGCAATACTAAGAGGGAAGTTTATAGTGGCAAACAACTATGTTAAAAAAGAGGAAAGATCTCCAAAAACAACCTAACTTTACACCTCAAAAACTAAAGAAGAACAAGGAAAAAAGTTAGCTGAATGAAGGAAATAATAAAAACAGTAGAAATAAATGAAATCAAGAATAGGAAAAAATCAACAAAATTGAGTTGGTGTTTTTAAAAATCAACAAAATTGTCTGACCTTTAGCTAGACTAACTGAGAAAAAAAAAGAGAGAATTCTCAAACAAAATGAGAAATAAAGGAAGAAACATTAACTGATGCTACAGAAATAAGAAGAATTATAAGATACAACTATGAATAATTACATGTCAACAAACTGGATAACCTAGAAGAAATAGATAAATTGCTAGAAATATACAACCTACAAAGACTGACTCATGAAGAAGAAAGCCTGAACAGACCTATGACTAGCAAGGTGATTGAATCAGTAGTTAAAAATCTCCCCCACCCAAAAACAGCCCAGGAGCAGATGGCTTTGTGGAGAATTCTACCAAACATTTAAAGAGTTAATGACAGTCCTCCTAAAACTCATCCAAAGACTTGGAGACAAGGAACTCTTCCAAACACACTTTATAAGGCCAGCATTACCTTGATACCAAAGTCAGACAAAGATACTACAAGAAAAAATATCTAAAGGCCAATATCTCTGATGAATATAGATGCAAAATCCTCAACAAAATACTACCAAATCAAATTCAAAAGCACATCAAAAGGACCATACACTACAATTAAGTGGGATCTATCCCTGGAATGAAAAATGGTTCAATATATGAAAATCTCTCAATATGATACACTACATCATCAGAACAAAGGATAAAAGTCACAATGGTCACATCAATAGACATAGATAAGCATTTGACAAAATTCAACACCCTTTCATGATAAGTACACTAAACAAACTAAGAATAGAAGGAAATTACTTCAATAAAATAAAGGTCATATATGAAAAGCCCACAACTGACATCATACTCAATGATGAAAAGCTGAAAGCTTTTCCTCTAAGATCAGGAACAAGACAAGGATGCCCACTCTTACCACTTCTATTTGACATAGTACTGGAAATCCTAGACAGAGCGATTAGACAAGAAAAAGAAATAAAAACTCTCCAGATTGGAAAGAAAAAAGTAAAATTCCCTCTGTTTGCAAATGACATGATCTTTTATGTAGAAAATTCTAAAGAATTTATTTTAATAACTGTTAGAACTAATAAACGAATTTAGCAAAGTGGCAGGATATAAAACCAACATACAAAAATCAGTTGAATTTCTATACACCAACAATAAACAATCTAAAAAGTATATTAAGAAAACAATCCCAGTTACAATAGCATCAAAAAGAATAAAATATTTATGAACAAACTTAAAAAAGGAGAAAGACTTGTACACTGAAAACTAAAAATATTGCAGAAAGAAACGAAAGAAGACAAGACTAAATGGAAAGACAGCTCATGTTCCATTGGATTGGAAGACGTAATGTTGTTAAAATGCCCATACTACCCAAAGCAATCTATAAATTCAATGCAATCCCCATCAAAATCCCAATAGCATATTTTGCAGAAACAGAAAAAGAAATCCTAGAATTCATATGGAACCACAAAGAGCCACAACAATCTTAAGAAAGAGCAAACCTGGAGACCTAACAACACTTCCTGACTTTAAGATATATTACATAACTGCATAGTCAAAACAGTATGGCAGGTACATAAAGACAGACATGTCAACCAGTGGAACAGAATAGAGAGCCCAGAAATAAAAACACGCATATACCGTCAAATAATCTTCAACAGAAGCGCCAAAGTATACAATAAAGGAAGAATAATCTCTGTAACAAATGTTTCTAGGAAAACTGAATATCAATATGCAAAAGAATGAAACTGGACCCTTATCCTATACCATACAGAAAAATCAACTCAAGATGAATTAAAGACATAAACATGAGACCTGAAACTGTGAAACTCCTAAAAGAAAACATAAGAGCAAAGCTTCACAACATTAGTCTTGGAAATGATTTCATGGATATAATACCAAAGCACGGGTAACAACAGCAAAAATTGACATGTGGGGCTGCATCAAACTAAAAATCTTTTGTGCAGCAAAGGAAATAATCAACACAGTGAAAGGTATTCTATGGAATGGTAGACAATATTTGCAAACCATATGTTTGACAAAAGATTAATCTTCAAAATATGTAAAGAACTTCTACAACTGAACAGCAAAACACCAATAACCCAACTTAAAAACGGGCGAGAAACTTCAACACATATTTTTTAAAAGAAGACATACAAATGACCAAAAGGCATATGGAAAGATGACCGACATCACTAATCACAAGGAAAAGGCAAATCAAAACCACAATGAGACATCATCTCACATCTGTTAGGATGGCGATTACCAAAAAGGAAAAAACGGGACATGACAAATGCTGGTGAGGAGTTGGAGAAATTGGAACCCTTGTGCCCTGTTGGTGGGAATGTAATATATTGCAGCCCCTATGCAAAAGAGTATGAAATTTCCTTAAAAACATGAAAAATACAGCTACTCTTTGATCCAGCAATTCCACTTCTGGATATTTATCCAAAAGAATTGAAAACAAAATGTTGAAGAGAGATTTGTACTCCCATGTTCATAGCAGCATTATTCACAATAACCCAGATTCAGAAAAAAACCTAAATGTCCACCAATAGATGAACGGATAAAGAAATCATGGTATATACATACAATGTAATATTATTCAGCTTTAAAAAAATCCTTCCATATGTGACATGGATGAAGCTGGAGCACATTCTGCTAAGTGAAGTAAGCCAGTCACCGAAGGACAAATACCACATGATTCCAATTACGTATTTAAAATAATCAAATTTACAGAGGCAGAGTGCACAACGGTGGTTGACAGGGCAGGGGAGGGTGGAAATGGGAGGTCTTCATTCAACCATATAAAATTTCAGTTGTGCAGGATGAGCAAGTTGTAGAGACGTTTTTGTACAGCGTAGAACCTATAGTTAATACTGTATTCGAAACTTAAAAATTTGTGAAGAGGATAGATCTCACACTGTGTTCTTACTACAATTAAAAAAACAAATAAAATTTAAAATTATGTGAAAAATGAAAATATTTTAGTTTTACCTCTTTTGGGGGTTGGGTGGGTGACGCAAGAGAAAAGAATAGAGAAGGTGCTCTGTGTCAGTGTTGTTTAAAAACTCAACACATTTGATCCTTAAATTTCTTAATCAATTAATGGAATCATATGATTTGGAATTTACCTTTAATTTTGAAAATATTTTTTCTGAGAATGGAACTAATAGAATAAGCAAGGGTTTTTTTGTTCTCAAAACTTTTGTTTATATTATTATGTTGGGGTTTTTTTCCAAATATTTTTCAGTTGTTTGAAAACTGATGTGCCATTCTATCCCAGATTTTTTTTGAGGAAGACTAACCCTAAGCTAACATCCAGCCTTCAATCCTCCTCTTTTTGCTGAGGAAGATTGGCCTTGAGCTAACATCTGTGCCCATCTTCCTCTACTTTATACGTGGGACACCTGCCACAGCATAGCCTGATAAGTGATGGCTAGGTCCTCAACTGGGATCCAGGCCAAGGAACCCTGGGCCACGGAAGCAGAGCCTGTGAACTTAACTGCTATGCTCCACCGGGAGGCCCCCTATCCCTGATTTTTTTTAATGAACTCTCTATGGCAAGTTTCTAATGAAAATACAGCAGAGAGCACGTAGGATGCATGATTGCATTGCCAGCGTAAAGCATGCTATTTCACTTAAAAAAAAAAAGTGTCTACTATTAAAGTCTCCAGGTACAGAGACAACACAGAATCATTAACAAGTCAAAGAAAAGACAAAGGCACATTCCTTTTCCTCCACATCCCCAGGCCATTCTAGAAAGGTCAGCAAATCTGCATTTTGCCTATTCCTTTTCCATGGCTCTTGGGTTCACTAGAAATTTATGTTAATAACTAGGAAAAGGGGCTAACAATAAGCACTAGGAAAACCACTCTTGTTTTAAGTTAAATACCAAAATTCAGCAGTAGCCACTTTAATCAGGATCGTATACCACCAGTGTATATCATCTAAATACTCGCAATTCCACGTACAGTCTCTCAGAGGGTTACACAAATGGAAAACCATCCATAAGAAGAGATTCATGGTTAACTAAGGAAATTCAACCCAAAAATTTACAAAGTTAAAATTAAACTCTCATAAACTTCTTGAATCAGAAAGTCTTGTTTGCATGTTTAAAGAGTAAATGACTTTAATAGTCATCAAAATTTGTCTTCTACTACAAGTGTTCTCTTTAATTTCCAGTATATTCTACATAGGCAAGCTCTGCTCATTCCAAACATGCTTTTTGTTCCACTTTGATTGGTCGTCTCACTTTTATATTTACCTTCCCTTAGAGTTCCTCTTATTAGCAACCTGATAATTCAGAGAATCTAAGTAGTCTATTAGATTAGTTGTCTAGAGTAATCTATACAGAAGAAATGGCTTCTAAATTAAACACTAGAAATTGTTTCACGTTCCAATAAATTTTGTGTGGAGGGGAAGTGCATTGCACAGAAAAAAAATCTGAGGACAATATTGGAAGTGAGTTTAACCTTAGATTCTCTTTGATTAAGGCCCCTGAGGTTAAATGAAATTGCTTTGGGTCATATATTAGTTAAAGCCTAAAACAAATTTCACTACTGGTGCTAGAGCCTCAAGAGCTCAGAGGAACAACACCCTGCAGAGGTGGAACTCAGATGTCTGTGGAGGGAGCATCAGCCAGCTGGTGCCGATACCTCTGAGCCGCCAGGATGAAGTTAGCTCTTGGAGCATAGAAAAACTGGAAACAGGTACCAACTGCTATGACTCAAACCAAATGCTGGAATGAAGCACTGTTACTAGAGTGAGCAGTCGGGAAGGAGCACGTCCCTTTTTCTTCCTCCAGACCCCCTTGAGTTACCCCTGTTAGCAGAATCTAACAGGCATTCACCTGCAAAGGTAAGCTCTGACTTGCAGAGTCCCAGCCCCAGCATCACAGAGCAGAGTCTAGAGGGATGGCTTTGGACCTGCAACAATATTATAGCTAGCACACTTAGGGAGGCATCCCACTCCAGAGGACACTGCAGTTTGAGACCTAAATAAGGTATCTGTTAAAAAAGTAAAAGGAGAGTGTGACTATGAGTATGCAACACATACGAATCTATAGATCAATGCAGTTTAGTCTTGGAGCTGTGACACATACACATTACAGCTTGAGAGCTGAAAGTGATTAAAGAGGAATTTCATTCTATGACCTCTTGGATGACATTAAACTAACTGAAATAAGAAGTCTTTAGAAGCACTCATTAAAGTGTGCTTTGTTTCCATTTCACTTTCCTCACAGGTTTCTTTCTCGTCTATGCTTCTTCCCCACCCAAAGGAAAAAATCTTCCTCTACTCCCAGTCCATGAGGATTTCTTCGTCCTCTTTCTCACTCTTACATTGTTTTGGCATTAATTATAATTAATTAATCATTACTTAGCATCTTTCCCTATTATGTAGTGTTATTATTCATTGTGACCGATTGATTGCATTAATGACCCCAGTTCTCACCCCTCCCTGTATTTAGGCTCTTTTGCATGAAACTCTTTGGCTCCCACGTACTCTACCACAGGTCTCAGCCACGTCATTTGCTTTGGCCACTGAAGTTTGAGGAAGTGGGACACAAGCAGAGGCTTGAGAAAGCATTTGCTACCTGGGTTTGCGCTCATTCTTGCTCTTTGACGCCACCATGAGAACACGTCCAGGCTAGCCTGCTGAAGGATGAGAGATACTTGGTCCAAATACAGCTGCTATCCTAGTTAGCAGCAAGTTTACATCAGGCCTGTACATAAGTCCACTCAAAATCAGAGGAACAGCCCCACCAAGCCCAGCCAAAATCTCTCATCATGGATTGGTGAGGTAAATAAATTCTTATTACATTAAGTTTCTGAGATCTGAGGTGACTCGATATACAGCATTATCATGGCAACAGGTAACTAAAGTACCCTTTAACAGGAGAAAACAGGGCTGGCAATTATAATATTCTCTCTGGTAGGTTGAGGAAAGATGAAATTCTATGAACATTTATACTAATAACACCTTCTGTCATATTTCAGTTAAAGTACACTGACAAAAACAAGTACAAATTCCAAAGTAAGAAACAGATGATTAGTGGCCTGTTTACAAGAAAAATAAGATTACTATCCATACTTAGACCTGATTCAGAATAACTTCATTTTGAAAAACTACAAATATTATAGTCAAGCTTTTCATTACAATTTCCTAAAAAACTTCTAAATCAAATAGAACACTATGAAGAAGCAATGATATATTCAGAAGTCTCCTGCTGAAAATTTAGATCAAATTTTGAAAATATTTTCTAGCTTGTTTATGCTCTTTGCCAGAATGACCCATTCCTCTCAAAGACTTTCTCATGGTTTATTTATCAAATATATTGAATGAGAGATATAAATCATACCAACTAACTATGGCACTCTAGTTTTACTCTGCTTAGTCAGTCTCCCGGAAGATCTTTGGATAACCTAAAAGAAAACTATTATGATCTGTCTGAAATCTTTCTTAAACAAATTTTTTTTGAAAAAATTGAGTCATTCTGGGGGCAAAAGAAAGGGTAACCAACCACTTCCTATTCTTAACTTAAGAGATTTGGAGTTGTCAATAGATTTTTCGAGATAAATACCAGGAAGGAGATGGGGTAAAAAGATGTAGATACCCACCAATGTGTTTGCCTGGCAAGTGCTTTATGTGGCCTTGGTTCCATAGCCCAAGGTATAGAAAAATGACTGACTCAGGCCACAGTCCATAGAAAGTACAACAATTCCAAGAACTGCCCCCTTTCTATCTCACTCCCTTCTTCCTTTGTAGAGCTGGACCAATTTTCCTCACCTGCCACACATGGCCAGGGCCTTCACAGTGCATTAAACATCAGTTAGAGTGAAAATCTTTGGACAAGATGAATTTCACCGAAGTCGTGAGTATAGAAGCCATATCGGCATGAGCTGAAGAATAAATGATATTGGCATACAAGTATGAAGACAGATCAATGGAATAGAAGAGCAAGTCTAGAAATAGAACCAAGAACATCTGGAAAAGTAGATTTGATAAAGGTTTCATGTCAAATCAATGAGGAAATTATTTAATAAAATTGAGAGAACCAGGTAGCTGTCTGGAAAACATTAAATTTGGAGCCTTATCTCAAACCATACCCCAGGTATATCAATGTTTTAAATATATGAAAATGGGATAATAAAATTTAGAAAAGAAAATGAGAGAATTTTAAAAAATAATCTCAAAGAGATCTTTCCAAACTTGATGCATAAATTCCACTAAGGGAAAATAATTTTTTCATTACAAAAGCATTTGTCAAAAGATAAATGACAGAGAGAAAAAGCATTTTGCAACACATATCGCAGACAAAAAGTAAATTTTCCCAATATATAAAAAGGTCCCACAAATCAAAATCAAACTGCAGAATCATGTATAGTGTGCTTCCATTTGTGAAAAAAGGAATTTAACATTTGAATTTGATTATATATAAGTGAAATATGCCAGGAAATATGTATACAAGAAATTATTAATTATTGATTGCCGCCAGGGAGGGGAAATCAGTGGTCAGGGTTCAGAAATGAGAGATTTTTCACTGTATATCCCATTGAACTTTTAAATTATAACCTCTGTGAATGTATTGTTTATTCAAAAATAAGTAAAAACTGAATTAAACTTCTCCATTTATTAAAAAAACTGGTATCCTCATATTTTAATCAGAGTTGTTGGTTCTTGCCACACACAGAAAAACCCAAAAATCTCAAAGCTTAACAAATGCAAGATTTATTTCTGACTCAGTAAAGTCTGATATGTGCTGGATGGCCCTAATATATCTAGTATCCACGACATCTGGAACTCGTGGCCTTCAAGATTGGTGGCAGTGGAAAACAGGTATGAAAAGGTACACAGGTTCTAAACTGTCCCAGCCCAGATCTGACACATGTCATTTCTGCAAACAGTCCACTCGCCAGAACCAGTCACATGGCCACCACCTGACTGCAAGAAAGGAGATGAAAGGGGCCACTCCTGTAGTGGTAACGGTTAAGTTTGCATGCTCTGCTTCAGTGGCCCAGGGTTCGCGGGTTCGGATCCTGGGTGTGGACCTGTGTTCTGCTTATCAAGCCATGCTGTGGCGGGCATCCTACATCTAAAATAGAGGAAGATGGATACAGATGTTAGCTCAGGGCCAATCTTCCTCAGCAAAAAGAAGAGGATTGGCAGCAGTTGTTAGCTCAGGACTAATCCTCCTCAAAAAAAGTGAAAGAAAAGAAAGGAGGTGAAAGGAAGTGCATGCATAAAATACCTAGTGGCAACTACTACACTTTCTACCCCTCAGTAAATTAATTTTAAATAAAGGTTTTAGCAATTACAAAGCCTCCCATTGTATGTAACTTCTATTTTATGTGCTTTTGACTTTACCATGTTAAAAATGCATATTAATATTCCAAATAAACACACATGGATGAGCCCCCTTGGATGTTTTAGAATACCCAGGTATATCCTGCCTTAAAGGTAGAAGAATGAACTTTGACCCAGAACAGCAACATGAGTAAATGTACCGTTAGTCCATATAAATTTGGGTATGCTATGAAATGTTGAGTTCAGTCAATTTTGGCTGTGCCAGGTACAATTAAACATTAGTAGTCCACACAGTTGTTAACCAGTCTTTGAAGGCAGATGAGGTCATACTATCCACTTTGTCAGAATCCTTCAGCCAACTTTTCACATGTACAGCCAGTGGAGGCCACTAAGTGTATTCTACCTTCACAAGTTATAAGGAATGTCTAAAGGAAAGCCAATACAATGTTCTGCTGTCTAATTTTATCCTGGAAAGAACTGTTTGTATTCATACTTAATTTTTGTCTCTCAGTCCTACCTTGAGTCCATTTTGCCAAGCTGTGATTTTTCACTTTGCAGCAAGAGAAATGAGGTCTCCTAAAAAAATTGAAAGCGATGAAATAGATGACCGAACGGCTTCCACATCGTTCTTTTATCTACCATGGGAGGAAGCCTAGACACGATTTAGCACCATAATTTAGTTGGTCTCCATTCTGCAAAAGTGTTTATTCACCAGAAAGATTCCTGTATCCAATTCTGAAGAATGCCAGACGTCCAGAAGAGAGACTCAGGAGACAGGACAGAAAGCTTTGGTAATTGGGACCTAGATTGAGAGATTACTCCCCATGAGAAGTGAAGAAAAGAATTGGAGAGGAGATTGATCAACATTTCAGCAGAGGAGCCAAAGCAAGTGAACTATATCTCAACATGACATTTTAATGAGGCACGAAGGTGACTGCAATGTGCGAACAGGGCATTTCACCTCTTAAATGTCTGCTATTTTTGTTTACCTTTAGTGAAAACACCACAGGGTCAGGGTAGGTGGTCACAAGTAGAATGTTGAGTCGTGAGCACACCCTACTGGTTTGGTTTGAGATGACAATAAAAGATAATAGAAGATCTCAAAGATACATATTTTTTAATTATGGACATAAAGAAACATATAGTATTTCATAATTTTAGTGTTTTACTAAGAATAATAGTAATATGTATCTTATGTATATATTAATACAGCTTCATATCTAATACATATATTTCAACAGAATCAAATCCTTTCTGAAGTTTTTGGATGTCTTGATATGCCTTCTTTTCCTCTTTCTCTCTGTTTAAGATTCTTTGAACACATTCAGCTCTCATTTCGTTTTACCAGACTTTGAATGCACCCCAAGAAGGACTCTTTTAAAGTGAGTCAGTCTGATCCTGGATCCACACAGCCACCTGCAGATGTCACGCTCAAACACTGCTCTTGACATGCCACCTGTTTTCCCTTGTTCTCCTTCGGTGTTTGCTTTCATCAAGCAAATTCTTCAAACAGCTGGGTGGTGCCAACACATGGAGCCCCATGGGGAGTACATTTTTGCTCCACACCAGAAAACCAAAGCTAATTGCTCAGTCACATTTAGGATACTTTTTCTACTGTGTGACTACTCCAATTATGTTAGCCATATTGGGTTAGAAAATAGTAGTGTTTTCAGCCACACAAGAAGAACACAATTTTATTTAAATATGAATGCTGGGGGAAAATCAATAGGTAGCCATAATTATGTGACCTATTCTCCTGTGGGTAGAAAATAAATGAATGTGTGGATGATCCTTTCCATCCGCTCTCTTCCTGACTGGGGGACACGATCAAGAAAGGCATGCTTAGAGGACCGCAGTGGGAATAGAAGAGCTTGAAATTTATTCTTTTGTTTGGTTTGGTTTTTTACGCAATAACAGTGACCAAGGCCACATGGCTATTTTTCTATCATAATTTTACTACATCTCCATACCAATGCATTGGAATTTCACTCTTGCTGTATTCTCAGGGTCCAGACAACAGGGATCAGGAACTAGTCACTAAATTCATATAAGTAAATGGCGGCAAAGAAAAGGAAATTTATCATTCTACTTTTATGTAGTCCAATCTTTGATTTTAGAGATCAGAAAACTATATGAATACCATGGTGCAAAAGGAAGTTCTCCCCAACTTTTACATCGATCAAGCATAAAATAATAATTTTGGGACCAAATATTAAACCTCTTCCAGTATAATAAAATAAAACTCAAAAAAAGCCTTGTGTTGGCACAAAATATAATTAACATTTGGTAATGTTTGCCTTCCATTTATTTTGGGCTCAAAACTAACTCTGACCCAAAGAAGTTCCAACCACTTTATTCATTTTTAAATGGCAACATTCCTTAATTTGAGGCTTATTCTTTCAAAACTTTGACTCACACCATGTTTTTAAAATTGAAATCTGATGGACAATTGTGTCCAAATGGCAACATAAACTCTCTGAATCCAGGTGCTTTCTCCATCTTCAGTTACCTCTAGGAAATCCAATATGCATCCTGCAAGCAGGATAATCTAATAAAGCAGAGCCCTAGTCGTATCACTCAAAAGCCTTTAATGGCTTCCCAATTACCCGCAAAATTAAATTCTGAAGTCTTATCTCAACATGCAAAGTCCTCTTCAGTTGACTTCATCTTTACCTCCTATCATTCCCTTTGGACATTCCTATGTTCCAACCTAACTGAATTATTTTCTGCTTCTTTGAATGCTTCTTGTGCATTTTTCTTTTTTTTTTTTTTCAGTGAGGAAGATTGGCCCTGAGCTAACATCTGTTGTCAATCTTCCTCTTTTTGCTTGAGGGAGATTGTTGCTGAGCTAACATCTGCGCCCATCTTCCTCTATTTTGTATGCAGGACACTGTCACAGCTTGGCTTGATGAGCAGTGTGTAGGTCCTCACCCAGGATCTGAACCTGTGAACTCCAGGCTTACAAAGTGGGGTGTGTGAACTTAACCACTACGCCACCAGGCTCGTCCATCTTGTGCCTCTTTTTATGTGACTCTAATGCCATCCAAAAATTACCATCAACCAATCCAAATTCCCTTCAGATCATGTCTAGTAATAGTGATGATGACAATAGTGACAAGAGAAGTAGCCGTCATTAGCGAGGGCTCATTACGTGCCAAGCAGTGAGCTAAGTAAACACTTTCTACAGATAATATGAACTAAGCACTTCTCACATGTAATAATTCATTTCTTTCTTTTGACAGACCTAGGTGGTAGGCTCTCTTTTTAATGAGAAACTGAAATCTAGTCATAAATAACTTGTCCTAGGTCCCAGACCTTGCATGCAGAAGAGCCCAGATGGCAAATGCTTTCTTTCTCATGGGTCATTCTGATTTCTGAAATGTTATCAACTGACTTTATCCAGCTTTGTCAGGCAGAACCTTTTGGGTCTTTTTGGCAGAAATTTTAGCAAATGGGTAAGAAGCCATTCATGCCCCAGTTCTGTAAGCTCAGTAGAGTCCAGCTCTCCGTCTTAGAGATCCAGCACCACTAGGCAGGAAAGTTTCACGTTAGCCAGAGCGGGATTCCAGAAGCAAGATCTTCTTTACGTAAATGCCAGCAAAGGCCAACCTGAATTTTTTGTGTTGCGGGTTGGATACATTGAATTTTTTAAAATTTAACTAGGTTAGCAGTTCTTAGAATGTGGTCTCCAAGGCCCTTTCAAAGAGTCTGCGAGGTCAAAACTATTCTGCAATAATACTAAATTATTATTTTGTCTTTTATCAGTGTTTCAGCATTTACAGTGATGGTGCAAAAGTAGTGATGAGTCCAACCGTTGGAGCCTTAGCACAAATCAGGGCAGTGGCACCAAACCACACTAGTGAGTCTTGTGATCCTCACTGCCAGTGCACTCGCAGGGGAACAAGTGCCACTCAAAAGTGTCCTTTGTAGGGGTTGGCCCTGTGGCCGAGTGGTTAAGTTCGTGCGCTCCGCTGCAGGCAGCCCAGTGTTTTGTTGGTTCGAATCCTGGGCGCGGACATGGCACTGCTCATCAGGCCACGCTGAGGTGGCGTCCCACATGCCACAACTAGAAAGACCCACAACTAAGAATATACAACTATGTACCGGGGGGCTTTGGGAAGAAAAAGGAAAAGATAAAATCTTTAAAAAAGAAAGTGTCCTTTAGAAAGCAATAACATTTATTAATTTTATTGAACCTAGCCTCTTGAGAACAGGCCTTTTTAAGGTTCTTTGTGTAGAATGGAATATTTGTATGTTGTATATACCAAAATACTATGGTTGACTCAAGGTAAAGCACTTGTGTGATTGAGTTACAGCTGAACTCGATGTTTTTATCATGGAACACTATTTTTACTTGAAAGAGGAACTAAAAGACAAAATACGGTTACTCAATCTTGCATATTTGGCAAGTGTCTTCTCCGAAATGAATAAAGTGAATCTGTTACTTCAAAGAAAGCAATCAACAGTATTTGTTGCCAGTGATAAAACTGGAGATTTCCAGGAAAATTTAGAATTTTAGAACTTTGTCTTCTTCACCATATTAGCAATTTCCCAATATTTATAAACTTTTCTCATAAGACTGATGGTTATATTAATGACTGTGATGTTTTTTATATTGCAAAATGAAGAGCATTAAGATTTGGAGGGTCTGCATAAATCAGTGCACTGATATTTTGTAATGACCAATGCATGATGTTACAAAATGATACATGGATAAAAGATTCATTCAAAGTGCAAGATAGGCCAATGGATTTTAACGGAGTAGAACACAAAATGTTCTTGAATATCACTTCAGATTCTACATTGCAACTAGTCTTTAAAAAATACCACTTGTTATGTTGTGATATAGTACCCCAAAAAATCCAAAACTATCTACAAAGGATATTAAACTAATTTTTTTTCTAGCCACCTAAGTCAGATGAGGTATGAGGTCTGATTTTCGTCATATGCTTCAACCAAAACAACATACCTCGACAGATTTAAAATAAGAACATGTGAGAATCCAGGCATCTTCTAATAATCCAGACACTGAAGAGATTTTCAAAACTGTAAAACAATTCCACTCTTTCCTTTTTTTTAAGAATAAACTTATTTTTCATAAAAGTTTATTTTTAGCACAATATATTTATCACTATTTTGAAATTAATTGATAAATATTTTAATTCCTTACTTTTAATAATATACATTCTTGTGGGATTTTCAATAAATTTTTAGTGTATATGGATTCCAAAAAGATTATACATCACTGAACTAGGTCATCATCTCTAAGGATAAAGACTATAAGTCTTGCCAGATTCTTATCCACCGTTCTCAAAAGGATGAACATGTCTGGGAAATGCTTAAGCTGATCAACATAGCTTGAATATCTTTAATTTCACCAGTGAATGCCCATGTTAGCATTTACTGTGGTAATTAGAAAGCGTCTAACTCACACATTAAAATCATTTCTGACATTCACTATGTGATTAGAAAAGCCTCAAGTGTTGACCAAATGGAGACGATAGCATGTACCGTAACTGGAATATGGGCTTTCTCACTAGAATTCTAGCTGACAAAGCGTGGGGTTTAAATTCCCTATTAGAATTCAGAATTCAGTGACTAAGTTTTAACTTAATCAAAATAAGAAATATGTAATACTACACCATCTCTGCTGAAATATTTAAAGTAAAATTATAGACATTGTAATACCCAGTCAGATGCCACCTGTCTTTGAATTTCTTTAGTTCTTCTTACGTGCCTCTTTCACGGCACCTAGTTGTATATTCCGCCATGTTTTTTTGTATTAAAAGCTTTTGTGCATTTATTTTACTCCCTATTCTTTTCACAAATTCTGACGATTACCTATCTGACTACTACAAACAGAAACAGCATATGATAATTGGATAAAGCAGATACTAAGAAGCAAGAGAAATCTAACTATGAGTGCTAACAGGAAGCTGGACAGGTAGAACATGCGATTCCAGGAATTCACAGGGAGCAATAGTAAATAAACAGTAAAGAGGAAATGGGGTAAATGCAATAGATAACAAATACCTAGGAGAAGATACTGTTTGGTGAAAGAAAAGTAAAAATAACAAACATCCAAAAACAGTTAGTAAAGACTTTTTAACCCAGCACGAACTTAGAGGTGGGACTTGAGTCCTGAGGGAGAAATAAAAAGGAAAGTGACATTCATCATCTTAGAGATTTGGTCATTAGTTAGTTATGAATTTAAAGACTCAAGAACAGGAGAACAAGCTAACATTCCGGTTTCCTGTATCTCAGAATATATAATCAATAAATATATAATTTTTACTTTAGTGAAGAGATGGCTTCAGACATACTGGAAATTTCTTTCTTACTATGTGAATCTATCCATCTGCAAATAAAGTCACAATGTTAATTGACATAACATGAATAAATAAATTCAGACACATGGAAGAACAGCTTCAAAGCCATAACTCTCAAAGGCTTTCAGAGAAATTAATTCAAACCCAAGCACAACGTTGGAGCAAAAAAAAAAAAAAAAACAGGCTGGATTTTAATTCTAGCTTGACCACCCTCTAGAAGTATAATCTTGGACAAAATATGCAACTTCTCTAAATCTTAATTTCCTTACTCTTAACATGGAAGATAATATCTTCCTGATACAGTAATAAGGAGTATTTGATGTTATATGTATAAAAAGCATAGTACACATAAGTATGTTAGTTTTTTATTAATTTCAATACTGAGTCATTGATTTTGATCACAATGCTATGAAAAAAACCTAGAGGGCTAGCCCAGTTGCATAGTGGTTAGGTTCATACTCTCCCTCACGGTGGCCTGGGGTTTGTGGGTTCAGATTCTGGGCACGGACTTTCACACCACTCCTCAAGCCATGCTGTGGCAGCATCCCACATACAAAATAGAAGATGATTGGTACAGATGTTAGCTCAAGAACAATCTTCCTCACCAAAAAGAAAAAAAAAAACCTAGCTATTATCACCATTTCCAAGCAGAAAATATTTCCATGTGTCATCACAGCCAAAAAAAACCCATGAAACAAAACAAACATCATTGAAAATATATTTTAAATGAAAATGGAAATAGCCATCCACAGTAGAAAAATAACATGCTTCTTATTATGAATATGCTCAAGAATTTTAGTTATCATGCAACAAAGACTTTAAAGAGGTGAGAAATTTTTAGCAACCAAAATTCAGATATACGGATGGATTTCTGAGTGGGAGTAGAAGTAAAGAAAAAATTATTTTGTCTAGAAAGATGAAGACTGAAAGTGATATGGTGAAAATAAAGAGCATAGTTAAGATAAATGAGTTTCCTTTCCTTGGATTTTCCACGTAAAGAATATATACTAATCTATTGGTGGATTAAAAGTTAAATATTTTCCACTATCTCCCACATTTTAACTTGGAATAATACATAAATCTTTGAATACATCGTATTTATTTCTCTACAAATTAGTCATTTAAAAATATTTCTTATAAAATGCTGCCCTGAAAGTTAAATAATTTAAATATATGCTATGAAACTACTTATAAAATGTTCATCCTTGGGGCCAGCCTGGTGGCATAGTGGTTAAGTTTGCATACTCCACTTTGACGGCCCAGGGTTTGCATGTTCGGCTTCTGAGCGCAGACCTACACACTGCTCATCAAGCCATGCTGTGGCAGCATCCCACATATAAAATAGAGAAAGATTGGCACAGATGTTAGCTCAAGGACAATCTTCTTCAAGCAAAAAGAGGAAAATGGGCAACAGATGTTAGTTCAGGGCCAATCTTCCTCAGCAAAACAAAACGAAGAAAAGAGTTAATCCTTTACTGTACCACAATATCCTGACAAGAGTATTTTCTATTGTCCTAGGTTCTCTTACCTCCCTGGAAAGTGGTTATGCATATGACTGACAGAAATAAAAAACACCTAAACTCTGATTATGACCACACAATCAACCTAATCTGAAGTGAAAAAGAGATGTTCTTTGCGGTAAGTTAAAATGCTCTAAATCAGCTCTCTTCAAACTTTGGTATGCATACACCTTCTTTTCAAAGAGTATCCAGGCATGAACAGATTCAGATTCTCAACTTCCATGTTGTTGTTGTTGGGTTTTTTTGGTGAGGAAGACTGGCCCTGAGCTAACATCCATTGCCAATCTTCCTCTTTTTGCCGAGGAAGATTAGCCCTGAGCTAACATCGGTGCCCATCTTCCTCTATTTTGTATATGGGATGCCACCACAGCATGGCTTGATGAAGAGTATGTGTGTCCGCACTGCAGGATCCCAACCTGCGAACCCTGGGCCACTGAAGCAGAGCGCGCAAACTTCACCACTACACCACTGGGCCAACCCCATCAACTGCCATGTTTTTAAACTTCCACGTGTACACTCGTGAATTGATCCTCCTAGGAAAACACTTTTGATTGCAGTTCAAAACTTCCTTTCCAATCTCCCTCTCAAGACATTCTTATGCCCATCTCAAAGTTACTATGGTCCATTTTTCCAGGGTGTAGAAATTTCCGGGGAGCCAAATGGAGGTATAAAAATATTAATGTTGGTATTGAAACAGGAAATAACTAATGACTGGTAACGAGTCTTTTCTTAAGTCAGATCATTTACAAATCTTTGTTTTGAACAAAACTGAAGAAAGACCTAACTGGTAATTTTCTATTATCAAGATTATTTTTAATCATCTATGTGATTTGGAATGAGAGTAAGGAAGGACTTCAAAGAATTATGCCAAATTCTAGTCATAAAACTTCTTCTATTCCTACCTGTTTACCTATGTGAAAAAGTTTCTGACCGTGTATAGCTAAGCACACAAAAAAGAATTTAATTAGAATTGTATTTGAACACAGTCTAAATCTAACAACAAGTGATATTTAGATACATAAATTAATTTTTAAAAATTCCATCCATTAAGAGATTTATTGAGATGTACTACCAAAATTCTTACTTTTATGTTTAATTATTATTTTTCAGAATGTTAGCATATACAGGTAGTTTTTATCAATTTGTGTATAATTATAACCAGGATGAAAACTCAATGCAGAAAAGAATCTTTCATCAGAGATTTGCAACCACAGAAAATTGTAAAACATTAGATTTTAATTATACATATATATGTACACGTTTTCTTATTGCGTAGAAGCCTGATAGAATAATCAATAGGAGGCATTCAAACAGAAACATATTTAATATATTTTTTAAAATCGATGATGGTGCATATCAAGTTGCTATAATATTTAAACTCTGTAAGATACATTTCAAAAGATAAAGTCACAATTTTAATTTAGTTGTGATTATTTATAACATGCCAGAAGCTTTTTTTAAAGTTGCAATATTCATATTTGTAGTTATGATGACACCTTTAAAATGGTCTACTAAATAGAAGTTAGTCATAGTTTTACGAAATTCTTTCAGGGATAAATGAGTAAAAATCTGCAGTCCACTACTCCAGTCTGAACCACTGACACCAGAAGACCCTCAACTGAGACTGTGCTGATTCTAAAACCTCACACTGATCCCTGCAAACAAGGAGAAAAAATAGTTTTGTGGGATTTTTTTCTTCTCAGCTCAGTGACGATGTCTGGTCGCTGTTAACTCACCGCACAAGATTTACGATTTTGAATGATTAATCAGCAGTGACCATGATTTGTTTTGAAAGAATTTCCCTTTGAAATGTACCTTGATCTTGATATATTGCTTCAGGTTGATCTATACAGGAAAAGCTGACACCAAAAGCTGTAACTGCTTTGAGGGAGCTTTACGTGATTATTAGATTTCAAAGCCACTAAGCCTGTGCTAATCTTCCACATACGAGTTCTAAACGCGATTGTTTGTGAGCACTTCCTTCTTTCTCTAAGGTTTCCTCTCTCCCATTTTCTCCAAAACCGTCTAAAACACGAATTGGTTTTCTTTGAATCAGAAGTTTTAGCAAGCTGAAAGCCATTCATTTGAAACAATTCATCTAACTACAATGTGAAACATTGGCTTGTACAACTGCTAAGCACCCAGGCAGAGCAAAGCACATCTCTTCTAAGCATTTAAAAATCAGACTGTCTATAAAAGTCACATCAAGTCTTCAATAAATTTTTCCACAGCATTTGACCATTTCAGGAGCACAGTAAGAAGCACAATGTTTTCCTTTTTAAAGCATTGACATTTATTACTTTGTACAAATTGAGTGTTTGAGATCCAGAAGACCACGGCAGATACAGTAGAAGAAAGTCAATTGCTTTCTTGATTGCTTTAATAAAAGCTGTAGAACTTCTTTATATTTAACATCTGTACCACTAAAGAGAATGTGTGTGTGTGTGTGTGTGTGTATGTGTGTAAATGGGAGCTCCAGCTGCTCTTAGATTGAAGGAATCTCCATGGCATCAGGAGACAGGAATGATATTTCATTCACCCGTTGGCCATGGTAAAAGAGTCAACAAGATCCACATGGTTGTTCTGGGTGTTAAAGTGTGTCTGCTTTGTAATCGTTGTCTGAGACCCAAGCCCTTGCTTTATAGTGCTTAAATAATTGATTTCATCCAGCCTTCAGTCAGAGCTAGAAAACCCCAAATATTTTCCCATTAATCCTTAGAGTAGGGCACTGCTTATGGTGCTCAGTAGTTTCAAAATTCATGGATTCATGGGAAATCATAGCGTTTACAAAGAAATCCATTTTGGCTGGGAACGAAATAGAAGCCCCATGCTGATGACTTCATAATGTGTCAAACCAGAGCCACAGGTTGACATGGTAAAACAAGAATATTATTAAACTCATGAAAAATTCAGGTTTATGCTGGTCAACCACTGAATAGATTATTCTGCATATATGTCATTGCTATTTTTTTAAGTGAATTTACAGGAAAAAAATAGGGATCCAATGAAAACATATGAAGTCATTCACACGCTATAAAATGTTAGGACACCTGGCTCTTAAGATCAAAAACTCTCTAATGAAGGGCTCAAAGGTGAAAAGACATTCTGAATGCTTAGCTACCACAAGGAGTAAGTTTAGTAGAAATATATTCATACAAGGAAAGCATTCATGATATTCTGTCTACTGTTCTAACCGATGCAATACAAATTTTATTCACTGTTGGAATTAAAGGGAGTTGTGTGCTTATTCATAAAAAAATACAAACTTCATTTCATTGTTTGTATTCGATTGTTTGACATTCTGAAAGAATTTGAGGCAGGTTACAAACTAAAGCACAGTATGAGATAAATCACGTAGGGATAAATATAACAAAGTTTCCTGAAGGAAACTGGAATAACTGCTCTAAGACATCTGAGTTGAGTAGATTACCATACTCAGGCAATAAATTTGTCTGTAAGGCTTTTGACTGCAAAGCCAAAGGATGGGAAACATATAGGGTTTCACTGTTTTTGCACTTTACCATTAGAAAGCCTAAAAATTCATCTAATGTCACTATTTCTCGTAGAACGAAAATTGTGTGTGTATGTTGTGGCCGGCCATGTGGATGTTACCTGTAGTGTAGATGGAGATAATGTGTAACCCGTGTCAAGGTGGTGATATATGTGTCAAGATGTCAGACGCCACAAGATCTACAGGGTACACAATGAACACTAATTTAGTTCCAACCATTGGTAAGCTGCATATTAACGCTTACAACAAACAAGCGTGTCAACATTACATCATGTAGAACAAGGAATTTGCTGCATTTTTAAAAGACATTCCTCAGCTGCTGAATTTAATAGAAAGTGGGTGGGAGAAAATGAATTGCTGTTTCTAAACGTACCTCAGAAATTTTGACCAGCCTATTTTAATTTGAGTGTTTCTCCTTAAGATCATTCCACAAATAGCAGATAAACTGCCCTGATGGATTTTCAGAAAAAGATATTTTTAGTGCTATGATCTGGGTCATAGCTCTAATCCACTAAATCTTATCTGTAAAACTGTGTGAGGTGATAAGCTTTAGTATGTGCATTATCAGGTGTACGTATTGTAAAGAAATAATTAGAAAAGCCTCCACATATCCCAATAAAGTGTTTCTTCATCAGCCCAGGGTTGCCCTCTGAAGAATGGATGGAGGGGACACCATTAGCCTGTGTAGACACTGCTGGACAGGGACCTGGTAGAAGAGTTATCCTCATGTGGATTCCAAATGATAAATCTTTGTGTCACTTTGTGGTGTGAATTATATGATTGGTTTGCTGCCTTGCTTTTTCACAATTTTTCTTTGAGCGAGAAAAAGATTGCTATCTGTGTTTAAGTTAATGGAATTTTTGCATTGGAAGATTTATGTAATGGGAAATAAGAAGAAATATGTGTTTATTTTTAGCAACACTTGGTGAGAAAAGGCAGGAGCCAATTACTCGATTTAAAAAGAAAAAGAAAGTTTCCATGTGCAAAGAAACATGCATTTTAAGCAGATGTAACAGCAAGTTCATTGATTTTCCTGAGGCCATGATTGATTCTCAGAAGGAGGCCCATTTAGAGGTGCAGCCTTTAAGCAGAATTCAAGGGCACAGGTAGTGTCTCTGAATGACCTTCCCGTTTCTATCTTTCTCAGTCTCCTGTCAGCCAGCACAGCTGTGTGGTAATGGCCTCAACTAGATAATCCTTTCAAGAAAACGAGGGTACTTGAGGTTTCCAAAGATCAAAATCAAAAAGAAAAGCTGGCACACAATATATCACCTTTAAGCTTAAAACAAAACAAAAAGAATAACAGGAAAACTCTGTTGTATTCTGTTAAATCAGAATTTTTTCTTCTTCAAAAAATTACAGAGGGGCAGGCCTGGTGGCGGCGCAGTGGTTAAGTTCACGCACTCCACTTCAGTGGCCTGCAAATGCAGGTTTGGATCCAGAGCGTGGACCTAGCACCACTCATCAAGCCATGCTGTGGCAGCATCCCACATAAAACAGAGGAAGATTGGCACAGATGTTAGCTCAGGGCCAATCTTCCTCAAGCAAAAAAGTAAAAGAAAGAAAAAATTACAGAGATTGTCATTTTGCCTCCAATGATTGACAGAATTACAAAGCAACGTTGAATCACTCTTTCAGAGTTTATTTTTGAGCACTTCCTTACAGTGTGCCTTTGAAAGCCAACATGGAATGAAGCAAACTCTCTTCCTAGGGCTCATTTCCTAAGGAGTGAGACAAACAGTATACAGGTCTGTGCGATATACCTTATACTAGGTTGTAGTGAGTGCTGTCAGAAAGGCAGATGAGGGGTACTGGGGGTTGTGAGAGGGTTACAGTTTTCTCTGGGGCAGTCAGGGAAGGCCCCCCCGGGGCGGATGGCTGTGGAGTCAGGAGGAAACTGCCTGGCTTATTCCAAGACCATCATGGAAGCCAGTGTGGAAATGAGTGGTGATTGAAAGATTCAGGTTCTTTTATTTAATTTTTAGAGACAAATTTTTATTTAAAGAGTAGAGGAAAATCCACTTTATTTTGAAACAGTTGCTGGTGCAGTGGCAACATTTTTAGTTCTAGGAAATGATATGTCTCTGAAAGCCACCTTTTCACCTGGAAAACCGGAACAGAGAGAGCTGTTATTTCACATATCGTTCTCCTCCCCTGCAGCTCAATAAGTTTCTCAGAAGAACAGAAGGAATCTTGTATATTTCCATACTTAGAATGATTTTTGTTTTATCAACAGGACCATCTCTACAAACTTCGAAACCCAATTTAATGAAAGAAAAAACACTCAATTGGTTAAATCTACAAATACGAAGATAGACTTGACTCCTCCTCCTGGGAATAAATGTGCCAAGTCTAATCACGGCAGCGGACTAACGCGGGCCTGTCCAATAAGCAAAATGCCAAGAAACTTTCCTTAATAAAGTACACAATCCAGAGATCCTTTCCTCATAAATGGACAAGTTGTTCCATTCCCATGATGTTGGTCATCAGTTTATTTTAAAAAGAAGCTTTTCGTTCTTTTCTCTACTCCTCCATCCATCCCCACCTGCAAAAAACAGGCCAACTTCTAAATTTATTCCTTATAAATACATGGGCTATTTTTACAAAGGTAATACTCAGAAGCCAAATTAAGAAAAAAAGGAAAATACGTAAATTGAACAATAAGCAATGAGCATTAAACCACATGGTAAAAGGAGAGAGGAATAAGCAGAAAGGAAAGAGAAGCCACTAGCTCATCATTACTGAATGCAATGACCCCAATTAGGCACTTTTTTGTGATGAAATCAGAGTTCTGAGCCATAAAAACTCACAAATAGTAAGAGCTGCAAAATGTAAAATTAAGGACCCAAAAGTTTTTTCTCATTTTTTTATTGAAGTATTATTTATACATATAGGGTCTATATTTTCCTTTTTATAAAGCTTGTTTTCTTTCCCTATTCACGAAGTAGCACACATTTGTGGTGGCATAATTTGGGGACAGTGATCTCTGTTCTAAACTGAAAGATTGTTTTGCCAGATGTTAAGCAGCTCTGACAGCTTTTTTTTAATTGAAACACGAATGTATCATTTTGCACCTAATTTAAGAGTCCCTAAAAGAATCAGAATCTTTTATCTGCAAACATAAACACATTTGAATTGCAGTTTTTGGAGACACATCAGTTTCCATGGTGAGTACCTGGGACCCAATGCTTTCAACCTAAGCCTGCTCTTTCCAAAGTCGTTCATTAAAGAAAAACTAGGTTGTTAAAACTACGTTACAGGTGTTTCATTATTCTATACCACATTCAACAAGGAGACAGTCCAAACTTCAAATAAATTCTGTTCATAACAACCAAATCATAAATATCATTTTCATCATTTTGCTATTAGGTAACTCAGAATATGCTATTATTTGATGCATTTCCAAGACTTTCCAAGCGTATTGTCTCTTCTAAACTGCTGTCTGAGTAGTTCTCAAATACCTTCTCTGCGCTGAGATTAGCATTTAAGAAGTTACCTCAGTATGAAAAGATTTGGTTTTGTTACATCTAACTATGTTGAATGTGGTTTGTAAATCATTTTGTTTCCATGGGAGATTTATATATCAAAATATGGCGAATTGAAAGAAATACTAGTTATATTCTGGCTGTATCTTTGATTGTCAGGAATGATATTCTTAACACAAAATCATCTTCTGTGCTCTTCTCACTAACACTCTTTTCTGCATTTGTTGTTAATGCCATTCCAAGTCCAAGGACCCTGTGTCCAGGGTGGAACCCTGCCCAGTCTTTCTGTGCCATGCTCTCATCTTCTGGTGCTGTCTGACAACGTTCCTCTGCTATTCATGGGGTTTTCATGGCCGGTTTTTTCTGACGTGGGTGGCCAAGTCTTTCTTCCTAGTCTGTCTTAGTCTGGAAGTTCCGCTGAAATCTGTCCACCCTGGGTGACCCTGCTGGTGTTTGAAATACTGGTGGCATAGTTTTCGGTATCACAGCAACACACAGCCACCACAGTATGACAACTGTCAGACAGCTGGTGTGGTTCCCTGACTGGGAAACGAACCGAGCCTGTGGATGCGCTGAATCTTAACCGCTAGACCACTAGGGCTGGCTTTTACTGCATACAATTGCCCATTTGTGTTCTGAGATACTGTCGGGTCTGGGACTTTTCCCTGCTTATAAGCTAGTCAATTAGCCTGTCAGTGTTTCATGGAAACTGGCAGAAGACACAGAGACAAGAAAGCAGCAGAGCAAGCAGCATGAGCATTAAGATTGCATCGATTCCCCATATTCGCCAAGTTCCATGGGGGGCTGCAGAGGGCCAGTCAGACACTAGGCATGCAGTGGGTTTGCATCGCAGCTCACAAACACGGCTTGGAAAATCCAAGCACGAAGCAAGTCTGCTCTTTGTCCCTGAGGGATAAACACAACCCTAAGAAACAGCCTGGGTTAAGAGCGGTCAGGGCCTTGCACTCTTGGCATACCCAACAAGTAGGCACAAGGAGGCCCAGCGCACATGGAGGAGTACCTCTCCCAACTGACACTTCGGTGAATTTGCATTCAAAAGATTTCCTGATTGATTTTTATTCATCCCAAGAAAATCTATTCATAGTCTCTCTTTGTCACACACACACACACACACACGCACATTTTACACTGACTTAAACTGAAACCAAAATCTTAAATAATGACCTACTCACCCCACCTGTTCCCAGGTCAACCAAATTACCTCAGTAATAAAAGTAAAGGTGGCTTTTTGTGCTTGTTCACTTCTTTGCTTATAAGAGCCACATGGGTTAGGTATTTTTGCTGTATTGTCAGCTGTCCCTTAGGACTGAATTGAAGTCATCTCATTCTCCATAGACAACAAAAAATGCAAAAAGCTGCAAATTTCCATCATTATGAGTAGATACTGTATTTAGAAAGAGGAAAGCTGCTAGAGCCTGAAACAAAACACTGGTTGTTCTCTGTTTAGACTATTCTGGAAATACTTCGACAAATTAAAAAATAAAGTCCTGCATTACTTTACCATAGAATATATAGGTATATGTTTTCACATTTATCAGATTATAAAATGCACATGTTTTTCTGTGAAATTTAGCTGAAATATTTTTTGGCTTTTGATCTTTTATTCCAGCTGGGGCTGTCTAATTTCTGGTTTATAGTATAAAAAATAACATATGAAAGAGAATACCAGTGAGTTTAGTAAAACCTAAGCAAGGAACAACATTATGTGTCAAAACTTATCTTCAGTCTATTCAACCATTTTTTGTTTTATGAATATTTCTTTGCAGGACAGCTTGCCTTTGAAGTGAATTAGAAAGATGAGATGTATAAAGTGGATCAGAAGTAACAAAATTATATGTTACATCTTAATTTTTAACTTTAATACATGCATAAATGTCTACTGCAGGCTTTAGAGAGTGAATAATATATTTCACTGGGGATAACTGTAGCCAAGCATTTCCAAAAATTCTAACTGTAGGTATTATAGGAAAAGTCCGGAAAATAGCCCAGACAAATGTACTCCTTTCACATAAATTATCCAAAAATGTTATTTTAATCTTAAGAAAGTATAGATAGTTTCATTAAAGTGAGAAACAAAAACCAAGGTTAAAGAAATTGTCTTCCATAACTTTACCCTACCTGCCACTTCGTGCAGTATAATTTTAATGTCATTAGACCAGAGAACAGCAGTAATAACACCATCTTTTAAGTAGTATTGCCCCTTTCTTTCATTTACTGAGAATTACTCTCCACTTATTCAGCAAGCATTAACGACCCCACCGTGTCTTGAGGCTAGAGAAAAAGAAAAGACTGAAACAGGGTGTCTGCCTTCAGGGAGTTTCCATTCCAGTGGTAGAAATGAATTCATAAGCCAGTTGTGACATCAGATGAGATAAGACCCTGTTAAGTGCTATTAGCAACTACTACATGCAATAGACCCTGAGGACTTGAACTCCACCTTAGTTCTAAAGCAAGCACCTTTGAATGGCACACTAACTTTTCCAGAATCTTCCATGACAATTAAATTGGGCTAGTCTACCTTTTTTCTTAAACTCCATATTCGTA
Source organism: Equus asinus (assembly GCF_041296235.1). Classification (NCBI taxonomy): domain Eukaryota; kingdom Metazoa; phylum Chordata; class Mammalia; order Perissodactyla; family Equidae; genus Equus; species Equus asinus. Next base: position 43,405,661 of record NC_091792.1, read on the forward strand.
TACCAGAAAGTTATAGTATTTTTTAGAATCCTATCATAAGAACTCAATAGTGACTCCAAAATCCAAAGTCAAAGTTCTCACAGTTTCAAGAGTTTTGGCACAACTTTGATGCTCTGATGTGCGATTCTTAAAACAGCAAGAGAGTGATAATTGCTCCTAATAATGTAAGCTACAGTATGTCGAGTGCTTGTCCGGAGTAGGCACTATGCTAGACCCTTATGTGTTTTTTTCTCTCTTATTCCTTAAAATACTACTATGAGATAGAGAAAATGAGACTCGTATTTAGAGATGATACCTAGGCTAAAATAAATTAGGTAACAGGCTCCCAAATCCTCATCAGTCCTGGGAAGAGCAGGATTCCAACCTCCGCTTGACTGTCTCTCAACTGTGTGACTTGTTGACACAGTCAACTAAACGGATATCTTTCTAAATGTGCCCAATGTTATTCTTAGGTGCCTTTTCTTTTTTAAACTTTATAATTCATAGTCACTGGAAGAAAGACATTTTCCTGTGGTCTTTAAAAATGGCAACAAGTTGTCTTCAGAAACAATATTCTTTCTGTCTGTATTAGTTTGCTAGGACTACCTTAATAAAGTACCACAAACGTGGTGGCTTAAATAGCAGAAACTCACTGTTTCACTGTCCTGGAGGCCAGAAGTCCCAGAGGAAAGTGTCAGAAGGGGTGGTTCCTTCTGAGGGTGTGAGGGAAACTCTGTTCTATGACTTTCTCCCAGCTTCTAGTGGTTTGCTGGCAATTTTTGGTGTTCCTTGGCTTGCAGATCTCTGCCTTCATCTGCACATAACATTCTCCCTGTTATACATGTCTGTGTCCAAATTTCCCCTTTTTATAAGGACACAGTCATATTAGATCAGGGGCCCACCCTATTCCAGGATGACTTCATCTTTACTAATTACTGCTGTAATGACTCTATTTCCAAATAAGGTCATATTCCACATACTGGGGGTTAGTTCTCCAACAATGTGAACTTGGGGGGATGCAATTCAACTCATAACACTGTCCAAAATAAAGTCAGTGTTCACAAAAATTAAATCAAATATAAACAGTTCAGCCTAAAATTTAGGGTGGCACTATTTACCACTTATCAGGAAAATTTTCTCTGTTTAGTTGAATGAATCACAGATTGCAAACTCAAAACATAAAGGTGGATAGAGACAGGCATGGAGCTGTGGAGTATAAGTGAATAAACATAGATTGTGTGAGTGGTGTGGACTGTGGTCAAGCAAGAAAAGGCACGCCTCATCCCAAAAAGGAGCTGCTTGTCAGCTCTAACCGGTTGATGCCATAAAGAGAATTCTTCAAGACCATGTAGAAATCCATATTTTTTTGCGTAACCACCCATACTAAATATAGGTTTATACTAAACACATACCACACACACACACACACAAACACAGTGTGAGCCACTACATCACTCGGCAGAATCCAGCCCATAGTTCTACGATTCCAGGTCCCAGATGCACATCTCTGCCTCCAGAGCTTCTCAGCCTGCAGTCCCCTCTACAGAGATGTTCCCAGGACCTCTTCTCTGCAAACTCTTCCCTGGCAGTCCTGACTTCAATATCAGCTCTAGAAAATCAACTGTTAACTCTTCCTCTTTCACCCTGGCTTTTGGCCTGTGCTTCAGTCCTACATTTCCAACCACTAGCTGGTTGGGATTTCAAACTCAGTATGCCCCGCAAGGACCTAATTATCTTCCACAGTCCTCAGTTCTTCCTACTTCCTGCCTCTATTAAGGGCCTCATCTCTCCCCACATCACCCAGGTTGGAAAATTATGGGAATTCTTTGAAGCCTCTGTTGTAACATCTATGTTTAACAATTTGATAAATTAGCTCCAGAGCCCTTTTAAAGGGTTAGGAAGTTAAATGATGCTCCCACAGGTAATCCTTTAAGTGACTGTGAGTGTACATGTATCCCACTCTCTGGAACAGCTAGCAAACTGGGGAGGAAATTAAAATGCCAACCAACCTTCACTGCGGGTTTTTGCAATATGCATAAGCACCTGCAGCTGGAAGTCAGGTGAGACTCTGGCAGCCAATGACATATTGTGTAGTGCACAAGGAACGGGTGATTTAAATGTTTAATCTAAACTTTAAACCCTTTAAAATGCTTCCCAAGAAGTTGGCTCAAAAATAGCACATACGTGCACAAAAACACTAACCAACTAATAAAAAAAGCAAAAGGAAGTGCATTCACAGAGAAATAGAAAATGTTTAAAAATATATGTATATAGCATTGATTCCAACTTCTCCAGTAGAAATGGATTGCTATGTGGATGTGTTCACGTACACAATTTCTCTGAATGGAAAATTACTTTCTTCCCACTCCTAATAAATATTCAGCAAATACTCAGAGCATGTGGTTCAAGTAGGAAATCAAATTATTAACATTTTGGAGCACCAACAATTCTCCCTTTAATAATTTTGCACCATCTCCCTATCCCCACAATCATTAGTCCTTAGCTGAAATATTCACACTACTCTTTAATCTGTCAATGTGAGTATTTTTGGTGTTCTTGAGATTCGTTTTTTCATATAGAAATGATATTCAGAAATGATTTTGTACTTTTAATTAACATGTAATTTATGAAAATTGCAAAGTCACAAGTGGAGTGCCCCTGGAAATTTTAAACTCAGCTTGTAAATATTATTGATTTTACAGGAAATTTTAACCTTTAATCAATTAAATGTTCTAAGTTATTTCAACATGCATTTATAAAATTAACTTATTCTGTTTCCTTACAAATACTGCGATTGTCTGCCATAATAAACAAAACCTTTCCATACACTTAAAAAGTCTCCTAAATCTAATAAATGAATTTATAAATGTGGCAATTCTTAAATTCTCATAAATGTTTTTAATATTAGCTGCAAACTTATTTTTACCTCGAACTCACAAAAGTAAATCCATTTTTCAGTTACTGATTTTAAAACTAGGTGAAAGATACCCAAATATGCACCATAGTAGTTATAATATTCAAACTATACAAAATATTACTACACAAGACAAAAATATAAATATCATAGTGTTGCTTTATTATGGCTCTATAGCTAATTTGAATTCTCTCCTGGTTACAAAACATTTAACTACTAAGGAAAAAAAATGTGTCTTCACACATTGGGGTTGCCTCATGTAATAATGGGATAACCTTCTCATCATCCAGAAGTTGTAGCATCCTGAAAGCTTCAGTGACTCCCCAGGGCAGACCTACACTTTCTTTTTTTCTTTTTGAAGATTTTATTTTTCCTTTTTTTCCCAAAGTCCCCTGGTATGTGGTTGTGTACTTTTAGTTGTGGGTCCCTCTAGTTGTGGAACGTGGGATGCCGCCTCAGCATGGATTGATGAGCTGCGCCATGTCCGCACCCAGGATTCGAACTGTCAAAACCCTGGGCCGCCAAAGCAGAGTGCTAGAACTTAACGACTTGGCCATGGGGTTGGCCCCCCCTACACTGTTTCTAAAACAAACTCATTAACTACGCATTCTTATAGCTCTTTTTTTTAATATATAAATAATAAAAACATAAAAAGTTACTTTCTAATGGCCATTTTGGTCAAAAATGATAGTGAAAACAGAGAATTAAGAGCTTTGGGGTTTCCTTTGAGAGAGCTTGGAAGGCTTTGAAGGGGTTTGGGCACAGAAGCAAGACGAAGTGGTTCACGCCAGCTGCTGTCATCTAGAAAATAGATGGATGGGTCTGTGAGGAGGAAGGACCTTGAGTATCCCAAGAAAAAGCTCACATCTAGTCAGCACACAGTGAGAAAATACTAAAGGTAAAATATTTGTGAAAGTGAGCAGTTGTTTTAACAGAATTTTCCTTTTCAGGACGAAGACTGTTGCTGAGCTAAAATTCCTTGCCAATCTTCCTCTGTTTTGGATGTGGGACACTGCCACAGCATGGCTTGATGAGCAGCATGTAGATCCATGCCCAGGATCCAGGCCTGCAAACGCTGGGCCACCAAAGCGGAGCACATGAACTTAACCACAATGCCACTTGTCCTGACCCTTTAGCAGAATTTTTTTAAAGTGCTTTCTGGACAACATTTATTGAAAAGTACTATAGTTTATTCAGTTAACATTTTAAAAGTCCTGAGACACATTTATGTCAAAAAGTAAATATTAAAATGCCATTTCTTCATAATCCCATTTGTGTAAAATTCTATTTGAGTAAAGAAAGCACAAATTTTAGGTTTTTTTTCTTTCAAGATTTTTGCAAAAGTAAGTAAAAGTTTTCTTTGAAAGCATACAAAATTTAAAAAAGGAAAAATATTCAAAAAGAATTTTGTTAAGATAAATTTCAAAGAAATTGTGAGCAGCCAGAATAAGATTTTACATAGTTTCAGACTTTGTGTTTTTGTTTTTAAGATAACTTTATGATTTATAAAGATCCTACACTTGCCATGTTTTCCTCTATAATAAAGGCTACAAATAATAATAATAGTTGGTAAATGCAGAATACTTAAAAATTTTATTAGATTTCTTTTCAAAAAAGATATAATTGGGGGAAAATAAACACACCACCCTCTTAATTCTCAGAGGTTTTGAAATGTTTGCTCCAGGAATCAATGAAAACCTCATATTTTAGGTCTTTTTAAATTAACTTGATAATGCAGTGGAAAATATGAGCAGGAATGATTTAACACGGCCAGATAAAGAGCCGCATACTCTATCAGCTCTGGAGTGAAGACATGGTTTTAACGTTATCACATTAGACATATTCAGTCATTTGTACAATAACTCATCATAGAAGTAAGCAAATACAATTATTGCTTCTTTTGCCATTTAAGGATATCAGAATTCTTCACACAACATAAAAATCTCGGAGATTTTATGAGGCAGGCCTGGTCGTGTAGCAGTTAAGTTCACACTCTCTGCTCGGGCAGCCCAGGATTTGCGGGTTCGGATCCTGAGTGCAGACCGAGCCCCGCTCGTCAAGCCACCCTGTGATGGCATCCCACATAAAAGGGAGGAAGATTGGCACAGGTGTTAGCTCAGCAACAATCTTCCTCAAGCAAAAAGAGGAAGATCGTCAATAGATGTTCCTCACCAAAAAAAAAAAAAATCTAAGAGATTTTATTGTATTTAATTAGTTTATACAATTTTAAATCTTCTTAGCTGCTCTCAGGAAGCACACATTTGAAACCTAATCAGAATATAAAAGGAAAAGTGTCAATTTTGCTTAAAGGAAACTGCTGGCGTTTCATGGAGATTTCAAAAAACAAAAAAGAAACAAACAAACAAAAATTACCTTTTTGAGATGACTTTGGGACAATTCATATGAAAGAAGAGGACTTATTACAAGGTTAATGTGAATAGAACCAAGAAGTATTTCTGTCCTGAGAAAAATATAAGCAAAAAGATCTATAGATTCACAATATTTAAAACTAGACATCTCCTATACATGGTAAAAAAAAAAAAAAAAATTCACATAATAGTCCCGGGATGGTCTCAAACCTGAAGGCACTTCATTGTTTGAGATCAGACAGAAATATAGCAACTGAAATGAGACAAAGACCACTTCACTTGTGCAGTATCTCACAGCATCCCGTGTGGACACATTGCTAGTTGGGGCTAAAGAAATGTCCCAAGTAGCACGTCCTTTCATTATTTTTCTTTTAAAAAATTTTTGTTAAGCCTATCAGAAATACCTTGCCAGTGAAACACATGACATTTTAATTCCAACAATTTCCTTCTGAATCTTTTTTTAAAATAAGAATAAGAATTATATTAGTAATACCTATAGTAATAACTCCCACTGCTTGTCATTTCTAACTTCAGAGAAGAGTATGGTCAATGAAACATATCAAACATGACTGTGGTACATAGTTTGTTTTAAAATAGGCACATGGATTCAAGGTAAATGACATTTGACTATGGCAGTCTTGAAATACTAACAATAATAGTCATATAGCTATAATATATTTACATGCCTCTTCAAACTTCTCATATATTATTTACACATATTTATAAAATTAGCAAATGTGAAATTAACATAATTGTTAAACTTTAAAACAATCATGATCAAATTTGCCCATTCTTTCCAGGGAAAATTCTAAACAGTTACCATATAAATGCTATACAGCTGCCTTCCACAATATTCTCATCTGCTGTAAAGGAACTCTTTGGAACTAGACAATAGGAAAAAAATGGAAACAAATTATTTTACAGGCTACTGCTCATTTTCTTGGTTCACAGTTTTAAAATTGAGATGCAGCCATAAGTTATGTGGCTAGAGCCATTTCTTAGGGCCTAAGTATTATTTATCTGTTCAAAAATAACTAAGAGTTGTCCAACAATAAAGGAGACAGAATTAATAGAGCTGTTCAGTTGTTTGGAACGTAGGAAAGTACAATACAAATGGGTTCCGTCAATCACCCTGGTATGTGGAGAGTTCATGTCTTAACTCCCATTAAAATCGCTGAAAGGCTTAGGAGTGTGCAGAATTTCAAAAATGTACCTCGTCTAGCTTTTCAGACAGCACCTTTTGAGACATATGTATATGACTCGAAATACATATAGCCATTACATGTTCATTAGACATTTAAATCAAATATAAATACAAGGACAAGAGGAGATAGAATTTGAAAATTTAAAAGCCTGTATAGATAAAACTTCCACTATGATTGGAGCATTAATAGCAGGATGGATACAGTAAGTTAAATGTACCAAACACACATATATACACACACACACGAGCACAGAGCTGAAATACCGCTCCCCAAAGGGAGTCACCCATGGTTATGATTGATCTACTCGGGCATAATTTCAGAAGAAAGTGGTAAGAAGAGCAGCCCAGCTCCAAGCCGACAGCAGCTTGAACCCTGCATCATGTTTATGAACACCTGCAACTTATATCACATGCCCTTTCATTTGAAACATTCTGCTAAATCTGTAAAATTACTATAGTATGGTCCCCTGCTCTGTCACACCGTGACTACACCTTTGATCTGGGTCCACAGGGAGCATTTATTCATGTGGGCAGCAGCAACAGCTGTAAATACAACGCTAATACTATTGGGGTATTGAATTTCTCTTTATTTTCCAGCTGAAACCAGGGTTTATCTGTACTACAGTTTCCATTTATTACACGTCTAAGTTTCTGAAGTTTCGAGATAATCTACTAAAAGTAGTTGCTTAAAAACTGTGGCCATCAGGTTCTATTAGAACAACAAAAAAAACAATCTTGTTCCCCTTTGGTAAAGAGAATTGACTGTTGCTAATAAATCCCAACTTTCATATTTTTGGCTTTTCTGTTCCTGCCCCAGTAGCTGTGGTTTCATTTTTGTTTATCGTTCACAATTGATGAAGCTTGATGTGGAAGGAAAGGTGAACTTGACCCCAAGTACACTATATTCATCCTCACTTGAGAGAAAGAAGAGATAAAGAAATAGGACAGTAAAATAGAAAATGAATGACTGTGTCTGTGGACTAGTATAAGGAGATAGCCCATAAGACTAGTTTCTTATGATTCTATATTGTACTTTCCATTAAATTCCCTTTTTCATTCTAATTGTTATTTTTCCTCCTCTGTCTTCCATATTCAAAGTCAAACGATCAATTTCATCCTTTATATTCCTACTGCCAATCCTTCTGCTCTTAGAGCCACAAAACTGGATTATATGAGCGGCTTCTAACCAGATTACCTGCCTTCCTGCTTTCCTTCCTCCAGTCCACATGTCATGTTATGAAGAAGCAGTGTTGTGCCGTTCCACTTTTTAAAAATTTTCATGTAATGGGTACAATTGCCCTCAAAACACAGATCAAATATCTTCAAACTGACTTTGTGACTATCCTATGGAAAAGCAAGGAGAGATTTTAAAGGCCCTTGTTTGTATTTATGTCCAATAATCCTATGAGACCAAACGCCCTTCCCTCTTCAATCTAGTCAGATTTCAGAAGCCTCTGGATGGCCTTGCTTCCAAAAGTGTGGCTCATGAACCAGCTATGGCACATTACCTAGGAGCTTCTTAGACAAGAAAAAAATCTTTGACCCCACGCTAGACCAGATGAATCAGGGTTTCAATTTTTAACAAGATCCACCTACACACATGAAAGTTTGAGAAGCACTGTGTCAGGGGAAAGATTTCTAATTTCCTCACTAGTCTTGGTCCACTGCTCTTCGGGCTTCTTTACTGTTTGGTAATTGTCCGGCCTGATTATCCACATTCTGTAAATCAGGCCTCCTGAATCATCCACTTGCTGACTTTCACCAAATTCACTCTTCACCTAGATCCCTGGCCAAAACCCACCAATTTCACATCTCACATGCAGTAGATAAGAGTGAAAACTATTTACATGAAGCACTTGATAACATAAGGATATTTGTGTTTTTTTAACAAAAGTAAATGAAACTTAAGACCGAGAGAGAGTGTGAGAAGAACATTGTGGATGATGTTTGGTCAAACAAATGATCCTCAGTGGGATAGAGAAAAGGAGGGATGGGTCACTGCCAACTAGTGTTATTAGTCTCGCCAAGGCAACATTGAACCCTGTCCTCCATGTGACTCCATTACCATTATTTCTGCTTTTACTTTTTTTCCCAGACAGTAGTGCCCGAAGAAAGGGGTTCATTTCCATTTTATTTATCCAATAGTTTTGAGCCTTTCCTGATGTTTCCTAAAGCAACATACCAACACAGAGTCCCAGATTCCCTGGAGTTGATAAAGGCCCAACATACTTGTGACATTCAAGAGGCACTAAACTCAGACCCCTCAACTCCATTCTCCAACACAAACACCACCAGTTTCCCAATCCCATGCCCCCTTTGTTGTGACTGAAATTCCTCTTCTGAGCTTTTTATTTAAATCTTTCACATTGTTTAAGGCCCCAAACCAAGAACTCTCTATAATCAACAGAGAAAAATCTTTTAATCTTAGTCCTAGAATACTACTTCTATATGATTTAGGATGTGTATCACATTATGCCTCAAAGAGTAGACAAGTCCATTCCCAGACCATAGTTTTCTGCGTTTGCATGTGTGTATGAAGCTTTGTTTGTTTGTTGCTTAGAGACCGTGTCTTATACCAATTTTCAATCCCTCGGAGCAGATAGTACTGAGCCTTGACTTCAACCATTGTTCAAAAACTATTAGTTATATGAGACAACAATTTGAACTCTGAATTTTCTAAACCTCTAATGTATTCTTCTCTTTTCCAATTGAACCAAAACATTGTGTTTGAAAGACACTGCCCTGCATTTCAAGAAAACCTTTCATTAAATTTCTGGAAGTCTATCGTAAGTATTGTATATTCCTTGTAGAGAAAATATATACATGAAATTTCTTTTCATAAAAATTTTGACTTCAAATTCGAAGATCATAAAACTTGAATTAAATTTATGGGATGAGCAATATTCTACTAACTTTGAGCTTAGAATTGTGCTAATTTAACAAGTTCTACAAGACAATTTTGTATTCTGCTCCACTATCTTCTATGACCACAATAAATTTTTCAGCATCAGTGAACATCGAGAAATTAAGTCAAGGGCTCAATGATTACGTGTACCAAGTAGAGAAGCATATCCTTCCTCTTCTCTCCCACCAAAGTCACTGGCTTCTACTACAGCCTCATAAGTCACCAAGTTTTGCTGGGGTCGGTTATATCACACATGCATCTTATATTTAGTGGAAACACACCCAGGGTTGATTTTCATATGACAGTCTTAGACATTGTAATTGGCGAAGTGTCCTTTGTGATAATAATTATATTAATAGTCTTTATAGAATTTTCTTAGATTTTCTATTAAAAATAAGTCTTTCAAAAAAACCAGAAATTAATTGTATCAATAAAATCTTAGAAAGGGGATAGTCAAAGATATTTGTTTCCACAAGTACCACAAAAGAATAAGCACATGTATTTAAAAGTCATATATGTTAAGCATAGGGAAAGATCTCAAGTCCAATATGAGAGAAATAAAACGATATCAAAATAGATATGCACTCATATCAAGAGAATTATGTAAGGTACAAAATGCAAAGTAAGAATTTTAAGATGAGCTTCCCTGATTTCTATGGCTACAGATAATTAATGTTGAACCACAAAGAAAAGGAAAAATTACTCTTGCCTATTTCCTCTCTCAGTCCCAAATCTGTTTACTGTTTATACTTTCACTGATGCAATTATCTTTTAATATTATGAAATTAATTTTTTCTATTTCAAAAAAATTCCACCTGTAATAAATTTTTTGAATGATCCTACATCAAAAAAGAAAATGTCCTTATGAACTTGTTGAAATTAACAAACTTTCATTTACCAATGGTCTAGTAAGAATCATCATTCATCTTCTAAGGAAAAAGGAGAATCCTGTTATAGACAACACACAAAAAATGTCCTAAAGGTTGTGCTTAAATACAATACTGAAAACCAAAGTGGAATCTTCCAGAAAATCTCATCTATTATAAAATGAGAATCTTTCTGAATAGGATTTCCTTGTAGATGTCAGATTTTTGTAGGAGCAAAAACGATGGTAAATTTTATTTTTAGTTCATATTCTTCTTAGGCAAGATGCTCCCCTCATACTTACTAAGAAAAGAACACCAATGCAAAGGTAGAAATAGCCCTTTAGCCCAAAGAATAGTCCCTCTTCTGCAGTAAATTAGGAAGAGATGACAAATTTAAGTCTTCACTTTTGTGATAAAACTTTCAATTATATTTTCAATTTTTTTTTAAACAATCCACTGTGTAAAATTTAGAGGACAGGAAGCAAAATACACTTACCACCTCAATTTTCTCCGTTCCAGGAAGGTGATGAGTTTCCAGTTATGAGAGATGCAGATACTGAATAACCTGAAAAGTTGAGCCTTCAAAGGTAAAACACAGTTGATTTTCACAGCCCCAGATCCCCATACATCCCAGCAAGCTTAGCTCTTTGTTTTTATAATTTTCTTCATTGCTATTGGGGAAGATGTGTCCTTTGTCTTTTCCAAACTATGTAACTTAGACATGTAGTTCAGCAAGGGGCCCTCAGGATCATCCTTTATTCATCCAATGAGGAAATCTGAAATAGGGAAGTGAAGTGATGTTGTTTAGATTATCCAACTCAGTAGTGAATAGCAACTTAACTTTTTAATTTGTTCTAAACATTCCCCAGAAGAAAGAATTTTGAATGAATATGAGGATGTATTTCTTGAGTAACGGATTTAAAATTGACCAACATTATAAGAGAAACCCGTTTGTGAATGTGCTGGGTCACAAAATGAGGTGTTGGTGATATTTTTACTATTATAAAAAACTCTTAGTCTGACATAGTCTGGGAAACCCCAAATATTATACCAAATTGTTCACAGGGACATTTCATGCTGTCAAAAGTGAACAATACCCTAATATGGACCATCTCAGAGCCTTGGCTTTATTACCAAAGTAAATTTTTTTTAATATATGTGTATATATAGATAATAGTATTTACATTATCAGAAGTGGACATTAAATTTCTCATGCACAATTTGTATGTAAAATGTTAACAGCTAGTTTATGTCATTTAACTCTCTTTTTTATTCCAACTGGACCCAAATTTGGTATAACTTAGAATCACCCAGAGTTTGGAGGAAAAATCCATATGTCCAAGCCTCGCATCAGCCATACTGAATCAGAATCTCCTGAGGATGAGGGATTTTCTAAACTTTCCAAGTGATTCTGAAGCTATCCAAAGTTTGGAAACCACAACCATTGTGCAAACTATTGACTAAGATGGTATACTGTGTGCACATGTGTGTAAAAGGTATGGGGAAGAAATTTGTGTTTTAGTTTTAATTTGTTTTTGTTTTTGCTTTTTGTAGAAAATAAGTAAAACTCCCTTTCAATTTTTTTCAGTAACACTTTGGTATATAGTGTCTTGAAAATTGGATGTCAAACATCTTGGTGTTTTAAGATACAGAAAATGTTGGTGGTCAACGTAAAAGAATGCCTTTCATTTCAATTTGAGTAGGGCATAGTCAGAATTTAAAACTAAGACTTCCCTTTCACCGTTAAATGAAAAAAAGGTGCAGTAAGACATAAAGTCGATTTAGCCAGACAAAGCAGGAACTGTAGCTGTTATGTGAGCAGCAAAGGGGATACGGGCCTCACACACTAGTTCGGGATCCCCATGCAAAAGCATGTTTATGGCACATAATTATCATTACAGCACTGTATTACTTTGTGACACATATGATATTACCAGAAGGAATTTACTAAAATTCTGAGTCAGAAATTTAAGCCACAGATATGTACTTGATAATAATATTTTGTTTTTGTAGGAGAGGGCTGTTAAAAGAGTGTATGAATTATACTATGTGCTTTGGAGAACTTGAATTAACATGAATTTGTATCCAAAAACAAGTTTGAAAGTTTGGGTTAAGAAAAAAGTATGTCTAAAGGAGGAAGAAAATTCATGGTTTAATTTTATGTAAATTGAGTTGATAATAGAATACGATTTTACATGCTAAATAATGTGGTATGCTAACCTCCAAGAGAAGGAATTTAGAGAGTGGAGAAAGTAGTCTTTGAAATTGCTAATATAGAATCTATTTTTTAAATCACATTCATTCAGTTTAGCGTAATACATAGGTGATACTCTTTTCAAATTGTCCATAAACTTGTTAAAGAATAGGGGGAGAAGGATTCTCTTTCCACTATTCAAAAGATGTGGTTCTTAATTTAATACTGAAAACATTCTCCAAGGTTTATAAATGACCTAAATGTTATCTCCATCTGTCTTCGATTGGGTTACGTGGAAACAGACTGTAAGATGCAGAGCGGCATGCGGAAATTTTACTAGGGAAAGCTCTCAGAGAAATACCTATAAAAAAGGGAGGAAAGCAGGACTGGCAGAGGGAAAAACTGAGCACATAGCAGTTTTAACCGAGAACTCGGACAATTCTCCCACGAGCTGTGGAACTTTAATTGTCCTTCTGAATTGTCCTAAACTGAGGTGAGGGGGCCCTGCTCTGTAGGCTCACATCAGCCGGTTAGCCAGTGATTGGTAGTTCCCCTCCCCACCCCCTGGGGGAAGTGTAACTTGAAGTAAGGCAGTTCCTTGGAGCTGAGAACAGTTCTAGGAGAAAGAAGTAGTATGAGAAGCCAGCAGCTGATATACCAATGAGTATATTAGCCCTGAAGAATGGGTCTGAGACCATTATTCCTCGCTAAAACCAAGGAAGCAAAAGATCTCAGCAGAGCACCATCATATTCCCTACGGTCCATCCTTGTACCACTCAGATCTACTTGCTTCTTAGAGTAAGTTTGGCCAACCAAGCTTACTTTGGGAAGCTTCCTGAGGCACTTAGAAGAAAAGGATCAGCAGAACAAACTACAGCCCTGATACCGCAGTTGATTTCAAAGCCATAGCTGTTACTCAGCAACTCTCCATTCCACCATACATTCTGAATCTTCCTCATGCTGGGCTGGCAATTCAGGTACTCTTGCCTGGCAGGGTAACCAAGACTCTCATTTCCAATGAATCTTAACCCCTTCTCAGGACATGGCTGCTCCATTGCCCATTTACCATCAAAGTGGACATGCAACACCAAAAGATGCCCCAGTGGATCACCTGACACCAGACATTCTCCCATGCCCAGTTGTATTGCAATGGCCCATTTTCTCCTGATAATCGAGTTCAATTATCAATGCCAGTAAGATAACCATTTCCTTGCCTCCTGGTCTCCTGACATGAGAAGCCTGAGTGATCAGGGAACATATTTTCCTTAAAGTTCAATGAGACTCTTACTATGTTCCCTGATGGAAGTGTTCCCCTTTTCAGAACCTGATTTTATACCCACAGAGCCTCAGGAATATGGCAAGCACAAAATAGGTCACTAAAAGTAATGATACCAGTCATACTTCCACTTTTGTTCTCTGGATCCATGTGTTCTACTTCAAGGGGCACAGCATCATACAAACATCTACACTCTCAGGGTATCATCTCAGACCTGATGACAGGTGCATCTTCAACAGATCATTCTATTTCTCTGTCAGACCAGTAGCTCATGGGTGGTGCAGTATGTGATAGGTCCACATGCCCACTGCTGTACTTCCTTTGCTCTAAAGTGGGTTGCTTGGTATTAATACAACATTATTTGGGATCTTCTGTTGACGCACCAAAGGCTCTACAAACCCTCCAATACTGGCATTGTCTGAGGCCCTGTGTGCAAGAAAAGGCAAACTCATACTCAGAATAGGTGCCAATCCCAATCGAGATGCTTACTGCCCCCTCAAGGTGAAAGGGTCCAATATAGTCAGTTTGCAGCAAGTGGTTGGTTGGCCCCCGATGGTTCTGTATAAGAGCTCAGTATTGGTCTCTATTGCTGGCAAGTTGAACATTTAGCAGTGGCAATAGCTAGATCAGACTTGGTGAGTGGAAGTCCATGTTATTGGGCCATTCACAGGCTCCTTTTCCACCTCCATGCTTATTCTCCATGTATTCAACCATTATGCCAGCACCGGGGTAGCCAATGACAGAGGCTAAATGAAGTTTACTGACCAAGTCATTCTGTATGCTTATTTGTTTAATGTTTTTTCAATGATGGGTGTTTTCCAGTGGGTATTTACATATGCTACCAGCACAAGTACCAGGACAAGAACTTCTTACTGCATCTGCGTCCCTGTAGAGCCATTCCCATTCCTTTTCCCCAGACCTCCTCAGCCAAATCTTCCAATTTTTCTCTTTTCAGGCTCCTGTTGGATCAGCACCAACACCCTAAGTCTCCGTATATTCTTACTTTGTTTGGTTTTTCTATTCACACAAAGTAGATGACTTAGTGCACCATCCAGATCTCTGCCCAGTGGAAGGATTTCCCCTCACCACTTTTTTTAGGACCATCCTGAATGGGATTGTAGCGAGCAGCAGTTCATCTTCAATTGTCACTAATTTACTGAGCAAACCCATTAATGAACCAAACTAGCCTTTTCCTCCTCTATCAGACAGCCATAAGGAACCTCAACCACCACATGAAGCCAGAGGTGAGAGATGGTAGATAGGATGGTAAGGGGGAGCTGCTTGCATAGTTTACTTGTGCCATCTGGTCCTGCTTGTGCCTAGGACTCATGGAATCACTTCCATCTTATATGGATTACTGCTGTGCTTGCCTGATCTTATGACTTGGTGGGTCAGCAGAATCTTGCTCAAGAAGGGCATCTCTGACCACATGAGGCAGTCACTTGATGCTCCATTGTCAGGTCTCTACAAAGGACCAATGACACTCCATTTGCTGCTTTCTGAATGATAAATAGTTTGCTGCTGCTTCCTGGGTCTACTGAAGATCCCCTTTCTTCTTGGGTCCCCACTCCAAAGCTGAGAGCCTTTTACACAACCAGTATATGGGTTAGAAGAGTATTTCCAAATGTGGAATATGCTGTCTTCAGAATTTGCAAAAAATCTACCAAGAATTGTATTTGTTCTTAGTGGTGGGAGGTGAGATGTGCTAGAGTTTGTCCTTTACTTTGGAAAGGATGTCCTAGAATTCCCTCACTAACCCCCCTAAACATATCGGTAGGCTGAATCTTCATAGAGTTTGTCTTCTGCTCTGTGGAAGGCACGTGTCTTAACACAGCACATGCACTTTGTGTACACCTAGGTATGTTAGCAAGACGTCTTCAATATGTTAAACCAATGTGATATTCCACAGAGTGTCCAGTCTAGGCCCTTTTTGACTATATTATGGCAGACAGTAGGAGATGGAACACAGATAGACCTGGGGCAACACAGTAAACATATAATATTGTCTGTTTCAAATAAATGCAGACAATTTCTGATCTTCTTTTCCAATATGGACAGAAAGGAAGACATTCATCAGATCAATGACAGCATATCATATGTCAATTTTCGTTAATCTGTACTAGCAAAGACAACACATCCAGCATAATAGCTACAATTAAGGCTACTATTTGATTAAGTTTTGGATTCCACTATCATCCATCATGACCCATCATACTTCTGTGAAGACTGGACTGGTTAATTTAATGGGAATATAATGGAGACCACCTTGAATTCTGCAAGCATGATGCTAATCTCTGCCATTCATTCCCACGATCCGTACTGATTTACTCTCTTGGAAAGAAGAAGGCATTCTCAGAGGTTTCTACTTGGCCTTGCCTACTACAACAGCTCTTACCCAAAAGATCAAGAACCAATTCTGTCAACTACTAAGTAGGGATCATGTTGGCACTTTGGGTCCCTGGCTAACAATATTAGATCTTTTGTCCAGTAATCCTCCAAAGTTCTGTGTTTTTCCCTCTTTCCAATGCATGCTTACATGAGTTAATGCTTATAATTCCCTTTAGGAAAGGACTGGGAGATTACTACTGAATACACTTCCTCTGGTGTTGTGGGTCCTTCCCCATAGAAATCTGGCTTCTCCTTCAGTTGGTGGGTTCCTGCTCTGAGAATTGACTCAGGTACAGAAACTGGGTAAGGAATCATGACTTTTTATTGGGGAGGCTGCCTTCAACTTCCTGCATACCCATCCTTGATATTTTTTTTTAGGATTGTATACATTAAATAATACCCTCGTTGACTGCCCTTTGCTCTCGCCTCTAAGAATACTATCTATCTCCATATCTCTCTGAAGATTGAGCCCCCATGGCTGCCACTCCAATCTTGCCACTGATTGTGATAATTACACAACTTTGCAACACCACTTGGCCATTATTATTTTGGAATCCTATTATCAGTATCACTGGAAGGGATCCCAGTTCTATGACAGCACATCCTACTATTAGCCCTGGTCTAGATAAGAGCAGACATGATTGAACTTCTCAGTGATGCTGATGTCACTCTGTGGCAGATTTGTTTGTTAAAAAATTTATCCAAGAAAACCTGATCCCATTGAGATTACTAGTTTAAAGAATAATACCATTTGGAGAAAAAAAACCATTGCTCAACAACTGAAAGCACACAACCACATTGTTTTCCAATCTTAATCATTTGAAAAACATGTAGATTTTCCATTGCTGAAACAGCTACAGAATTTTAGGAAGAATCATTTCCTTCTATTGAACTTTTTTAAGTTCTCAGATGCACTGGGAAGTTAGTAAAACCTGACAGAATCTGCATTAAGGTAAGAAATGAGATTTTATGGCAAGAGCTGAGATATTTATGAAATGAATACACATATGCAAGGAACAATAACGATATCAGGCACCACAAATCATAGACAAAATAAAATGTGGCATTTTTCTTAGGCAATGCAATTAGGGCATCACGGAAATTAGAAACTGATGAGGTCATTTAGGTCATTTTGTTTTTTACCATGGAAACTACCATTAGATTGCTCCAGGTGGGCTATAATCCCTAGTGTTTTCCCAAATTTCAGTGCACACCATCAGTACCACAGCGGATTGTATGATGAAAGCCACAGAACTCTGAAGCTGCATCATGGAATGCAGTGGCCTGAAATTAATCAGGTAACAACAAGCTAAGGAGCTTCTATTACAGAGCCGATTGACATTAATTCCACAATTACTCTGGTGGAAATATGGGTAGAAAAATTATTAGAGGCATCTCTGATAAATATTTTCTTTTAGAATTGTGTTTCCTTATTTTGCAGTTATAATTTTTATGAAAATTAACAATACTAGAAGAAGGTGGATAATCTAATAAACTTCATCTTACATGTGAAAAAACTAGGGCCCCAAGGTCTGCCTTAAATCAGATGTGTCTCATGCAAAAGGTATACTATTCCCATAGATATGCAATTTTTCTTTCTTGAAAAGATGTAAAATTGACATTTTAACAAGTAAGAAGGTAAATGACTTCATTACACTATGTCATGTTTTCCATTACAGTGTATCATGTTTTTAATGATTTCTTGGAATTCCCAAGACACCATGTCACAATTTTCTCAAAATTACAGAATTTCATTCAATATCAGCCTAAGTAAGGAGTACTTGCTCCTAGGTAAACAGTAAGGAAAATAGTGTCCTATTTCCTAGAAACATTTTTTAATAACGATTCATCAAGAAAAACATAAAATCAAATATTAAAGGAGAAGATATTAGAATCATATCATTAAATATAAAGACTCAATTACATTTCGGTCTTCTATCCCAATATAACTGCAAATAACTTTAAACTCTCAAAGAAGAAAAAGTAAATGATATTAATTTTTTAGCCTATGTTCTGAAATATAATATTAACCTATGTTCTGAAATTTTCTTTTAAATATAGTTTGTATTGATTTACCTCAAAACTTACTTCTCTGGAATGTTTCAGAATATATAGTCCTTGAATTGGCTTTTAAAGTTTCTAAATAATAAAAGAGTGTGAGAGACCACTAAACTAATTCCATGCACTCTTCACTTCAGATCTGGGACTGTTCTGCAAGTTACATGAGAAATTTACAATAATATTTTCATAACCAATCTGAACCTCTATCAAATGAATGAACAGAAACTAAATCTCCATTTGTCGTCTTCAAGGCACTTAAATCCAGGTTGATTTTCTTTATTTCATAGCTTCACCTCACTTAAGATTCACATTTTGATCAGTATTCTTTTGATAATGCAGTAACTGCAGAATCCAAGAGAGAGAACACAAGCTACTCATTGCCCTTCTTCTAGCCATCCATATTAGGAGACCGCATAAGCCTGTTCTCTTAAAAGCATCATTCACAGTGGGGTTTTTTGCTGGCCTCTCTATTAAAGTGATTCCTGAAACAGAGGCCTTAGGTGGTAACATGTTGATAAGCAGAAACAATAATCCAAGTACTGTTAACTCACTTTTTAAAGGTAAAAGTAAATACTCATGAAATGCTAACAAATTCATGCAGAAATCTAAACAGTAAGGGTAAAAGCTATTTCTTTACCAAAAAAGTCTAAAAGTGGTAGATCACAAAATGGTTTCATGACTTCAAAGCATTAGCAGCAAAATCATTAGAAGCAACAATCTGTGATAGGGAAACCAGAGAACATGTTGAAAGATAGAAAACACAACGCCATCTATGATCTCGCTTGAACAGAAAGGAGACGTGATTTTCATGACTGAAAGCATTCCATGACTTTCTTTCTTCAACACTCATTTTTTTTCTTTAATAATAATAATCGTTTTAAAAGGTGATCTCCTGGGAATCATTATTCACGAGATAATTGCTCTTCTACTGTTTTCAAAGACTACTTTCCCATAAAAAGCCTGAAAAATAAACAAGGTAGATAAGAGAGTGGGGAGACCGGAGTGAGATCTGATAGACTCAAAGAACTGCTCCTGGGAAGAGCCAAACTTCTCCAAATGTGATACTCCAGGCTCCAGAAGAGTCCACCGAGCATCAGGGTCATGCCCACTGTCAAACCACTGTATGTCCTGGGTCACCAGAATGAAGACGAGGGAAGAAAGTTAAGCATGACATTCAGTAAAATGAAGGCCACACAGAATAAGCACAGCTAACATTTCTGAGGACTTACAATGGCACACACATTTCTATATATGTTGAAAATTTTAAAACATTTGATTTTCCTAACAAGGATTTAGAAATGAGGAAACTGCGTCACAGAAAATTTAAATAACTTATCCAAGCTTGCCCAAATAGAATGAAACAGTCAAGATTTGAACTCTGGGAGTCTGGCCCCAAACCTGCACTCTTAACTACTGTGCCATCTTTTCAAAAAAGTCAGCAATACACCCAGCAAAGTATGGTGTTCTATAAAGAAATGAACAGAGAGATAAATAAATAATCAATAAATCAGTCAGTCAAAGGGGGTGTGTGTGTGTGCACACACGTGCACACACACACACACACACATATATATATAAAATGAATACATATCCACAAAGATATTAATTCTCTATCGTATTTCACAGTTATTACCTCCTAAATGGACATATGCACTGTTCGAGGAGGGTATACAACCAGTTCGAATTTCATAGTCTCCATCTCTAGTTTGCAAGAATCCTACATTTAGTTTCTGTAATTCAATTTAATAGCTTCTCTAAATCTCTATTCTCTCTATTGCATAAAACTTTATTTAATTACCCCTCAGGTAAACTCAGAGAAAGTAGAAATTACTCTGTAACTCTAGGTTAAAAATCAGTTAACTCTGAACTTCAATCTGGAGGGTGCTAGAAATCTCTTTGCCTATGTAACTATCATTCCTTCTGTCTGGTCTTTGAACACCAGTTTCAGTACCCACAGGTGGTCTGCTGATGGCATGGTTTCATCATGACTGGCAGGACCTCTCACCCTGTCTAGTTACAGGAAACTGTTAAATTGCCTTTCTATGATCCCAGGAAGCCCAGAGTCTCACGGAGCTCTCCCAGGTCCCCTCTGCCTTATACCATCCAAGCTGCCATTTCTACCCGCAACTGGGAAGAGCACTAGTAGGGACTTCCTTGGGAGATGTGTTTCCCCTCAAGTTGTAGCCTAGGAGTGAGATGTGGATTCTCTCTGTTCTTGGATCCGCCCACATCTATCTGGGGGATAGCCCTCCTCTCTTTTAACCAACCTATCAGAGCTGGCCGCTATTATCATTTTTTCTGAGACCACACCAATATCTAACCCCAGAGTGCCTAGCTTTGCTCTTGTTGTCCTCTCCTTTCCCAGACAGAAAAATTTTATCTCCTTTACAGGGAGGAAATCTACCTCTTGTATTATCGTGAATTCTTCCAAATTTATGGTTTATGGACAAACTATATGCTCTGATTCTTTCAGGCTCTCAATCTTTTAGAACACAAAAATGTTTTCTCTCAAAATACAGCCTCTTTCTGGGATATCAAAACTGCTTTGGCAAATTTAGCTCTAAGACTAGACTGTCTGAATGCAAATTCCAGCTCTGTCCCTCACTGGCTGTGAGATCTTAACCCAGTTATTTAAATGCTCTGGTACTCAGTTTCCTCATCTTAAAAAAAATGAAAATATATTACCAAACTCATAGGGATGTGATGAGGATTAGATGAATAACATGTGTAAAACACTTGCAACATAGTAGGTACATAAAAGTATTAACCAATATTATTATTACTATTACTATCATTATTATTATTATTATTATTATTATTAGGCAAAGGCTAGGTAAAGAATCTCCGACCCAGAAAAATGTAGGAAAGAAAAAGTTGGCTCAGTACCTAATATTTTTATCCTGGCACAATTTTTTCTTGTTTACTCAGAGTATCCTTGTGAAAGAGAAGAAAGTTTGGTTGTTCTTAAGAAAAAAAATAGACAAATTCTAAGAGATTTACTGATGTGATAAAATACATGTCATTAATCTAACAAAAGAAAATATTGATGCAATTCCTTGACTTCAAACGCACTCTTATTGGCAGCTAATCTGCTAGTGGGCAATAGGAAGACTTTCTACACTTAGCTGGAAACAAGAGACTAGATTTTTTAATGCTATATAAATTAAACTTGGTAAAATATTCAATTTTTGACAAATATTTCCTGAGAGTTTATGTAGAGCTTTATGCTAGATGCTATGGAGCATACTAAAATTAAGATAGGTAATACTTGTCCTTTTCTCTTCTAGGAGTTTACAATATAGACAGATGAACAGATATATGCACGACTAGTTACTCTTTAGGGTAAAAGTCACTTTAAATAGGTCCCAACTCGCCATGGGAGGTAGAAGGTGCATTTAATAACTATCTACACAAGATCCAAAAAGACTTCATGGACAATGTAACATTTGAGTAGAGACTTGAAAGAGGGATATATGCAAAAGAGTGCTGGTAAATTTTTAACTAGCTCTCTGAGAAAAGCATACATATACATATATCTATGTATATATATATATATATACACACACACTAACATACAATTTTATCATAAAATTAATGACATAATCAAATGTAGCACACAATTTCCAAATGATAAAATGTACAATACTCTTTATTGTAATTTCCATATAGACATATTCTCACAGAATACTTTCACTGATTTTTGTTAAACTCTTGTCTTCATAGACAGCCAATGTTTGCAATTAGTGAATGAGTGTAATTGCAAATGTCATATGTTGGAACATCAGTACTTTGCCAATGATGTAAGCAGCTTTGAGAATCAGTAATAGTTTTTGAATACTGGAAATATATTTCTTCATTTTGTTATGCTGTTCACTATGTAGAAACCACAAACATGACATACTTTTAAGTTTAACCCACATTACTGACATTTTTGTCATTACTTTCTTAAGTCCAGAGAAAATTAACAAAGTAATAAATCGAACTCTGATTTTTAGTGTTTGCTGATTTCCCACCAGTCTGATTTCAAGCTACCAGGCTACATGATGTCAGTGAAAAGAGTTGGGAAGAGATATAACATTAAACTGTTGACGTAAATAGCATAAGAACATAGAAAATAGAAAAATGTAAAATAATTAGGAAGTGGTAAATTTTGAGTGCTGCTTGCCTTTGTTTTTTATGTAACTTATTTAATTGCAAGTTTATATAATTTGATTTTTCTAAATGGCTGTGTTAACAACTGTCTCGTAAAATTCCTGAAAATTTACCACTTGACTCCAGCACATCAGCACAACACTCAGGCCCCTGGCAGCTCCAGCATGCTATTGGATGTCATGTTTATAGAATAGCTACATGCCTGGATCTTTACCCTAATTTATAGATGAGGAAAGAGAGGATCAGAAATGTTAAGCAACTTGTCCAAGGTCATTCAAGAATTAAGTGGTGGAGCTAAGATTTAATCCAGATCTGTCTGATTTCCAAGGATTTTTGGCAATCTGGGAATTCATGGGGTTGTCTCCAAGAGTTATGTTTTCCTAGAATTCTGGCCACTAGAGGGTCACCCCAAGGATATGCCTTTCCTACATCATGCTATGAGCCAGATTGTTATGACATCTGTAGTTTACTTTAAAGCACATAAGCACAAAGAATAATATAAATATAGGTTAGTTGGCTGCTCCAAGCAATAACCCACACTCCAGGGGTGTTGAGCCAGCTTCGCATCAGAAAGGGCACACTTCAGAGATGGCTACTACAAGTGCTTTGCTATTCACATCTCAAATAATATGACACATTTTGCTAGTGAATGTCAGAAAAGGGCTTGCATGAGGGAAACTGGTAGTTTATTAGCATATAGATGTAAGAAGTATGATCTCATAGCTGAGATTATTTGAATAATCTAAATGCATGTATAGATACTCCCCACTCTTGGGTGAACCGAACATAAGAAAACTCTCCTACCCAGGGTTTGCTCCTTAATAGCTCTCTGGTTTGATGGATTTCTGGAGGCCTAAGGCTACTCTAAATGGAACAGAAGCCTGTCATTGGAGAGTTTCTGATTCTCCTCAAGTAAATTTTTCTTGCAAGGTGGTAGTTGGAACACTGAACCTAGAGAACAGGATATATAGTCATATGTCACTTAACGATGGGGATACGTTCTGAGAAACGCATCTTTAGGCAATTTTGTCATTGTGCAAACATCATAGAGTATGCTTACCCAAACCTAGATGGTATAGCCTACTATACACATAGGCTATATGGTACTAATCTTATGGGACTACCATCATATATGCGGTTGGTTCTTAACCAAAACGTCATTATGCGGCACACGACTGTACGGTATATACTATTCTATAACTGCTTGCTTGTAAATATGCGTGTGTGTTTTAAGTGTATGTGAGGGACAGCATTTGGTCTGAGACGTGTTCACTAAAGTCTGGATGTAGGGTGTGGTGGAGCATCTGATCCTCTTTTACCTCAAAGTCTCCTATGATAACTGCTAACTATGAAAAAGAACACAACAATTGGCTTAAAATGGTTCTCAACACAGGTCTTTAGAATTTTGATCAGCAGGGAAAGAACGAGAATTTCACAATGAGGAAACCAACTGTGCAAGAGTTCAGAGGTGCATGAAGGTAATGGTGAACAAGCCAGCATGACTCAGGAGACGCACAGCACGTCATGGGATATGAGGCCAGCAGAACGTTGAAGGATATTTCTCTCAGGCCATGCTAAGCCTAAATTCTGGCTCGTAGCAAACCAGTTAATTCAGTTCTTTTCAATTTGTAAAAATATTCACTCTCGTTTTTTTTGGTGAACAGGGAGTTCATAGACTTGTGTCCAAAAGAACTATTTTTCCCTAGGATTCTGGCCACTGGAGGGTCACCCTAATCTTTCTTTTCTAATTCATCTGACTATCACTTTGCCTCCCAAAGAATGTCCATGTCAGAGCTCTGCCATTAACCATTTCAAGCAGCTGTTTTTTTGTCTGTTCCACTGAATTTTTCAGATGTCAAACAGGGTGACTACTTTCTAGATCCTAAACTTGGTGTATCTTAAAAGACCCTTTTGTCCAATACCAATTTGTACCAACACTCAGATAACCAACTACTTCTTTCTGCCCAAGGATCAAAAAACAGGCCACCACAGGGCAGCTTTAACCTTTCCTCCTCGATTTAGATTTTTTTTAAATTTTACTTTCAACAGCCAATTCACTCCTAAGTAGATCAAAGTTCCTTTTCTGAGGCCTTGCTGAAGAAAGAATAGAGGTAGATTGTGACAACTGTAGGGCCCGGGGCTTGCTTGCTCAGCAAAAGCTCCCAGGCCCGTTGCAACCATGTGTCCTCCTGGCTCCCTTCTGGGCAGGTAGCCCAGCTACTGGGATTTGTACCGACCTGGGCCTGGCCAGCCCGGATCCTCCCTTATCCCACGAGGGGAACATCACGTCTTACAGGGACACAGCGCGTCTCCATGTGAGCTACTGTTCTGGGAACGCTGGTCGTACCAAGGACAGCCCTTTGGCAAGCATGGAGCTTTGTTCCTCTGCCTACTTAAGCAAGCTTCTCTTGGGGGGCGGGTGTGGGTGCACAGTTTCGTCCAGCCGGCCACCACTGGACACCATCCTCTAAGTAGGACCCAATAAATCTATATGTCTCCTTCTCAGTCTCCGGGTCATTTCTTCTGTCTCTCTGCATGAGAGCACGCCGCCCTAGCCCAGCTGGGCTTGCAGCCATACACCTGGCGAGCCAGCCAGGAAGCCGAGGAAACTCCCATGAGCGGGAGACTACGGGGGCTAGGGAAGGGAGATCCGCGGGGGGTAATCCCGGGTTGGCCGGCGTTCTCAATGTGGGGGCCGGTCGCCGCCATCCTTTAGGGATGGGGCCCACTCCATGAGTACGGGGACGCCCGCAAAACGCCAAAGAACCTAGGGGAAAGCCCTGGGCATGAGAGGAGCCCAGGCCATTGCTACAGCCGTGGAGTGGCCCCTCTCCACCGGAGGAGGCTTGCAATGAAGGCAGGGGAAGTCCTGGGCATGATAAATGATGAGAGAAAAAAAGTAGGAGCCCAGGCGGTAGCTGCTGCGGTGGGGTGGCCCCTCCTTGCCGCTGTTCGCTTAGCAACTGAAGCTGAAATGGACGCTAGAGCGAAGGTGAGGCAGCTACAAGAGGAGTTAAAGTTAGGAGACGACAGAGGTCTGAGGAGCCCCGCCGTGGGGGCGGACACCCCACTACCTGCCCCCACCTGTCCCGCAAACGCATTCCACCAGGATGGATCCTACTGCCTCCAAACTCGTGGAGTTTGGGAACAAGTGAACTAAATAGATGTGAAAAAGATAAAAATTGGGGGGCGGGGGACTGTTTAACAATAGTTTTGTTTTATGGTGTAAACGCTTGAAAAACAGCTTCCAAAATCTCTTTGGTAACTTAAAACTTTAGAGTTTTGCTAAATTAATTCATTGAGTATCTAGGTCATTTTCCAAACAAGATAAAATATGAGAAATTGATTACTAAACACAGGTTTGTCTGCCTTGGTTCCTTATCTCAAAGAAACTAAAAGATGCTTGAGTTTATTAATAAACATGTTTTGTACATGCTGAGGAATTTTCTATGAGAAAACACCTATTTCTAGAAAGGCTCTATACAAGGAAAGTAAAGTGTATGTTTTCAATAAAAAAGTATAAAAAATAGAAATATTTTTCTTTGTTTTCTTAAAAAAGATAAATTTGTCCTAAAGTACTAGGAAGGGGGGAAAAAAAGAAAGAAGACATGGGATAAATTCTAAATGTAAAAAGTAAGTGACAGAAGGTTTGTGAAAGTAAAATCTGAAGGATTTTTGGGTATGGTCAAGTTGGCTGAGATTAAAATAAATGTTTCAATAGCAAAAGGAAGGCACAAAAACAGCCGCTGGCTCCAGTGCCTGCTCAGGAGCAAGGGCAGGCCAGGAGTTTGTCCCGCCAGGACAAAAAGTGCCTGCGGGGGCAGAAAGAACAAGGTAAATGCCTGGTCCAGCCACCCTGCACCAGCACAGACC
The DNA here is from genome assembly GCF_041296235.1 of Equus asinus. Taxonomy (NCBI): domain Eukaryota; kingdom Metazoa; phylum Chordata; class Mammalia; order Perissodactyla; family Equidae; genus Equus; species Equus asinus. Next base: position 43,431,842 of record NC_091792.1, read on the forward strand.
AAAGGCAGCCATGACTCCTTGCCCCTCCCTCGTCTCCCAGCGCAGCACAACTGAGGCTGAGCCAGGCACGGAGAGAGTGGTCTGTGCAGCAACTGACTGCCGCCCGGGGGAAGTAGAAAGCACCCCTTGGGAAAAAAATGATAAACAACCAAACACTGTTCTGGTGGCTTTAACAACACCCAGTGACAGCCTGGGAAGAACCCTGGCCCCCTCAGCTACGGGGAGGAACAAAGGACCAGACCCACCCCTACAGCACAATGTAGGTGGTTTGGGTATTGGGTAACTGGAGGCCACACATAAAAATAAGGTATTGGTCTAAGGAGCAAAAAGCATTTTGCTGTTGGGGCTGGAAATGAGCAAAATAACTTCCATCATTTCTCACCCCACCCTGTGGCAATGCTTCTAGACTACTGCCCTGATGTTACCTTGTTTCATTATAGTGATGATGTGTTAACCTCTGAGTCTTTTCCAGATCTTCAAGAAGCCTCCTGCTCCCTCACCGCCCACCTCTGCCAACGAGGATGGGTGGTAAACAACAACAAAGTGCAAGGGTCTGGGTTGTCTGTCAAATATTTGGGTGTTGTCTGGTTGGGTAAGACAAAACAAAAGCAGTTCCTGCTACTGTTATAGATAAGATACAAGCTGCCTGGCCTCTTTATAAGTTGGTGCCAAAGGGTTTTATCTGGGACCTGGGGAACCACCAAGCAGAAGGCCTTCACTCAAGCGAAAATAACAGTGAAACAAATCCAGTCCTTGGGTGTTTTAACACAAGGACAACCATGTGAATTGGATGTTTCCAGTTACCCAGAGGGGTTTGGATGGGGTCTCTGGCAGAGGCAAGGCAATAAGACAGTGCCCCTGGGCTTCTGTCCCCATTGTGGAAAGGAGCTGAAAGCCGGTACAGTGCCCTGGAGCAACAATTGTGTGCTGCTTTCCTGGCCCCTCAGCAGGTGGAGCCCTTAACCCGCTCCCTGCCAGTCACAGTCTGCACTTATTTGCCCATTGCGGGGTGGCTGCGGGATGCTTCCCAGAAGCTCCACTCTTGAACAGCCCAAACACAGACACTAGCAAAATGGCATGCATATTTACAACAACGAGGGGCCTTCAGCAGTAGTCCCCTAAATACAGAATTGCATGCCATCCTAGGACCAGTAACATACACCACAGAAGAACCAACCCTGTTAGATAAGGTGTCCATGCCTGAAACCCTGACAAATGTACGAGAAGGAGAAGGACCAATCCCAGTGGAGGTCTGGGATATGAATGGTTCTGCAAGGCACAACCGCCCTCCCCCCGCCAGTAGGAGGCATTGGCCATCCAGCCTTCAACCGACAGCATGTGGTTGGACTCTGACTCTGGATACAGGAGTCAATGGGCCGAATTGCAGGCTGCCTGGATGATGTTGACTCGTGAGCCCAATCCAAGATGCCTATGTACGGACAGGTGGGCAGTCTATAAAGGGCTCACCCTGTGGATGGCCCAGTGGGCACAGCAAAAGTGGACTATTAATGGTTGCCCCTTGTAGGGGGCAAAACTCTGGAATAACATCTGACAATGGGTCCAGGGAATGACCATAACAGTATACCATGTGTCTGCACATCAGGCAACAACACCTCTGGGAAACCAACAGGTGGATGAACTAGTTCAAGTTCGCCTCCTGAAAGAAGCACCAGCCAAGAGAGTGGCAAAATGGCTACACAAGAAGACTGGACATAAAGGACCAAGAACCCTCTGGGTCATTCCGTTGGACACCAGCCAAACAGCCAGAGGCAACCAGCTTGCCCAGCGCTGGCAAATGGACTACATGGGGCCCTTGCCTCTCTCCGATGGCTGTCGGTATGCCCTTACTTGTGTGGACACGTACACAGGACTGCTGCAGGCATATCCTAGCAGGAGGGCCACACAGAAGACCACCATAAGAGGCCTGAACACCTCTGTGCTGCATACGGTGTTCCTGCGGACATTGACAGTGACCAAGGTAAGCATCTTACTGTCCACCAAGCACAGACATGGGCTGCTCAAATGGACATACACTGACATTTCCATCTGCCGTACAACCCCACAGCTGCAGGACTGGTGGAACAAATGAACAGCTTGCTGAAACAACAACTAAAGACAGACGACAGGACTCTGGCCCACTGGACAAGATGTCTGACAACAGTGATTCGCCAACTAAATGAACATGAAAGACGCACTTGACCCAGTGCATATCGGATGTTGACACAAGGACCTGATACAACAGTACGTCTGCAGACAAGAGCTAATCAAGGAGAGAAACTGCAACCACAGCTGGGCACTCAAAACAGCTTGCTTTTGCCCCTGCCACAAAAACTTCCTACTGGGACCAATGTGGTCACTTGGCCCTGGGACTGGCAGGTGGGGCCGCGCTGGTGTGGTCTCTTAGCTCCTTGGGGAACAGACTTAAAGCAGGCCTTCACAGTGACACCTTTCATCATGGGGGACCACCCAAAACTTCCCAACTTACTAATCCAGGCCCTCCAATTCCTCAAGGTACATTTACACTTTCCCTCTGGTGTGTTGTTCTTCCTCCCTTATCCTACACCACTGCCCCTGGGGTGCTCACACCAACCGGACAAGCAGTATGCTATGGCCGGCCTGGCCTGAAACCATGGGCTGCTACCATACTGACTCAGGACACTGCAACTACATGTGTCTTGCTAGACGGTCATGACCTCCCTTTTCTGGTCCCCTCTAAATATCTTACTTTTCATCCTTAGGACAACGTCTGCCAACCTTTTCGCTGCTTGGACACACACCGTTGCTGACATACAAAATCGCTCCAACTGCGGGGTATGCAGCGAGCGGCCTCTCTCTTCAACCACAGGGCTACCATGGCGTCCCCAAGCTGCCAACACCTCTGAGTGAAGGGCCCTAGAAGAGTGGAGAAACACTGCCCTCGTTCCCATTTCTACTCTCCTCTACCTGGCGACATGTTTTCTTTGGTGTCATTCCCTTTTTTTTGTTTTTTTTTAAGCCCCTACTCGCCATTTTATTATGTTATGAAGTTCAAGTGCTCATACAAAAAATTATATATATATGATTTATCATAATATAGTATGATAATACCACGGTACAATTTACTTTTTTTTTTATTAATGTTATGATAGATTACAACCTTGTGAGATTTCAGTTGTACATTATTGTTAGTCATGTTGTGGGTACACCACTTCCCCCTTTGTGCGCTCCCCCCACCCCCCTTTTTCCCTGGTAACCACCGATCAGATCTCCTTGTCAATATATTAACTTCCACCTATGAGTGGAGTCATATAGAGTTCGTCTTTCTCTGACTGGCTTATTTTGCTTAACATAATACCCTCGAGGTCCATCCACGTTGCTGCGAATGGGCCAATTTTGTCTTTTTTTATGGCTGAGTAGTATTCCATTGTGCATATATACCATATCTTCTTTATCCAATCATCAGTTTCTGGGCATGTAGGTTGGTTCCACATCTTGGCTATTGTAAATAATGCTGCCATGAACATAGGGGTGCAAGGGACTCTTGGGATTTCTGATTTCAGGTTCTTAGGATAGATACCCAGTAATGGGATGGCTGGGTCATAGGGTATTTCTATTTTTAACTTTTTGAGAAATCTCCATACTGTTTTCCATAGTGGCTGTACCAGTTTGCATTCCCACCAACAGTGTATGAGGGTTCCTGTTTCTCCACAACCTCTCCAACATTTGTCGTTCTTGATTTTGGATGTTTTTGCCAATCTAACGGGTGTAAGGTGATATCTTAGTGTAGTTTTGATTTGCATTTCCCTGATGATTAGCGATGATGAACATCTTTTCATGTGTCTGTTGGCCATATTCATATCTTCCTTTGAGAAATGTCTGTTCATGTCCTCTGCCCATTTTTTGATCGGGTTGTTTGTTTTTTTGTTGTTAAGCCGTGTGAGTTCTTTGTATATTATGGAGATTAACCCTTTGTCAGATAAGTGGCTTGTAAATATTTTTTCCCAATTAGTGAGCTGTTTTTTTGTTTCAATCCTGTTTTCCCTTGCCTTAAAGAAGCTCTTTAGTCTGATGAAGTCCCATTTGTTTATTTGTGTCATTGCCTTTTTATTAGTTCTTTTATTCTCCTGTTGTGCTCTCTACTGCTGTTGTGGTATCTGGTTACAGCACTCCGCTATGTGTCTGGCTCAAGGGACTCTGCGGAAGAATGATGCGATAAGATTGTGAGGGCCATTAGGACACATGGCGGGTGGAGTGTAGCACCTGGGCCTTGCTTGCTCAGCAGAAACTTCCAGACCCATTGCAACCATGTGTCCTCCTGACTCCCTTCTGGGCAGGCAGCCCAACTACTGGGATTTGTAACACTCTGGGCCTGGCCAGCCTGGATCCTCCCTTATCCCACGAGAGGAACATCACGTCTTACAGGGACACAGCGCGTCTCCATGTGAGCTACTGTTCTGGGAACGCTGGTCGTACCAAGGACAGCCCTTTGGCAAGCATGCAGTTTTGTTCCTCTGCCTACTTAAGCAAGCTTCTCTTGGGGGGCGGGTGTGGGTGCACACTTCCATCCAGCCGGCTGCCGCTGGACACACTCCCGTAAGTAGGACCCAATAAATCTATGTCTCGTTCTCAGTCTCTGGGTCACTTCTTTGGTCTCTCGGCACGATACCACACCGCCCTAGCCCAGCTGGGCTTGCAGCCATACACCAACTTTGAATGCTGAAGTTTTTTTTTTAAAGATTGGCCCTAAGCTAACATCTGTTGCCAATCTTTTGTTTTTCTTTTTCTTCTTCTTCCCAAAGCCCCCCAGTACATAGTTGTATAGTCTAGTGGTAGGTCCTTCTGGTTGTGCTATGTGGGACACTGCCACAGCATGGCATGAAGAGCGATGCCATGTCCACGCCCAGGATCGGAGCCAGCAAAACCCTGGGCCACCAAAGTGGAGTGCGCAAACTTAACCACTCGGCCACGGGGCTGGCCCTGAATGCTAAAGATTTGGACTTGATCCTGTGGGACAACAGAAGGGTCTCTAGGGGAGTGATGTGACCAAAGCTATATTTTAGAGAGATAATTAAGACGGCAGCATGATGAGTGCATTGGAGAGATGAGAAATTAGAGACAGAGTCAGGGTCAAGGGGTTATTTCAACAGTTCAGAATTAAAACGATAAGGCCTGAACCAGTATAATAACAATGGATACTGACAAAAAGGGTAAATATTTGAGAGTCATTTCCAAGTAGACAGTCAAGGGCTCTATGATTGATTGGAAGCGGAATGCCGCTGCAGAAGCTAGTTGGTTGTGAAGCTAGGGGACAGAGAGATGAGCTGGCTTCCATCCTACCGAGAGAAGGGTGTGAGTGGCACTTGTGTATGGAAATGCCTAGCAATATATTGAATGTGCAGGTCTAGTTAAAAATAGAGGGAAATTGAACTGAATAGGAAGAAATTGAATTTTTTTCAGTGAAGTAGCACTGTCACCTTCAGTTGAGAGTAAATTATTGGTGTTTTCAGAAGACTCCTAAAGGTCATCTAGTGTATCTTCAGTATGTATTAAACTTAATGAAACATTTATAGCTTCCAGAGGTATCTCCTAGGAGTAAAAAGAAATTAACCTGCTCAGATCAGGGTCATTTTTAGACTAGAGAGTCCACTAAAAATAACACTTAGGATCAGAAAATTCTTGGATCTTGTTCATGTTTTAGATATGAGAACTTTGAACAAAGCAAGCCTATTATGATTACAGCTTTAATTATTCTTGATGTTAATTTAAACGTTCCTTTTTCCTACTCAAGATTCTTTAACTGTGCTCCACTACACATAAAAAAATAATCTAAACTCCTTAGCATTTCATACAAGTCCTTTCATGATCCAGCCACTGTCGACTGGTCTGTCTTCTCCTCCAAATTTCCTTGAAGGGCTGCTGAATAAGCATGCACACCGCCTCTCACCAAAGGATTAGTCCACTCAGTTGGTATAGGTTCTTCTCTTTCCCACTCAGTGGTTTGGATAAACTCAGGCTCAAAAATATGCTGAGTGAAAAAGAGCCTGAAGGAAAGGAGAGAAGAAAGGTGATTTTGGAAAGTGAAGGCAGAAAGATAGATCATATTGCTGAGCCACTGAACAGCAAGAGAGAATTCAATGTGAGAACTTAAGAGAAAAAGAAAATTCGGGGCTTTAATGTCTAAAAACAAACCACCAGCTGCCGTCATTCTCACTTGAGGCGGCACTATTTCCTGCTATCTCAAGTCTTGTTGTGGAGGGTGAGAGCAATTAAAAATAGAATGTCAACAATCTTTCTTCTGAGAGAGCTTTTAGTTTTGTAAATAATTTTGAAATAAATTCATTTTAGTTTTGTGAAGTCTTGGAGAATTTACATATTATTAACTGGGATAGGTAAAAGGTTAATGATCATAAAAAATGGCTGATAATAAATAAACAGTGATTACTATTAATAACTATATTAATTAAATAGTGAGCCATTTTTTTGCTACAAATGTTTTCTCTTTCTTTTTCTTTTTTTTTGTGAGGAAAATTGGCCCTGAGCTAACATCTGTTGCCAATCTTCCTCTTTTTGCTTGAGAAAGATTGTTGCTAAGATAACATCTATGTCAATCTTCCTCTATTTTATGTGGGATGCTGCCACAGCATGACCTGAGGAGTGGAGCTAGGTCCATGCCTGGGATCCAAACCTGTAAACCCTGGGCCGCAGAAGCAGAGGGAGTGAACTTAACCTCTATGCCACCAGGCCGGCCCCACAAATATTGTTGTCTAACTAACCATTTAGAATGTTAATGTTTCAGTGTGGTGAAAGTCACCAGTCCTCTTGGCAGCATTAATTGAACTCCCTACCTGTAGAATCCAATTTCCTCTTGGATATGCTACCCTCATCGAAGAATTTCATTACCAGAAACAGAAGAGTGATTTCTAAGTAAAAAGGAAAATACAAGTTTCTAATATTGATGTTAATTGTTAATACAATGGGTTTTGGTTTGCAGTAATTGGAAGAAAAGAAACAAACTCCCCCTAAGTGAAAGGCATTAAAGTCGACTCTATTAAAAATACCATCTCACTTAATTTTCATCCCATGATTGTTCTCATTTGTAAAAATGAGGAAATAGAGAATCCAAGATGTTATTGCCCAAGATCAGACAGCTAATAAGTAGTAAAACCTAGGTTTGAACCCTGTGAAACCTCACTCCAAAGTCCAGGTTGTTTGTCTCCATATAACTTTACTTCCAAAAACTATTTAAAAAAAAAAAAAACAGAGGCTAGAGGAAGGCGGGTAGAAAATATAACTAAAATAATAAATCTCTTTGAGTGGTAGAATTTATGATAACCTCAACAACCCCCGTGGAACACAGGGTCCCTAGGAGTTGGAATCGACGTGACAGCACTAACAACAACAATTATTATACTTTAAGTGATTTTCAGTTTTTCGGCAATCAGAACTTTTTTACACAAACTTTACTGGATTCATATTTCTAAGATGATGACAGAATCTTGGATCCTTTAGGCACCACATTTTTCAATAGCACTAACTCTTTATAGTAGACCCTACAATTATACCTTACCCAGCTCCCCTCACCCAGGTGTGAAGGACCTGTTCTTCCAGCTCTGGGAGTGAAGTCAGGCTCCATTCCACAGCCTTCAGCTCTCTCCAAAAATTGCCCTCTGCTGAAGCAGGGCATGACTACTTCTTGGGGGCAGCACACATCCAGTGACTATTCAATGCAGGAGGATATCAGCCTGACACCTACATTGTGCCAATTTAGAACTTCTCCGAGGGGCCATTCAACTGCAGGGCTCCCCACCGAGTGGGCTGAGGCCTTTGTGGAGACTCTGTTACAGCCCACCACCTCTCTCTGCCCTATCACGCTTCCTTTCCCTCTCCCATAGCTGATGAACCCAGGCACGCTCCCTAATAAACTTTCTGCATGCTCATCTCTGTCTCCGAGTCTGCACTCCAGGGAACCAGGCCTCTAAGACTCTTCCAATCCAAAATGTCTCTTAAACAAAGAAAATTGCTGATAACAGTACCCTGGCTGGAAAAGCTAGTCATTTTCAAAAACTTTCACAAAAAAAGGAATTAGTTTAATGAGAAAATCTGGCTTATTTATTTTAAATTATATAATAATTTAATTTAATTTGCCATAAGTTTGGCAAGTTTAAGAAACTGCTGAGGAGAGAGATAATTTAGTTTATAAGAGGCAAAATTAAGAATATATACAAAAAATCTTACTTTTTTTTTCCTGAGCACAATCAGCCCTGAGCTAACATCTGTGCCAATCTTCCTCCACTTTATATGTGAGTCACCACCACAACATGGCTGACAAGTGATGGAGGTCCCCACCCATGATCATAACCCACAAACCTGGGCCACCAAAGTGGAATGTGCCCAAATTAACCACTACACCATGGGGCTGGTATCCAAAATATCTTAATTTTTAAGGTTAACATTCCTTTTAGAAAAGAATAAACTGGGTTGATTTTTGGAAACAAAATCTTGATGTTAAATGTATTCTTTAAAAATTGTATTGTATAAGAAAGAGGATGATGCCAAATAAATTTAAAAAAAACTACAGTTAGATTCCTGTGCTTCAGGATATGAAATATTGCTATGCAAAATCTTGTCTTAGAAGGTAACTGATCTGTTATCACTGAGGAATAAGATATGTTACATTTTTCATTTTAAATCTGTTGCGTTTGCAGAATCACATAAGCAGCCATGACTGGGAGTCTCGCTACAGCTGTAAACCAGGTGTGAAGTGACCATCATTACATGGTTCTTGGTAGTGACTGTGCCAAATCCTTTCTGCTTTTACCTGTCTTAACTGCAAAGCACTGACCTAAGATGCAGAAAAGTAAAGCAATTTGTTTTTATGCAACATAATAATTCACAGGATTTTCCATTTCCTAAATTTAACTACCACGAAAGAAATTATCCACAAAGATATGCAATTCAATTTTTTAATTCTGATTTATTGTTCAGCAGAATCTTTGCTATTTTTCATTGAGATTTCTAATTGTCCTCACCCTCCATGCTGTAAGTAGTGACATAAATAAATTCCTATAAGTTATTTGGGTCCAAGGAATTTTGGACCCAAACTTTGCCAATCTTTCTCTCTTTTTTTTTTTTTTTTTTGCTTAAGGAAGATTAGCCCTGAGCTAACATCTGTGCCAATCTTCCTCTATTTTGTATGTGGGTTGCCACCACAGCATGGACACCGACAAGTGGTGTAGGTCTGTGCCCAGGATCTGCACCCATGAACCCAGGCCACTGAAGCAGAGCATGCCAAACACAACCACTATGCCACGAGGCCAGCCCCTCATTTTATTTTTTAAATTCAGTCCAAAGCCTTTATTTCACAAATCAGAAAATATCTTGAAGTCCCAAGCATAAAATGAATGTTTTCAAATATTTGCCATCTTAGCACGAATACACACGACTATAAATTAAAACATATATTTAATGCCAATGAATTAACAATATAAAAAGGGCTTAGGCTCAAAACATATTTACCAATTTTAGCAAACATTTCTTTCTCACAAATAATCTTTGGCATTGATTTATACTAATTCAAAACCAAGAGAACACCAAGCAAATTTATAAATCATTCTCTGATTTAATCTTCCCTGTTTAAAAGATATAGCCTTCCAGAGGATTCTATCACCATAACATAGGTGCAACCACAAGTCTAGGCTTCTGAGAGCATGCTCTCCAGAAACGCAAAGCAGGGATGACAAAGGAAGTGACAGGTGCTCTGCTCACGGGTCCAACATTACAGAAGTCTATTCCCATGCTGCGATGAAATCCAACCCAAAAAGCATTATGTGACTTTAAGGGAATTTAGAAATGATCTAACATTAAACATATTGTTAAATACATCTTTAGCTGGGTGACACTAACTAGAAAATTTTTGAAAATCCTGTTACAAATGTGGTACAGAGCAGGATCAGTTTACACAAAGATGGGCATAGCAAGTGTTCATTTATGTGATGTTATTTGAGTAGCAGAAAAGCTCCTTTTCTTCCTCATCCTCTCTCCCTAGGCTTGAAGGTGGTTATTAAAATGCAAAGTTTCTCTGGGTGGATTAAGTTTCTCAGAAGAGCCCTAAGGGCAAAGGAGAAGAAGTTGGCTGAAATAACTGAATTATCCATACACTGTTTCAGGCAGAGATTTTCATGAGCCCATCTCCTCCTCAGAATGAAATATTGGAAATAACACAATAATATCATTTATTAGATTGCAATGTGCCAGATATTGTGCTAATGCTTTATATAATTTATCTTATCTATTCCTTACAATAAACCAACCAGATTAGCATCTGCAGATTTAGGGAACTCTGAAATTTAGGACGATAAGTATTTTGCCTAAAGTCCCAGAACTAGTAGGAAAGAAACTGAACTCAATTCCCAAATATATGACACTGATCATTACGCAAACTGCCTCTCAAGATCTGTCTCCACACCCATCATCTCTTTATTTTCTCCAACCTCAGAGGGAAAGAAGTTAACATGTTACCTTTCCAATGGCCATCTCTGCTCTCTATCCTACTCCTTCTACATACACCAAGATATTGATCCTGCATCCCTTGAATTTCTCCTCCTCACTCTGTAGTGCCTATTCAATATCTTCAGTTAATCCCGTTGAACAACTCCCTTACCTCACTATGTTATCCAGCAGGCTTTCCAACATTTCGCTATTGCAATTCATTTGACAATTTAAACATTTCCTTTTTTTTTTTTTTTTTTGAGGAAAGTTTAGCCCTGAGCTAGCTACTGCCAATCCTCCTCTTTTTGCTGAGGAAGACTGCCCCTGAGCTAACATCCATGCCCATCTTCCTCTACTTTCTATGTGGGACGCCTACCACAGCATAGCGTGCCATGTGGTGCAGTGTCCGCACCTGGGATCCGAACCAGCGAACTCCAGGCTGCCGAGAAGCGGAACGTGCAAACGTAGCCGCTGCACCACCGGGCCAGCTCCCTAAACATTTCCTTTTATTGTCATTGTCACGAGTGTAAATCTTGCCTTTTGAACCAGATTTAGCATTTTCATGAGAGCAGTGTAGGAAGTGTGGGTCACTTTCTTTGTGTCTCTGCTCCTCCCCCACCAGTGTATAATACAATGCTTTGCCTGTCATAGGCCTTCACTACATATTTCTTGAATGAGTGGTAGGTAATATTTCGTTAGGATTTTGTACAAATTCACTAAAGAACTGGCAATAATATTTTAATGGAATCCTGTAATAAGTAAAATAAATTTCTTATTAAAATACTTCTCGGGATACAAATTGTTGGATTTGCTCCTGCCTTCATGACTCCCACCAAATATGCTGCATTTCATTTTTTTTCCATATGTGCACTTTATCAGGAGATCTTCTGGGAGTTTAGTCTCTGGTAAACAGCTTATTGTACCATTAATAAAAGGAAATAGATTCAAATTGCTAGAAAATTAAATGTTTAACTTACCTCAAAGATGACTCTACTCTGGTAGTAAAAATAAAATAAAATGCAAATGTATAAACTTATTCCATGAAAGCTTACATGGACACTAGAAACGATGGTCTAAAAATGAAACGTGAAGCCAGTGTCTCCAAAGATAGGTTACTACTATTACAAGTCTTTCCATTTGTTCCTTAAATAATTCTCCATTTTATGTCCCTGGCTGTCCAAGCGCTAACATCACGCTCACCGTATCAGTGCCAACTTACCCTTGGCATGGTTAGAGCTTAGTTTTTGAAAGACTACATTTTATATGCTCCACTGTAGGGCTAATTTAGACAGAATTAGGATACTAAACAAGCACAATACATAGTAACTGAAGAATATTAAGAAGAAATCCATGCATTCAAAGAGTTGCAATAGATCTATGAGCATCACTTCTCAAAATGAATTAAACTGTACTAAAGAGTAGAATTCTGGATGGGATTCTAGAATAAAAAATAGAAGCTGTTTTCCAGATTGTCAGCTCACTGTGAGATGGAATTAAGCTAGACCCCTTGTAGGGAGGAGAGTTCACTTAGAGAACTTAAAATAGAGTCAAACATTACCACAAATATGGATGTGTCAAGTGAGACCATAATTTTTTTTTTTTTTTTTTGAGGAAGATTAGTCCTGAGCTAACATCTGCTGCCAACCCTCCTCTCTTTGTTGAGGAAGATCAGCCCTAAGCCAATATCTGTGCCCATCTTCTTCCATCTTATACGTTGGAGGCCTGCCACAGCATGGCTTAATAAGCTGTGCCTAGGTCCTTGCCAGGGATCAGCACCTGCAAACGCCAGCTCCCAAAGCAGAGTGTGCAAACTTAACTGCTATGCTACCAGGCTGGCCCCGAGACCATCAATTTTTTTTCAGTCACATACATTAAAATTGAGTATTACAGAGCAGTGGGACCACTGGTTTCTCTGACTGAATGATCTATATTGATTCTGCAAATTATAAAAAATATATTAGATTATTCAAACTCTGTAATTGGCATAAAATAAAAAGAAATATTAAAGTAATGTGATTAAATAATTATGATAAATTATCATCATTTTTATTAAAAAAAAATTTTTCTGGACTTCTGCTTCAGGAAAGATGGAATACATATAATTTCTCTATTCTCTTTAGTAAGCATAGGTAAAACCCTGGATATTATACATAAAACAAACATAAGAATATTCTCAAAGCTTGAGAGAAGAAGGTAAAGTAGATAGGGACCTCAAGATCTGAAGAATGACACAGTGGTGAGTGTCCTGGATTTTCCTTTTGCCTAATATACCTCAGACCAGGTATATTAGATGCTGGAGAAGCAGACAACATGGAAATGCCAACACGGTCAGACAAAAAAAGCCCAGGAAAAATCTGCTCTCTTGACATAGAAAGAGAAAAGCGGCATCCTAGAAAGATAGAAAACTTTTAGAACACAACACTCTGTTCCAGCCAAATGCCACAGAAAATGCTGTAGTCCATCCCCATTTCTGTCAGCAAAGGCCAGGTGGAGTGCTTAGACTTCCACCCTTACCAGGCTATAACAGGGCACCCTTCCCCTCTTGGGTGGTATCAGAGAAGGCCTAGTAGGGAGCCTGGACTTCCATCCTACCCAGAAGTCATGAGGCATACCTCCTCGTCTTCACTACAGTGGTGTACCAGAGACCTAGGGGAGAGTCATGACTTCCACTGTACCTCAGCAGTAATAGAACCACCTTCCACAGTGTCAGGGAGACCACATGAAGAGCAGTATTGAGGTGCCCTCTCCCTCCCAGCCAGGGTGTTATAAACAGAGGCCTATTGGGAAACCTGAACTCCCACTTCCACCCGCAGTAGCAAGAAGCCCCTGATTCCTCAGGTGTCATGGAGGCTAAGTAGAGAACCACTCTCACCTGACAGTAATGAAGCGGTGCTCTCTTCCCTTTCAAAGTGGTGTCAAAAGAGGTCTTCCAAAATACATGATTTAAATAAGATCCAGAATCTCATAATATTATACCAAAAATGTCCAGATTTTGATCAAAAATTACTCATCTTATCAAGAATCAGGAAGATCTCCACTTGAACGAGAAAAGACAATCAATAGACACTAATACCCGGATGACATAGACATTAGAATTATCTCATAAGGATTTCAAACAACCATCATTAAAACACTTCCCCAAGCAATTTTGAACATGCTGGAAATGAATTTTAAAATCAGAAAGTTTTAGCAAAGAAATAGAAGATATAAGGAAGAACCAAACTGAAATTTTAGAATTTAAAAATATGAAAATTGAAATAAAAACTCTCAATAGAACAATAGAAGTGATCCAATTTGATCAGCAGAGATCAAACAGACTGAAAAAAATATACAAATAGGGACATAGGAGACGATAAAAAAAAAATGTCTAACTTTTATGTTTTCTGAGTCCCAGAAGCAGAGGAGAAAGAGGATGAGGCTGAAAAAGTATCCAAATAAAAAAATGACTGGAAACTTCCCAAATTTGGCAAAAGACATGCTTACAGATTCAAGAAGCTGAGCAAACCTTAAACAAGATAAACCCAAAGATATCCATACCAAGACAGGTTATAGTCAAACTTCTAAAAATCAAAGACAAAAAAAAATCTTAAAAGTAGTCAGAAAGAAATGACACATTACCTATAGGGCAAAACCAACTTGACTGACAGCAGATTTCTCATGTGAAAGCATGGAAACCAGAAGGAAGTGGTACAGTATTTTTCAAGCACTGAAAGAAAAGAACTGTCATGTAGAATTCTATATCCTGTGAAACTATCATTCAGAAATGAAGGATAAATCAAGATATTCTTAGATGAAGGAAAACTAAGAATTAAAATTAAAACTGTCACCAGTAGATCTACCCTAAAAGAATGCCTAAAGGAAATTCTTTAACCAGAAGTAAAATGATAAAAGAAGGAATCTTGGAACCCCAGAAAGAAAGAAAAAAGAACACAAAGAGTAAAAATATGGGCAAATACCATAAATTTTCACTCTCTTGAGTTTTCTAAATTATATTTAATGGCTGAAGCAAAAATTACAACACTGTCTAATAAGATTCTTAATGTATTCAGAAGGAATACTTAAGAAAATTATAAATGAGGGAAGTAGAGGGATATAAAGACAAGTAGGTTTCAATGCTTTCCTTGAACTGGTAAAATGTTGATACCAATAGACTAGGATAAGTTTCTGCAACTGTGGCTCCATGAATTTCTGCATGTTTTAAAATGGCATCGAACTAAATACACACATTGTGCCAATGCCAGTGTCCTGGTTTGATAGCAAACCATAATTATGTAAGATGTAACCATTGGGAGAAACTAGGTAAAGTATGTGAGCCCTCTCTCTGCTATCTTTGCTGTGTCCTGTGCCATATACATATAATTATTTCTTAAGAAAAAGGTTTTTCTTAAGTGCAAAAGTCAACAAGATAAGCTAAATCAGAATTAATTGGCTGCAAAAAAGTAAAGCTGTCAAGGCAAAAAATATATATAAACAAAAATTTGTGGCAACTACTTAAGTTCCATGGTAACACATATATGTAAAATTTTATAAACATAGTTTGAATGATAATGACACTGGCAAGTGTACCTAGAAAATGATAATTTTGTATTCTATAAGAACTCCATTAATTAAAATGTGCCCTTACAAATAACATTTTGATTCCTGTTTCTCAGTAATCTTATCAATCTCTACTTAATGCCTTGTATTAGTCAGTGTAGACTAGGTTCTGTTGCTGTAATAAGCAATCCCAAAATCTCACCCGCTCAAAACTACAAATATTTCTCTCTCATCCATGTTATAACATACAATGGGTTGGCTGGAGACTCTGCTCTGCATCATCCTTCTGATGCATCTTGCTGATGGAGCATGTTGAGGGGGAAGCAATGATCTCTAATGTTGCCAGTCATTGTGACAGAGGGAAAGAGAAAAAAGTCACTGGATAGTTGGGGCTCCAGACAAAGCTTTGGCTTGATTCAGCTTCTGCGCAATATCACCAATGTCCGTCTCTAAGCCCTGTTTCCTCCCTGTGTTAATTTTAACTTCAATTTGGTTATATGCCAATTACTATTGCCAGGGAATAGAATAAGCAGGGTCCATCTTTGGATCTGTGATTGATATCACTTGAAACCAAACTTTAAGATTTAGATGGAGAAAGAACCTTCCCCAAAATAGAGTCAAGTTACTCTTACCATAAAGAAGGGGGGATTAATTCTGGTGAGTGGATAGCAATTGTCCACTGCAACAAATAACTGTGGTGAAATATTACATTACAGAGGGATATCTCTTCCAGTAGAGTATGAGGCCCTTTATACCTGTGGCAATGAGCCATTTGTATATATTTCCTGGCATAGACCACACAGTCTGGTACACAGTAAGTGATCAATAAGTCTTTATAGAAGGGCTGATTTAAGGAAGGAAGGGAGGGAGGGAGAGAAGAAAAGGATAAAAGTAAGGGGAAATTGACAATGATTCATAATTGAATTAGATGGAATTTCAGTTTTATTTTTCCACTTATTTCATTTTTATGTCAAATTTCATAAAACAAAAGAAACTAAATTTTACATTTAGTAGAAAACTAAAATGTAACAAGAAATACAATATGTTGAAACTATTCATGTAAAATTAATTCACTAAAACATGTAACAATTTGCAAGTTACATAATATGGTTAAGGTAGCAATTATCAGACTACTCTTTATCTGAAAAATATGTGGCCAAATAAATAAATAAAATAAAGCATCATACTCTCCATAAAGGATACTTTGAATACCTTTCCCCTCAGATTTCATATACAACAGTTGCTCTCATATCACAAATTCACTTAAAATATGTATCATAGTTAATAACCATAGTTAATAATTTTTAAAATTGGTAACACCCACTACATGCTAACTGCAGAAGAAAAGATGACAATGAGAGTAAGCATAGAGGACTAGAACGTGAATCCCCTTGCAAAGGGTCAGCAAACAACCTAAAATCCTTTCATTCTATCCCTCTCTCCTTAAGCTGGTTGAAAAGGATTCTGTGGTTTGCAAGTAAGAATCGCAACTGACTGCCTCCGTGAGATCTCGGAATATCTGGGGGCCTGGCCGCTCAAAGTGCAGTGGACCACCTTGGATACACATGTGGAAGTGTTTCATCTATTTATTTCTCTTTTTTTTTCTCCCCAGTGAGGAGAATGAAGAAGGCAAGTACACTGAAAGTATACCTTCCCAGACATCATTCAAGGGAATCCTTTTGTGTTTACAATCATTTAAACCTCAGCTACCACATTTAAGACAGAACCCCAACTCTGGCACTATGATTGAGTGTTGCTTTTATAGCCGTGATATGTTAATGCTAGTGCCATAGAGCAAAATATTTATACAATGAGTCTTGTTCATGGCTTTTGTACTAGAAGGAATGCTGCACTTACTTCTTTAAGTGCCATCTTGAAATGATGGTAAGGGGAATTATAATGTACTTTAAACAAACATTTTGCTTTACATTTTCATAGGGGGCAAACATATGCATTAGTATGTTTTAAAGGGGCAACCGCCAAAGAGACCATTTTAAATTAAAGATCCTTCTCATCTTGGATCAGTAAAGCATGCTCGGACTTAGGTAGATTAAACTCAAGTGTGCTATTATAGTATGATTAGTGTATAAGCTGACTCAGCACAACATGCCTGACTACTACCTCCATCCCCTAAATTTGCAGAACTTCAGTTAAGGCTTACACTGTTGTAGACATATAATGACTTCTAAATATATCGCAAAAATAATTCGTGTTTCCTAAACTGTTTTCTGAATGTCTGTCAGACCTATCACTAATTTTGTTGGCGATAGTTTCTTTCCCTCCCCACTCAGAGAGATCTCACATAGACTGATCTTCCAGATCAATCCAAAGCACATTCACCCTCAGAGGTGGCAGTGCAGAAGCAATTGACTGCTGACGGGGCAGCAGGCCATGGGTCCACCGCACTCAAGTTGGACTAGGGGAGCAACATCTGATCTGAATCTGTGTTGGTGGATGCTGTAGTGCAGCACGCAGATCCACCTTCTCAGGACTGAGACCCGGATTACAGGAGCCCTCTCTCTGCAGTTGTCATTAACTGAAGAGTGCTGCCCTTTCCAAGAGTGCACCCCATCTCTGCCGCACACTGACTGTATGATATGGGCCGGTAAAGGCTCAGCCCCCTGGTCCCAGCTCAGGACAACTGGGAAGGGCATCCAGGTTTAGAGCTCCCAGAGAATTTGGCTGAGGCTTTTATTGTGACTGAATGACAGTCTTACTCCTCCTTCTGTCCAATTTGGCTTCCTTCTGTCCCAGAGGTGTTGATGCTGAGAACACAGGCCAACAAACCACATTTGTATAAATCTCTGTGTCACAGTTTGCTTCCTGGAATTTGATCTGCAACATCTAGTGAATCCACTGCCTTGGGTGTTCTGGCTTTTACACAGATCTAGCCTCATCAGGATTTTTGTGTCTTGAGTATTTGAAATAAGAAATAAAGCAAGAAATAAGGAATTGATGATGGGTAATGGAACAGAGAGTTCATGAAAATAGAGAAAGCAATCGGGACAGCTGCATTAAACCATGTCTAAGAAAAATAAGCTGAAGAAGCCATTTGAGAAAAGAGAATAATGGAATAGAGTCACCAGGAGAGACAGTGATGAGAGGTCACGTGTCCCCTGAGAGATGGAAAGTCTCTTTTCCACTTTAAGTCCCTTTTATTCCAGGCTAATACTAGTATCCTTTCAACAAATATCTACGAGATTGTAGAACTGGATAACTCCTTCTCTTTTCTTGAGTGAGCTTGATTCGGTTTCTTTTTTATTTTTTGCAACCCAAACAGCTTTGAATAAAATATAATCCATAACATAAATACACGATTTAAAATTTTTGCAAAGCTCTAGGTTAAGAAACTATTATCTACTCTCTTTTGGGGTCAAAAGTAAACCTTGAATCAAGGATTCAGGTGCAAATAATTTATGAAGGACAATGTCTCAGGAGAAATCAGTCTAGGAGTGAGGAAAGCAGTATGGGGAAGAGTGAAAACCCAAGCGAAGGTGCGATTTTAAATGAAGCCCCAGATTTAGCCCAACCTCAAAGAGGGTTCTGGAAAGGAAAGTACCCCTTAGAGTTTATTCTGCCTCAGGGTAAACTGACCAATTAGCCACTGGCTACAGATTTTGTGTGTGTGTGTGTGTGTGTGTGTGTGTGCACGTGTTCTTTAGACATAGTCCTTGAGACTTCAGCTGGCATTCTGGCTTTCTAGATGTGTGAGGCGCTTCAGTGGCCAAGAGCAAACCTCTGAATATGGCAAGTACTAGTCTTTGGCAGGGAAAAGGAAGCTGGAGAATGCATGCACAAAATTCGAGAAAGGGATCTGAGGGGTTCTGAGTGGGGCATCAAGAGAAGAACCATTTTTCTACTAAAGGAAAATACCATGCAAGATTCTCAGAACTAGAGCGACCTCCATGTTCATTTTTTAAAAATGTCCATAATTGTCACTATTCCTTCCTTTAGGAAGGGGAGCTTCCTCTCTTCTTCTCTGAGTATGGGCTGGAGTTGGTGACTCTGTGCTAACAAATACAATAAGGCAGAAGTGATGGTTTGTGACTTGGGAACTAGGTCATAAAGGGAAAAAATGGCTTCCTAGATTCTCTCTCTCGGATTGCTTGCTCTGGGGAAGCCAGCTATCATTTCATGATCAAAAGAGGCCCACATGATGATGAACTGAGGGCTCCTGCCAACAGCCATGGAAATGAGCTTGGAAGTGTATCCTCCAGGCCCACTCGTGGCTTCAGATGCTACAGCCCAGACTATATCCTGACTGAAACCTTATGAGAGACCCTAAGACAGAACCACCCAGCTAAGCCACTCCTCAATTCCTTGGTGCAGAAACTTTTTGAAACAACATATGTTCATTGCTTTAAGGTGCTAAGTTTTGGGAGTAATTTCTTATATAGGAATAGATGATTAATACAACCACTCAGCCTCTTGTTTGTAGGCCTGGCTTTCTTTTAGGTGACAAGGCAATTGATAGGCCATTTATTTTCAAATAGAATGCAGCAGAGCCACAAGAAAAGGCTGAATCCTCAAAAATGCAAACAACTCTAGCTCTCCATTATCTGACAGTCAAGAGCCAATTCCTCCTCACCTAAAAAACCCAAAATAGGTAATATCCAGAATTAAGTACTTTCAGAAAAAGGATAGAAAACACAAGGCAACAGAGTTACCTCACAAGCATGTGAAAATGACAAGTAAAATTATAGATTCATAAGTATTGGCCCATATGACGATAAGATAGCTGGACTAGAAGTTCAAATGTCTATGTTAGGTGGAGTCGTGCTTTGTCACTCAATGCCAATTGCTCAATAACTTTCTCTGTTCCTCAATGACCTCATTGACATAACGAGAGTAAGAAGTTGAGTTTACTGGGTGGTTGTGAGGATTACATGGGTTAATGGTTCTCATGGGAGGCTGAGGACATTGGGTAAATGTATGGTGGTACTTTTTGTTGTCAATGTGGTTAAGGGAGCACTGCTGACATTTAGTGGAAAGAACCAGGGATGAGAGCTGTCAGCAGTAAGCAGGATACAGCAATACCGCAGGATGCAAAATTACTCATGTTCTCTATGATTTCCAATATCCTCCATTCATTCCTGTAACGGCAAAGCCAGCTTATACTTATCTGACCTTAGAATATTTTACATTTTATATACAGTTGCAAAGTTATTTTAAAACTGGTTTATGAAATACCAATTTTTTGAGGAAAACAGTTATCACTTTATATCTATCTATCTGTATAGATTTTTATATGTACTTTTTAAAAGAAATTTTACCAAAAGTTGTTTAGCATTTTGGAAATCATGCCTTTGGGAACATCACTCTGGATGTGAGCATAGCCAATAAAACATCCTTTATTAGTCTACATTTGCAGCCAGTACAATCATAGTGATTCTAACCATTGGTGCCAATATTGGACTACTTCATTATATTTTCTAGTGGGGTAGTCTGAATATTTATATATTGTTACATATATTGATTCATTATGCATTTCTTTCATTTTATTTAAGCTGTATATGTTAGGACATTGCGTTGATTTTTTAAAAATATTATTCCTAAAGATAGATTTATTACCTCTGCTTTTTTTCAGGAGTATAAAGAGGATATTATAAATTATGTATTTTAGAAAAGAGGCATTAGACCTACTATAATTGAGAAACACTGATTCTGGAAAAAAAGGTTTTAAAACAAGAAACAGCTCTGCAAAGAAGCTATCATACATTTACAGTTCCTTATCTTCGATTCCTAAATCCAAAAAAAATCTGAAACCCAAAAGCCCTTTTAAAATTCGTTTCACCACAAAATGTGACTGGAGCTTAATGGGTAGAAACACATAACCTGAGCTGACATTAGGTTTTTTAATAAAATTTATTTATTTATTATGTACTTATTCATACATTTTGCTACAGAAATTTTAAAGTGCTTGAGTCTGGGGTGCTGCCTCAGATGCTATGCAATATCCAGAATATGTCCTACCATTTCGTCTTCCAAAAATCTAAAATATTTTGAATTCCAAAACATATTGGGCTCCTAGTATTTCAGAAGAGAGATTGTAAGCTTGTACTATTATAAGTTGCTAAGGTGCTGCTGCTGGAGCCCCACACATCTTATGTGGTTTTATTAAGCAGATGGGATCCTGAACTTAATATTAATTTTATGAATTTGTCAGAGAATATTTAGAGTAACTATTATTTTGAATATAGCTCCTCATAGGCTGAAAGGAATGGAAAGTATTCAAAAGATATAATAGATCTAGCCAAATTGTTGGATATCTTAAGATCATAAATTAGGACAGTGCATTTTCCATAATTTAATGAGTAAGCCTCAGTGTGATTTCACATTTTGGGGTTTTTTTAAATATTTACCAAGCCTTTATTATGTATCAGGCCCTGGGGACCAGCCGCTGAGAATAAGACCTGGAAATTCATTTTAAGAAGCTCTTAATCAAATAAGGAACACATCGTGAAAACAAATGGCTGCCGTAGAATGTGCTAAAGGAAAAAAACGGGGTCATGTAGATCGTGTGCTGTTGTATCACAGCAGAGTAAAAGATCAGGTGGGTAAAAACACAGCATTCTCATCTAGAAGACTTTACAATTCTTTTTTCAATTTGAATCCTTCTTATTTTTGGAAATAAGGCTTTTTGACGTTTATTTTAATGAAACCTAGTTAAAGAAATACTCTGTTCCAGAAACCATCTATGTTTCAATACTAAAATGTAATAAGATGTAATGTTAAAAGCAGTGATTTTTCAAATGGGTTCGGAGAATATAAAGGCTCTCAGAGAAGCTGACCATTGTGGGCTTGGTAATATTAGCAATCCCTGTGTCTCACAGTTGCTCACATTTCCCACTCAACCCCTTTTAGCCTGCAGTCAGAACCCCGTCACCATTCAGTAGTCTTGAAACAATTTCCTACAGTTTTCGAGGGCTAATCTACCCTCTACCTTCTTCTTTCCTTTCAACAAATATGCTTACACTCATCTCTCATGAGCCATTAGGTCTCATTTCTTCCTTCCAATCACTCTTGGCTTGTCTTCCTCTGATATGACAGAAGAGCTCTATGGCTACTTGGAACACAATTGATTATAAACCAAGATTAGATCAAGGCCTCTAAAAAATCTTAAAATGAAGGCTAAATTATGTTGCACTTACACCATCCTATCAACCATAGAGAGCTGTAGATATGTGTAGATAGCCTGTGCTGGTAGCTCACCATTTGTGATCAGAAGAAACCCCTTCTAAGAAAGCATAGAGAAGAATCACCAGCATTATAAACCAGAAGAACCCTGAAATTCAGTGAGAATATTCTGCAGTTCACAGCAAGCAGAGCAAGCATAGCCATCAGTCATGAGAACCTAGAATTCTAAGGATAATACACTAAGGAAATACGAAGTCAGGTATTAGGATAAAGATAGCAATTTGAATCCAATTAATAATAAAAATAATAAATACTGTGTGCCTACACTGTTTTAGGCACTAGGCTGTGTTTCTCGTGGATTTTCTCACTTAATCCTTGAAACTATTGAAAAGATAGACATTGTTGCTATCCTTCTTTTTTTACTTGAGGACTCTGAGACTTAGAGAGGTTAAATGACCTTCCCAAAGTAATATGGCTGATAAGTGGTGTTGCTGAAATTTAAACCATTTTCTCTTTCATCCTAGAGCCCTAACTGTAAACCATTAGGCTTTATTGCCTTTCACAATGCCTCTAAATACTGTCACTACAAATACCTTCCTGGGTTGAGTAAATTACTATGAGAAACATACTCTCAGAATACAACAATGAGGGGGCGGGCCCTGTGGCCGAGTGGTTAAGTTCGCACACTCCGCTTTGGCGGCCCAGGGTTTCGCTGCTTCAGATCCTGGGCGCTGACATGGCACTGCTCATCAGGCCATGCTGAGGCAGTGTCCCATGCAGCACTGCCAGAAAGACCTAAAACTAGCATATACAACTATGTACTGGGTTGTTTGGGGAGAAGAAGATGAAGAAGAAAAAAAGAAGATTGGCAACAGATGTTAGCTCAGGTGCCAATCTTTAAAAAAAAAAGAAAGAAAGAAAAACAAAGAAATACAACAATGAAATAGTAGTAAAGTATAGACAAATGCTAGAAATCAATTTCATGGAAATCATTAGCTATCAGACAGAAGTGAGCAAGACAGTGAGCCCAAGTCATTCATGAAAGTACATTAAGAAGGAAGCTTAATATATGAAATGCAGATTTCAGAGTTGAAAACTATTTAACAGAGGCTCTTTCTGGCTTCTAAACTTTTGTCAAGGGAAATGAAGCAATCCCACCTCAGATTTAGGTACAAAAGAGAAAAGGAAATTCTCTTAGAAATACAATATTAGTAATTTAATTCCCCATGGTAGTGGACAATAATGAACTGCTGGAATGGAAAAAAATAATCAGTTTCTCCTAATTAGAAAGTGTCCTTCCCCAGGTTATAGCACCAAGAAACAGGAAAAAAAAAAGTTAAATGGGTCTAAAACTTTCAAAATTGCTTTTTTAGGTCTTAGACTGTGCTTGCAGGATTTCAGATAGATTATAAATATATTACAGGAAAGAATGTTAAGTATAGTGGGAAGACACCAACAGGAAAAATGCCAAATAGATAAATCTTAGATGCAAAGCATGTCTTAAACATTTGATCTAATCTGTGTGTTTGATCCAAGACAAAATTGAGTTACTTAAGATTAAACACAGATTCTAGGTTTCGTCAAGGAAACATGAAACATAAATGTTTTAGAGCATTACATTTATTTACTTTTGGTATTTAAATTTTTATTTTGTTAACAGCTTTTTTGGGTGTAATTAATATACAAAAGACTGCACATATTTAATGTACACAATTTAATGGAATTTAACATATGCATACACCCATAAAACCATCACCACAATTAAAGTAATCAACACATCCTTAAGCTCCAGAAGTTTCCTCTTGCCTCCCTCCTGTTTTTAAACATGAATATTTTAGAGCATTAAATGTATTTACTTTGGGGATTTAAAATTTTAAACTCTCATCATATTCTTGGTTTATGTTAATATTTTAATTTATTCAATTATTTATTCAACCAGTCAACAACATATATTCATTGAGTATCCATGAAGGGTCAGACACAGTTCCAAAATGTATTCAGCACTTTTAGAAAACAATATTCTATATGGAATCCCTTTCTTTCTAAACTTCACGTTTTGCACGTTTTGATATGGTACTCATGTGTGTGCATGCTGTGTGTATGTATGAAAGTATATGTTTGTGCATGCATATGTGCGTCTGTGTCTGGTCAGATTCTATAAATGGAATGTTAGTAAATCCACAAGGTTGTATAGCAGTTTTTATTCCTCACTGTTATTTGTACAAAATACTGAGATTTCATTGGCATTAAAAACACAACTTGTGAACGCAATATTGCCGAGATTTTTGAAGGGAATGTTTCACAGCCAGTGCCTGTTTTAATTGTGGTTTAAACCATTCTTTTCCTCATTCTCCTTGAGGTTTTACAATTCTTCTCTGTTAAGCTATGATAGTCCTTTTAAGTTTATGTTGTGGGTCTTTAGTATTGCTGTCTGGGTTGGATCTATTCATTGCTATAGAGGCTACACTAATACAGAATTAATTCCTCACATGACATATAAGAGGAGGAAATTATCTTCAATAAACTTTAGGGAAAATACAGGTGCTTTTACTCCTGTATTAATGGCAGACATCTAACTACAACTACGTGACAAAGCTGATCTATATCACCAGACAATTTAATTAACTTGATTTTATTAAAATAATAATGAAAATTATCAAGCTAAACAGACAGCAAAATAAATCTGAAGCTTAATGGGCTCCATACTTGGACTAAAGCATTTTCTAAGAGGTAAAAAGAGAAAATCATTTTTCTGGGCTAACATTCTGCATAGAAGAAATATGTAGATTATGCCCTTATTAGAAACTTATTTTAAAAAATTAACTTTCAATATAGATAAAAACTTTGTGCAGTAAAGACCCTCAAAAGAGATCACACAACTTTATTTTATTGCCTCTTTGATATTGTTCTGAAAATTGTGCACAATTCAAGCTGTTGAAAAAGGATTTCTGACCAGGAAGAAAGTAGCTTGGACTAATAAAACACTCAGGAAAGCAAGAGACACCCTCCCCTCCAAAAAACTACCTGCATTATTACTACCAATAATTAACACACATATGTTTTGCTATAATTTATTCATCACAGATTTAAAATGTTAGCCAATTACCTTTTACATTTATCATAGGAATCGATTCATCAGTATATTAAAAGATGTTCACCTAATAATAAAAGTTATAAATAATATTTTAACAGAAGGAGATATAGCTAAATGATGGTATATTTGTATTCCATACAATTTATGAAAATTTAATGACATGGGGAAAATGTTTATCATATAATACTAATAGCAAAAAGTAGGGTGACAGTATTAGCTTTATGAGACCAAGTTTATAAGAGGTAATGGGAAAGAATTATGCCAAAACCTAACAGTAGGGAAAATATTTTATTAATCAAAATCTCATCACACTCCTCTGAAATTTGCCTTCAGTGATAGGTTTCATCAAGGGAGACTCTTCTTGTTGTTGTCACATATGCTTCTTATTGAAAAATGAAATTTCACACGTAAATTTTGTGTTTGCATGGTTTGAAGGATGTGTGTGTACTTTCTGAAACAAGGATGAAGCCAAACTCTAAGTTGAAAAATATCCCATTGGGGATACAGCTTACAAAGAAGTTAGAAACCTGTCGGGGTCATGCTCCAGGCAAGAATTCTTTTCCTATTTTATCCTTTTCTGAATCTGGACTATGTTGCCTGAGCCATATGGTTTTCCTCTGAGCACATGGTGAGAGTTACTTTCTTAGCGTTCTGAGAGGCTGGAAATGGAGGGCCTCAACATCTGAACATGTGAAAATTAGGTGGTTGCAATGTTGGAGGTGAGTCCAAAGCTGACCAGGGGTTAATGTGCTTAAGCTTTTGTTGCACTCTCTGTCATCTCTCTCGTAATTTCACCAAAGAAGTTTCTGTTTTCTTTCTTAGTAATTATCACTGACATACATCTGGCAACTTAATCCATGAGAATCTTCCTGGAGCTCTGTAAGTCAAATTCACCTTGCATTGAAGTATCCTTGAACTTTAAATTTTAAATGCACTTGGGCTGCTAGCCTGATTCCCATGGGCTCTGATATGTAGGGACTGCTTTCACTGGAACTGAAACACAAGTTAACAGCTACAGTGCTGATAAAAGAGATGATCTCTACGTAAAACATCCCACTTCTCTCTGTGTGGCCTTTCCCAACAGACCAGGTCTGCTGTATGCTTCAGCTGCAGATTCAGGCTTTTTCCCATCACTATATTTATTAAATGTAGAATTTAAAAAATCGTTACCACATTGTCTGTCTTCTAGCTCTCTCTGTGACATCACTGATCCTTAAACTTTTTTGGATCAAGTCCTTTGACAATGTTAGAAAAGTGTCAGTAAGTGTGTTTACAAAACACACAACATCTATGTACAACATCATGACATTCGCGGGTAATTTCAAGTGCATCCATGGACTTTAATCTAAGAGCGCTCTCTCTAAGCACTAAAACATATAAACAGATTTCCATAGTAGAATTTTAAAATAGGAACACATTCCAACTGAGAGCTATGCTGATGCCCTGAGAAAATTCTATGATCGAATCTAGTTTTCCCATTGATTTACATTGTAATTTCAGAGACACATATCTAAATAATTTGTTTTTATGGAAAGATATAATAAAAAGATACTCAGACACAAGTATCTCTGAAAGATTATCATTACAAATAAACAAAATTATCAATAAACAAAAAAATCTGAAATTAAAAAGCCTGTTGAGATGCAGGATGGGGAAATTTATCTTCATGAAGTAATTCTCCTTGAGTTTTTTTTAAATCGAATTTGTTCACTATTCACATTTACAGTGCTTAGGAAATCTATCTCAAAATACATCTGGATATATACATTGTATAAGTGCTGGAAGGGATCTCTAGCAGGTGATTTGGCAACATTGTGGAATAGCTTGCAACTTGAGACAGCAGGAGATTAAATAGAATACTTGAAAGGTACAGGTATTGCCAGGAATGCCAGGAACACCAGTAAGAGTATCTTTTCGACTGAAATTTCTGTATGTGAATACACAGACTATGGCCAAAATGAGGATGGAAATGGTAATTTCAGTTAGTAATAGCAAAGAGAAATACAATTTTTTGACTATGACAAAAATGAGTACAATGATCCAGACGAAAGGAACATGGAAATGCAAAAGGACTCTTTGTTTAAAGAAGCATAAAAGAAGAAGAGTATTTGGGTAAAGAAAAGAAGACCAAAAGGAACATGTCCCTGGACTATGCTATGGACGACTGCGCCATCGAAGGGGCTTGGGAATGTTTTCCTTATGTAGATTACTAAACAGGCACTGAGGCAAAATGTAATGTTGAGGAGCATCTCAATTTAACAAACATTTACTGAGTGCCTGTTCTATGGTAGGCTCAGTATTAGCTGCAAACGTTATACAGTCAGCCCACCATATCCACAGGTTCTGCATCCACAAATTCAACCAACCATGGATCAAGAGGTCTATGATAGTTGCATCTGTACTGAACATGCACAGACTTTTTTATTGTCATTATTCCTAAACAATACAGTACGATAACTATTTACATAGTATTTACATTGTATTAGGTATTATTGGTAATCTAGAGATGATTTAAAGTATACATGAGGATGTGCAAAGGTTATATGCAAATATTATGCCATTTTATATAAGGGACTTGAGCATCCATGGAATTTGGAATCCATGAGGGGCCTGGAACCAATCCCCTGCGGATGCCCAGGGAGGACTGTACATCAAGGAAGACCAGTGCCTCCTTGAGGTTGGCCACAATCTGCTAAGGGGAGGATAGGTCAAATGTAACAGTCGCAGGTGCCTATAAGGCACAAATGATTACCTGACACCTATTGTGTACCAGCCATTTCCCGTAACATCTTACATAATCTAATTCTCAGTAGTAGTGGTCCTCTGATCTCTGCATTACACATGATCAGAGTGGGAAATCAAAACCATTGATTAATGGCCAAAGCTTATGCAGTTAGTGCCAGAACTGAGACATGACTTCAAAATCCCAGCAAACAACACAACCTAACTGTTGTATGAGGCAATGCATGAAGCATACACTTAATAGAAGCATTAAAAATCTATGAAGGCATTACAGGAGAAGTGACATTTGAGCTAGGTCTGGAATGATGAATAGATTTTTGCGATAAAAGAAAAGGGGAAAGGCATTTAAGTCAGAATAAATGGCACTTATGAAGGTCCTGAGCTGAGGCTAAGCATGGTGGAAGAAGCGACTGAAAGAGTGGGTTCAATAGAGTGTTGAGGTTAGGATTGCCATAAAGCTGTGTGAACTTTATTGCATATGTGGCATTGGAGATTTTTGAGGAAGGGAAGGATCTGTGTTTAGATGCATCGTTGCAGAACTAAAAGCCCTTTGTGTGTTTGGTGGGATAGGGGGCTGGAGAAGGAGCAGAGGTAATACTGAGAGAGTAATAATGGGCAAGAGGAAAGGTCAATTAAGAAATTGATAGTAAAGCTTGAAAGACAATGGTAGTTGAGGCTGAAGCAGTGGAAGTGGATACAGAAAAGGCTGATTCAACAATGAAACTGACTGTGCTGGGTGATTAATAAGATGCACTACGGGGTCGGAGAGGGAGGTGTTTAGGATGCTTCCTAACAGAAACAAGAGAAGGAGACATGAGAAGAGGGAGTGGGTAAATACGGGAGTGAGAGATATGGAGTGAAAAATGACCAGCATGGGGTGGTAGCTGAAGTCATGCAAGTGCAGGAGTTGAGTCAGGAAAAGCATATGGAGAACCAAGAGTGGATATGCAGTAATCAGCACAGGAGACTGAAATGCAATACTCAGATCATGGAAGAGAATCAAGAATAAAGGGGAATACTGGGAAACAAGAAAGAATTTCAGGAAAGAGGGTGGTTAGTAGTATCACATATATTTACTGACAGCAATGCCGTATAATAGCCTACGTTTCTTTTTCAGGACTCAGTTGCATCAGCCTAGAGTTTCAGAGTCCTGACTTGCAAAGTAGCTAGTAGTTGTAGTTGACCATAAACTCAATGTACACTAACACCTGGATAACTCTACTATATCAGTGCTTCTCAAACTTTAACGTGGATATGAATCATGGTGGGGCTTGTTAAAAATACAGAGTCCAATTCAGCAGGTTTGTGGTGGGGCCCAAAATTTTGCATTTCTAACAAACTCCTGGTGATGCTGATATTGCTAGTGTGTGAACCCCACTTCTATTACAAGGTGCTAGACCAGCTAATGCAAACATAGGCCGCTTTAACAGGAACACCATATCTGAATCAAAAGAGGGGCTAGTCTCAGTACTCGTTGTAATTTGTGATCCAATTTTAAGACAAGCGGTCAACACACAGACCACAATAATCAAGCCTTCACATTTAAAGCTTGGTATGAGTGCTGGTAAGCTTTATTTGCAGAAGGCAATACATAGGAGGAACTTGTAATTTGTCTTCCAATATTTGAAGGAGATAGTCTTCATTGTTACAAAGGTCAGAACACAGACTGATGAATGAAAGTTACGGGGAAACATTTTTTTGGAACCATCCAACAGAATCCAGATCCAATAAATAGCATCTTTCCTCTCTGCGAACGTTTTCAAGCTAAGCTTTCAATGTAAATGCTAGAAGAAACCTAGAGATCATCTAGTTTAACCTATGCACTCATCTAACAGATGAAGAAAAGAAGTAGAAGTTTATATGTAACACTCAGGTTATAAAACCAGTTGTAAAACTGGTTATTATGTTGAAGACTTGATGACCTCAAAGGCCATTTTTAACTCCAAAAAGTTATCTTTTACATCCTAAACTAGAGCAAATACATACAACTCAAGTCTAGGAGCCAATTTTATGGTCAACTTGTCAAACAAACAAAAAAGAAATTTAGTATTTTTGGGGGGCAGGGGGTGGATTTCTGAGAAATATCAGGAATATACATCTATAATATCAGGCCACTAACCAGGTACTTAACCATGCATTACACATGATTAAATGGTTGCAAGTCATCTCATTGACCAACTGAAACCATGAGAGGTTTAGAAAAGTAATTTGGATATTGATTTTTACATTTACTTATTCAAAATTCATTGAGCAATTACCTGATGTGAGATCTTAGGCTAGTTATTGAGATTATTGATGAATTTACTTCTGTGGGATGACTGTGGGACCGAGGGCTGCCTGTGGAACTTGAGGAGAAGAGGGGTTGGTTGAAAGATTCAAGCCATTCCTTGTCAAAGTATTTCAGTGTCTTTGAAGCAAAAGTTGATCAGCTGTAAGTGCAGGGTGATGAGTTGACACATGAGTGACAAATGAGTTTATGCATCCCTCATCATGCCTGATGGCAGTAGCAATAGTCTGAGGGTGGAGGATATGGGGTTTCATGACCTGTTTTGATTCCAGGATTTGGCTGGGCACCCACGGTCTGGGTTTTCCTAAATAGATACAGGGAAACATCTTTGATGCAGTTCAAGACTAAAAACGAAGCTTGCTTTATAGAAAGAAGAGCACAGGCTTTGTTTATTCATAGACTAATTTTAAAAGCAGAAGCATGTGCATGCGAACGAGTTTGCTTTCTCCCATGAATAGAAACCAAATATGAACCTCATAGTTTTTTTCAAATGTTTTTACATGTCCGCATGTGATGTGGAGCAATTATTCAGTCATATCACATTCCCACTTCCTGACTCAATCTCCAGCTGCAAAAATTAAGATGAAAAACCTTCCACAAAAGTAATCATTACAAAGTATTTAAGTATCTTTGGATAAAAGGCAGTTTAAAAACAAATCATTATGATTTATTACCATGCCAGTTTAGACTGCAACAAGACTTACGTCTTGTTAACAACAATTTGTATGCCTTTATTCCACCACGATGACACAATATATTGTCAAAACAGATCAGCCTTATGTAATACAGTAAGATTTTGATTTAGCAAATCATTCCTATTAAGCTATCAAAATACATTATGATAACAAAATTCGTTGGGTGAATTATTGTGTCTTCCAGAAGACTTCTGAAGATATTCAACATAGAATTGGTCCATAGAAGGCTCTTCATTTTATCCTTTTGGCTTTCTCCTCACAGTTTCTTCTCACAGTGGTACAGCACAGGAGCCCCTCTGGCTCTATGGTTTCGAGGAGCGAAGCTGAAGGAAGCACATTCTGTTCCCTCCCTTATACTTCTGTTCAAATGCTGGCAAATCATGTTTACAGATCACCGCTTTCGGACTGAAAACAAAGCAAATTGAACTTTAGTCAATGAATTATTCATGTAATTCCTACTCTCTTTGTAATAGATTTCTTTCCTGATACATATGACATGTAGTTTGCGATCTGTGAATACTCATTTGAAATTAAGATTGACAGTCTGGAAATTTGGAAGATAAGCACTACATAAGTACTATCTTAAAAAAAAGCATCTGGATTTGGCGATATTAATTTTATTCCTTGTTCAAGTTAAACATGGAACAATAGGAATACATCTAATTTTCCAGATTTTGGAGGGGATTGCTTCTCAAAGTTTTTCTATTGCTTATTATTATTAAATACATAGGTATTTTAGCTTTGTGTGAAACTAGGTTAGCTCATACAAAAGGTATTTTATATACATCTCTGTCTGGGGATGTCATTGAACCTGGTTGCCTATCTGTAAGCCCAGCAGGTACTTCTTTGAATAACTGTTTTAAAATTGATAATTTATCCTTCCTAGGATCTCTTTTGCTTAACAGGAAACTCAAATAGTGTTTAGTGGGTTGTCATGAATTTGACTCATACAGTAGGTGTCACTTAAGGGAGTAATACTTAAGCTCTTTCAACAGAGTTAAATTTTGTACCTCTTGGTAAAATATTTACTTATTAAATTGATTTAAGACTACTAAAAAATTTATAGTAATTTAATGTTTTCCTAAACAGATGAAAAACACTTATACAGAACTATTTTAAATTTAGCTTAGAAAATTATTATATTTTTTCTACCTGAGTGCTGTGGAACACCTTATCTCACAACAGATGAAAATAGGGTGCACTCTCAGTTTTCTCTCCAGAACTTACCTATTGCTGAGCAGCATTAATAATTTTTAAAATTAAACCTGTAACAAGATTTAAAGACAGACTACAACAGCTTTTATAGGTTCATATAACATTTAGTTTATAAGTATGAAAATGGAAATAGCTTATTTCAGTAGCAAAAAATAAATATTTAAGTAAAAACTAAACTGTTAGAATCATAATAATTTTTTATATTAAAATTATTTTCTAACACCAAGATAATAATAGCGAAGGGGAGTTGGATCACAGAAATAAAATTCTAAAAAATACACTACTAGATTTCAAGGAAAGGGACATACTTCATGCTGTAAACATCATAGGATGAGAGTTTAGGAATGAAAGAGTAGCTTATGGTGAAGCTTAGGATAATTCCAACCTCTCCAGCTATAGCGCTGAAATAAAATTCTAAGCATCCTCACTAATACGGCTGACTTTGAAGAGAAGCAGTCCGAGAGGGTAGCATTATCTTTTCTCTATTGTGAGTAGAAGGGCAAAGGAAAATGGTTTCTGGGGAGGTTCAGATGAAACACGGAAATGGAAAGTGGGGACTGATGCCCTCACATGAAAGTGTAGCCTCAAGGTCTTCACACTGACTTATAAATAAGATGTGAAACCTATTTTATCTGTGCCCTTTCCTCACTCAGTGAAGAATGGATGCAGTTTCCACCACAGTGAATCCCTGTGAAAGATATTCTGAGAGAGAACTGAGCAGAATTCTTTCCTCAAAGGTCACACATTTCATCAAGAACTTTTGACTTCCTTCCTCCGAAAGAAAATTAAATAGAATATAATATCTATTCCTCAAACGATAGTTCCATTTGACAAACAAGTTTTAGAAAAGTAAAAATGGAATTAAGAATTCACCTTTCTCACATCAGAGTCAACAGTGGTCTGGACACAAACTATGAATTATGCAAATGATCAGAAAAAAATGTTAAGGAATGGAAATTATGCAAATAACCTTATGTTAAAAAAAGGAAGAGGAAGGAAGAAAGGAAGGAAGGGAGGAGAGGAGAGAGGAAGAGAGAGGGAGAGAGACAACAATGTCTGGAAAGAAAAATAATCTAAAGAACACAAGGAAATTTCCCAAAATATTTCACATTATAGAAGTTCATTAAAATATAAAGTGTTTTTAATGTTTTTGTATTAGTTAAATGTATATTAAAACATAAATAACTAACCAGAATAAGGATGGTTGCTGAAGAGGTGGGCTAAATTGTTAGCTTATTTCCTCTTCTTAACAGCACACCAATATATACTGATTGAAACAAGAGCAAGCGCCTTTATTCCAGGCCTATAATGTTTTCAATAACATTTGTTTCACAGCTTTAGTGGCATTGTTTAAAAAAGTTACGTTTTGTGTTGATGAAATGCTCTCCAAAGTACATTTTTTTTTCTGTTCCATTTCAATTTTTGGTCCATAAGTTTCAATATATAAAAGTTTCACTAAAAAACACCATGAATGATATGATCTCATTTTAAATGAGGTAGTACCTATTAGTCAACCATTGCCAAATAACGCAGCATAACAAACACCATCAAAATCATAGCAGCTTATAATGAGAATCATTCATTTCTCATCCAAGTCTCTGTGGGTTGCCGGGACTTGGCAGGACTTGACTCCATGACATCGATCGGGCTTGAATATGCGCCAGGTGTGTTCTGGGACCAGTGAGATCTCTGGAGCATATTCTTCTCATGGCGATGGCAGGAGTCAGATCTGTGTAAGATCAATTGAAGCCTTAGCACCTGCTCCAGGCACTTTTATCCTGTTGGTTAGAGCAAGACATATACTAAGGATCAATTCAAATGGGAAAATATACTCCAACCACGGCTAAGCCACGGCAAAGGTATAGATATGGAATGCTACCACAGGAGACAGAACTGAGACTGATAATTCCATCAGACCCTCCATTCATTTATCCACGTATGTATTGCATAAAGAGCAGACAGAAATGATGTACATAGGGTGATAAGAGTTTTAGATGATTTTCTTTATTTCTTGATGTTTTTTGGAGGGAGGGGCTTTATTTCTTAAATTCTGCAGTACATGCACATATAATTTTTTAAAAATGACTTTATTGGGAAATAATCCAAAAGTCAAAAAATTCATCCTTTTGAAGTGAATAATTCATTGGTTTTTAGTATATTCACACAACTGTCATCACTATCTAATTTCAGAATACTTTCATCACACCAAAAAGGAAACTTGTACCCAGTAGTAGTCACTGCCTATTTATCCCCTTTCCCCAGCCCCTGGCAAACACTAAACTAGTTTCTTTCTCTATGGATTTGTCTATCCTGAACATTTCATGTAAATGGAATTATACATTGTATGGCCTTTTGTGAATGGCTTCTTCTCCCAGGACAATGTTTTCAAGGTTCATCCATGCTGTAGCAAGTATCAGTACTTCATTCCTTTTTACTGACTGATAATACACCATTATATGGATATACCATATTTTGTTTACCCATTTATTAGTTGATGGACTTTTGTGTGGTTTCTATTTTTTGACTATTATGAAAAATGTTACTACAAACTTTTGTGTACAAGGTTTTCAATTCTCTTGAATATATAGCTAAGAGTGGAATTACTGATGCATATGTTAATTCCATATTTAACATTTTGAAGAACTGCATAACTGTTTTCCAAAGTGGCCACAACATTTTACAATCTCATCAATAATGTATAATGGTTCCAATTTCCCCACAACACTTGTTATTTTCTGTCTTTTCGATTCTAGCCATTTTAGCGAGTGTAAGCTTATATCTCATTGTGATTTTAATTTGCATTTCCCTAAGAAGTAATGATGTTAGCTATCTTTTTACGTGCTTCTTGGCCATTTGTATATCCTTTTTTTTTTTTTTTGAGAAATGTGTATTCAAGCCCTTTGCTCATTTTCAATTGAGTTATCTTTTTATTGTTGAGTTGTAAGAGTTCTTTATATATTCTAGATGCAAGACCTTAATCAGATATGTGAATTGCATATATTTTCTCTCATTATGTGGTTATCTTTTCATTTTCTTTATGGTATCCTTTGAAACATAAAGGTTTTAATTTAGATAATATACAGTTTATTTTTTATTTTGTTGTTTGTGCTTTTAGTTTCATATATGAGACATGACTGTCTAATGTAAGGTCATTAGAATTTCCTCCTATGTGTCTTTCTAAGAGTTTCATATTTTTCTCACTTACATTTAGATCTCCAATTCATTTCTAGTTAATTGTTGTATATGGTGTGAGGTAAGGGTCCAAATGTATTCTTTTGTATTGGGATATCCAGTTGTCCCAGCCCATTTGTCAAAAAGAATACTCTTTGAGCACTGAATTGTTTAAGCACTCTTGTCAAAGTCATATTGACCATAAATGTGAGTGTTTATTTCTGGATTCTCAATTCCATTCTAATGCTCTGCATGACTAAAATTATTAACTTTACCACACTATTTTTTATAGCTTTGTAGTAAGTTTTGAAATCGGGAAGTGTGGCTCCTCCAACTTTGTAATTCTTTTTTCAATATTTTTTGGATATTTTGTGTTACTTGCATTTCCATATGAATTTTAGGACCAGTTTTCCAATTTCTGCAAAAAAAAAAAAAAGCAAGCCAGCTAGGCTTGCATATATAATTTTAAAAAATGATAAAGTTATTAATCTTAGAAGATATACTTGCTACCAAAATACTAAAGCTCTTCCTGAAATTTTGTATAGATATACTGATTTACTATAATGGCTTACCGGTTTTGAAAGAAATTGGATTATGCAAATACTTTCTGAGACGGAGTACAATAGGATATAATTGACACAAGAGGAAATTATTGAAATAGATAAGTGCAGGAACAGTGCTCCATGAAGAAAACACCAGCATGTGCTGGCACACGGATGTACAGGAATAGTGGCGTTTTCAGGAAACTATGAGCATTCACTAGAACTGTATATTAGGCTTTATCATGCAAAATTAATCAAAAGAGGTAATGACGGGGAGATTATGAATCATCAGTTACTGATATGGCTACAGGTTCCCTTTTTAAAGACTTTTAAATTCTGACTCAAAAAATTTAATCATGTGATAAAATAAGTATCCAAAATATGAATAATACATAAATGAATAGTAAATCTCCTTAACCTGGAAAAGAAATGATATCTGAGATAGGATTGGCAGGAAGCTCATTGACTCGAAGATCCAACATACAGTTTCAAAGCATTGTTTAAGATGGAAATAACTGTATTATTTCATATCACAAGTAGCAGACATTTTTGCTGCATGTTGCAGTCATGTTGGCAGGGGCCCCAACATTACCAGCAGGCTGCACTGATTAGAACTAAAAAGTACGCAGCTCCCATCTACTAACTCTTTCATTATACAGAGTAGGTGGTTGAACTTCAGAGATATTTAGGAACTCCAGGGTTCCTGCTGTCATATTCAGTGCTGTATTTTTTTTCAAAAATCTCTATTCCTTTGTTAGATTAGGAGTCTAATGAGAAATGAAAAAGGGGGCAGGTAATTATAGTACAATATGACAGTATTTATAATTGAAATAGTCCTGGGCATATAAGAGAAATGGTACCTCAGGGAGCTGGCGGGAATTAAGGAAGAAAAGCTTCACTGAGGAGTGGCATTTGAGCCGAGACTTGAAAGGCAGTTCCTGAGATAGGTAAGAATAGGCATGGTGCTCCAAACAGCACACAGCCTGCGCCAGTACAGAGATGTGGGGGAATATTGGTGTTTTTTGGAAAACTACAAATATTCACCAGAGCTGTACCAAAGGCTTGATGGTGCAAAATGAGCAGAAACAATGAGATTATAAAGGATTTTGCATGCCATGCAAAGAGTTAAAATTTAATCTCGTGGAGTGTCATTGTATAATTTCCACCTAAATGACATAATCAGATTTGTTCCAAGGACCCTTCTGTTAGTGATGCGGAGGATGCATCAGAGAGGAATGGGACTAGAGGCAGGAAGACTGGAAAAGGAGCGTGTTGCAGCATAACAGGAGTGACACATGGGGGTCTAAATTAGAGCAGCAGCTACAGAAATGGAGAGGGAGACACAAATGCAAGAGATGGAAAAGGCAAAGTTAATGGGACGTGCTGATTGATTACATATGAAGCATGAAGGAAAAACAGGATGTAAAGCAAGTGATCTATTCCATTTTCAATTTTCCTAGTCCTTCCTATAAATGTAAAAGAAAGTGATATTTATAATTTTTAAATGCATTTAGAACATGCAAATAAAATGGATTAAAATATCAGGATCCTTTCGGTGATAAGAGTCTTACATAATATTAAGTGTATTATATTATATTGAGTCATATTAAGGAAAACTTGTATTTTCTGCCTTTCCTGAAACCCAGCCACAAGCATAAGTAAACACATCTGGATGATTGATGCCTTGAGGAGAACTAAATCATGCCAGGATGTTTCACGGTGTAGATTCTCATCACTTTGTTACTTGTACCTTTTCAAGGTGTATAGAAGAATTATGAGTTAAGGAGGGAATGTAGAAAAGAGATGTAGAAATGAAAAATGTAGCCATGAAAGCCTGCCTCATGCCAATTAAGTCTTGAGCTTTTATTTTAATAAAAATCACAGGCAAAACAGTCCATCTCTTGGGACAAAGGCACACATCACAGATAACACATACAAAACAGTTTGTGGTCAATACAGTCAATACTTTCTGGAATTCTGAGAAATTATGGTCACATGTGCCATTAATGGATTGATTTTTTTTTTAGTAAAATGCACAGGAAGATGTATGAGTGGGAAAGTATAAAGCAGACAAGCCTCACACCCTTTCCACTCATGGACTGGCAACAGCGTGTGGGAGTGCTGTCTTTATAGAGTAATTTCTTTCGGCTTTCCACATTTTATAAGTAAACAAAAAATAAATATTAAAAAAATAAAAAAGGAAAGAAGGTATTCCATTCAAAGGTTGGAAACGCTGAATTAAACACAGTTACACAGGTCATTTACTGTAAGATTTAGTAGAGTTTTTACTATACTAATGAGTTGTAAATTGCCAAGAGGAAGACAGTGCATAGCATTTTGAGAGGAGCACAGTGAAGCCATATATCTAGTAGGCCTCTACAGGGCAGGGACAAAACGATGAAAATGTTAAGTCAGTAAGACAGAACATGTATGTTCATTTTATTTATTTGTTCTTCATGTGGCTGGGGGCAGGGTAGGACTGACAGGAAAGTATCCAAAAGGGGTATTGCCTAGAAGATGAGCTTGAAGACAGTGTGGCTCTGGGCCCTCGATGTCTCTGGCAAGTTGAAAGGCAGGGACTAGGGTGCTGAAGATACCAGCCCGGTATAGAAATCTACGTCGGAAACTGTGGATCCACATCTTGAAGTGTTATACATAAAATACATGAATCCACATGCCAAATCAATTTACGCTCACCCCATTTAGCATTCGCCATTGGAACTGAAGACATGAGTGGAAAGTGAGTTTTTTCCCCCAATTTCATGCTACCATATTAGCTATCATTAAGCATTTCATAAATCACATACAACTTTCAAGTCATTTGCAATTTAATTTACCAGAAGTCAGTATCAAGACCAGCGGGAAAAAGAAAATAACTGCTCAAAAGCACTGGAGACAAGAGGCAGAGAGGCCTCAACAGAAATGTTAGCTTTCTACCTGTCTTTTGAATGACACTGGCTTTTGCATAATGAAAATCATGGCAACACGACATTTTATTGCTTTCATTTTCTTGGAGTTCAAAAGACAATTCTTGCACACGCACACTCAGTTTCTCCCCAAAATAGCCGCATTCTTTTATTTGGTGATTCAATACATTTTTAATTCAAATAGTCACCACATATCCTAGGCACAATATTAAGCATTTTACAAGCAAAGTATTTTACTGATTTTCTTTTCAATTGCCAAAGAGTACAATAAGTGAACTGGTTAAAGGATATACTTCTGTACATAAAAATATCCATGTATTTATACAAGTGTATGGAACAGAGTTCAAAGATAATAAAACCAGAACATCACAATAAATAGGATGTGTTCCTACAGGACAGCAAAGCACACTTTGTCAGGAAGCTGTCAAGTCTCTTTTTTTGAAGGTGCTTTATGTTCTTCTGAGCTAGGCTCACATTTCCCAAAATAAGGATTAGGGGTTAGTAATGACTGATCTGAATGCCTACTTTCACATGTGACTTTTAATTTGCATCTCCAACAATAGGAGTGGAAGATATGATAATTTATTTTCAAAAAGTCTTTGCAACTTACCAAATTCTATTGATCTCCTGCCTCATTATTTTAAAATGCAGATTCATCTAAGCTCTAGCACCATACGAGAATGAAATACATGTATTTTTGTCAGAGCAACAATATTTTATATCATCTTTGTTCCTCTGGCTATAACAATTCTGTTTAGAAAAATTTACCAAGCTAAAAATAGTTGATCTAGGTTGTCATAAAAAAGAATATTAAATACCTTTGGTAAAAATAGATATATTTAACAAGATTAGAAAAGCAAACAGTTATAATGTCAAAAGGAGAATATAAAAATGTACACAATAAAACAAATAAACCAACTTATAGATAAAGTGAAGGTAAGGCCACTCTTCTTTTCAGGTTTGTCTCTTCCAAACCATGAATGTAGTTCTCTTCTTCTAAATGGCAGAAATTTTAATAAGAAATATGGAAAATCCAGTCTTTCCTATCAGCATGACACAAGTTTAATTCATAGCAACATAGGTCCTTTTTAAAAACCAAGTTTGTAGAACATAGAACACTCTGGTTTATATATGTGAATATAGGGAAGAAATTCCAGATTTCTGTGATTTTAGGCCCAGAACATGGAGCTTTAGAGTTAAGCAAGGCAACAGAATCAGGTGCTCATCTGCACAGTTTTTCCCGTACTGACATTAACCTAAGTCGTATCAAGACAATTGAAATACGGAACACAGCTAGCGCATGGTAACTCTCTAACTAGCTAGTGATTTACAACATTTAATTTGTTTCCACGACTGAAGACTTTTCTCCTGTCATGTGGGCCTCCTCTCAAAAGAGCTGTTGCACAACTCCTAATTCCGTTTGGTGTCTCCTCTTAGAACACACTGTAAATCCTGAAGATGAAAGGTCCCTGAAGCAAACAACTGAGATTATGGATGAAGATAATGCGTAAGTTCTAGAACAGAATCAACCACGGAGCTGTACTGCTCTGGGAGATGGCGAAGCGGTTATCCTCCAGAGTTCCCTCTGCATACACAGTCACACTCCTCATGGTGCTCCAGGGCCACGTCCGTGAGAGATTTATGCAATCCCCTGACACCATTCTTTGGTCTCAACTGAAGGACCTGAAAGGGAACAAGGGAAGCCACCTTTAAAATCAACCAAGGTCTGTAACTTTTGATTTCATGGACAAGGAAATTTCCGAAAAGAATCCTGGGGCCCAACGGAGACGTGCAAATTTTAATTTCTTCCTAGTGAAGGCAGTGTGAACACATTCCCCCACTCCTCAAAAAAATCATAAACGATCATCATTTCATGAAAGAAATGACATTTTATCACCAACGAATTGGAAGGATGCTGCCTCAGAATAAAGAAATG
This sequence comes from Equus asinus, assembly GCF_041296235.1. Lineage (NCBI taxonomy): Eukaryota > Metazoa > Chordata > Mammalia > Perissodactyla > Equidae > Equus > Equus asinus. The sequence continues at coordinate 43,472,591 of NC_091792.1, forward strand.
TCCTTAAATTGAAAAGACTCACTATATACTCTTTATTTTGCTCATCTAATGATACAACAGAGAATTTCACCTTGATTAAGTATTCTGGAACCACCGCTGCACAACTGATTTTTCTGTTTGTTGCTTTCTTTCACTCATTCATTTATTCCCACATTTAACAAATATTTATACTAGAAGCAATACATGCAAGGACTGCAATACTGTGACAAAAACATGATCCCTCTACAGCTGAGTTTGCTCAATTATGCCACTCATTAATTTCCTTGGCCACACTTCAGGTCCTCTATAAACTGGATGAGACGGATTAGATGTACTTTCTAGACAGCAGCCTCTGTCACAGCTCACTTTCTGCAGCTGGATCCTACCGTGCAGTACACGGAGGTTTGGCAATAATAACAATCATGCCTCTATTAAATGAAGCTATCTGCAGTTTGGATTGTTGAGCTTTTTAACCAAAAATGTAATAAAATAGACGCTGATACTACTAAATACTAAATATATTTCCTTTTGACACTGTGACAAAAGGACATAGCCATGTATTCCATAAAAGATTGTCTACAGTATTTGATGAGAGCTACCTATTCAATGTGTATTACATTTTATTTCTTATAATAGAAGTGATAAAGTTTCAGGAATTGTTTTTTTGAATTATGAACAAAGGCCAGAGCACATAATCATAGGAAGTTGCCTAGTTTCTCTTCTCTCTGTGTATGACACAGATAACTTCACAGAGTTCTAAAAGATACTGATCTTCTAAAAGATACTGTTCTGGAGATTTTCATTAATCCAAAAAAGGCACAAGTCGTCTTACAACTGTTCTACTTAGATTTAAAAAAGAAAAATAGAGAATGTATACCTCACTTAGACTATGTGATCATATCAAAGGTGAATTAGCTAACATTTTTTGAATGCTTACTGGGTGCCAGGCACTATAATAATGTTTTTACATACTTTAACTCACAAGAATTCTATGACTTAATTTACAATTATTACCCTTATTTTACACATGAGTGAACAGAAGCTTAGAGAGAATAAGTGACAGAGCCAGTATATGTACTTTGGCCAAATATGAATTATTAAAAGTTAGAATGATAGATAATTTTACAAGAGACTCAGAATATTACTAGTCATACATTCTATTTATTTCGTAACTTTCTTCCTAGAGAGAGAAACTGTCTAGTTTGTAATAACTGTGAACAATAGTAAACTTTTAAAGTAGATTTTCTATCTATTACATTTCACAACTAAGAATAAAAATTACTAAGACTGTGTTGTTTTAATGTGAAACTTAACCTAATGACTACTGAATATTGTTTTATGTGTTAGTACTGACACTGTTTTCGGACAACATAAGGTGGTATCAAAACTACTCTCACGACACTGGTGCCGTATCTTATTATCACACTCGTTACAAATAGTTTCTGGAATGAGGTTTGGTGGATAGAAAAATTACAATATTGGCAGAGCCAACGTCTTTAATTCTTATCTCTAATTGTATACATTTTCCCAGTTGGCAAGGAAAAAAAATTCCTATGAAGGTAAAGGTTACAGAGGCCACCATATGCAGCCCTAACAGTCAGTCATGCCAGTCGACAAGCCTACAAACCTTCCTTCCTTTAGTGGTGCTCAAGATGCACTCACCAAATAAAGAGCCTCCCCACTCACAAAGGTTGAACAAAACTCAATGAAAGTGCTAAAAAAATCCAAAAGAGGGAATAATTCAGTTTTATTTATAGTAACACAATGACTATAATACAACTTAATATTTAGGGAAACATATAATCAAGATAGATGGAGAGAAAAATTAGAATTTCTAAGCCATATCTTTGTTTCTGCTTTCTCCACGAGGTGGAACAATCTTCAGACTGAAAATGGGGACAATGGTCATCAAAAAGAATTAAAGCCCCAGATGGGCTTCACTTTAAAAAGAGTTAAGTCTCTAGATCCAGATTAATAGTATTCAATGACTTAATGATCTTACAATGATTTTAAGTTACATTTAAAAAACAACTTCATTTACTTAGGAGTGGTACTAAACTCAGAACTTTTTTCCAAAATATAGGACTGAGAAAAATTTAAGCCTCAGAAATTATCAATTACACCAAATAATCCTTTTTTCATTGAGTAATTTGATTGTTAACAGAAAGACCATCACAGAAAAATTAATGATTCCCATAAAGTATTTTAAAGAATTAAGACATGATTTTTACTGGAGATATTTGTGAGAAATGTGGAGCAGGTAACCGTATAATTATATTTCTACACACATATACTTTAGAGATATTTGTGGGAAACGTAGTAGATGGTCATATAATTAAACATCCAAAGTTGTATGTGTGTACATATATAATGTGTATATTACCAATCCCACCCAAAGATTGGTGAATAATAGATTAATGTCATTCTGGGAGAAGGCCAGTGAGTCTATAAATACTGCCCATAGCCTTTCCCCATCCAAGACTTTTATCTGAGACTTTAAAACAGATATTGCACACACTGTGGCAACTTTCTGGATAACCCTAAATCTAATGTTATTTGAAAAGAAATTTAAAAGTATAGGATGGAGAAGGATACATTTGACCTGAGGGCTGATTTAGCTGACCAAAAGTATGATACTGATTTAGCATCTGATAAGCTTGTTTTAAAAAGCTAATACAACTGCTCGGGGTTTTATAGCTCTTAGAAGGGTGGTTATAAACCCAAGACTTGTTGGCTAAACCAGGTCCCCAAATACACTTTGTTTAGTAAGGACATGCTTTGGAAAGTTCAAAATTGAATGATTTTAGGTGGGAAAAGATCACTCTTGTTGAATTCCTATTTCCATCATATCCTTTTATATTATGCCAATGAACTCTAGTATCTGCTTAGATATTAGGCATTTTAATTTTCATCTAAGAACTATTCTATTAAGGGTTTTTTTTGTGACTAGATTCCCTGTTCAGAGTAGCAATAAGGCTGGCTTCTGGGCACGGCCTGGCTGGAGCTCCTCGAGCCACCAAGGGGGGTCTTCAGAAGCATGTGGTGTAGAAATGGAAGTAGAACACGAATAATGGTAGTATACGGTCCTTTTTTAATCACAGACTGCCAGTTTTGGATGTTACCTTCTAAACACTGCAATCTAGTAGCCGTCATGGAATACCATAGCTAGGAAAAACCTGCGAGATTATTATATCTTACAGAGGCTAAGTCCCCTGCTGATGGCTACAACAAGTCAATAGTAGATTTAGGATATAAACAGAATCCCTTCGCTTCTGGAATTTAGTGCTTTTTTTCCGACTTCGTCAGCTGCCAATACAACACCAGTGAAGGACAGGACAACCAACCATGTTCCATGAAATGCAGTTTATGACACTGTGCATGCTTAAGTCACCTAACAGACAGGGGTTTCACTGATGTCTTTACGCATATGAAAAGTCATTTTATTTATTAAGTAGATATTTATTCTGTATTATTCTTTTATTTAGTAGAAAAAATAAAAACTAATGAAACGAGGTCATATTAAAATGAAGTCAGAGGGCAGTTTTTGGCTTGGTATAATGTAAACGTTTTATAAGAATTAAAGTTGAATCATGAGAAGGGATTGCTTCCTGAAGTATGAATGCTACATGATGCTGTTGGAGAGAAGATAGGATATAATTGGGATATGTTCCAGCAGCAACAGAAATTTCGAGTGTATAAATTCTAAGGTTCCCAAGGCTCTGAAAGACAATAATTACTAACATTTAATATTATATTTTCCTTAATTCCATAGAATGAAGAGATAAAAGGGTGAAGAATCCATAAAAAGTTTAACATGGTATTTGGGGGCACTGTGAATAATAGAAGATTGGTATAATTATGAATACGTCTTCTTGGGATTCATGTGCCCACAGTGCCTCAAATGAAAAAATAAATATTAAAGATCCTTCTCCAAAATAGAAAGCAATTTACCTCCAAGTTTGTCTTTAAAATATTTTCCCTTCATATTTTGAAAAGTGGAAAAGTTGAAATATTTCACCTATGTTTTTGTCTCCACAGAAGAACACATTTTTTTTTTGAGAAAGAAAAACTTCAGTGACCATCCATGATGTACTATCAGCAGATAAACTTTCCAAATCCTTAACGTCTGAGTTTTTGAGTTAAAGGTTAAAGAAATGAAACTATGAACTATTTTAGAAATCCTTTTACTCCCCCCATGAATGCTATGTCTCCTTTCTAAACAAAATCCATTTCAGACACATTGTTTCATTATTTTCTTAGAGACAAAACACCCAAAAAAAGAATCCGAAAGGAACCTTAAAAGAAAATGATATACCTACCTCATGATATTTTTTAGTAACTTTGCTTGGGACACACTGACACTCGTTGCAATTGTGAAGGCAACAGGCACAGTTTCCACCGCAGCGTTTAACCAGGAGACAACCTGGCCAGAAAATGGTATCGGTTCTCTTTAGTTCTTCCCTTATGGACACCGAGAAGTTACGAGGTGTGCAGCTGTATAATCTTACCTCCTCTTTCAGAAGGTTCAGATCCACCACTACATGGCACAAAAGAAAGCAAACAAAAAGAGATGGTCATGCTTTGAGCCTGGATATATTTCATTAAACTCTTTTCATAAAGAAGTCTAGCTATTGCATGAAGAATAACCCTAACAATATCCCTTCTTATATTAACTAGGTTTTAGGGCTATGCAGCTCGCAAGTTGGACTTTGTCTTTCATAGTAAACAAAGCTTCATTATGACTTAGTGACCAATAAAGAGATACATTGTGCAATATTAAGAACAGAGCCAACAAAACAGTTGAGAGCTATTAATAGGAAACTTCAGAGAGAAAAAGAGGGCTACACCTTTTAACCTTAGTAACGAAGTCAACAAGGAGAGCATTGGCGGGAAGAATAGAATGTAAAATGATGGATGCTTTGACTAAAAAATAAATGCAATTTTTAAAAAGATTACAAGCTCATGCAATTAATGAAGAACAATTTACAGACACTTGTTGACAGAACTTTCTACAATCTTTCTGTCAATAAGAATCACAAAATGTAAAAAGGGGGTAAAGAAAATGAATTTTTAAAGACAGCTGAGTGAACCAGGAGTGAAAAAAAGGATGCATTTTAAAAGAGCGTAAATTGTTGGAAAGCACTGCTTTTGCTGCGTTGCGTAATTTATGCTGTTTAAAATTTAGTTTAACTAGGCTCCCTAAGAATTCTATTCTTGTTCTAAGGGATGGAAGAAATGTCTAATTTATAACTATTGTCTCTATTCTTTTAGCAAGTTGGTTAACTATGTTGTGCTTTATTCTTTAAAAGAATACCTACTTGTGAAGACCAAACAAAATATCCTTTCATCAGATTATTGCAGTGAATTCTCAAAGAATCATTGTTTTTAACTACAAAAGGATATGGCCTCTGTTAAGTTATAGCAAAATAACGTCCTATTTAACATTCATTTATATATAACATACGAAATGTAGTTAACTTCAGTGGATAACATATAACTCACCGGAGCTTTTTTTCTTTAAAAGTAAGGGTTTTATTAAAATTTAGGAACATTACCTAAATATAACAAATCCAGTTAAATACCTTTTCACTAATATTGGAAACATTATAAACAAGAATTGAAAGAAAAGAAAAAATGCTTTCTGGTTAAAGATGGCTTCAAATCATAATAATCACTATATAATCCAGTTTTAAAAATTAAGTGCCAATATTTTTTCAAAGTTTAAAAATGACAAGGTAATTAAGAATCAAATGCTTATTTTCTTGGCTATTTTACTTGCATATGCGATCAAGTTTCTCTAAAACGTCAAAAAAAGTCAAAGTAAGTATTTTCAAGAAATGTATTATAAATTATGTATATGCAATAGTAAATTATAAGACATGTAAAGTATATGGTTGACTAAAACCTTGGGTGATACAGGGACACACGAAGGAAATGCTAATTCAATAGGTTTCTTTCAGCATCACATTCTGGTAAAAATTATTTTTTCCAGCTCAGTAGAAAATTACTGTTTTATTTGAGCATTTAAAGAGTTCCTTTTCATCCAAAAAATAATCCTATGAAAAGAAAACTTTTAAATATTTAAGAGAAAATTTTGAGTGCCATAAAAGACCAATTTATCTCTAAAATAAAATTCACGAGATCATTAGGTTAAATGATGTCACTATTTCACCTGATTTGATTTTGCTGGACTAATAGTATATGTACATATTGCTCTTTCATTGTTATAGCTATAGATGAGCCTATTTCAATCTTTTCTCTAGAAGTTAAATATCTAGGCAAGGAGGGAGAAAACCCAAAACACACACACACACGTACAAAAGCTGGCTGCCCAAATCTTCAATGCTTATTTAAGATTTATACTTTAGAATGTGAATGAAGCTCTTAGCTTTCAAAGGATATTCATCTACCTCAAATAGGTTTAAACACACTATTTCATGAAACAAGAAAATGAGACTGTGTATGTTCACTTTAAAATGTTTAGTTAACCACAATAAAAGGTTAGATAGATTTCCCAAGCGAACTCAGTTATGATACCTGCTACAATGTGAAAATTTAAACACACTTTCAACTTAGCTTCCACTCATTTATCATGTTTGACACAAAAGTCAAAAGCCCTTTTAAAGTACTAGTTAAGACTGACTTACAAAATATGGTATATATATATTTTTTCTGCAAGTAGTAAGGTATGAATGAAAACCTGAACCAGAAGAAGAAAGGGGAAATGACAAAACAGAAAAACATTAATGCAGTCCACACTGGACTAAAAATACAATTAAGGATTTTAAATTTGGTGTATCTTATTTGAAATTCATGCTTCTTACTTTTAAGGCTTCAACCTTATCTAAGCTTCATTAAAATAAGTCATGTGACTAAAATCTGATGTCATAAACTGTCCAAACATTGTACAGAACTTCTAGGCAAAAAAAAGAGAAAGATTACGTCCCAACATATTTTTCTAATAACTTAACTATAATATTATGAAAATTTCTCCCTGCAAAATATTTGTAAAGTAAGATTCAGCCTTCAGATTCTTGATTTCCTTTTCATAACTACTTCCTAAAACAATACATGCATTAATTTATCCCGCTGAAGGATGATTTTGAGCATGTGAGCGATGAAAGCTGCTATTTCTAATACAAATTTTCTGGTTCACATTCATCAGTATTGCAAGTTTTATTAAAAAGGTTAATACTGAATGAAAAAAAATTACGGTCACATTTTACTGTGTTAGTTGTTCATTCTTTTAAGATATTCAGCCCAAGGATATTCTCTTACTGTAATGCAATCCGAGGGTGGTCTTTCTAAGATGAATGTGGTAACACTGTGATGTGTTTATTCTGTGGAAAATGTATTTTGATGTCTAATTAGAAGCTTTTAAACGTTTTACTCCTTGTTCCTTTGTAGAAAGACTCTTGGGAGGGGAGCTGGTTTTGTCTATATAGATGTTATCCCACACCTGCATTTTAGTTTATGTAAAGTTCTAAAAATATACACTGCTTTTCTCACACTTACTGTATGCTTAAAAAGTTAATAGTTTTGGCAAACTGCAAAGGGCTTCAATTTGGAAAGTGCTAAATGAATATTTAAAAGATCTGGTTCAATGCTGGATGCTTTTAAATACATGCCAGCCGCTGGCCAAATCTTCGCTGAGCACCATGTGCAGAGGTATAGGCATAAAAGCATGGCTGGATGGGAGATTTTTAGGCTGGAATCCTGAGATCAGCCGTCAAAAAACAAGATCTGAGTTTAGAACCTGGTTTACTCGCTCAGCTTCTCACAGATCAACATGATAATCTACTTGAAATTTGCTAACAAAGGCTTTATTCATGGGTGTTTCAGCTAGCCTTGCAGATCTTCATCTTCCTGTTCCTAAGTGGGAGGGAAGGGAAGTGTTGTTCGTAAGTTATTCATCAAGTTATTCATCAAGATCAAATCTTATAAATATGTAACAGCTTTCAGCATCTGGACAAGATTCGGCTGCCCATGTACTTGAAGACTGATTTCAAATATTGCTGAAAGGAAACCACGTCTGTTGGCAGAGCAAAATACCACGGTTGGGCAAGTCTGAACATGACCTGCTGAGATTAAAGCTGCTGATCCAAATGGGCTGCAGGGCTGCAGCTTTCAGAGGGAAAGGGCAGGAATCCGGTTTCTTTCTGACAAGATTTACAAGAACGAGTCTGGAGCAATCTGCCCTCGTGAATTGCTCAAATTAACCAAACCTTATTCCTTCTATATAAATTCTCCAGACTGTCATTCCACTCTCTAAAATGACCCTGGGTAGATTTCAATGTTTCTGACAGACAGAAGCAGATTTTTTGGGTGCATTATAATTATCCAGTTATTTCTATTACATTTTCATTTATGCCTGATACGGATGCGTTCCAATTCTAATGTTACTAGGAAAATGAGCTAACCTTGGAACAAACTCAGTTAACGTTATTTTCAATTTCTTAACCATGCGGAATTAAGTTTAATTATCAACACTCTCACTCTTGAAGACAGATAGGCTCATGTGGTCAAAAGTGATCATTTCAGAAGCAATTTATATGGGAGAAAAATTATCATAGTTTGGGTTTCTTTAGGTCATTATTTTCTTGCTATGAATCCTATCTTGAAAACTACTAGCTCTATTTTATGGCAAGTCACTGTTATTTTCATATTATTTAGAAAAGTTTCAAGGCTTAGGAAATGAAAATTAATATAATCCTGACCCATGGGGACATGGTGGATAATGATTTTGATGTAGTGTTCCCCTTCCATAGCCCCAAATCTGGTTTAGGAAATATAATAATAATCCTCTTGAATCTCTAAATCAATATATCCCAAGTATTAGGTTTGAATAAGCAATGATTCTTGTGAAATGTAACTGAGGACTTCATCAAAATGGTATTTTTAAATTGAAGAAATGATAAGAATTTTCAGCAAAAGTATCTCTTTTAATTTCCAAATCCACTGAGTTATAATTAAGTGCCTATTTTTGTAGGTATTCTTATTTAATATGTAATATGCTCAAATGTTATGAAAATAGATTGTTGAAATACATCACTGAAGAGTTTTAAACTCTACTCATGGGAAGATATGGCAGAAGAATCTGAAACATTAGCTGCTAAAAAGATTAAATGAGGTTCTAATCTGAAGAGAGAGCTTACCTCTGGATTTTCTTCCAAATACAAAAGCCTTGCCAAGAAGTTGCCAAGTTGGCCTATATAGATCTTCTAAGTCCAACTGCCATCTATCTGGTTCAAGATACCGAATAAGATCTTCCAAGGTACTAAAGGCAGTGACAGCGTTATTAAGCAGGTCCAGTGGCAAAGCTGAAGGGGGTAACGCTGAAGGACTCACCGCTTCTGTGAATTGCTGAAAGCAAAACGAATCCTATGTTAACTGTTTTAAAAATGACAATGTGTTCCTTCTGGACTTAGGTACAAAGTTAGGTAGACTACGACTGAAAACACACGGGAACTGAAACTGTATTCAACGCAAATTAGAAGTAAGTACTTTGCAAAGACTTCATGGAGATGAACTCTGATAGATTTTCTGGGCAAGTCAATGAGAAAGACATTAACTTTCATTGCCAAAAACTACGGTGAATGTGTATATCTGTTGCTTAAATAAAAAAAGAACACGTCTCTATGGTTCAATTACAGACTTACATTGGAAACTGTAATACAAATTACCAAACTTTTCTTTTGTTTTCTACTTTTTGTTATCCTCAATCTGGAAATCACCTGGTAGTAATGCAAATGGATGTCAGATAAATTAAAAATTTAATATAAAATAATAAACCCACAAAGAATTAGAACAAAATATAGGCGAAAAGCCTTTGACATTGGAGAAGAACTCGTTAATCAAGACAGAAAACACACAAACCATAAAAGATAACTTTGATAAATTTGCCTGCAATTTCTTTTAATTAACAGGATTAAAAGACAGACACTGGGAGAACACCCTGACAAATTATATAACTGTCGTCACAGGATTCGTATCCAGAGAATACAGCAAAGGAAACAGCTCAATAGAAAATGGGCAAATTCCAGACAAGAGGCTTGAATGGCCAACAGGCATATAAAAACATGCTAAAATTCATTAGTTATCAGAGAAATGCAAACCAAAGTGAGATATTATCTCACATATTAAAAAAAGTACTATTTCATATACATGAGATTGGCAAGCATTTAAAAGAAAGGACTGCCAAGGATGTGGGTAAATTGGAATTTCTCTGCTCTGCCTGCAGGAGTGTAAACTGGTACAACCACTTCAGTTGATGTAACCGGTGTACACAGGATACTAGAGTAGAAGATTTATGTGCTCCATGTCCTTGTAATTCACTTTTGAGGTTTACATCCTTTTATTTGCCCATGTACAAATATCTTCAACGACATTCATCACAGTGTTGTTTGAAATAGAGAAAAACTGAAAACCTAAATGGCCATGTATAGAGCAATGGATTAAAATGCTTCGTTTTAAATGGCAAGCAACAAAATGAGACAACAATTTCAATAAAAGTTCAATAAGAACACCCCTCCCTCCAATTTTCAAAGTGGACTAAGGGTAGGGAGTAGTGGATCAGACCTGAGATAAAGGTAGGCAAAATAAATATATGAACAAATGCTCAACTTTTGTTTTATTTATTATTTATTATTACTTTTTAGGACAGGAGGAGAGAGGCAGAGTATGGAATAAAACCTTTTTGTTGACTGATGTTCATTATAGCAGTATTTATAATAACAAAAAGTTAGGGGAAAAAATTTATATTTGCAATAGTGGAATAGTTAGTTCCACTGTACTTATCAACTGAAATAGTGTACAGCCATTGAAAATGAGGTCCTCTAAGAATTTGTATTAACAAAAGAAATGCCCATAATGTAGTAAATGACACAAAAAACCAAGCTTTAGACATATAGTTCAGTATACCATTATTTCAACATACATAAATTAAAACAAACAAAAAATCAAAAGTGCCTAAAATGTCGAGTGTTCACCTATGGTTTAAATGAGAATATACATTATATATTATTATATATGTAATACATAATATTATGCATTATATAAAACCATATTTTCAACATTTTCTATAATAAACATGGATTTCTTTTGAGGTCTGGTAAAAATAATAACATTTGTTATAATAAAAAAAGACCTACCATATCAGCTCTTCCTTTCCATCCTCATTACTCGGATCATGGGCTAGATACTGAAAATCATGTGCCATATTTAACAGCTTCTAACTTTGTCTCCTTACCTCAATCTTTCCTTATTCCTTTTATTCTATGCCGCATAACCCTGGGTTAATCTACCTAAAATAAGTTATCGCTGATTATACGATGAATTTGGACAAATGCCTAGAGTGATTTCTCATCTGGAGGATAAAATCCGAATTCCTTACCACGCACTCAGGATCCTTACAGTCTGACCTTTGCTCCCCTTTCCCATCTAATCCTCTACTCATCAAAGACATGCACATTTTGTTCCAATCAATCTAGTCTCTTCACTAACTACTGCACTTGTCATCTTCATCCCAGACCTTGCATGTCCTCCCAAGCTAAATGCTCCAATCCTTGCCCCAAACGCAAAACTCTCCCTCCTGTGATCCACACAATAAATCTTCACCATTTATAATGGTCTTTCTTGAAACCCAATTCATCCATGAAAACTTCCTCAATGACAGAGCCAACTCTGTCCCATATATCTCAACTGCGTCCATTTGAGAAAGATTCCCTCCCTGGGCTATCCTTTGGGCATGACTTGAAAAGCAGAAGCTGCTCCGTCAATTAGAGAAAGGAGTACTGTTCTCTGGGGCAGGCACCGCCCCAGCTGGGGCTCACAGCTTTGTGGGTGCAGAACCCCCTTTGTCCCTGAGGGGGGCCATTTTTATAGAGCATAACTGGTAGAAATGAATGTGGTAGCCTTGGGTCAACACTAACTTCTTCCTTATTTTAAAGATCTAATTTCAATAATGTCAAGATTCTGGCTAAGACATCAGCACTAAGATGTTTTCCATTATTCTATCCAACATTCGAGCATAGAAACCAAATTTAATACATTCCTATTTACTCCCAGTATTTTGTCTATGAAATGTAAAATTGCTTTCATAGTATTATTAGGATTGTTAACAATATGATTGATATAAAGAAACAATTACCTAATAAAAGTTTTCATTGTTAATTTAACCAATTTGGTTAATGCTGATTAAATTTATAATGTGAAAAGGTTAATGCAAATATTTTGCAAATTTTAAAAATACAAGCCAAAATTTATACGTTTACATAAAGTGAGAATTAAAGGTCAGTAATACTCAAAGAATAACTGAGTAATTCCTCATGAATATGATGATATAAAACAAATCCGATGTGTCATAATCTGCACCCAGAGAGTAAATGTATAGAAAGCTAATACAGTGTACAGAAATGTATAGAAAGCTAATACAAAAAGTAGGTGTCATTCATTACAGTGTCCGAGTGTAGATGTATATTTTAGGCATGATGTGAAACTGTTACTTAAGCTATTTTCAATTGACCAGAACCCAAGAATGAGTTTGCTTATTTTGCTTCCACGTCTTTTGGAGACTCTGCATACAGCAGTCCTTTTGAAGCAATGACAAGTTTCAACCGAAATCAATATTGCTGCAATAAAGTTTAAAGTATTTATACGGAAGAAAGCAAAACAAAATAAATGTGCAATATTGGGCCAACAAAATATGCACATCTTGGGTTTAACGAAGTATTGGAGTATCAATCCCTTTAAATGACAAAGATTGAGAGAAAACAACTTGGTCTAAGTTACTGCATTCATATATTGGTTGATGGTCTAAACCTCCATGCTTTTAACTATTTAAATTAAAATAAAATAAATTTAAAAAGCGCGCACACACACACACACCCACATTCAGCAGTCCCACCCAAAAAAGGAGGAGAAAATCAACTCACTTCCCCCGGATTCAAAGAATCAATCCTGGACAGAAGAGAGGAAGAAGTTCTGCTATTTCAGGGCTTTCTCATGACTGCCACCCCACCCACTGGTTCACGGAACAACCAAGTTGTTCACTTTCAAAGTTCTGCTTTTCTAAGTTGTACAAAGGGATTTTCAGAAAAAAGAGGGAGTCATGGAAAAAAGAAGTTAGAGGAAAAAATATGCTGTAAGGTTTTTAAGTTTTAATTCTTCCTCTAACCCCAAACTGCTCTTTTTGGTACAAGCTTATAGCCTTTTCTCCCGTATTTAGTGTCTGGAAAATTCTAACAATGTCTTTGGTATTTAAAAATACTTATGATTGGGCTAAGCACCTGCAATTGAACTGGATTTGCACTCCCTATCTCCTTTAGACACCATGAAAATAGATACTTATTACTAAGTTATGGATTGCTCTATGACTATCTAGTGGATGATAACAGTCAGTAATGGAAAGCAGAGTTTCTTGGTGTTCTGTATTGTATACAACTAAATCAACACCTCCACTTTAGTAAGCCAGAAGAAAGCTCTTCTAATATTACCTGCAGGGGAGCAGTGCTAACCTGGGTGGATAACCTAGTCCTACCATAGACTCTATCAGGTACATTACTTTGGAAGGACAGATCATGAAAGAGCAGACAAGGGATCCGAAATCTCTATGCAATGAAGTGTCATGCCAAACCATGCATTTCCAAAATGTCAGTACCATGTGTTAAGGATCCTCTGCAAAATGAAGTCTTTTAAATTCTTTGGTGAAAGTCATTCTGAATGACAGCATGATATGTGAAAACAACCCTGATCAGGAGTCAAGAAACCTGAACTGTAATCTTGGAGCTGCTCACATTTAGGAAACAGAATTTGGGTAAATACCGTAACCTCTGAGCCTCAGTTTCCTCCTCTGTAAAACATGGCTGCTAAACTCCTTGACCTTTAAGTTTCCTTCCAGCTTTTAAAATTAAGAATCCTATGTAATTGCCTGATACAAGAGGGTCCCTTTTCTCCATATCCTTGCCAACACTTGCTATCTCTTGTTCTTTTGGTGACAGCCATTCTAACAGGTGAGGTGACACCTCCTTGTGGTTTTGCTTTGCATTTCTCTGATGATTAGTGAAGTCAAGCATTTTTTCATGTACTATTGCCCGTTTGTATGTTTTCCCTGGAAAAATCTCTATTCAGATCCTCTGCCCATTTTTTAATCAGATTGTTTGGGAATTTTTTTGGTTATTGAGTTGTATGAGTTTTTATTTATTTTGGATATTAACTCCTTATCCGATTTATGATTTGCAAATATTTTGTCCCATTCCACAGGTTGCCTTTTCATTTTTTGGATTATTTCCTTTGTTTTGCAGAAGACTTTAGGTTGATGTAGTCCTACTTGTTTGATTTTTGCTTTTGTTGCTGTGTTTTTGGTGTCATTTCCAAAAATCCCTTATGCACTATTGGTGGGAATGTAAATTTGTTCAGCCACTATGGAAAACAGTATGGAAGTTCTGCAAAAAATTAAATATAGAACTACCACAAGATTCAGCAATCCCACTTCTGGGTATATATCCAAAGGAAATGAAAACAGGATCTGGAAAACATATCTGCAATGTCATGTTTACCACAGCATTATTCACAATAGCCAAGATATGGAAACAACCTAAGTATCTGCAACAGATGAATGAATAAAGAAGATGTGGTGTGTGTATATATGCATACATATAATCATGAGAAAGAAGGAAATCCTGTCATTTGTGACAACATGGATGGACCTTGAGGGCATTATGCTAAGTGAAATAAGTCAGACAGAGGAAGACAAATACTGTATGATATCACCTACTTGAGAAACTAACAAAAGCTGAACTTGTAGAAACAGAGAGTAGAATGGTGGTTACCAGGGGTTGCGGGGGAGGATGGGGGAATTGGGTAGATGCTGGTCAAAGGGTACAAACTTTCAGTTAGAAGATAAGTGCTGGAGACCTAATATACAGCAATATGACTATAGTCAACAATACTGTATTATAAGGTTCAAAGGTGCTAAGAGACTAGGTGTTAAATGTTCTCACCATGAAAAGAAATGATAATTATGTGATGTGATGGAGGTGTTAGCTAACGCGGCAGTGGTAATCATACTGCAATATATAAATGTATCAAATCAACAGTTGTACATCTTAAACTTACACAGTGTTATACAATGTTATATGTCAATTAAAACAACAGAAGAAAAAGAATCTAATACAGCTTCAGCAAAATTATCCGGACAGCTTCAAAAACAAAACATACTACTTAGTCTGTGGTGGGGCTGAGCTGTCTATTTTTTCTTTCTTAAATCTTCTTTGTTGCCTTAGATTATCAGCCAATTTTGGGAAATATTGCCCGACAGTACAACTAACAGAATTCAACACTGATCTTTTTTTCTGTCCTGAGTGTGCATACAAGTTTACCCTGCCTTTTAAGGATCCAAATATCCCTAGAAAGGTGTATCTAGCTTATGAATGGTAGCTGCGTGGCTCTGAAAACCGGAAGAAAAAAGGTTCCTCTTTGGAGAATTGATATCAACATGTTTCCAAATATATACAGATATATAACACGCTGTGTTATAGGCTGAATTGTGTTCCCCTAATATTCTAATGTTGAAGTCCTAGCCTCTCCGGTACCTCAGAATGAGACTATATTTGGAGACAGGGCCTTTAAAGAGGTCATTCAGTTTAAATGAGGTCACTAGGGTGGGCCCTAATGCAGTATGACTGGTCCTTGTAAGAAGAGGAAATTTGAACCCAGATACGCACACAGGAAAGACCACATGAAGACACAAGGAGAAGACAGCCATACAAGCCAAGGAGGAGGGCTTCCGAAGAAAGCACCTGCTGACACCTTGATCTCAAACTTCTAGCCTCCAGAACTGCGAGAAAATAAATTTCTGTTTAAGCCACCAGCCTTTGGTACTCTGGTACAGGAGTCCTAGCAAACTAATAGCATGCTGTCATTGACTTCTCAACTTAGTATCTATTACAGTGGCAAGGAGAGGTTCATATTATACTATGTCCATTAAATCATTTAACAAACATTTATTAAAAAGCCGATGAGGTGGGCACTGTGAACAAAACAGACCAAAATTCTTGCCCTTGCGAAGCTAAACCTTTATAAGCCAAGTATTCTGTATCACAGGAGAGATTTTTCCCTTGCCAAAACAAAGCTAAACTGAGAATTTGCTAGTAAGAATCACACAACCCAAGAACTATCACACAAATCCTGATGAGTGTGGACCATAAAAAGCGAACTTAATATGAAAAAATAACTGAAAAACAAATATATTTCTTCTTTTATTATTGAAAAATAACTGGCAGCCCCTGTGTTCAGACAAAGAAATGGCCAAATAAATCAGTGTTACAAGCTTAGGACAGCAAGTCTGGCTGCAAGAGTAAGTTCCCTTATTGACTTGTCCAGTGTTACTTCTGAAAAATCAACATCTTAATGTTTTTTGTACTTTATTATGGCTACTTCAAATATTTTATGCATTCATTATCATCTTTTCCTTTTTTAGAAAAAGAAAAGCTGATTTCCTGTTTGGAATAGTACGATCTGAACTGCTTATAATTTCACAATAAATAGTTACTTATCTCTAAAAAACCATAGCTTGTCTTTTTATTAGGATTTTTGTGATGAGTGCAATTTTAAAAATACAACATTCACCATGATTCTTCCCTGGACGAATACACACATACAAATGTTTACCTTGAGTAGCATAGCAACGGATGCAAAGCTTTTAGGGCCTGCAAAGATTTATGCTGCAGCTTCCTTAGCCAACTGCATACAGTACATTTCAAACTGATAAGGGGCCTTTGATTTCGTTCATACCTAACAGAAGGGTTAGGAATCCAGATTAGGTTTTATTGTTGTAGTTATTAAAAAGAAAATAACAACCAAATAATAATCCAGGTGTTGTAAGAGAAGAACAAAAAAGTTCGGTCTTGTGTTACATCTCTTCTTAAAGGTGTCTCCAATCTCATTTATATAATGTCAAGCTGATGATATATTGTGTATAGGTCTGACTTTAAAGAGCTTAAGAAGCAGACGGGGCATGCAGACAAAAATGCCTGCCAGGAACAACTGACTGGAGGTTCTGTAAAGACACAAGAATGCCCTGGAACAATTCATTTAAACATGCTTCTTTGTCTTTCCCCCGTTCTTATCTGAATTCATCCAAAAAGTTATCTGGGTTATGTTTTTAAATTATTTTTAAGCCAGCAAAGAAAAGCAAATGCTTGCATTCTTACTCAGGAACAGATGTTTTAATACTGTGTGGGTAACGCAGATTATACATTTAAGTGAGAAATCCTAGGGAAGGTGGCCAACGGCGTTCATCTCGAGTCTTAATATTGAGAGGTTCTTACTGAAAGAGCATGGTAATTGAATAAAACTTGACGTATCTATACAACCTATTACAGTGACAGTCCAGGATGAAAAGCAAACAATGCTTATCGCCCAGCACTTAAAAGCAGTAATTTCAGGGCTCAAACCTGAAACTGACCTTCAAATGCTGTGAGTTTCATGGTTTCAGGCAAACCCTGAGCAGCGGGATTCTGCCTGGGTCCAAATATGGAAAAAGAGATGACTAGCTTTGCTGAAAACGCTGTCTTAAAAAAAAGCAATGCTTCTTACTAAATTAGTGGAGAAGCAACTTCTACTAGCTCAATTTTCCTGTCAGCACGAAACTTGAGAACTACCACATTCTTACTACATTTACAAATTATGACATTGTTACCCTCAAATTCTCCTCACCTCAAGTGTTAGTGGTCTGCAGTCACCCGTGTTAAGAAATTTCACCCTAATGCCGGTGCCTTAGGTGAGAAGGTGTCAGCAGAAGCTAATCCTTTACCAGGCAGCAGGCTGACTGTGGGCTGGTGAATCAGAGTCAACAGACAGAGTTTTCCACTTCCTAGGTAAAATTGTGGATTAGACGTAATAACCTATATTGAAAACTAGAATTCCTTGGGATGGCTAAATAACATAGTCCTAAGCACATTTTCCACAATGGCATCTGCGGGAAGCCAAAATTAAGGGGTTTTTCCTACTAAGATTTTAAAAATTATTCCTGAATCAAAAAACGTGACAAGCCATAAAAAGCTGAAACAACATCTAGAAGCTGCAAGTGTTTGACAACAAAGCATCATATGACTTGTTTTCTAATCTTACTATGTCAAATGCCTATGGATTTGCTTTGTTACAGTACTCAAGAAAGGATCAATAGTAAGGAATTTTAAATGAAAGAGAATGTACGCTAAGAATTGTTAGAAGAAAAACACACTTTCACTGAAACACTTGAATTTAATGTGCATCTCAAACCAGAATCCCTAAAGATTCCTACAGAAATTTCTTATAGTTCAATATTTATTCAATGTACCATTCAAGAGCCATTAAAGGAAATTTGTGGAATGTCTAGTGGGGATCTAGCTGAGAAATGATGCCTATATTGGTAGATATTTTCAATTATGTGCTCAGTAAGTTTAACAGTCAGATAAGACCCTCAAACTCATTCAAATTTTGTATTGGGTGGAAGACCTCATTTTGGGTAAGAAATTATAGTACAGAGTTATTTTTTTAAAATGACTTCACAGCATAAAAAGTGTGAATAAGTAGCTGAAACTGGGGACAGTAATAAAAAATTCCTCAGGAGAT
The DNA here is from genome assembly GCF_041296235.1 of Equus asinus. Taxonomy (NCBI): domain Eukaryota; kingdom Metazoa; phylum Chordata; class Mammalia; order Perissodactyla; family Equidae; genus Equus; species Equus asinus. The sequence goes on from NC_091792.1 coordinate 43,491,182, forward strand.
TGTTTGGAGGATAAAAATGAGATAATCTAATGGAAGCAATTAGCATGGATGTAAAGTATGAAGGTCACCAGTGACCCTGCCCACATGGCTGAAACCAATGGTCCATTTTCTCAGTATTCATCCTAACTGACAAGTGACTGCAGGTTTTCTTCCTACCTCAAGAGATGCTTCTCCTTAGCTCTGTCCGCTGGTTCCTCTTGATCACCTTATTTCTGTATGCTAGAGACTTCCAATGCTCATGGCTTGGGCCTCTTCTATTTTCTGTCTACATTCTTTCATTTAGTGATCTCATATAGTTTCAAAGCACTACATGTGATTTACATGCTGACTACCATCAAATTCCTATTCGTCACCTGTGCTTTTCTGCTATCTCAGTAAATGGCAACTCCATCATTTGGAGTCATCTTTGGCTCCTCTCCTTTGCTTACATGCCACATCCCACATCCAAGTGTCTTGGTTCTACCTTTAGACGAGGGTTAGAATCTGTGATATTGTGATTTATAATAAGAAATATGTATTTGGTCTTTGTTCTTTCTGGAAAGAACTAAAACACTTGGAATTTCCTAAGTGACGGGGCAAAAAAGTTGTTTTTTGTTATGTTAATGACGTGACTTTCGGACCACGCCTAAGGATGGGGGCTGACTGCCAGGAGAACCAGCCATGTGATTAGAGGGGGTTGGAACTTTTAGTCACCTCCAAGGAGGGGAGAGGAGCCAGAGGGTGAATCAACTGCCAATGGCTCATGATTTAATCAATCATACCTGTGTAATGAGGCCTCCATAAAAACCCAAAAGAACTGGGTTCAGAAAGCTTCTGGGTTGGTAAATACGTGGAGAATCGGGGAGAGAGGTGTGCCTGGAGAGGGTATGGAAGTTGCATCCCCTTTCCCCATACCTTGCCCTATGCATCTCTTCCATCTGGCTGTTCCTGAGCTATATCCTTTTATGAGAAATCCATAATCTAGTAAGTAAAATGTTTCTCTGAGTTCTGTGAGCCGCTCTAGCAAATTAATCAAACTCAAGGAGGAGGTCCTGGGAAGCTCTGATTTACAGCCAGAAGTATGAGTAACAACCTGGACTTGTGACTGGCATCCTGAGTTAGAAGGGCTCATTGGAACCTCCAATTTGTAGCCCGTTGGTCAGAGGCACACGTTAACAGCCCCGGCTTGCAACTGCTGTCTGAAGCGGGGGGAGGCAGTCTTGTAGAACTGAACCCTTAACCTGTGGATTCTGATGCTATCTCTTGGTAGATAGTGTCACAATTGAGTAGAATTGTAGGACACCCAGTTGCTGTCTGGAGAATCACTTGTTGTTGGTGTGGGAACCCTAACTCCAACAACATTGAAATTGGTCTCTGAGCACCCGACAGAGGATCTGACCACTTTTCACCACCTCAACTGCTACTACCGTCCAATCCAGGCCACCATCTGCAATCCTGGCCTCCCTGTATCTGCCTTTGCCTTTGTTGACTGAATTAAATAGAACTTTACATATTCTACCACAAATGGTAGGTAGAATATACTAAAAATACTCTTTTTATTATTTTATTTCTAGAAATATAGATCTGCTTTTACATATTACACTTAAAAAATGGCTTTTATTTTAAACATTCTATAGATTACTCACAGAAGCACCTGATTGAGATTTGTACAGATTTCATAAATCCCTGTTAACCCATCGTGCCTTCTGAAATCTGCCATTCATCCTCCCCCGGGGTCCACTCTATCTGGGCAGAAGGCACTCACTAGCCCTCCTACAGCCTGCAGATGATGCCAACGATGTTCTTTTCTTCTGAGTAGGAGAGCCGTAACCACCAGTCAAAGAAAATTAAGCGTTTCTGTAAATTACATGATGAGCACCTCATTTATATGTGTGTCTATAGGGGCAAATGTTTAAAGCAAGGATGATACCACCTACCTAAGAAAATTGATTAAAGATTAGTGAAATAGTATAATTGATTTTTTTTTTTTGGGTAAGGAAAACTGGCCCTGAGCTAACATCTGTTGCCAATCTTCCTTTTTTTGCTTGAGGAAGATTGTCCCTGAGCTAACATCTGTGCCAGTCTTCCTCTATCAGCATGGCATGATGAGTAGTGTCTAGGTCCATGCCCGGGATCTGAACCTGTGAACCCTGGGCCGCCGAAGCAGGGCACACGAATTTAACCACTATGCCACCGGGCTGGCCCCTGGAAAATTTTAATAAACAATTAAGCATTGTACATACTTAGGAATTACCATAGACATTTTTTGTATATTTATTTGTATATTTTGTACATAGTATACATTTATTGTATATTTCATTATCCTTGTTATATCAATTTTAGTCAAGATAAACAACTACTTTTAAAAATTTAGTTCATTGGGGCTGGCCCCGTGGCTGAGTGGTTAAGTCTGTGCGCTCCGCTGCAGGCGGCCAAGTGTTTCGTTGGTTCGAATCCTGGGCGCGGATATGGCACTGCTCATCAAACCACGCTGAGGCAGCGTCCCACATGCCACAACTAGAAGGACTACAACTATGTACCGGGGGGCTTTGGGGAGAAAAAGGAAAAAAAAAATCAAATCTTAAGAAAAAAAAAAAAATTTAGTTCATGATTTATGTTGGTTTCCGCTGTATGGAGTGACATTACCTATTTAGTCAGTCTTCATTGATATCCCTGCCCAACATTCTTATAACACTGACGTGGCAAATCAGAGCTTGTCCTCCCCACAGGGAAAATCCTTGTTCAAACTTCTTTCTCTGCTAAAACAGATTTATATCCAGTAGCTGTTCTGGGGGGAGAAAGGGGTATTTCACAACAAGTTCAGTAAATGCAAGTCTAGGTATGTTTATGGCCATGAATAGCTCTACGATGAGGAAATTAAAAAAAAAATAAGTATAATAATATCCTTAGCTCACACCTTTAATTTCAGTTTTCTGAATTCTTATTCCTTGCCTATAAAGTCTTTATATGAAAGGAAACAAACAAAAACTCATCAAAAATGCAGGATTTACTGGTCAGGCTCACAGTGTAACTGTTTTCTCAATTACAGTATGGCATTATATTAAAACAAACTTCTATAAGGTAACTAGTCAGCATGCAATGCTCATTTCAGTAAAGGAGGAATATATGAGTGACTACTATTTTATCAAGCGCTAGGTCATTTCTTTTACGTTTTTAATCATTCTGTGATATTTCTATTATGCTATAAAGTCTTCAATGCCTGTCCACAAACCTGAACACCTCCAAAAAACAAAAGTATAAACAGTTATATATCCTTTCATGATGTTCTTCACGTTGGGTGCTACACTAAAATGAAATTGTGTCACATGGTCAGAATTCCGGGCAGGTCAAAAAAATCACCCAAGGCAAGAAAAAAAACCCATAGAATATTTCTGTGAAAAGTTGCTGTCATTATCCCCAAACACACCTGAGAAGTCTTTTCCTTCTGTTGATACAGGCAAGATATGGCTTTGAAAATAGGGGTAGATAAAAGTACAGGAGTCCCCCCTTATCCTCAGGGGATGAGTTCCAAGACTCCCAGTGGACGCCTGAAACTGTGGATAGTACCGAATCCTGTATAGTATACCCTATGTTCTTCCCTACACATACATACTTTTGGTAAAGTGTAATTCATAAATCAGGCACAGTGAGAGATTAACAACAATAACTAGTAATAAAATAGGACAATCATAACAATATACTGTAATAAAAGTTACCGTAGATCTTAGTAACTTCAGCACACAATTTTTTTCTTTCCTTATTAAACTGAGAACTTTCACCTTTTCACTTAAAGGAAGCACATCACCACTCTTGCGCTTTTAGGCTATTATTAAATAAAATCAGAATTACTTGAACACAAGCACTGTGATACCATGACAGGCCATCTGATAACCCACTGCTACTAAGTGGCCAATGAGTGGTTGCCTAGACAGCCTGGATGCTGGGGACAAAGGGATGAGTCACCCCCTGGGCAAGATGGAACTGGAAGGCGTGAGATTTCATCATGCTACTCAGGTCACAATTTAAAACTTATAAATTGTTTATTTCTAGAATTTTCCATTTAGAATTTTTGGACTGCAGTTGACCACAGGTAACTGAAACCACGGAGAGTAAAATTGTGGATAAGGAAAGACTTCTGTAAAATCATTCCACAAGTGTATTATACTCCTATTCTGTGCTTGCACTGAGCTGGTAAAGATGAGTAACAGCCATTGTAGAGTTCTTATCTCTTGAGAGACAAACCTGAGGCCCTGAGGTAAGAACTAAAACAGTGGTTAAAAACTAAGTGCTCTGAGAGCAAGTAAATCTGCCTGGAGGAATTAAGGAGGACTATAAAGAAGAGAGGAAAGTTAACCTAGAGTTTAGAGAATAAGAAAGTACTAATTATACAGATTAGAAGGGAGAAGCCCTTCAGATATGTACAAAGAACCTGAGTTGAGAAAAATAATGGTGCTGGGTTAGGAGGGAGAGGAAGCATGTGGGTGGAGCAGTGTCACTGGGTGGGAGAGGAGGTGAGGGAGCGAGGCTGTGCAGACAAACTGGGGTCTATGAGGGAACCTTTGTGTGTGCCAGAGGGATATGATACAGAATTTGGACTTGGCGTCAAAAGTATGTGACCGTGGTGGACTCAACAGGAATTGGTAGCTGATGGAATAAGGAGTGAGGGAGAGAAAAATCCAGCATGACAATAAGTATTCCTAGCTTGAGAGAATGGGTTGACAGTGATGTAATTATCCAGCATAGACAAAACAAGTAAGGATAGAAGAAAGAAAAAGTTCAGTTTGGGTCATTTTAAGTAGAGAAGTTGTGGGCATTGACATGGATGTGTTCAATGGATAACTTCAAACACCTCCCCAGCATAAAATATTGAGGACTGGTTAGAGCTAGAGATTGACAGTCATTAACATACATATGTTAGTTAGAGCCACTAAGAGTACAAACCAAACGAGAACAGAAGATACTCAAGGAGAGCAAATTGGGATTTCCCAATATTTAGGTGCTGGGCTGAGGCACAGGAGCCAGCGCTGATGCCTAAGATAGATCAGTCAAAGGGGCCAGAAGAGAACCTACAGGCCCTGGAGGCACCAGTGATTTCGCAGCCAAAGGAAAAGAGAGTTTTGAGAAGTGGAGAAGGATAGCAACATCAAAGTGTTGGAAAAGCCAGGAAGGAAGACGGATACGAACAGGTCACTGTACTTATTAAATAGGTAGTCTTGCGTGTCCTTAGATATAGGGAAGTTTCATTGGGGTAGGCAAGGAAGAAAGAGGGCCTTTAAGAAAAAGGAACATAAGATAGAGAAAGTGAGTAGAACTTATTTCATTGTGTGACCGTGAGAATAAAAGAAGAATGGATTTATGGGAAGGAAGATTAGAAGAAGCCTTAATACAATAAGAGGAGAAATCTGTGTATATTTGTAATCAGAAAGGAAGAGGCCTAATGAAGAAAAGGAATTTGAAGACAGAGAAGAGTTAACATCCATTGTAGATAAAGACAGAGCAAGAATATCCTTCTCATAAACTATAGGGAAGAGTAAAATGTCACAGCATTTCTGAAGGACAATTCAACAATATTTTCCACAAGCCTTAAAAATGCTTATTTTCTAAGATCCTGTAACTTCTTATTCAGAATTTTATCCTGAGAAAATAATCAGAGGTACGATCCAAGAATATTCATTGTAGCAATACTAGTAGAGAGGGCTAAAAATAAAATAAAATAAAAACTTAAATGTTCATAAGAGGAAAATTGTTAAACAAATGATTATACTGTGCATATATATACAATGGTCCATTATACTGTCGATAATTTTTGGTGTACATGAGAACAATGTAGAAATGAACCCTAACAGCTTAGGGATATGATTGCCCCTGTGAACTAAAATATAAAGCAAACAAGACCTTTACTATGTGCATAGGCAAAGAGACTAAGAACAATGAGCCTAAGATCTCCCTTGTTGTTCCCTAACTTTAGGTTAATACAGATCTAAAAATAGACCCTTCTGTCTTCATTCTGATATGCAGGGCACCTACTGGATGCATAACAGTCTTGAAAGGGAGCAGCTCGCATTAAGTACATGGATTATTGGACAGCTTTGTCAGCACAAGCGAGAGGTGCTGTGAGTGATTCTAAAAAAGTGTAACATTCACATATTTACAGAAGGTAAAATTCTCCCAACCAGAATCAACTAATTGGATTAATACAAGAACTGGTATTTTTTGTAGGTAGAATCTAACGCATGGTCTGGGGACGGCCAGACTACTCAGGAGATGCAAACTGACAGTTAAGTTTAATAAAGTTCAAAGTAAATTTACAATTTCCCACATTTTTTCTTTGCCTTGCTCTTTTGCTCTGGAATCATCTTTATTCCTCTCACCCCTACCTTGATCTCTAAAAATCCTCAGTGCTCCAGCCGATTTCAGAGAGGTACTGAGAGGGGAAGCATGTGAAACTGTTACTCTATAGATAAGTAGGTATGTCCATAACTAATAGGCTCTTAATTATCCAAGGGTCATTTACATGATATATAAATTCATTCAATGATTCAGTAGGACTGAGCGCCTAATATGGGCCAGGCACTATTCTAGATGCTGAGGATATAGCGGTGAGCAAAATCAATACGTATATCTGCTTTTATGGTGTACATACATATTCGACTGGGGAGAAACCAACCATAAACACAATAAACAAAACATACAGCATATTAGATGGTGAGATGTATTATAGAAAAAATAAAGCAGAGAGAGGATAAAGAGACAGAGATGGCCTCACTGAGGAGGTGATAGTCAAGCAGAACTTAAAGGAGTTGAGTTTAAGTCATGTGGCTATCTGAGGACATACCCCAGACATACAGAAAAGCAGGGCAAATAATCGGAGGCAGGAAGTATGTCTTATATATTTGAAGAATAGCCAGGAGGGGACACTGTGGCTGGACAGGAGGCCAGAGATAGGAAGGGGTCACATAATGAGGGATCTTGTGGGCCACTGCAAGGATTAAGAATATACTCTGGGTGAGTTGGGAGCAGTGTTGTCAAATAAAATGCAGGATGTCCAGTTAAATGTGAATTTCAGATAAATAATCAATGATTTTGTAACTTTTAGACCATACTAGGACTAAGAAATGAGTGTTGATTAGGAGGAGGTGAGGGTGCGAACCGTGGTTTCCAAATCTGGATAAAGTAGTCTTGATTAAAAACGGGATGGGGGCCAGCCCAATGGCATAGTGGTTAAGTTTGTGTGCTCTGCTTTGGTGGCCCAGGGTTCACCGGTTCAGATCCCGGGTGCAGGCCTACACACTGCTCATTATCAAGCCATGCTGTGGCAGGAGTCCCACATAGAAGAACTACAAGGACTTACAACTAGGATATACAACCATGCACTGGGCCTTTGGGGAGGCAAAAATAAAGAGAGGAAGATTGGCAACAGACGTTAGCTCAGGGCCAATCTTCCTCACAAAGAAAGAAAAAACAAAAAACAAAAACGGGAATGACCCTAGGAACAATCCCATAATTCCAGGTCAGCGAGAGGAGGAGGAACCAGTAAAGATGCCTGAGAAGGAGCAGTCAGTGAGTGAGGTAGGAGGAAAACGGAGAAAGTGTGATGATCTGGAAACCAGATGAAAAAGTGGCCAGTGGGAGGAAAAAACAGAGCAGCTGAGTCAAACACTGATGAGAGATCAAGAGGAGGATATACTTTTATTAAGATGAAATTAATAATTGCATATTTGTGTGCTGAGGGGAATGGACCAATAGAAAATCCAAAATATTAAGATGGTGTAAGAGAGAGAGAGAAGAGTAGGGGAGCACCCCTTTCGGTAGAAATAGGCAAGAGGAGATGGAGGAGACAGAATTAATAGGTACTCTAATTCCCCAAGGTTCACCCAAGGTCACAGGAAGGAAGGTCAGATGTTCAGGCACAGATGAGATAGATGGGTAAAGAGCATAGTGAGAGCTTTTGGAAGTCCTTCTCTGATGCTCGTCTTCTCCTTGTGAAAGAGGAAGCAAAATTATCATCTGAGAGTGAGGATGGGAGAAATGATGCTAGAGGTCTGAAGAGAGAGAAGAGATTGTAAAATGGTAGTGTTGGAGAGAGGGAGAGAGGATGGACAAAGAAACCATAGAATGACTGTCCAGCAGCGCTACAATACATTTGAATCTAAAATAAATGTAATTTCAGTTAGAATGCCAACAGAATTTCATTCGTGGCCACCATTCATGGTGTGGGGGCATGGTTTTGTGGCTGGGTATTTCAGGTGCACTTGCCAGTAATCTCAGACAAGGAGTCCTAGAAACAAGGGGTCGAAGTAGGCAAATGCTGTGGCGATGAAGGCAAAGAAGATCCCAGAGCAAACGCTGAGCACACAGGAGGACAAATGGTGAGCTCAGGGAAGACTGCCACAGGGTCCATCCAGAATCACTGGAACCTCCAATGTGTTCTGAGATCAACGGGAACTTTCCGAATGTTCTTTCTGGGTCCCTTTAAGAACCTGACTATGAGAGACTCAGCAAGAGAGTACGCTAACCTATTTTGAAGATTTTTAAAGACAAACTGATACAAAAAGTTTGTTACAAAAAGAGTTAAGTTTCAATATCAGAAACCAGACCAAAAATTCTTACTTGAACTGAGCATTTGGCTAATTTAGTCTCCACAGTGAATTCAACATGTTACTTCTTAATGTGAAAAAATGCTGAAATCAAAATTCTAATTTTAATCACTTTCTGACCGATTAGCCTCAAAGAATACTATTTGGTTAAAAGTATTAACTGCATGAGGAACTTGAAATCTTTGCCATAAGCAGTAAAGTTTCAGACGAATCAATTTTACAGAAGCTTATTGAAGTCTGCTAATATGAATATTCACACAATGAATATGACGTCACTTTTTTCCCAATTGTTTTTCACAAATGGTTACTTTAAAATTATCTTTCTAAATGTCTTTCCTATTCACTGATGTGGAAATACTTTCTGGCTTCTGACGATTTTATGCAGAATATATGGAAATAATTGTACGCTAGTACCAGCAAAACTGTGGTTTTAGACGCTCTGATCAACTGTGGTTTCGGCTTGTGCTGCCGGTAGTCACGATCTAGGAAGTGGTTAGTTTTGTTTTGGGGTTTAAAATATAGAATTATATAATTGTCGACACTGGGCTAACCTCTTTCTTTGATACTCAGAGCACGGTACAATCCTGCATCAGCCGGGTAAGGCAAGTTCGCAGTGAACTTTGGAAATACTTCGGTTTTATTGAGTCCACTGCCACAACCTGAAAGCGTTTATTTCCTGTGCTAGCCAGACTGAATAACGTCGGTAACATGTGAGGTTTTCTCTTTAACTAAATACTAAGTGCACGCAGAAACACATGTGAATCTTAAATAGCTGTCCAGAAAATGAGTTTTTCTGATTTCACTAAACCGGAATATACAAAATAAGGATGAGATCCATAATTCTCCACTTAAAAACTATGTACTCTGAAATGGTAAATGATGCACACATTTGTTTTTGAAAAGGTTTATATAAAACTTTACAGAAGACAAACCAAAAGTATCTATGTGGCGTGTGTGGGGGTGGTGCAATGACTGACTATAATTACAAAACATTTTACCAATATAACCACCAGAAGGCTATGATCTTTTTCCAAGCGCTGCATGGGCATATATGCACACGTATACACACACACACACACCATCTAATACCACAAAAGCTGTTCTTACTGAAAATTAGGTCACTGGAGGCATGGCTGACAAACCGAGAATCTGAAGAAGCCAAGAGTATACAGTCTGAAGTAGTGAAGAATTCATGGAACATCACTTACAACTGGAAAGGATATTTTGAGGCAACACAGTATCATGGAAAGAACATGGAATTATGAATTAGAAGATCTGGGCATGGACCCTGGATCCACCATTTACTATTTGTGGGTATGATCATTGGCAAATGACTTATTTTCTCTGTGTTTTAGAGTATTTATCTGTAGGGCAAAGATAATAACACATAAGTTACCTAATTTACTTGGTTGTTTTGAAGCTCAAATAAGATGATATGCATAAAAACATGTTATAAAGTAATAGGTGATTATGCGTTATTAGTAATGGAGAAAGTCATAAAATTATTGCATGTGGTTTCAAAGGAAGATTAGGATCAGTAAGAGGGAGTTAAAAGAAGAAAGATTTTTGCTTAATACAAGAAAGAAACTTCCAAAAATAATACTGGTTATAAATGGAGTGGTCTCAACAGCTAAAAGACAATGAATTGACCAGTTTTGTGCCAAAGTTTCAAAATCATGTTGGTTGTGCAGCAAAAAGGATTGTGAATCAGATGGAAGATACGTAAAACTAATTTAAAAATCTTCCAATTTTGGAATTCTATGAATTTGGATAGAGTAAAAATATTCAAATATTAATAATACAAAGAGAATCTTTGCCCTAAATTGGCCATGAGGATCCATTGCTTTGTCTATTGCAAATTTAACCCACATCAGATTTTCGAAGTAAAAATATTAACTTTAAGAATTAAACACAGGAATTTGCACCAATTATTTATTCAGTTTTTAAAAATCATAATTACCTACTAATATAAACATGTTAATGCATGTGAAAGTCTTATGTAATTTGAATGGCATGATATAAACTTAGGTATAGATATTATGGTGCTAGATTTTAGAAGAAATATCTTAAGAAGAAACATCAACAATCTAAGAAATGCAAATGACACCATCTTATTGGCAGAAAGCAGCAAGGACTTGAAACGACTTTGACGAAAGTGAAAGAAGAGAGTGCCAAAGCAGGACTGCATTTGAACATCAAAAAGACAAAAATCCTACCTACGGAAGAACGACACAACTTTAACGTAGACAGTGAAGACACCAAAAATGTTAAAGATTTTGTTTACCTTGGTTCAGTCATCAATTTAAGCGGAGACTGCCACCAGGAAATTAAGAGCAGACTGAGACTTGGAAGGGCAGCAATGAAAGAATTAGGAAAGCTCACCAAGTGTAAGGAAGTGTTGTTAGAGATCAAGGCCAAGACCATCCACACCCTTGTATTCCCATTACTATGTACGCAGGCCAAAGCTGGACAGTGAAGACAGCTGATAGGAAAAAAATGGATCCATTTGAAAGATGGTGTTGGAGGAGAGCTCCACAGACCCTCGGGCAGCCTCGGACTACAAGAAAGATGAACAAGTGGGTCCAAGAGCAAATTAAGCCTGAATTGGAGGCAAAAGTGATAAAACTGAGGCTGCTCTACTTTGGGCACATCATGACAAGGCAGGATTCTTTGGAAAAGATAATAACACCTGGAAAAGTAGAAAGCAGCAGGAAAAGAGGAAGACCGAATATGGCACTGACTCCCTAAAGGAAGCCACAGGCCTGAGTCTACAGAAACTGAGTAGAGCTGTTGAGGACATGACGCTGTGGACATCGCTCATTCATAGGGTCACTAGGAGTTGGAGTCCACTTGGTGGCACTTAACAACAAATACTCAAGAAATGGGTAATTCAATTCATTAACAGGGTGGGAACGTGGACAGTTTTTATAATTTCATCTAACCTGAATCTTTTTTCCTGCCTCACTTTTAAATTTTAGTTCCTACGTAAATACCAATTTCACATCTTGAAGGTGGCAAGGATTTCTCAGTGAAACCACTAAGGGTTTGCCCAGGATCAGCGTTCACACTGGGCACAGGGCTGCTGCTCCCTGGCTTCAGGCTCTAGGACTTTGGTTTACAACAGAAAGCAGAGGCTGACATTTTTCCAGCCAGTGTTACACATGGCTGTGCTATTGGCTATCACAGGAATATCTGTCTGCCACCAGAGCACCCATGAAAGATGTCTTCTGTCACTGATTCATTCCATTAAAATTGTGGAATGCTTACTATGTGCCGGGAAGTGAGAACACAATAGTGAATAAGACATTTTTGCATGGCCTAGATGCACTGTAGCTATCCTTGCAAAAAAAGTATAAATATTATCATTTTGTTTTGTTTTGTTTTGTTTTGTTTTGGGAAAGATTAGCCCTGAGCTAACATCTGCCAATCCTCCTCTTTTTGCTGAGGAAGACTGGCCCTGAGCTAACATCTGTGCCCATCCTCCTCTACTTTCTATGTGGGATGCCTACCACAGCATGGTGTGCCAAGCCGTGCCATGTCTGCACCCGGGATCAGAACCAGCATACCCCGGGCCAATGAAGTGGAATGTGTGCACTTAACCGCTGCACCACCGGGCTGGCCCCTAAATATTATCGTTTATGTTCAATTTATGACGCATTTTCTGGGAACTTGAAAATTTAAAAATGACGGCATTGAGTTTGACGTGCCTTTAAAACACCTAAGCTAAGAGGCCTCAAAAATGAATTTTGGGGGCCAGCCTGATGGTGTAGTAGTAAAGTTTGCACACTCTGCTTTGGCAGCCTGGGGTTTGCAGGTTTGGATTCTGGGTGCAGACCTATGTACCTCTCATCAAGCCACGCTGTGGCGGCATCCCACACACAAAATAGAGGAAGACTGGCACAGATGTTAGCTCAGGGATAATCTTCCTCAAGCCAAAAAGAGGAAGATTGGTAACAGATGTTAACTGTTAGCTAAGGGCCAGTCTTCACCACCAAAAAAATAAAAAGACAGAGAGAGAGAATTTTCTTTTTTATGAAGAATATAAGGAACACGAGCTTCAGGAAATCAAGAAGCAAAACATGGGAAATAATGGGAAATAATGTGAATAATGTACCAAAATGACATAACAAAGAAGGGTTGTTTAAAATAAGGCTTGAATTCTAAAGCATTAACTCAAAGGCTAACTGTTAAATCTGCTAAACATAAGGCAGTGCAAACGAAGACTTTATACCAGTTATACATGCCTTAAGAACAAAGTTCTACAAGTCATTTAGCTTACATCATGTACACTCCAACAAAATTGTTCTAAAGGTGATAAAATATGTTAGAGGTGGTAACCTTACACAGTTGCAATACAAAGCCAAATCTTTAAACATATTAAAAACACGTACTAACTGCATGTCATATGTATGCACTATAATACCTATTGGTATGGTAGCAATGCTATAACATACAACTTCTAGGATGGGCCAGAAAGCCTTATTTCCATTTGGCCATTAACTCTCAAATCTATTCTAGGAAGGCCTGGAAATTTTGATATGCTTAATGAAATCCTCCTGTTTATTATTCATAGAGATCAAAAGGGATATACGAAAAGTAGTTTCCCCATGGTTAACATCTATAGATATTTTCTCTCAATCCCAAGGGTCAAGGAAAATACCTAGTGTCTTCGTCTATGCTTAAAACAAATGTGACAGCAGACTGAAATTCTTTTTTTGTGTGTATGTGTGATGAAGATTGGCCCCGAGCTAACATCTGTGCCAATCTTCCTCTATTTTGTATGTGGGACGCCATCACAGCATGGCTTAATGAGCAGTGCATAGGGACACGTCTGGGATCCAAACCTGTGAACCCCGGGCCACTGAAGCGGAGCATGTGCACTTAACCACTACACCACCAGGCCAGCCCCAGATTGAAATTCTCAAATGTAGAGCACTGGGGATGGGTGGGTGGGTAGGAAAATGGTTATATAAATATTAATATCTATATGATTTACAATTTTGATAAAAGATTTTAAAAATACAGATTTCTGTAGAGCCACAATCCAAATGTACGAAGGAAAACGCAAGTGTATTAATATAATTTACTCATAATACGAATAAAATGGCAGTGTAATTTTGGGACACTTGAGCCAATCTGGAACTGAATTAAAACTTAAAAGTCACGTTCCAAGAGAAATACTTAGCTAAATATTTAATGGTTAGCTTACATGTATCCCAACGAAATTGTTCTAAAAGTAATAAAATAGTGGTAATCTTACAGAGATGCAATACAAAGGTAAAATCACAGAGCAGATTTTTCAAAACAAAAACAAACACGTCAAGATGGGAAAACATAAGAAGAGCAAGGAAACAGGTGAGCATGTACAAGCAGAGAAACGTTTTGAAACTACAGCATTTTACAAGGAAAAGGTTTCAACTGAGTGACAAGTTATTTTTACCAAAAATGCTGTATCTCCAGGCAGAAATACCATTAATATAAAGAGAGTAAATACCACTGAAGGCCTCATTTCATGCAGTGCACATAGTTCAGGAAGCCTCGAGACTTGTTTAAACAATGAAAATCTGTGCTTCCCCAAACCCTTAATCTGCGTTGGGAAATACCCCATGGAGAGCACAGAGAACAAATTTCACACTCTTGCATTTTATAAATACTACCATGAAACGGCTATCCATTAAGCTGTAGCTCTAGCCTCTTCTTTGGTTTCACTGAAAATGTAAAGCTAGCAGGAGGGCATGGCAGGAAGTAATCTCCTTCACCTGTGCTCATGGCCATTGGCACCAAATAGTTATGGGGGACAGGTGGATTCTAGACTGTTGGGTCAAAACCCACTAATTGAAGCCTAAGTTCCTGCACTAAAGGATTGATGAGTTCTTCAAAAGATAAGTCATAAAGTAAACTAAACCAGTAGCATATCATTGCAAACAAGTTGTACATTTTAATATCATAGAGTATAACCAGGCATTCAATAAATAGTTCCTATCACCATTAAAGTATCAGTACAATTCTGCAAAGTAATTGAGGACAAGTTCCTAAAAGGAATATGTTTTGAATAGGTCCATGTTAATGGAAGACTTTGAATCTAGATTTTCCAAAATCCATTTTATGTTTTGCAGGTTATAATGGAAGTTTTTAAAAATCAATTTTGGGGATTACAAGAATGAATTTTTACATATTTTAGTATAATATGATATTTTTCCACCAAGGTAAGTAAAATGGCCAAAAGGCGTACTCTTTCATGTACAAATGATACATCTTTTACAATCTAGGTCAGATGTTTTCAAACTCAAGTTGTGACATATCTAGTGGGTTGTGAAATCAGTTTAGTACTTCTTGCTTAGCATTCTTTTTTTTGCTGAGGAAGATTAGCCCTGAGCTGAGATCTGTTGCCAATCTTCCTCTTTTTGCTTGAGGAAGATTGTCCTTGAGCTACTGTCTATGCCAATCTACCTCCACTTTATATGTGGGGTGCTGCCACAGCATGGCTGATGAGTAGTGTAGGTCTGTGCCCGGGACCCACACCTGTGAACCTGGGCTGCCAAAGTGGAGTGCACCAAACTTAAAAACTATGCCACAGGGCCAGCTCAATGACTAGCATTCTTTAAAAAAAAAAAAAAAAAGGAAAATAAAATATAAGAGTGATTTCACATATTAAGTATTATTTCATAATACATACATACACATATACCACAATACATACATACACATATACCACAGTTAAAAATATAATCATGTGTGCACATTTGCATGCATGATCACACTTTAAAATGTTTTCTTATTGTGGGATCTTGGTCAAAAAGTTTTAAAAATATTGACTTAGGGAGAGACTGGCTTGGAATCAGAACATGCCAGTAAATCTGACCTTAAAATAAAGGGAACACATATTTGTTGACTACTGTATGCCAAACCCTGAGCTAAGCATTTGGTATTTAATCCTCACAACAACGCTGAAGGCAGAAACTCTTGTCATTCACATTCTGTGGGTAGGAAAACCTGCCCAAGGTTCTACAGGCAGATTAGTGGAAGAGCGAGGATTCACGCCAGATCTGCAGCACTCAAGGCCACAAGAACATAACCCCCTTCCAGTGAGGCCTATCAATAAAAAATCTTGGTCAAAGTCAGTGTCAGGGAGGTAAGGCCACCTCAGGAGCACCCAAGAACTTCAAGGAGTAAAGACTATTGCTAACACGGATGACATAATTTGTATCATAAAACACTGTTATATTCAAGCATTAATGACTACGTGTTATGTGTGCGTTATGATAGCTTGTAAGGAAAATAAACCAGAGCTCACTCTGTTTCTTCAGCTTGAACTGTTCAGTCATCGGGGAGCTGCATCACCAGGGAAGTTGAAGGAGCTTAGCTGCTTATAGACTACAGATTCAACTACCCTTTCTCCTTAGCACAGGGAGATGGTCAAATCAGGACATACCCTACATTAGAAGATCGTGCCATATATGAGAAAGTAGAATACCTGATTTGAACTAAGGACTCATTTTACCTCAAGAGTTAAAAAATGAAAAAGTATGGGGCTGGCCCCGTGGCTGAGTGGTTAAGTTCGCGCACTCCACTGCAGGCGGCCCAGTGTTTCGTTGGTTTGAATCCTGGGCGCGGACATGGCACTGCTCATCAAACCACGCTGAGGCAGCGTCCCACATGCCACAACTAGAAGGACCCACAACAAAGAATATACAACTATGTAACGGGGGCTTTGGGGAGAAAAAGGAAAAAAACAAAATCTTTAAAAAATAAAAAAGTATGGCAGTTTCCTAAGTAAGCACTGGGTGGTAAAGTATAGACAAAATTCTGAAGTATTAACTTTGAAAATAACACAAGTCAAGAAGCAGTTTAGGATAAGGCAGCATTTTGGAAAAAAAAGAAGGAAAGACAGAAAGGGTAGTGGGAAGGAAAGAAGGAGGAAAGAGAAAAAGAAGGAAGAAAAGAAAAGGAAACTCTGCTCCTCCATTACTTCAGTAAATATTTAATATTTTTCATAAGCCATTTTGCTTTTTCAATGAGATAAGAATATCTCTCAATACATCTTCATATGGAGTTCCATATAAAGGAGATTTCACTAGTAGAAAACTCACTCCTTCAAACTCTAAGTAACTTTCAGGTAGCCATGCTGTTCTCTGCAGCTTGAAAAATAAGGAAGCCAAATCATAGGAAAAATTATGGAAGAGAATAAAAATGTACTAAATGTCTACACTGTGCCAGACATATTCACACCTACTTTGATATCCACACCATGGCAGAGTTACCAATTACCTTTCTCTTGGCCACACACATTTAATTTACAATTTTTGAAGGATGCACGATCAGGCTGTGTCAAGATGGAAAGTGAACAAAGGACAACAGTCATTATCTTAACTGACTTTCACTTAACTGACCTCCTAGTTTAGCTAGCTTTCCTACATATGCAAAGCATGCTGCTCAATGACCTCCATAACTCAAGGAAGGCTGTCAGCATCCTTTCTGCTTCCACCAGTTGAATTCTACACTTTCTGAGAGATTGCTGTATTTGTTCCCCAAACTACTGATATCAGTAATACTTGCTATTTATTTATTTTTTTTTTTGGAGGAAGATTAGCCCTATGCTGACATCCGCTGCCAATCCTCCTCTTGTTTTTGCTGAGGAAGACTGGCCCGGAGCTAACATCTGTGCCCATCTTCCTCTACTTTATATGTGGGACACCTACCACAGCATGGCTTGCCAAGCAGTGCCATGTCCACACCCGAGATCTGAACTGGCAAACCCTGGGCTGCTGAAGCGGAATGTGTGAACTTAACCGCTGCGCCACCAGGCTAGCCCCAGTACTACTCGTTATTGTAATTATCCTCATTTAAATATTATGTAACCCAATCAAATATGAGTTGTTGCCTCTTTGAAAACTCATACGAATGCTTCAGAAGGACTCCATACCAAGTGAGGTACTATAAAAAATTACTGTTCAACTAGATATGAGAGAGACAACAGTAAAATATTGGAGGAAAAATCCCATAAAATCCTAGAGGAATTCTGTACTTAGATTGCTTTAAAAGGTATCTTTGAGTTCTCATTTTTACTTAAAGAAACCCAAACTGAAAGTCCTAATTAAGGCATTCTGGCTATGATTTTTGGAAGAAACACAACAAAACTCCCCTCAGCATATCCCTACTTAAAGAAAAGGTCTTGGCCCTACATGAAGTATGGTGAAATTAAAATTAAATGTTGACAGAATATGTGTGTCATTTTTACGACTCTCCACCTGAACTAACGGACCGTCCTCAGCCCCTCATGTATTCATGAATTGGCTTCCACTGAATTGTCAACTTAAAAAAGACCTTGAAAATATCACACATATTACTATCATGTGCTTTTGAAATAGTTTAACTTATACATATTATACAGTTAAATTTAATATGTAAATACTCCCACATACCATGTCTGTTGGAACCAAATTATATAAATTTTGCATGAGAAGAGATTTAGCAGCCCTAAAGTCATCAATCTATTCTGGAGAAATGAAGGGCTTTTTAAGCAATCAGTTCTGAATCTTGACATCCCTTTAAAGCTATTGATTCTATCTTGAGCTCTTAGCATCCTAAAACTTCATTAATCTCTGTCTCAGAAGCAGCAAAGCCTTATTCATGGATTTATTTATAGTGACTATTTATGTTTCACACATTCTCTTTGAATCCCACATCAAGAGGAGTGATTTGGGGTATTATTTTTGATTTTGTAATCTTTAATCTACGACTGATGTTCTACTCTAAGCTGCTAAAATGGTTCTGCATCACACTACAGAATTTTAGATGGAGACGATTAGAGATCATCTAGGTCAGAATAAAAATTTCCCTCCCGACCTACATTGATATTCTGAAGTCATTTCGTGATACAAAAATGTATGCTCTCTCCTGTTATTCTTGATCGGGCCATTTTTAAAACTGTGTATTAATCAAACATCCTTTTCACTTTTATTTATGAAAGTCTTTTCATATAACACTTTCATTTAATACCTCCTATGGTGTTGTATATTTTTATTTACTCAAAAATTTCTTTTTGAGGTTGGTGGATTGCATTGATGTCACTTTCTAAGTTGTGATATTGTACTACATATAGTTATGCAAGATGCTACCATTGGGGAAATCTGGGTGAAGGGTATACAGGATCTTTCTTACAAATGGATGTCAGTTTACCATTATCTCAAAATAAAATGTCAAAAAGGGATCTTATTGAGCAAAAGTTGATTAGAAGATATTATATACGAGGATTGAAATTCACGGTTTGACTATCATTTTTCCTATTTATTTACCCTGAAGCTTAGGTAAGTTGCATTCTTTCTCTGAGCATACTTCCTCCTAGGTAAAATGGGGATAATTTCTTACAGAATTATTGTAAAGACTAAATGAGATGGCATATATCAAGAACCCAATAAAATAGTAGGTGTTCAAAAAATGGTGTGTACTATTATTATTTACGTAGGTAGGCTGGAAGTTTTTTTAGGGTCAGCTAAATACAAACCTACAGTTAAAATACAAAATTACATATATCTCCAAGGCAGATGATTGAATACTTACTTAAGCTAAATTACGTCATGCCACAGCCTTGCAATATATATAAGGAAGTAAAAACCAGATGCAAATGGCACCACAACAGAGGGTCCAAGATCTTACCAAAAGACTTTGTGCCCTTTTAAAGAGTTAAGATCCTCAAATTGCTCAGTGACATGGAATTATGCCAAGCCATTCATGCCAACTAAAGACTGTGGCAAGCCAGAGGAAACAGTGAAGCTCTTTGATGTAGGAATTCTACTGGAAGAGAAAATATAACCTGCGGGTAAATGAAAAAGCGTGATCCCAAGATTTGGGGAAATCAATTGAAATATGCAGTACGAATGCACATCTTCCCAATTAGTACTGTTCAATGACAAACTTTAGTCAAATGTACCCCTCTTGACATTGAGTCATAAAACAGTACATTTTCTTGGCGTTCCAAAAGGTGACTAAGCAGCATGTAAACAAATTCAGAGAAGTCAGTACCCTGCAGAACATCAAATCTGAAAGGGCTCTCCCGACTTTCAAACAAAACATTGTATGCCTGGGGTAGACTTGGGAGTTCTTTTTACTACTTTTATCTCTAATGAGATTAGAATACCACAAAGCATCACTCATCATATTCCAAAAAGGAAGGAAAATATTTGTGTCAAAATGTTTGAGATGACTTCAGAAGAATCTCATCCAAAGGATGTGTCATCTGTTTTCACACCGCCTCCCTCAGGTATTCAGGTCAAGTCTGGGCATGCAGTGTCTCTAACAATTCGGAGTCTTTCACATGGCTTTCCTAAAACAACTATTTACACTCAATGCTATTTCATTAACATAGACCCAGCGGAAAAGTGCTTTTTTTCACCCTATCAGAATGTTATTCCTCTGGATAAAGGCATTTCCTCTTTAGCAATGCTATAAACACGTAAAGCACAATTTCAGAGGAGGTATTAGACACTTCATAGGCTGACTTGGAGCTATCTACATTTATTTCCAATTCCTATCTCAGATTTTATTTTAGAGTCGTAGATAATTGCCACTTCAATGTCTTTCCTGTTATTCTTCCAAAGGAAAAAATACAGTTTTTAATATAAACCTTGGCTTGTTGAAGCAAACCTGTTTGGAAGTACTTAAGGTAATTCATATAGCCTTTTAAGGTAACAGATGACAGCCTTAATCCCTCTTCTGAATAACTGGTTGCAGTGGAGAACACCAGGAAAGGTGCAAGCCAGGGATTTCCACAATGGCTTTTATTCACACTTAAACAAAAGCTGACTTTACTCCATTAGAGTGGAAACACCTAGGCAGAGACAGGACCTTTGCCCTGGAGCCATGGCACAAAGACATCCCGGTGCAGGAATTTCCTCTCTCAGCTCTGGGGCCTCTGGTGGCCTACAGGCAGCCACCCTGCAAATAGCTGCGAAATGGCATTCCTCATGTACACTAGTCCTTAGATTTGTGCTGCGTCTTCCATTCATTTTAAAGATTATCGAGTGTCTCTTATACTTCAGACACTGTGCACAAAATGCATAATTTCAAACTAAAGATGCTATGGGTCTTTCGTATTCCAGAACGATAGATTAAGTAGTTATTCATAGGAGACTTCCAAGGAAGTCTTGTTTTCCTCATTATGTTTGTTTTCCAATTTTATTTTCCTATTTCTTTGTATAAATTTTAGCTTGCAAAGTTTCCTTAGTGACACAATTTTGAAAAATTCTTTGGAACTCAAAAGATTGCTAGGGTACTCACAAGTAACTGTAATTTTTCAGTAGTGATGGAATTTGACTGATAAGTGAAATATGATCAGTAACACATTGACTCCATATGCATTTTTACTTTTTTTTTAAACATTATGTTTACTCTGAAAATGACTTTTAAAAGAGCTATGTCTTGTTTGCATTTTAAAGGTAACTGTGGGGAGAAAGTACAATTTAACCCTCTATATTTATTCCCACTATCATTTACTAAAAAAAAAAAAAAATTGGTAAATTTTGATTTAGTTCACCAACTTCTCAAAAATTCTGAAGCATCCACGACATCATAATCAACAGAAATAACACTTCAGTGGTTTAATAGGAAAACAAAGATGAGGAGAGAAAATATTGCATTTGTTTTTCCTTTCTCAACGATCTTACTAATATATTTCCCAAACCAGTCCAGAGCCAGTCTGGTTTTAAACAGAATTAGGAAAACTTCAATTAATATCCTCACTTCTAAGCATGTGACCTTCTCTGAGTTTTAATCTGTACAATGGTGATAATATTCCATTACAGGGATTAAACAATATAAAGGCACCCATCACAGGGCCTAATACTTCTTTCAACATATCCTCCTTCGCTTCTGCTTGATTCAACTATTTCCAAGTTAATTTCATTAAGCACTTCCTTTCTAAAATATACTTGCCTTTCAAAAATTAACCTCTTCAGAAGTATGCAACATTAAATGTACTTACCTTTTAGTTTTTTTCTAAGACTGTCAAAGGATGTAAAAATTGATGGTTATATTACATATAAAATCAGATTCAGGTGATTTCAAAGTAAACCTTAAATAAACAACAATGCAAGTATGTCATCTTAGTTAAAGAGATAGGTAAAATTTTCAAAGCTATAGTTTTTTAATGTTCAAAGCATTCAAATACATTAATAACATTAATAGATGAATATCTGAAGACTATGAGGATAGCATTTTCTCTAATATATGGATCATATGATGAGTTGCTTGGTTACAACTAACATGGATAATGAATGAATCATAGTTGGTATCCTAGTGGATACTACTAGACACGATACTAATATTAAAACAGAGTTCAGGATATGTTAAAAAGCTAATCAATATCGAGTCCCATCTATGCCTCTCTAATACTGAAAAAGTAAACATAATATTAGTATAACCATGCAAAGCTACCTGTATAAAGGTTTATTTTATCTGGCATGGGAAGATAATGGAGAGTTGCTCCTGAAAGCCAATTACAAAGCAGGGCACATGACACATACTGTGTCCTCAATATATCGTGCAGTTTCTGAATATTTTGTTAATCAAATATAAATTGGATCTTTAATAAAGACATTGTTACATGAATAAAGGAAAAAGAAGGGAAAGATGGCAATTTTAGCTCTTTCTCCTAAAATAATTGATTCCGACAGTACTCTGAAAATGCATAATCCTTTAAGGCCAAAGAAAACTGGAAAGGAGCCAACAGGCAATAAAATTCTGGGAACTAAAGAGCAGGTGGATGGGTAGTTATTGACTTGGTAAACCTGACAAAGTTTGGCAGTGGGCAAAGCCAAGAAGCAACCACATTTACATGAAAGAACAACCAAAAAGTTCTAGGATCTGGTGGCCACGGGTACCCACGGAAGTGGGAATGACAGTGAGGCTAAAAACAGGAGAAGTAGTTAAAAACTATGAAGCTATCAGATACTCCAAATCTATTTCCCTGCTGTGGTAGAAGACTGACTTCTTCCCTGTTCAGATTTGTTCCCTGCACAGAATACAACTGAGGACTTATGGACTGGGTAACCCAAGCAGGGTTGGGAGCAGTGATATTATTCTGACTATGGGGGTATGGAAGAGGTTGAATAAAAATTATACTTAATGCTGAGACTCTCAGTCTTAATCCACTCAGCTCTCATTTCAGAGAACTGGCAGCCAGAATTATACCCTTAGAAAAGAGATTAAGGGAATCAGGGGGTTTTCAAGGAATTGACACGGCCAGCTCACAATACAATAAAGACCATAGTCAGCAAGCCCATCTGCATGCATTGATTGTCCAGTCAGCTTTCAAGTGGCCAACTCAAATTCTAGACTTAGCCAAGTATTCATTTAACTTTGAGGGTTAAATAGAGGCATTTTCACTTAAGCAAAGTCACAAAAATTTTATCTCCAAAGCTCCTTTTTCTCAGTAAATTCATGGGGGTTTTATTCCTTTCCCAAACAAGGAAAGACACTAAGAGAGAGGAAGATCCTGCAAACAGGTATCTAATGCAAGAAAATGGCAAAGGGAATCCTTAGGATAATGACAGAGGGAGATCCCTAGGATAGGTGGGCAGCAGGTCTAATGGGCAACCAGTCCAAAATGAAGCAGACCAGATTGTTTCAGCAGAGATTTCTTCTGGAAGATGAAATTATTAGACAACCTCATGTGTCTGACTGTATTGAGAGGAGAATCACACAATTTGAGGAATGGTTTGGGGATGAATCGGTGATAAATATACAGAAAGCTAAGGAAATCAAAAAATAAAACTCTAGGGAAAACATAACAAAAATGAGCAGGAAAGCAAATGCATCATAATACACTTCATGGCTCAGCTGTGAAAAATGATTACATGGCCACCATAACACTCAAAATGAACCTGGATCTTGATATAATAAGGATAACAAAGGATGGGGTGATGGGAAGTGTCTACAGGTGTGGAAAAGGCAGGAGGGTGAAAGACAGTGAAAGTCTCACCTTCCAGAGTGTGAAGGCAGTCAATGAAGTCCATGGATAGTTCTGAAAACCAAAGAATCAAGAGATAGCAACAAAAGCATGATAGATGAAGGTCCAGAGGTCAATTCTAAAAGAATCTGTTAAAAGAACTGGAAGTGCTTGCCTCAAGGAGCAGGAAAATGGTTTGGGCAGGGGAAGTGGGGGCAACTGCTATTTCTGTAACAACCCTTAGAAAAATATTTGCCTTTTAAAACTGTGTGCAAGTATAACTCTGACAAAAATTAAAATTACATGTAAAACAAAGTGTATGAGGAGAATGAAAGATTAGTTCTTGATGGTTGGAACTGTCTTGTTTTACTCATAGTCATCACTTTGTAGAATGAATGAATGTCTACTCTAGAACTATGCCTCAGTGCTGATATTATGTCATCTGTGAATTATCAGACAAACTTAGTATTGAACTGAAAAGAAGGCAGATTGTCATTTAACCTAGTTCCATGGGTAACAGATGCTGACAGTTGACAAAATTGGTAGGCTTTAATATATAGCTTAGAAGAGTCAGTATAACAAATGCAAGTACTAAAAGTTGAAATCTATCCATCTAATTCTATGAGAAAGTTCCACTCCTTTTGCAATCCTGAAAAATAGAGAACACATGGGTATGTTAGCTACTAAATATGCATGCAGAGTTCCAATCTGTTCCATAATATATTCATGTTTGCTTGAATATGAAAAATATTTCCTCAACATCTTATTGGAAAACTCAGCATCCTGCTCAGTTTTTAGTTTAATATCTCCCCCCAAATTCAGTGTGAGAATGTCTTGTATCAGAATCTCCAAGCATGTTTGATGAAAATGCAGGTAACTGAGCACCACTCCAAGCCAAGAGAATCATAATCTCTTAACTGATAATATGCATTTTTAATAAGCTGTTGGGAGGTTTTTATAGTTGATATCAAAGTTATACTAGATAACTCCCAGGGTTTTTGTTTGTTTGACTGCTTATTTGTATTTATTATATCATTTTAAATTGCAACAAACTTACTTCTAGAGAACAATTGTCTCCATCGGGTCTAGGTTGCCATATCAAAGAAGAATTTAGACAAATTGAAAGCTTGAAGTTTGATTGATTCATATTTTATATCTAAAGCGAACTAGTCCAAATTCTTGTTTACAATCCCCTTGTGTATCCATTTACAATGGTCTATCTGCCTTTTACCATTCCTACAGTGGTATCAACTGTCTTTTTCTTTCTAACTACAAATCATACCATCTGTGCAATTCTTTCTTAGATAGCTAGGAATTAACTGGAACAAAAAAGAACCAGTAGAAACAGAAGAGAGACCGTGATCTTCATGTGAAAGAGAGCGCTGTGTCCCCGAGGAAGAAGTTGGGTTGAAAAATATATCAAACATTTCTTAGCCAGGTAAGAGTTTAGTCTCTGCAGCAATTATATAATTTATTTGATACAATAAAATATTGTCATCTCAAGACTCTCTGCATAAATATACAAGTATACTGTAGATTTCAATAAAAATAAAATCATTCAGAAAAGGGTTTCAGATTATAGTCTGGACATACAATTCTTGAAATACTTCTTCCATTCTCTAAATAGCACAAAAAATTCTATGAACAAAATTTTCTCAACTCTCTCTTAAGGTAAATAAAAATTTATTTTGAAAGGTTTATTTTCACTATATTTTCACTTGTTAAAATCAGTTTAATATAATAATATGGTAATGCAGTGCAATGTGTCATGAAGATTTACAATTTTAAAAAATCTTGGGTACATTCTTACATTGTTTTTTTCTACAGGATTAGTGTTATGATATTACCCTATGTATTTTTATTCTAGCCATGTTGCTTCTTTTCCTGAGAAAGTGAGTTGACGAATTTGATGCCTTGAGAGTTAGTTGGAATTTTTCTTAACCGAAACATAATAGCAGATTTGGCCTTCAGTGAAGACTTTTCTTTACATGATATTAACAATCTACTGGCATATGCCAGAAGGGACGGAAAACATATCCCCCCTCCTCCTTTCTCCCTCCAACCTCAATATTCACTGAGCTGCTTTGTTCTCTGTATCCTGCATAATTAATAACTACTTTGGCAATCAGTCATGCATTCCTTAATGGCACCTCAGGCATCAAGTGTCCTTCATAGCCTTCCCCGCAGAAACCATACACCCTTCCTCGGTGCGCACTGGCCGGGCACTGACTTCACTGTGGACAAGTCATTTGCAAAATCCCTATTACGGAAAACGTGTAGTTGGGGTTATAAAGTGGCTACCATACTTAACACTATTCTCTATTATTATTTACTGTCTGGATATAATTTTACTAACAAGAATAAAAAAAAAACTGATAGCCAAACAAGTGTCACCGATGACACATAGTAAAAAAAGGAAAAGGAAAATCATAAAAATAATAGAAGGAATTTGGAAGCAACATAAAAGAAGATGAGTTTCATTGAATGGTTGTGAGTTAGAGTCTTCAGCTCATTCATCACCCCACACTCCCCTGTGCAGGCAATAAAGACAGAGGATAAAAATACATGGAGTCGATTGGTATGGTAGCAACATCTATTTCTCTTAATCTAAACTGATCCATTTATTAAATGTAAAATGAGAGTAAATAAATTATTCAAAATATTATGTTATTGCTTCTCATCAAAAACCTTAGATTAAAACTCTTTAAAAATATACTACTCACTAAAATCGTTTTAAAAAAGCCAGTGGTAGTTTAACCATCCTTCAAAATTTTAACCAGATTAGGAGAGAAAGAAAATCCCCAAATCTCATAACCACTTAAAATATATATATATATTACAAGTAATATTAGACTCAAGAAGAATAGTTTCATATATAAAAAATAAAACCACTAAAAATTAAGATTTGGATTTGTACATTTTATTTCAAAAATAGGTATGGTTTTTTGAAGTAAGTGACAAAAATACGCAATATTTTTACATTAAGGCTTTTTGTTAAATAAAACTTTTAATAAGGTCTTTTGATATCAGAAAAAAGATATTACTTTTCACCCTTTGTAGGTTTCTTAGCATTTTAAAATAATGGTGCTTATGCTATAGTATACAGAGTAAAACATACATAATCTATTATAAATTACTCCAAAATTAAACAAGAAATTTCCTCTTCTTTCTAAGAGATCTGAAATGTGTGCTGAGCGCTCAGTGTGTGTGGCCTCCAAACAGAAACAAGCTTGCACTGTTTGATCTCAGTTTTGCTTCATTTCTTCCCAAACAGTCTCTCAGTGCCAATCTACCAGGTCTATTTTTCTCTTTTAGCATGAAGGGAAAGAAAAAAAAATCAAAGACATTATTAACTCCTTACGCACAACCAGAAAAGCTGAATACATATCGTTTGGCCTCAACTTGCATGAATTTATCTTTCATCATTTATTAATGGGGCATGACTGAGGAATATATATTTCCCTAAATAATTCTCGAAAACAGCATTAAAATGCTAAAACTTAAACTTTATGTAATAAATCTAGAACTATTTTTTTCTAAAAAACTACAAACAACTAGCGAAAGGTTTTTCTAGGGTAAAATTTAGCCTGTAATACCAACTTAAAATAGTAAGATGGAAAGACAAATTTGATGTCTATCTTATTGTAAGGTACCTGAGAATCAAGACAATTATGCTCAAATCATAACATTACAAAGGAAATTATATCTATATATAAAATATATATAAAATCTGTAGGGGCCGGCCCGGTGGCGCAGTGGTTAAGTGCGCACATTCTGCTTCAGCGGCCTGGGGTTCGTTGGTTTGGATCCCAGGTGCAGACATGGCACTGTTCATCAAGCCACACTGTGGCAGGCGTTCCACATATAAAGTAGAGGAAGATGGGCACGGATGTTAGCTCAGGGCCAGCCTTCCTCAGCAAAAAGAGGAGGATTGGCAGCAGTTAGCTCAGAGCTAATCTTCCTCAAAAAAAAAACAACTATATAGATATAGATATAGATATAGATATAGATAAAATCTTTAAATATCAGATCAGCATCACTTTATTCAAAATAATAAGTAATCCCTTGTTTAACTATATGCTCTATTATTCATCAGTTGAGGGAAAAAGAGTGGGTAAGTCATCTTAATTTTTAATGGCAACATGTGGCAAAGATGGTTTCCAGAATTTTAACTAATGTACTAGAATGCTACCACTAAGACACATGGTAATCAGAGCCATGGAGTCTTAAAGGTGGGCTAGAATCAAATATCCATTCATGCTCCCAAAGAAGGCTGTGGTTATCTCCCTTTCTTGCCAGATTTGCAGAATATTAAAATAAGCTTTCTCCATAATTTGTCCCAGAAAAGTATGTGATTAAACTCAAAAGTTTTTTTCTGTGTATGAACAGATGCAAAATATTCACTGGGTTAATGATAAAAAGCAGGTAAGGATGATTATACACATTAATGTTATAATGTCATAAGTATGCACTAATTTCTTTAACTACCCTGGATGTTCCACCCCTATCTCCCCACAAAAAACAAAACACCAAACCAGTCTAATTCTTTAAGTGGGGCGAGAATGTGCCCTTGGTAATACAGCCTAATGTATCAGGACCAGGAGAATAACTGGTGTCATTATTGTGATGCTCAGTTTTCTACTCTATGAATCATCACCACTGTGCAACAGCAACAAAGATAACATATAGTAAATGAGAAGTTAGTGCAGCTCCACATGGGTTGTAGACAACTCTAAGGGGATATGGCTGAATTTCTGTGGAACAGTAATGAGCAGCTGGAATGCTGGCTTTGTGCTAGGCACTCAGTTAACAAACCTCAAAGCAGGAAGTCAACAGTCTACTAAGGACTTGTGGTTAATATCATTCTTATCATTACAAAGTTAAGACACCATGGTGACCAGTGGCCCCTACGGTCCTATTTTGCAGCGGTGGGTTTGCAATCAGTGAGATCATTGCCTCTGGGGAAGTGGGTGTGCTAATTATGACAGTCATCCCTGGCAAAAAAGCAAAAAACAAAAGTCTCAGAGATGATCCAGGGGCTCGAAGGGGCACTTGGCCCTGAGCAAATGCCACAAGAACTTTTAAGTCTGCTCTCCAAAAGGCAAACTTTCTTCCCTTAGGCTTTCATTCATTGATACACAGATAAGATTGATGGATTGCTGCCCAGCTTGTAAGTGTTGTAGGGGGGAACTGGAAGGAGGAAGGTCATTTAGCAATATACAATGATAATTCAAAACATTCTGTAAGGCTTAAAAGCAAAACCACTTGTCAAATGTTCACTCATCAAATCTCACCGTTCTTCGGGCAGTTATTGAACAGAACGAGTGTGACTGTATGAGAGGAGAGATAGAAATAGAAACCAAGACAAAGGTAGATAAATTGTCGAAGTAAATTTAAACCCAAAAGAATCAAAGCTTGTGAGACTGTAAAATTCATATACAAGCAATCATTCCAGAAAGCTCTCTGGTAAAATTAAAATCACCAAGTCACACTTACTCGGCAATGTAGGACCCTACCATCATGTTCTCTCGTTTCTTCCAGCCCCAAAGCCCACTGTTTTCCTAAGCTTAAGGCAGATGAATATAAGAACTCTGATGCTACTTCTCCACATATCTCCACTTTCTGAAGCTCACCACAGGCTAACTTAGTTGTCACACAAAATGTGGCTCAATAGATGCCAGGAGAGTGTCACTTTTCAGCCGACCAAAGTCCATTTTACAATTTATCAAATTATCTCAATAACCATTTTAAAATGCATTTAATTTAATTTTAATAATGCAACCAGTGATACACATTTCACCTAAAGTCTCTCAGATGCAGTTCAGATGCAGTAAATGTCTGGTGACAGGTCAAATCCAGGTGGCAGGGTCTTTCTCAGTCAAGAGGATGGGTGGTTCTTTCAGTGGATCCTTGTGGTTCGTTATCTCATTACAAGGCTCACGAATCAGATATACATTTACAGATAAAAACACAAGTGTCAGTGAATCTTCTATTAGTTAAGCTGGGGTGTTATATGATCTACCCAGCATTCAATTATTTACTGAGAGCCTATAATGGGCCCAGAAATGAGCTAGGCACTATAAATTTCCAGTGTTTTTATCTTTACATATTTTATGGAATCCACACAACTCCTTGGGTTACACAACCAGATAATTCATGTGGTCAAAAAATCAGAAAAAGACAACCCTTAGTGTTGGCATATGCACTTTTTAACTTTCATGTCTTATTCTGTAGCCTGATAGTCGATTGCTATTTATACTCATTTAAATTAATATAATATGAAGAGATTAGTTCATTTAAAATACAAATATTTTCTCAGTTTAAAGTTTATTTATGTCACAGGTTTGGGATAAATAAAACTTTTGCTGTGATATGAGACTCACTATTATGTCCTACAGTAAAATTAATTGTTTCATATTTAAGTATGTAAGAACATTAGATGTGCTAAAACCCAAACTGAAAATGTGGACTGTATAACTTTGTGAAAGTGTAGCCTTGGCTGCCAAGGCCATCTTATCAACTTAAGAAAAAAACTAAGTTCATAAATTCTGTGAAACAGGATACTGTGAAAGTGTGTTAAATAGATTCTTAGTGACTTTATTCAGACAAATAATCACAGTATGAAAATATCAGCTGTTTTTTAAAAAGTCCATCCTTGTCTACTATTAACACTTTTCATTTCTAGGTAAAATAGTAAATTATTTAATTAAGAAAAGTTTTGGAAATTAACAAAGGAAATGGTAGAGAATCAATACTGGTAAAAAGTTATTCATAATGGAACAGAGACACAGATATCTCAAATAATCTATATAAGGAAATTGATGAAGATTCACAATATAAGTTCATAATACATATTTTAGGGAGATCTCCCTTAACTTCAATTACACACAATAAATGATTCTATTGTTACTAAATGAATAAATTATCATTTTCAAACTTCAGTTTGCATGTTAGTGTTTCTTTTCAGCTGCATTTCAAACAATACTTAAATGTCTTCATTTAGTCAGTTGCTTAAATAATGTTCAGCAGACTTGAGTTTGGCATTCAAAAATGGAAATTTCTGCTTAACATTATAATATGAATATAATAAATCAAGTTAAATATTGATTTCATATTTTCTAATTTGCCTCATGAATTGCTAGGTTGCCATGTGCAGCATTTTTACACCCAATTAGAGTATACATGCTCATGCATGCAGACCACACCATGTGTGTTCCCAGTGTCCTTACTGATGTGCCAACACTCCTGTCAAAATCATTAAAGATACCAATTTTTATATTATTAAGCGGTGATATTATTGGTCATATTTCAAAACTATACTAGATGACATCATCAATTTGTATAAATACTTCTGAATTAGTATTATAAGCAGAATGTGATAAAAATAGCAAAAGAGTTTGAATATTTGTGTTGTAGTACAACAAATAGATACATGTTTGAAATAATACACAAAATAAGGGGTACAAGCAAAAACAATATAACTAAAAACACAGCCATGTATCACTTAACAAATGGGCATATGTTTTGAGAAATGCGTCGTTAGATGATTTCATCCTTGTGTGAACATCCTAGAGTGTACTCACACAAAACTAGCTGGTATGGCCAACTACATACTTAAGCTATATGGTACTAATCTCATAGGGCGACAATTGTACACATGGTTCATCACTGACCAAAATGTCAATATGTGGTGCATGACCGTACAATAACAATTATAATTAGACAAAATAGATGTCTTAAATTCCAGTGAGAATTTCAAAACTTCCTTTTTGGGGCACACAGGACCATAAATATTATCTAAGCAGGATAAATATTAAGATAAGTAGGAAAATAGAACTACATTTAAAAAAATATTTTACTAATACATTGATTTGGAAAGAATTCATACTTCTTTCGTTTAGCTTTATCCAGAAAAAGATAAAAAGAAAAATGTTATGTACATATGTATAAACAATACAGCCAAAAACACAGATTTTTGGTAAGTACAGAAAAAAATAACGCCACCTTAAGGGGGAGAAAAAGTAAAACATCACATAAGAGCATGGGCTTTTAGTACAATACTGACATGAATTTAGTTAAAATAGTATTAATGTCAAATAGTGCTGGCTTTCTAGCTCTGCAATGTATTAATTCCAAAAAATATATATGAATTTGAAAATAAGAACCATCAGAATACTGTGTAAGCTTCAAGATTTACATCTTTAAAGTAAAAGTAACATTTAGTAAAATGCAAAAGTATCAAATAAGGAAAGATCACTGAAAATGCTAGCAAACTAAAATCATATTTTATTGTTTAATCTGATTCACAGTTGAAATTAATTCAGGAAGACAATATATAGTCCAAATTTATGGTGATCCCTAAGTGGTAAGAATAATAAATACACAAATTTTCCTATTTTTTTCAAGAGAAAATGCTATCTACTCTATGTAATTTCCCATCAACACTGAAATACCAGATAGTGAGTTGTGGCACAGTGAAGGGTATGCTACAGTTTTCTAAATGTTGTAAAAAATATATTTTATTTCATTGCATTGATAAGGTATTTAACATGGCGGATGATGACGAAATTCAAGTTATTTATGATAACTATGCTGACATTTACGAAAAAAAGAATCAAACAAGGGAAAGGTTTCTGTTTTTTGGTTGTCTGGATTCTCCTGCTTAGAAGGGAATAAAATAAACAAATAACTGATTCAATTAAATAAGTCGACTCTTATTTACTTACTGGCATGACAATGTTGTAGTGGATGCAGAACCCCGGTTCAGAAGGAAAATATTCATCAGAAACAAATCTTATCCTGATTTGATTTCCTTTAGAAATCTGTTTTCCTGGCACAGTGCCAGAACCACACCAGCGCCCTAATATCGTTCCATCACTGGGTTCCTCAACTTCTACAAAATCATACCTGCAAAGAGACACAGAGAAAGAGACATAAAGTCATGATCCGTTATTCTGGCGATTCAAATTCCATGTCCGTGAATGCAGTGAATCTGTGGACAAGGGCTATGAGTTCATCCCAAATTTAACTGGGTAAATGTAATCAAATATTCCAAAGAAGAGACACAATGGAAAATGCATTCCTAACTAAAGAAATAGGAGTCTTCTGTTCTAAGCATTCTAGTTTTACTGTTAAGGAACTCCAAATCCGTTAAATAACCATCTCAAAACTTAAATATTTTGTACAGAGCAACCATATCTGACAGTCAATTCATGAATTATTCAATTTAATTTTTCATTTGGACATGACAGTCTTACTCCAATCTTATTTCCTATTACTAGTGTCCCTAAATTTCTGAGAGTAGCTCTTTTACCCTAATCAGGCCCCTTGTCTCTCCCTTTCCTCATTTGCAATGCAAGCTTTTCTAGAACCACTTCATTATAAACACATCCTTCAAGTCTTACTTTGTACCGTACTGTCTCTATGGGACCTTTCTGGGTGTTCTCAGCTCACCAACATCTTTCTGTTTTTGATAACCACAATATTAACTATACATATGCAACTGATCCATCTTCTTAGTTAAGCTGTTACATCCTTGAAGAAAGGAACCAATTCTCACAGACTTCTATTTTATACTGCACTATGCACAGTATCTTACACATAAGGAATCAATGATTAATTTTTTCTTAACAAATGTTAACTTTGGTTTGGAAGTTTTAGATCAGTGGTACTCATCAAGAGCTGCTATTATTCCCCTTAAGAGAATGTTTCAGAAATCTGTAGAGACTTTTTAGCTTGTCTCCATGACTAGGAGGAGGACAGTGAAATATTGTGGGCAAGGTACAAGGATGTTCAACAATAGAAAGTCTCAAAAAAACCACATTTGTCCCACATCCTCCAGGTCTTTTAAATAGTTCACTGGACATTTGTATAGGTGAAATTTCTGCTATCATTCATCTGAGTCTAGAACTTAATATTGTCTCAAATGTAAACACAAATATGTTTTACTGTTTAAGGCATATTTTCCAGAAATTCAACTATCAAATAAATTCAAAAAAATTTTAATACCTTGGAACTTTACCAAGAGTTACTCAATATTTTGGAAAACCATATCACTAACAGGAACATTGCTTATACTATTTGCATCACAATTAAAACAATTAAACATATCCAAATTAGTCTATATCTACAGCTGTCATAATCACGAGTCTACTTAAAAGATGCAAATGCTACTACCTTTTATTTTTCTAGTATAATTGTGCATGTATATTTATGTATTGAAATACTTTTTTTTAATATAAATTACTTTGTTATTATTTCAGCTTTAAATAGCATGCAGGCCATTATATTTGTTTTTTTAAACAATGCACATATAAATAGATGTTTACTTCTATGAAATGCATTTCAGAATCCTAAAAAGGACATTGCAAAACTTTTCTTAAAGGGAGGTCTTGCATGGTTGTAAAACATTGATAGATCAAAAAAAAAAAAAAGTCCAGGAGGTGAGTTCAAGATGGTGGCACAGGAAGACTCTGAACTCATCACCTTTCATGGACACAACAAGTTTATAGCTACTTGTGGAATAATTTCCCTCTGAAAAGGACCCAAGGACTAGATGAACAGAACCTCCACAACAAAAGATACAACTGATGCATACAGAAGGGTAGGAGAGGCAGAGACATGGCCTCACAGGGACTCCATCCCAGGCATGGTGACTCAAAATTGGGAGGGACCCCAAAATACCCAACTCTCCCTCCAGAAGAGAAAGGACTGTGCCCCACCTCAGCCACTCTGAAGACCCTTGGTGATGGTACCGAAAAGATGAGCCCCTCAAATCTCTGGTTTTGAAAATCAACTGAGATTAAGACCAGGTGAACCACAGAACTGTAGGGAATGGAGAACTTGCCCTTAGGGCACTCACAGACAGAACTACTTGCCCTGAGATCCACCACAAAAGCAAGAGTTTAAAAAGCGCCTAGACTACAAGAGAGGGGATTCACTCGCTAATCTTAAAGAGGCTACTGGAGAAGCAGGAACCTGCTGGGACTAGCCTGCAAATAATGCTGTTTGTGCTCCACTCACTCTGTGCCATAACCAAGCTGGAGGAGTGCCTTGGGAGCCACCCATGCAGCACATCACCTGAGCCACATGTGGGCCAAGAAAGTGCCCTGAGCCTTGCTCTTCTCAGGCAGCAGCTGAGCCATAACTGGGTGAGGTAAGTGACCTGAGTCCTGTTCACCTTGTGCACAGACTGAGGTACAACTGTGACAGCTAAGCACCCCAAGCCCGGCTCATCTCACACGAGACTGAGCTGCAGATGGGATGGGCAAGGACCTTGAACCTTGCCCTCCCTATCCAGCAGGGAGAATGCCCCATGACCTGCCCACCTTGCACCACAGCCATGGCCCTCCCACAGCCTGCGGCCCATAGCCCACATGTGGGACAACCATTGAGTGGCTGGCTCTGGAGGCAAGGGAATATTGCACTTCTGGGCCACATGGGAACATCTACCAAGACCACTCCTTTAAGACTGAGAGAAGTAGCCAGTTAGCCCAATACATATAGACAAACACAGAGAGCAGGCAAAATGAAAACACAAAGGAAAATGTTACAAACCAAAGAGGAAAGCAAATCCCCAGAAAAAGAGCTTAATGAAACAGAGATAAGCAACCTACCTGACAAAGAGTTCAAAGTAATGGTCATAAGGATGGTCTCAAACTCAGGAGAAGAATGGATGAAAACAGTGAGAACTTCAACAAAGAGACAGAAAAATATAAGAAAGTACTAAACACAAGTTGTAACTGCACAGAAAAATATACCAGAGGGGTTCAACAGTAGAATGGATGAAATGGAAGCATGTATCAGAGAGCTGGAAGACAAAGCAATGGAACACCCAGTCAGAGCAGCAAAAGGAAAAAGGAATCAAAAAGAGTGAGGACATCTTAAGAGACCTCTGGGACATCAAGTGGAATAACATTCACATTATAGGGGTCCCAGGAGGAAAAGAAAGAGAGAAATGGCCAGAAAAAATATTTGAAGAAATACTAACTGAAAACTTCCCTAATGTGGGGAATGAAACAGACATCTAGGTCCAGGAAGCTGAGAGAGTTCCAAATAAGATGAACCCAAAGAGAAACACACCAAGTCACATTATAATCAAAATGGTAAATGTTAGGGATAAAGAGGGAGTCTTAAAAGCAGAAAGAGAAAAACAACTTATTATGTACAAGGGAAGCCCCATAAGGCTATCAGCAGAATTTTCAGCGGAAATTTTATGGGCCAAAAGGGAGTGGCATGACATAGTCAAAGTCCTGAAAGAAAAAAAATTCCAACCAAGAATTCTCTACCTGGAAACTTTATCATTCACAATTGAAGGAGAGATGAAGAGTTCAAGATAAGCAAAAGTTAAAGGAGTGTATTACCACTAAAACAGCATTACAAGAAACGTTAAAGGAACTTCTCTAAGCTAAAAAGAAAGGGCGCTAATTAATAAAAAGAAAACATATGAAAGTAAAAATCTCACTGGAAAAGAAAATAAATAATAAAGGTAGTAGCTAAATCACTTATAAAGCAAGTATGAAGGTTAAAAGACAAAAGTATTAAAATTAACTAAACTTACAATAATTAGTTAAGGCATGCATAAAATAAAAAGATGTAAAATGTATCATAAACATATAAAAGGTGGGGGGGGCAAAAAAATATAAAGCTTTAGAATGTGTTCAAATTTAAGTTGCAATCAATTTAAAAGAGACTATTATATACTTAGGATGTTATATGTGAACCTCAGGGTAACCACAAAGAGAAAGCTTACAATAAATACACAAATGAGAAAGAAATCCAAACATAATACTAAAGAAACCCATCAAATTGCAAGGGAAAAAAGAAACAGAAGAAGAAAGAAATAGAAAGGATCTACAAAAACAGCCAGGAACAATCAACAAAATGGCACTAAGTACATACCTATCAATAATCAATTTAAAAGTAAATGGAAAAAATTCTCCAAACAATCCATAGGAATGGATATAAAAACAAGACCTATGCTACCTACAAGAGACTCATGTCAGATCTAAAGACACACACAGACTGAAAGTGAAGAGATGGAGAAAGATATTCCATACGAATGAAATGAAAAGAAAGTTGGGGTAGCAATACTTACATCAGTCAAAACAGATTTTAAAGCCAAGACTGTAACAGAAGACAAAGAAAGGCATTAAATAACGATAAAAGGGTCAATCCAACAAGAGGATATAATGTCTGTGAATATCTATGCACTCAACATAGAAGCACCTAACTATATAAAGAAAATATTAACGAACATAAAGGAAGAAACTGACAGCAAACCAATAAATACTAGAGGAATTTAATATCCCACTTCCATTGATGGATAGATCATCTAGACATAAAATCAATAAGGAAACAGTAGTCTTAAACACATTAGACCAGATGGACTTAATAAATATATACAAAACGTCTCATCTGAAAACAGCAGAACACACATTCTTTTCAAGTGCACATGGAACATTCTCTAGGATAGAGCACACATCAGGCCACAAAACAAGCCTCAATAAATTTAAGAAGACTGAAATCATATCGAGCATCTTTTCTGAACACATAGTATGAAACTAGAAATCAACTGCAAGAAGAAAACGGAAAAAAACACAAACACATGGAGACAACAACATGACATTAAACAACCAATAGGTCAATGAACAAATCAAAGAGGAAATCAAAAAACCTTGCAACAAAAGAAAGTGGAGACACAATGTTCCAAAATCTTTGGTCTGCAGAAAAAGCAGTTCTGAGAGGGAGGCTCTTACCAATAGAGGCCTACCTCCAGAAAGAAACAAAATCTCAAATAAACATTCTAAATTTACACCTGAAGGAACTAGAAAAAGAACAAACAAAGCCCAAAGTTAGTAGAAGGAAGGAAATAATAAAGATCAGAGCAGGAATAAATGAAATAGAGACTAAAACAATAATAGAAAAGATCAATGAAACTAAGTCTTGGTTCTTTCAAAAGATAAACAAAATGGATAAATCTTTAGCCAGATCCATCAGGCCAAATAAATAAAATCAGAAATGAAAGCAGAGAAATTACAAACAAAACCATAGAAATACACAGGATCATAAGAGACTATTACAAACAAATATAAGCCAACAAACTGGACAACCTAGAAGAAATGGGTAAAATTCTAGAAACATACAATCTTCCAAGACTGAATCAAGATGAAACAGAATATCTGAATGGACAGATTACTAGGAATGAAATTGAATCAGTAATCAAAAAACTCCCAACAAACAAAAGTCCAGGACCAGATGGTTTCACAAGTGAATTCTACCAAACATGTAAAGAAGAGTTAATACTTATCTTTCTCAAATTATTAGAAAAAATTGATGAGGAAGGAATACTTCCAAATTCATTTTATGAGGCCAGTATTACCCTGATAGCAAAACCAGACAAAGACACTACAAAAAAAGAAAACTTCAGGCCAATATTCCTGATGAACATAGATGCAAAAATCCTCAACAACATATTAGCAATCTGAATTCAACAATACATTAAAAGATCACACACCATGATCAAGTGGGATTTATTCTGGGGTTGCAAGGATGGTTTAACATCTACAAATCATTCAACGTGATACACAACATCAATAAAATGAAGGATAAAAATCATACGATCACCTCAATAGATGCAGAAAAAGCATTTGACAAAATTCAACATCCATTTATGATAATAACTCTCAACAAAGTGTGTACAGAGGGAACATATATCAACATAATAAAGGCCATATATGACAAACCCACAGAACATCATATGCCACATGAAAAGCTGAAAGCTTTTCCTTTAAGATCAAGAACAAGACAAGGATGCCCAATCTCGCCACTTTTAGTTAACATAATATTGGAAGTCCTAGCCAGAGCAATTAGGCAAGAAAGATAAGTAAAAGGCATCCAAATTGGAAAGGAAGATATAGAGTTGTAATTATTTGCAAATGACACAAAACTATATATAGAAAATTCTAAAAATGCTACCATAAATTACTAGAACTAATAAATTAATTCAGCGGGATACCAAATTAATATACAGAAACCTGTTGTATTTCTATACACTAATAAAAAATAGCAGAAAGAGATATTAATAAGACAACCCCATTTACAATTGCACCAAAAAGAATAAAATACATAGGAATAAATTTAACCAAGGAGATGAAAGACCTGTACTTTGAAAACCATAAACACTGATGAAAGAAATTGAAGGTGACACAAATAAATGGAAAGATATACCATGCTCATGAACTGGAAGAATTAACATTGCTAAAATGTCCATACCACTCAAAGCAATCTAGAGATTCAATGCAATCTCTATCAAAATACCAATGGCATTTTTCACAGAACTAGAACAGATAATCTAAAAATCTGTACGGCACTACAAAAAACCCCAAACAGACAAAGCAATCTCGAGAAAGAAGAATAACACAGGTAGTATCATAATTTCTGATTTCAAACTATACT
The DNA here is from genome assembly GCF_041296235.1 of Equus asinus. Lineage (NCBI taxonomy): Eukaryota > Metazoa > Chordata > Mammalia > Perissodactyla > Equidae > Equus > Equus asinus. The sequence goes on from NC_091792.1 coordinate 43,530,158, forward strand.
ACAGAGCTATAGAAATCAAAACAGTATGGTACTGGCATAAAAAAAGACATATAGATCAATGGGAACAGAACAGAGAGCCCAGAAATAAACCCATCCACATTTGTTCAATTAATCTATGACAAAGGAGGCAAAAACAGACAACAACAGGGAAAAGAGTCTCTTCAATAAATGGTGTTGGGAAAACTGGACAGCTACATGCAAAAGAATGAAACTGGACCACTATCTTACACGATAAACAAAAATAAACTCAAAGTGGATTAAAGACCTAAATGTAAGACCTGAAATCATAAAACTCCTAGAAGAAAACATAGGCAGTAAGTCTCTTCCATTGGTCTTAGCAATATTTTTTTGGATCTGTTTCCTCAGGTAAAGGCAAGAGGAGCAAAAATAAACAAATGGGGCTATACCAAACTAAAAAGCTTTTTCATGGTGAAGAACACCATCAGCAAAAAGAAAAGGTAACCTAGTGAATGGGAGAAGACGTTTGCCAATGACATAGCCAATAAGGGGTTCATCTCCAAAATATAGAAAGAACTCATACGACTTAATATCATAAAAGCAATCTGATTAAAAAATGAGCAGAGGATCCAAATAGACATTTTTTCAAACAAGACATTCAAATGGACAACAGGCACATGAAAAGATGTTCAGCATCACTAATCATCAGGGAAATGCACATCAAAACCACAATGAGATATCATTTCACACCTGTCAGAACGGCTATCATCAAAAAGACAAAAAATAAGTTTTGGTGAGGACATGGAGAAAAGGGGACCTTTGTACACTGTTGGTGACGTAAACCGGTGCAGCCACTATGGAAAACAGTATGGAGGCTCATCACAAAATTAAAAATAGAACTACCATACAATCCAGCAATTCCACTTCTGAGTATTTCTCCAAAGAAAATGAAAACACTAATTCAAAAAGACATGTGCACTCCTATGTTCACTGTAACATTCTTTACAATAGCCAAGCTATGCAAACAACCTAAGCATCCAACGATAGATGAATTGATAAAGAAGATGTGGTATATATACAATTGAGTGTTACTCAGCCATATTAAAAAAAGGAATCTTGCCATTTGTGACAACATGGATGGACCTGGAGGATATTATACTAAGTGAAATAAGTCAGACAGAGAAAGACAAATACTGTGTGATTTCACTTATATGTGGAATCTAAAAAAATAAAACAAGACAAAACAGGAACAGATTCATAGATACAGAGGACAAACTTGTGGTTACTACTGGAGAGGAGTGGGAGAATGGGCAAAATAGATGAAGGGGATTAAGAGGTACAAACTTCTAGTTTAAAATAAATAGCCATGGGGATGTAACGTACAATGTAGAGAGAACAGTCAATAATATTCTAATAACTTTGTAGAGTGACAGAAGGCAATTAGACTTATCGTGGTCAGCATTTCATAATGTATATAAATATTCAATCCCTATATTGTACAACTGAAACTAATATAATATTGCATGTCAATTATAACACCTCAACAAAAAAGTCTAAATTTAGTAGATACCAGACAACTAAAAGTAATGTATTTTGTGCAGTATCGAATTTACAGAAGAAAAAATTGTTGAAAAAGGACAACGTATAAAATGAATCAATTATACCTATACATTTTTGTCCTAAGGAAGTATCCAGAACTCTCTTCTGGCACATAACTCAGCTTGTTTCAGCCTCATTTTCTTATCCTTGAGTTGAGGGCAATGTTACCTAGCTTACAGGGATGTTCTAAGAAAGGAAAAATGGGACAGCACAAGTGCAGTGCCTAAAGCATTGTTGGCACACAGCTGCCACTCAATAAAGTTTGTCGTCTTCTCTGTCCTGCATCCCTTGCCCTCACCCCCACATCTACCTTTCAATATAACCTTAGGAGTTTGAAAGCAATAAATAAGAAAACTCAAATACTAAGGGGAGAAAATATTTCCACTATATCATGTGACAAGTCTGGGTTATAAACTACAAATGCATAAGCCAGCCAGTATAACTATTCCAGGAGTTTTGGTGGACATGGGTGGTGGGACTCGGAAGGGGGTGGGGACAGGGGTAAGAGGAGTTGGGTAGAACAGACCTAAGTAGTTATTTCAGATATACTTGGAACAAAAGATGATAACTACCATTTTAAATCAAAGGGTAATTTTTATATCAAGACTGTTTATATGTGAAACAAAGCTTCTATTCATAGAATATCTGCTATGTTCTGTGCTTGGGCGGTGAACCTGTCTGATGAAGGTTACCACCGCTGCTAGTTTGAAGAGGGCCAGATTTCAGGTCTGGTCAATCATTCTACAAGTATTTATGGAGCACTGACTTGGTGCAAAGTGCTACGCTAGATTCTCAGGATACGAAGATGAAACTAGAGCTTCTTTGGGCTCAGGGTCCATAAAACACTTTGGTGAGTGCCCTAATGAGAGCATGTAGGAAATACTGTGGAATCCTGGCAGAGGGAGAGTAATTCTATACAGTGAGATTAGGGTCAGTTTACAAAGGACTTGACATCTGGGCTGTCAATGAGTACTGACGGATCAGGGGTGAAAAAGAAATGCATTCTACCAAGAAGTACATACAATACGTAAAACGTAATAGAAGAAAGAAGGAGTCAGCCATGTCAACTGTGAATAGAGGATGGGAGACAAAGAAGCAGACGGAGATCAAGCTGGAAAAACAGCTGTGGGTGAGAAGGCCTTGGAATTTCAGAGTCAGATGTTAGAATATTATTTTGTAAGCCAACATTGCAAACAGGTAGGCACAGTTTCAAAAGCCTCTGTTTCTTTAAAAATTTTAAGTCAACATTTTAAAAAATGGAATTTCACAAAAAAGTCTGGATTTCTGGCTTTTTTTTTAAATTTGAAAATCTGGTAATACTAAATATTATTAGCCCTGGCACGACTCTGTGAGGGCTCAGATTTCCAGAACTGGTGTCAGCTCCAGGAAAGGGAGAACTTTTATTTAATTTATTGTCTTATTCCTAGCACCTATGTGCTAGGCACACAGTAAACACTCTATCTGTATTTGCTGAATGAAGGAATGAACACTGGGCCTTCATTCCTTGGCATCAATTCAAGTAATTCCTCCTTCAAAAGAAGGAGGAATTCCTTCATTACTCCATAGCGAGGACCAAGTGGAAATAGCTTTTTAAAAATCCCTATCTACTTTCTATGCTGGTTTTGAAAAAATACCCAGATATTCACTTATTTACATTATCTACCCCTGTAGGCATTTGAGTTTGCCATCCTTTCAGCCTATGAGGTACAGGCGTCGAGGTTTCAATGAGAGGAGTAACACAGATGTATAATCATTGCACATTTGAGGAATGCCAGGAAACAGCAACATTTCAAATATGGGTAGAAAGAAAAGATCTTTAAACAAATGCATCCTGAAAAGGAGCAGTCAAGGAAACAAGAGGAAAAGCATCGTGAGCGGGGGCAGAGAATTAAGGGAAGGGGAAGGGGGACTCTCCACCAGAAGCAGAAGTGGTCAGCAGTGCAAAGGGCCAAAGAAAGATCAAAGGAGATGAAAACCAAAAAGATCCACTGGATTTGCAAATTATGAAGTTGTTTTCAATGAACTCATTGAGCTGAATGCATAGCATCAAAAATTTTCTTCAGACCATTTTAAAAATAACTATTATAATGGGGCCAGCCCCGTGGCCTAGTGGTTAAGTTCAGCATGCTCCATTTTGGTGACCCGGGTTCAGTTCCTGGATGCAGACCTACACCACTCGTCAGTGGCCATGCTGTGGCAGCAACCCACATACAAAATAGAGGAAGACTGACATGGATGTTAGCTCAGGGTGAATCTTCCTCAGGAAAAAAAAAAGAAAAAAACCCTATTATAATCTTGCTAATAGAAGCATCTTAAGAGAAAAAAATATCATGCGCAAGAAACCTAAAACTAACAACTCACATATCTATCTTATTGTACATGATTTTCTTTTCATTTCTGTTAAAAAAGAAACACTATTATGTGTTTATCTGCTTGGTAAGCTCTTTAAAGGTATTTAAAAGGAATTTTTAATCACACACGGAAATATGTGGATTATAAATGTAAAGAATTTATTAAGGAACAAAAAAGTCTTAAACTTGGCTTTATCTAACTTACATACTGATACAAAAATCACTGCTCTGCAAATAAGAGGAGTGACAAGTACATTACTACTTTTTTCATGAAGATTTTCTACTGAATTTGATGACATTAAAAAAAAATTAACCTTTATAACAATTTCTGGATGTGCAGTTAGACTGCTGGCAATTAATTCTCACATGCTCACACAAGTCTAACACATACATTTATCATAGTACTTTAAAAATCTAGACAGCTTTGCATTCCATGAAGGTTAAATGAAATGAACATCTAAAAAAGTACTATGTTCTTTGCCTACAAAAGAGCAGAACTTAACATATGCTACTAATTCTTTCACAGTAAATCAGGCATTTTTAGACTTTTTCCAGAAGTGGTGTCATATAACAATATAATTCTAAATTTCATCCAATTATTCTACCATTAACTTTTATATTCATACCCAACAATTGTTTAGATATCTATGGAATTGAAAAGCATTAATAAAATCATTATTTACTAACGCTTAGTTTTCCCTCTTAATCAAAACAGTAAATGCTCTTGCTAAAGGATATAGTCACAAAACTAGCCATTTTTACTTAAATCATATTCAAGATCATGCATAATAGACCAACTGAGGGTCTACCTGAAAAGTATTCCCACGCCTCATTGTTGCCATCTGATCTTCAAAGCAGAGAAAGACAAAACAAAACAAAAATCATTTTCACTTGATTCCGTATTTCCTTTTGACTTGTTTGAGACTATAGAATGTGGCTGAAAAAAGACTAATGCAGGGCTGGCCCGGTGGTGTAGTGGTTAGGTTCACATACTCTACTTCCGCGGCCTGGGGTTTGCTGATTCAGATCCCCGGGTGTGGACCTACACACCGCTCATCAAGCCATGTTGTGGCAGCATCCCCCATACAAAATAGAGGAGGAGTCGCAACAGCTGTTAGCTCAGGGCCAACCTTCCTTCCCCAAAAAAAGAAAAAAAAAGGAAGAAGAAGAAAGAAAAAAAAGAAAAGAAAGAGAAAGAAAAAAGTCTAATGCATTAAATTCAGTCATCCATTTGCAGAATATGGGATTCATTGCAGTAGTTGGTTGGTCAGTATACTACAACACAGCCCAAAACATTAAGAAGAAAATGAAGAGTGAAAACAATGACAAAAGATATCTGTAGGTCGTAGGCAAATGAAAGGGAGATGCCAAAACCCAGCAACGTTCAACACATAAAGTGAAATCACAAAACATAATCATCCTTAAATGCAGAAATCTACGCATGTCCAGGTGACCGTTCTAGAGACAAGGTAATCCTGACAATACGCTCTCAGGTATTAATTTCCATCATGCACAATTGCTCACATCAGTATTTAAAGGATTTACTAAACCTATTTTATGAGCCAATCAAACATCACTTTCTCACGGCAACATGATACAGAGCACACAGCGCTTAAGTGGTTTATAATGATCACTCCCTTTCTCTAACATACCCCTGGGGACCTGTGGAGGATTTATGTTCTTTTATGTTTAACAAACAAGTCTGGTATTGTAGACAAAATTTTCATTCTCATGTGGGAATTTAAAAACGGTGAGGACATGAGGGCTGCTTTCTTACTCGTAAGGATTGTGAGGAGTAAACCAAAGAAATAAATTCACTGGTAAACGTAATTGTCAGACACCCAACTTCCTTCAACAAAAATAAACCAACCCTGCAAAACAGGCTGTTTCTAGTTCATACTAACTAAAACCCTGTCAATTAAATCAACCCCATGAATTATCGAACCTGACGGTGGTGGGAAACCCTGCCAACAAATGAATGGGGATCTTAAAAAGGCCTGGCTCTGCAAGTGTCAGCTGGAGCCAGAGCTTGCAGGGGAAGGCAATAAAATTAATAAGATGACAATTATTCCGCAGTGCTTACTGGCTTATATTTCAGTTTAGCAGAATGCAACTCATACACAGAATAGAAGTTTTAGATCCATTTTTGGACTCCAAAATGTTTACCCATGCTTTAACTTATATTGAAAATAAATTTAGTAATAATTACAGATATTAATTGCTTTTATACATTAATTCATTCAATCCTCACAACAATAATAAAAAGTTGATACTGTTATTGTGCCCATTTTATAGATTATAAAATACGGAAAAGCTAAGAACGTGGCCAAGGTGACACAGCAACTAAATGGAGAGCCAAGGTTTCAGTTTGGCCAGTTGGATTCCAGAGCCCACACTCTTAAGGCTAAGCCACACTGCCTATTATATTTAAAATATGCCTCCATAATTATATTTGCTTTATTTTGAGGCCTAACTGCACAGAATCTGTGTGCCTTTGTTCAAATTGGCCAAATGATCTTGTTCAATGGCTGGAGAAACATTAAGCGTCATTCAAATAAAACTGATCAGTCAACTTGATAATTTGGGTATATACATTTTACAGATATTTATTTTAATTAACTCGGCACTACTTATTTTTAGTCATTCTAAATTCTTTATGAATTTCAAATCTACATAGGAACTGTGTAAGTAAAACCAACAAGCACGCTTCAGAGGACTGACCACACATGGTGGAGTACCACTAATGAAAATATGAGAGTCTCACCTGCAAGAAATGGTTACACTGTACACATGCATGGTGGGATTGTACATGGCAAGAAATTAACGGTTTAAAATTACCTTGTTCCTAAATAAAAATACTGCAAATATATGAACCATGAATTCAATCTGAAAATCTAGAAAAATCAAGGAAAACAAAACAAAGTATAAGGTGAAAACTAATGAAGACAAAAACTATAAAAGACATATTAAAAAAAAGTTAGAATTCAGAATTAAAACCAAAAGCTGGTTCTCAGAAAGGAGGGAGAAGGAGAGAGAAAAGGAAAATGAATGAAGAATTTATATGGTTAGGAAAGAGGAAGAAAATATAATCACAGATGAAAATGTATTTAACATTTGTAAGTATGTTTTATGTAACTTTATGCCAATTAAATCTGAAAAGCTAAGTGAAAAGGATGACTTACTAGAAAACATAAATTATCAAAGTTGACGGAAAAAGTAGAGAAAGTGAACAGAGTGATAACTCTAAAAGAAATTAAAAAGGTTGTCAAATATTTATCAATAAAAAAAGATGTGACGGCAGGGAGTTTTATAGGAGTTCTATCTGACTTTAAAGGACCATATAATTCCAATTTTATATAAGCAATCGTAAAAAAACTGAAAATGGCAGATATTCACCCAATTAATAATAAAAAAAGCTAGCCTAAATCTTATGAACATAGTTAACAATACTGTATCATATTCTTGAAAGTCGCTAAGAGAGTAGATCTTAAATGTTCTCACCACAAAAAAGAAATGGAATTACGTGGCATGAAGGAGGTGTTAGTTAACGCTACAGCAGTAATCCTCCTGCAATATTTAAGTGTATCACATCAACATTTGTACACCTTAAACTTGCCCAATACTATATGGCACTTATATCTCAATAAAGCTGGACAAAAGTAAAAATACCTAATAAATGAAAAAGTATTATATCAAAGTTCTTTAAAATGGTAACATCAAACATTAAAAATTAAGACCAATTTGACTCATAAATTGAGGGAAATGCAAAAAATTCCAAATAAAATTGGATCGAATATCATCCATCAGGGTGTTAAAAGATAATAATTCATAAGAGTATGGATTTACCTTATGAACATAAGGATGAATATAAGAATGACCTTTTAGAATATTAAAAAGAGAAAACTATATAATCATATTAATAAATGCTGAAACAATATGATAAAATCAACTGTGTAGATGAAAATTGAGTAAACTGTGAATAGCAGGAAACTTTCAAATCATGTTAAAAAATTATTGAATGGAAACTAACTGCAAGTATTACATTAAATAAAATTAAAGTCATTCTCATTAAAGTTAGAACAAAGACAGAATTGTCCATTCTCACCACTATTTTCAGCATTTTGAAGGGAGGTTCTAGCTAAAAAGAAAGAAAGAACATAAATGTAATAGAAATAGAGAAGAGTGATCTTTGGTTGATAAGTGATTTCCGTGGGAACAGACTGTAGTGGGGTAAGCAGAGAAGAGCTGGAAGAGCTTGGAAATAATCCAGGTGTGGATGGGTGACCTGGAGTACGGTAGGGCAGGTGGAGGTGAAGAAGGGTTACATGCTGTATATATTTGGAAAGTAGATAAAACCATTTGGAACTAAAATAATTTAGCAAAGTGTCTAAATAGAAGATCAATATGCAAATATTAATAGTTTTTCTTTATGACAGCAAAAAACAAACTGAATACAGAAAAAATCTTTCACTTTAAAATTATAAAGATATGTAGTAATAAATTTTACCAATAAAATATAAACACTATATGAAGAAATTCATTCAATATTACTAAATGATAAAAAGATGTGAATTTACCAGAATTTTTGTCAAAATCCCGTCTTCTAAAATGTTTGTACAAAATAATAATCTTAGTAATAAAGTAAACAATATGTAGTACGTACTACATGCCAGATGCTTTGTAAATATGAACTCACTCAATCTTCAAACGCAACCCTATCCACAGCTACTATTATTTACCCATATTACAGATGGGGAAACTGAGGTACAAAGGGGTAATATAACAAGGCAAAAGTCATACAACTAAGAGCAATAGACCTTGGGTAGGAACCTTGCTTTAGGTTCCAGAGCCCATATTCTTAACTATTACACAATACTCTCTCTAAAGAGGACGCCACAAAGACTCATCCAGTGCCAAATGCGTTGTTGAGAATTCTGACTTAAACTCTCCAGACCCTCTTCTTTAAGATGGCAATAATATTCACTAACTCTTAAGGTTGTTGTGAGGATTAAAGGAGAGAATGCACATACCACTGTAGAGTGGTGTCTAACAAATAGGTTGCTCAGTATATGGTAGGCTTTCTTTTTAATAATTGCTGTCCTCACAACCATACATGCAACCCATGGAAGACCTCACCCTGTGGAAGAGCAAACCCCAGAATTCACTTAGTGATAATTTATTATTCACTTAGTGATAATTTGCATGGAACACTATTTTTGGCTCATGGCAGACCTCACAACCAGCCTCCTTGGCCATTCTCCCCTGCGGGAGTAACGTCCTAAATCTAGCCTGCCTAAAACAATCTAAGCATATATATGTTTGCTATTTTTATTAACAGTTGCTCCTTTCATTGTACTAGAGTACAGATTCATTAACAGATTGTGAAAATACTGAATACTTTTGTGTCAGTATTTTTATGCCCTATAAAATAGGCACAATAACAGTATCAACTTTATGATTGTGGAGATTAAATGATTTAATGTATAAAAAGCACTCACTTACATGCTCTGCACTTTTTCCGAGACTGATCAGTCCCTGAAATATGTGATTACCTATCCTCAGTCAACTACTGGGTGTAAGTATGCATTTTTACAGAAACAGCACATCATATCATTGTACTATTACCAAAATACTGCCCAGATTTAGGCAGCTAATGTTACTAAGTCAATTCAGAGGTTGCTCTCAAGACAAGGTATGGTATTCATGTTCCTCTCTCCTCTAAGGACCACTTCTCTTACTCTTCATCACTATCTTGTAATTAGTTTTAAAACAAAAATCTCATTAACATTTAGGCTTGTCTTGCGCGATGCTTTGTGGTGTGTGGCTCTTATTAAACACATATTGAGTGAGTCACTATTAAATTAGTAATAATTAAATAACATTTCACATAAATGACAGACAATATACCTTTATTACGTGTGCCAAATGAACCACTGTAGTATTGACAGAAAGTTGAGGAAAGAAATTTAAGAAAGGAAATTAACATTCTATTTAGACTTAAGAAAAATTTTTCTCTCATGGATTATCGCCTTGTCATTTTCCCTTCTACTTTCAATACATAGGGTAAGAATAAAGGGACAGCATGCCAGTAGAGGTAGGTGGATATGGGAAAAAGTAGGACTTCCTATCATGCATCCTAATTACAGCACAGAGTTTAGTATATTTGGGAATATTGAAACGGGAATGTACATATCAAGGTTTACTTAAAGGGCATCAAAATTTAAGATAAGAAGGAAAAGCTGTGAATACACCCTCACCTACCCAACACCAAGACATTTTCAGGCCTAGGAAACCCACAATTAACCATTACCAAAAGGCACCCTATAGGCTGCCCCTTCTGTAAGTTACTTTTCTACCAACCAAATACGTTCTTTGAATAGTTGAATACCATTGCCGAAATGTATTTATAAAATACCATGATATCATTAATCGAGACATCTCCAAAGGATTACGATAGGTTAGGTTCTTTCATTTTTTATCTAGGTTGTACTGTTGCTACATTTGCAGATACCAAGGTGCTCTAGATATGGATTTATCTAAAGTTGAGAGAAATATTTAAGTAGTGTGATGATAAAATTTGGACAGTTCTCTTGCTAATGCTTATCAAAGCATTATCATCTCTTCAGGCCTGATTTTAAAAGAAACCGTTTAAATGGCTGATCAGCAGCATAAGGCATTTTAAAAGGCTCATCTCTTTAGATACACAAATTTACTTTTTGGTGAAAATGATAAAATGAGTTTGTTTCAGAATATACCAAAGTGAAATGAAAATATTCTTCCTTTTAGGCTATTAGAGAATTTCAGGTACAGCTCCTGAATATGAATGTTCTAAAAAAGACTCAAGGTATTTATTTTGAGCATTTATACTTACTGAAAATTTATCTCATAACGGAAGGATTTATGAGAAAAAAGACTCTCAGAGTTTAAAAGAAACTTCACGTGAGCCAGCACAATTCATTCCGTAGACTAGTACTTTAACAAACATAAACAGATGAGCAGAGCATTTCTGCTCTGAAATGAGAGCAATCTCTGAAATCAGAGATGGATTAACTGGTTATTTTAAGGAAATAGACGTTCAATATAAAATGGCTCTAGACTTCAGGTTCCTCTTCGATAAAATAAAGGACTGAACTAGATAGTTCAGAAGGTCATCATAAAAAATCTTAGCTTTACTTGGGGACTGGCCTGGTGGTGCAGCAGTTAAGTGTGCAAGTTCAGCTTCGGCGACCCGGGGTTCACTAGTTCGGCTCCGGGTTGAGGACCTATGCACCGCTTGTCAAGCCATGCAGTGACAGGCATCCCACATATAAAGTAGAGGAAGATGGGCACGGATGTTAGCTCGGGGCCAGTCTTCCTCAGCAAAAAGACGAGGATTGGCCGAAGATGTTAGCTCAGCGCTAACCTTCATCAAAAAACAATAAATAAAAAAAAAAGTAAAAAATCTTAGCTTTTTTTTCTCTAGTTTAAGAACCAAATCATATTTCTTTTGATGTGTGCAGTTATGTCAAAAAATATGCAGCTTACACACAGAACATATTATTAAAACATACCCACTACTACATTTTCCAGAAAATTTTATTATTTTCCAAGGTCTATGTAGCACTATCACCAAATATAATTTTCTACAGGCAAGATCCATGGAAACCAACTTGTAAATACTAGTGTATTATGAAGAGGAAAAACATACACTAATGGAAGTGTTGAGAGGTCAAGCAAATGCACTACACAGCGGTGTCCCAGATTGTGCAAGGCCTGCCCTCTGACCACACAGGCCCAGGATTAGAAGCTCTAATCCCATCAATGGAAGTGAAGCCACCTCCACCAGAAATGTTATAATACCGCCGCCTCCCACGTCACTTTCACAAAAACTCTTCCAAAGTGTCAAATGATAAACAGCGAAGACCTATGGCTACCATAAACTGCAAGTGCTGTCTTGCAGGACAAAATCCTTTTTCTTATTTACTGTGCAGCACAAATCACACCTTAAAAGGTCACCCTTTAGAACCCAAAAGCACATGTCGGAATTCATCTGACATTCCCTCCATCTAACTCTTCTGATAAGAGATATATCCCTTATCCTTTTTCAGATATAATACCAATCAGAGTGGTTCCAAGAGGTAATAACAGAGTGGGATCTGGCATAAAGAAGATAATAAATGGAAGAAGTTTTTATTATCTATTGAAAATTGTTAGTTTTCTAGACTTTCTAGTTTTTCATTCACCTGTATTGTCTAACTTAAGTTATAAAAATGTTTTGCCCGGCAGTAGAGCGGTTAAGTGTGCACGTTCCGCTTCAGCAGCCCAGGGTTCGCTGGTTCAGATCCCTGGTGCAGACATGGCACCACTTAGCAAGCCATGATGAGGCAGGCGTCCCACATATAAAGTAGAGGAAGATGGGCACGGATGTTAGCTCGGGGCCAGTCTTCCTCAGCAAAAAAGAGGTGGATTGGCAGCAGATGTTAGCTCAGTGCTAATCTTCCTCAAAAAAAAAGTTTCAAACAACTAATTTTACTGCTATTTTGTTTGCTTTTTCCACCTTTTCTTCAGTAATCACTATATAAAATACATATGTGTATGTACCCCATAGATATGTAAATATGTATTCTAAATATCTATGCCCTAAATACACACACACATATATATACACAAACACACATATATATGTATACATATCCCCATAGATATGTAAATATATATCTACACACACATAAGTATGTGTGTATTTAGGGAAAAGATATTTAGATTATAGGTAGGATGGGTAAAATTCTACTTATATCACTTTCATTTTTATATTACCCCCTAAGTAAACATGTATTTACTTTAAGGATGTTCATTATCAATCTTTGCAATTGATTTCTTGGAATAATCTAAAAGCATTTAAAAAAAATACGCAAACTCCAGAAACAGAATTAGTGAAAGCTGGTATAAAATTTGTTTTTAAAGTTTACTTGGCAATTTTGAAACAATCAATGTTCACTAGAGAATGGAATTCTGTGGAGACTAAAGTAAACTATTCAATGGAAATTTAATAAAGCATAGACATTAAGAACGTTTTTTGAGACTTCAAATCTTGACAAAAGAAAAATAATTTGACCTCTTTCGTGGGAAATTTAGAATTTCAGAAATTAAAGAAACAAGTCATCCTACCCACACTTCATGTTAAAAATATGAAAAAAACTTTTTGACTCTCATGTTTTGCCAGGATCATCACTTTTATTTCCAATGATAAAAGATTTCTGGAATATATGGGATTATATTTCCCTCAGAACCTGATTATAGAATGAGGCAAAAAAGAAAAAAAGACAAGACTGTCATTTCTCAAGAAACAAAACAAAACAAAAATCTTCATATTAAAGGACACATTTCAGATTGTTAGGTGATTTGGTCACTGTAATAAGCCCTGTTAACGCGATTACTTCATATTTCACGGCATGAAAAGGGAAATAGGAAATACTAGGCTTAGTGCCCACTTGGCTGAATCCACCATCCTGGGCACTATTCCTCGGCAGGGTTTTTTGGCCCTAGGTTTGTTTTATTTTCCTCTTCTCACTTTTAAAATTTTCTTCTGGCTCTATATTTCTTTCCTTATCCTGTTAAAATTACCCCTCCGAGGTGCTTTATTATCCAGGATTCCTATCATAGCCTTTAGTAGGCTCCTATGCTACCAGAAAAGTCAGGAGTTTTCAGCAGGTTTGAACGCATCACTCATTTCATTTCCTCTTTTGCTCCAAATATTTTCTCTTAGATTTATCACTCCTTCACGGAAGAGTTAGAATAATTTTTTCTTGTATTATCTCACGGCTTCCAGTCACATATTCAGAAGTTTTTATCTCCCTATATATTCCACCGAGCCTCAGTTTTCTTCTCTGAAAATGACAAGACTCAATCACGCATTTCACTTCTTAATTTTATTAATTTTATAGATATTAGCAAGGAAGTAATAAAGTACCAGAGTACCACATCATTTGGTAGTGTGAGAAACCTTCTACTAACACGAATAGAATTAAATAGAAACGAGACTTCATTAATTTAGAAACTTATCTGAAAAGCTGTGTTCATTATCACACACACAGGCAAAATTGAGGTCCAACAAGTAGCCACTTGCAGCAATTTATGCATGCTGGTTTCAATTACAAAACTGTTCATATTTTCACTTAAACTAGTTTAAAATATGAAAATACACATTTAAATGTCTTAATAATATTGTATAGCATAGCAAAATTCTAAAAATAAACTTAGAAGGCAGGGACTGTATTTTTTGGTCTAATCTTCACGTCCCCAGACTCTACTATGTGACAGTGTGGCAGGAACAATGACCCATTCCATCTGGTTGATGAGAGAACTGAAGTACTTCAAACCACAGAGGAAAACGAAGGGTAAAGCAACGTGCCTCCTCCCCCCGCCCCCATCCCAAACTTTGGGATCTGATGAAACACTGACAACTTTCCATTCTACTTGTGGGCCTTTGGGCAACTGAGTAATTGTGGGCTTAGGGCTTTAGTCATTTGTGAACCTCAACCTGGGCGAGACAGCCTGTTTCACCAGATGGCAAATATGATCACATATTTTACTACGGCAACTCCAGCAATAATATTCCTGTCATAGGTCAAGAACGTACTTTATATCACCAAGCTATGACTAATGGGCTCCAAGCACATACGGCGGTACGTTTTGTTGGATATACTTAGAAATTGCCTAATAGCTACTTTTAAAATATTGAGCATGGAATCCTTTAAAATAAGATTTCATGCTCAATATTTAAAAAGTTGATTGATTACATTGCTTACTACCAATAATATGACCACTACTACTTCCCTTGGCACATTTTCACTCCTCCTTCAGATTTCAGCTAAGTATGACATCCTCAGAGAAGCTGAGTCCCACAGGCAAAGGTTGCAAACATTTTGCAGCATGGTCCACACCATTCCCAATACTATTTTGAATTATCTTTTTTGCATGGATGTCCCCTTACTAGTCAATGCTTTCCGGAGGCCAGGGGCCCATCTAACAATCTTTTTATTCCCAAGATTTAGCACGGCATTTGGTCTATGCATAGCAGGGACTAAATAGCTGTTGAGTGATGGATGGATGGATGAGTTTGCTCATACACAAGACGCTGACATACATATTTATACACAAACATATGTAGACAGAGGAGGCTCCCAAATAGTCATGATTATACATGCAGTGTTGAAATATTCCTAGATACCTAATATTTATACTCTTGAACATTTTTTTCCCCTTTTTTCTCTAATTCTGGCTATTCGCAAGCAAGCATGACTAATTTTCTGAAAAATAATTGCAAGTGGCTTTTTAAAAACGAGGACGCTAGACTTCATTCAGAGTAACAGATTAGGCACTACTTGTTAGAAATTCATTATAATGTTAATCATCCTTCATTTTCCCACACGCTAACCATTGCCATGGTGAGCACGTCGATTTGCTGTATACACTTGGCACACTCGCTTAACAGTGGTTGTGCAACTTGTTGTGTTTTAATTCTATGGTTCAGGTATCTTACTGGTTTTTTCTCAAATGTTTTTCCAACTAGGGAGGTTTTCAGAGTCCACAGGAAGCCCAGCTAACTGAGGTCACATACTTATATACCTCATCCTCAGGAGTGGTTGATGCACTGGATAAAGGATTGGAAAAGCAGTATTAATTACATATTCTCAAGTAGACACAAACCTTAGTTTTATTACCCATCATTCTCTTCGACTGAACATTTTACCCGTCTCAAGGAAGTAACAAGCAGAACTGAAGATGAGTTTTTCTCTCCAGCTCTTCCCACCTGCTTTCTTAAACAGGAGATTAATGAATTACGAAGTGCTCTACGATTAATCTTTCTCCTTTATCACACACGGCCCATCCAATAAATGGTTAGTTCAAATATTTTTGTGTATGTCAAAATATTTTTGTCTGTTTCCTTGTTCATGTTGAAATCCCATTATTTCAGGCCCCCATTAACATAATCCAGATTATTCTAGACTCCCCTAAGCCTCTCTAACCCGCACTCTTTCTCCTTCTCCTTCCACACACCACTTCTCTGCACCACTGTGAGGCTCAGCCACTTTAAAAATAGGCTTTATTTCATCTTACACTTTCATAAAACACACACTGGCATACATGCCACATACAGCACATATGAAACCATCAGTGGTTATTGATTTTCTTCTTTGTCAAATCAGAACCTTGGATATTCTATTATTCATTTAAATTTAGTATATTTAATTCTGGTTTATAGTTTGGTATTTTGAGAGTTTCGTTCGTATCAGCCTGTCATTGAGAAACTGTTCATTGTTCCATGTGCTTTTCCAATCAGATTTTGAGTCATCTCAGCTAAAGGCCACATTCTAGGGGTGAATTCATGAAGGTAAATATCAACTTTTGATGTCTCTTGGCAGCCACCCTGCTGGTGACCTCCTATGGGGCTGTTCATTTCTGTTCAGACTTTTACACTTTGCAAATATATTCTCTTCTTCACAATTTAGCATTTAGTTTCACATGATCTTGTTTCTTTCAAGCAAACGTATCTCTGGCTAGTTTAGACATTCCCTGAGGGCAAGGATTAGGTTAATGCTTCTGCTCTGTCACTCAGGCCTCCTTACATTGGTGGGTGTTCAACAAGCACATATTAAATCTGACTGTAGGAGAGTCAGCTCGTATCATCTAACCACAGGACAGTAAATCAGAGCATCATTAAACTTGAACTTTGCACCAATTGTAAAAGATCTGATAACCATAAATTCCTATTATTAGCAAACGGTTTGGGGATGGAATTATGTGCTGTATTACTACTTTATTATGAAAATCATCAAATAGGAAGTAAATTGTTGCTGCGATTATGACTGTGTTACTAATAATTTTCACTCTTTTACAAGGTGTTATTTTTAGTTAGTTTTATGATGAACAGGAAAGACAGATAATGATGTTTTTCTTCCCTAGCAAATAATATAACAGCTCATAGAGACAGTGATAATTCTATCCTTATATAATACCATACATTAGAGCAAAGGTGTGAATACCATCTCTACTATTTACTAGCTCTGTATATTTGAACAATTTTTACATCCTCTTTCAGCCTGTACTCTCCCTTGCAAAATAGGAATAATACCTATTGGGAGGGACTGCTGAAAGATTAGACTTCAAGTGGCTAACTAACCTAGTTGAGGGCTTGGCAAGTAGGTGCTCAATCAATGGTATGGTAGCATTATCACATGGCACCTGCCTGCTCCGTGCCTGCTCTGGTTCTCTACTCAGGCCCTCAGGAATTTGAGCGCATCAGGAAAGAAATGCAGTCTGCAAATAGCCTGCAGCCTTCAAAGGTCATGTTCTTCTCTGGCTTCTTTCCTTTCGACCTTCCTCCCTCTCTCTCTTCTTTCTTTCTTTTTTCTTTCCTCTGGTTCTTTCTTTCCTTTCTTTGCATGCCACATGGAAAACTTTGAATAGATTTTTAAGCCTTCCTTTTTATCTTCTAAGAAATTCCTCATATGAAAGCTCTTGAGAACTTCTTGAGAATTTTGCTAAGCTTAGGAGTGTCAATTTGCAGGATGATGTCAAACTATTATAGTCATTTATTTGGAAGTTCTTAATGTAGATGAACAGTAGGTCAACTGTGATTAGAGATTTTTTTTTCAAAATGCCCTAGGATAACATACAGTGCAGGCCTCATTTCCACTGAGATTAACCTCAACGCCTCAGCAAAAACAGTGCCTACCACAATCCCATGAAATAATCTTAGAAGTAATAAATTATGACTGGTTTCATTTGCACAAATATTTTGATATCATGAACTAGCTTGCTTATTCAAACTGACCGACTGAGATGGAGAGCTACAGATAGGAAGGTCAAGAAGTAGATGATGTTTTTGAAGTTACTGCATGGGGTTTCTGGTGAGAATGGAGTGGGGGGTTAAATCAGCTGCCATATGGGGAAGCAATCTGGGTCTCAGCAGACAGGCAGCATGGCGTACTTGAGATTTGAAAACTCATTCAAATGTTTTTCTAAGTGCTTGAAACAGCTATGAGAAATAACTTTTTTGGGGAAAAGATCTTTGGGCAATCAAGTTACAAAGTGTATTATATGTAATGGCTAAGTCCTTTGCTACTTTATAACCATTAGCAGCATATTGAATCAAAAAATTTCTTGGTTCCATTACATTTAGGAATTCTTCATGGCCTTGAGTCACACAGTTAAGAGTTTGAAAGTGACAAAAGAAACAGCTGAGCATCTGATAGATTTCCAAGCAGTGAAATTTTTGTCATATTAAACTTAAAGGAAGATGATTCTTAAAGCTCAAAAATGGGAAGGAAGGGGCTAGGCAATACCCAGGTAATCTGTTACATAACTCACTTAGAAGAGGTGTGGGATGATGAGAATGGACAGGACTATATTATAGAAGTGGCATTTCCAGAAAAATGTGTTTACTGAACTCGTTACAATATGGAGTTGATCAAAACTTTAAGCATTCACCATTTAAAACTAATGTCAAATTAAAAATGAATTTTAGGGGCCAGCCTGGTGCCATAGTGGTTAGGTTTGCACACTCCGCATCAGCAGTCTGGGGTTCACAGGTTCAGATCGTGGGTGTGGACCTACATACTTCTCATCAAGCCATGCTGGGGTGGCCTCCCACATACAAAATAGAGGGCGATTGGCACAGATGTTAGCTCAGGCCAATCTTCCTCATCAAAAAAAAAAAAGAGAGAGAGAGAAAAGAAAAGAATTTTAATCCAAAGGATCATGTGTAAAACAACAGTTTAAGAAATCTGAAGTGATTTTTTTTTTTTTAGGAAGATTAGCCCAGCCAACTACTGCCAATCCTCCTGTTTTTGCTGAGGAAGACTGGCCCTGAGCTAACACCCATGCCCATCTTCCTCTGCTTTATATGTGGGATGCCTACCACAGTGTGGCTTTTGCCAAGCGGTGCCATGTCTGCACCCAGGATCCGAACCGGTGAACCCTGGGCTGCCAAGAAGCAGAACGTGCGAACTTAACTGCTGCGCCACAGGGCTGGCCCTGAAGTGATTTTTAATAACAACAGAAAAGTTATAATATTATCTTATATGTTAATATTGTCAAAGAACTTTTATAAAATATTACTTGTTTGGATAAAGGCAAAACAAAGGTTAGTGTTCCCATATATTTGTGGAAATGCAGATCTTTCACTGTTAGAAAGACTCGAATCTTCATCTGAAACCCAATTCCCTATTTTATTATATTTAAAGAATATAATGACAAAACAGGCCAAGCAATTTAGCCGAAGGCAGAAAGCTAATAGTAAATGACAGAATTGAATCTGAAATATGTTAAGCATTCCAAGCCAGTGTTCTTCCTAGTAAATTAAACTCTCTCATGTAAATAAGTTGCCAATTCATCCTACTAAAATGTCTAAGTGATCAGTATGGTACCTAGAACAAAGCACAAATGGAATTTCTTCATTTTGCAAACTAGTAGTCCGAATACTGTGTGAACTGAAAAATGCATTCAGAACTTTACCTTGATCATGAAGAAAAATCTCTTCTCCTCATGGTCTCCTTAGGGATTTTAACAACAGAATAGGAACACACAGCTCTGTGTACCAGTAACCTGAACATTTCTATCGACAGAAATTAAAGAAGTTGTATCGTAGTATGGGTAAGAGCATATTTCTATATATCTACATAAAAAGAAGCATCTCACTAGATCACGCAGTATGCTAGGGATCTGAATTGGAGTTCACAAAGGCAAAGTTTACTCCACAGGGGCAGGAACCTCTGACCTCCTTCTTTCTCCTTGCCCACCTTTGAGTGAATATCTGTGAATACAAAGAGGTCTAGCAAACGATTCTTAAGCCAGTAGATGGCTTCCATAAGCATCCAGCATGGCCAAGACTCTATTTCAACTAATCTGTAGGCAAGTCATAACCACCACAGACCCTTGCTTCAGGGCACTGCACTACATTTAGATAAGGTTCCCTTGATTTAACTTTATGAATTGTTTCCTTGAAGTGAGGTCCTTTCCATAACATTTTTGCTTAAATACTTTAATCCAATAAGAAAACTTTCTCCTTGATTTCCATGAGATTGTCTATACACCAACAGAAAATCCTTTTTTTCTCTGTTCTTACTATAAGTTTCAGTGAGTGATAATACTTGTTTCTGTGTTCCCAGAATCAGTCTACTGGGGCCCACAACTATGCTACCTTACCTACAGTAAACATGGACTAGGAGATAATATTCATACCACTCCTTTCTGCTGAAAATGGAGGTCTAAGTATGAACAACGGTGCCAAGGAAGCTGGGAAGGTGGTCCTCAAGTTCCATTCTGTATCTTCACACATGAATCAGAGGCAATGAAACCTTTTAAGTTGTAAGAGTCGTGTTAAATATGTTAATTTAACTTTTGCTAATTACACAGCAAAACAATAAGCCTTTTGTAAAAGTTAGGTTTTTTGGAATCACTTTTGGAAAAACTTTAGAGGGGAAATCAAATCATAATTAGATACAATTCATCAATCAATTGGAAATAAATCCTAAACTGGCATCTGCGTGTATTATAAAAGCCAGACGAGGTAGTCTAAAGACCAGCTTCTTCAGAAGGTAGGCTGTTCCCTAAAGAGAGCTGGGATCTGAACATAGTCTGCCTCTCCAAGCGTCAGGGGCAGATGAACTGAAAAAAGTGTTTTATTTGAAAGCCCATATAGCAAAAGGATATTAATAATTTAATATTGGAGATATGATGGCATAAAACATGGAATTAGCTGAGAAAAGAAAGGCCAGAGCAGAATCATAACAGTATATTTAAGATCTGTACATGTAGAAGTCTTTATTATTAATGACTGAGCTTGTTTTTTTCTTTTTGGGTAAAACTGTATAGATAGATAACTAGCTAGCTAGCTAGTCATATGGGTATTTCTTTGGTCCTAGAAGTTGTCCATACTTAAGTCATTGTGCCAAGTGGACAACTCAAACAAGAGATCTCATCATTACCCCAGTTGGCAGCAAGGCAGCAGTCGAAAGTAAAGGCATGGCATAAAGAATGGCATTCCAACATTCCCCAAATCCTCATGGAGTGCCAAGTATAAAACTCTTTCTGAATCAATGCGGGAAAGTGATATCTAGGCAATAATCAAACAGAGAAGGTGGGAAAGGGAACGCCAAAAAGAAAGGGAGGTATTGTGAGCAGAAGAGGAGAGGATAAGATGTAGGAAAAAAGGTGAAGGGTTGGTGAGAGGCAAACATTGGGTGAGCCAGACATGAGTTTTGGGAGTTACAGGATACATTCTTTCTCTACTTGGAATGTTGATTTTGAACATTTCAAAACATAAAACCAAAACATCTCATTAGCCAAGGGCAGAGTCCCTTGATCTCAGACTTGGTCAGATCCCCACCCTTCATTTTAAGCCCTCTTGGGAATGATTTTTTTTTTTTAAAGTTACAAAAGTAATTTCTACAGAGGTCAAAGGATAACAAAACTATAAATTATGCCACTGAGCTAACTAGAGTCAAAAGAGTTGGTGGAAAGGGCACCGGCAAAACCTTCACTCTAAAGAGAACTTTATTCTGTGGCCAGAAGTGCAGGTAGGAAAAATACTAAGTGTAAATTTGAAAACTGCACTTCAACTCCTTTCGGTTTTTAACACCAGTTATGGAGATTGTTATTTTTGCACCATCAACACCTCTTCTTCTTTCTAAGGGAAAAAGGAACAGTCCTACTTTCAGGGACCATTTCTCCACCACTCACAGCCCATCACTTGGCTTCGGGAAGGGCACATAACCCAAACCTTGCCAAGCACAGTAAAACATGCTCCTGGCTCCCCCTCTAGTAACTGGTCCAGGGATGGATATTTGGTTCACATCAGGCCGCTCAAAACTCTTCTGAGAACTTTTGCAGGAAAAGTTCCTGTCTCCTTCAAAGAGTGCAAGTGCTAAAATAAAATCTTCCACATCTCTGCCATTCTGTGAAGACAGACTGATTGAGAAGGAAGTCAACCACAGGGAAGCAAGTCTATAGAGACAGAGAAGAAAAGACAGAGAGTTGATGGCATCATTCAGAACTGGATAAAGCCTATCCTAGAAATTTTCAGAAACATAATCCAAACATTTCCTTTTTAAGTCAGTTAGAATCACTGGTTAATTATTTCGGCTACTTGAAACTAAAAGAGTCTTAAAGTATACTTCCTTGTATGAATCTGACTATCTTCCGACTGATGCCATTACCTATTTGGCAAACTTAGTTTGTAGCACAGCTGTAGCACAATTTTAATATTATTCCTAAACACCATGCAATATTGGTCTTCATGGTCTGCTCTTCTCAGAGCCTATGTAAATGTGGCCTAACCCGTAGAGAAAAGAGGAAGGCCATCTCTTCTCTGTAATAGAATGACCATTTAACATTCTATTTTTTTCCTTGGTTTATCTTTAATATAAATATTTCTAACATCAGTAACGTTGAAATCGGTCATTTTGTTCCTCCCAAAACTTGTGCCCTGGGGCAAAAGAGAATGTAAGCTTTGAAATAAAAAGCATTGGGACATCTGTAGATTTTCTTTGCGCACACACATGCGGGCACCCACCCAGTCACTCACCCATCCCCCTACCCACACAGAGCTTCAACAATGAAGGGAGTAATGACAAAAGAGGAATATGCTTTCTGCTATTGGATCAATGAGAAAATAATTAGGGAAAGTGTAGGTATGAGGGAATACCTAAGTGTAAAGTTTGTGTTTGAGAAATAACAAAATTCCTCCAACTATTCCAAATGCCTTCAAATTCTCTTCCAGCCTATTTTGCATGCTTCTCTCAGTATCCTATCCCTAAAATATAGTCCAGTATATGACCCTGTTCACAACAAAACCCTTAGGTTCTGACAACATAAGAAAGGAAGTCCAAATCCATCACCTTAGTATTCAGAGTTCTTCACAATTTGACCCAGTACAGCCTCACCCCTTACCACACTGCCACAGCATCTCATGCTCCAGAGAAACTCACTGCTCACAAATTATTCCCTGTTTTCACCATCTTCAGTCTAACTCTGCCTGGAGTACTCGCTCCTCTTTAACCCACCTAGTATTTTATTTTAACTTTTATTAAGTATCTATTAGGTGCTAGTCAGCTGGTGAAATCTCAACTATTTTTCAATGCCCAATACACATTGTATTCCCATACCTCTCTCAATTATAGCTAATCTATGCTTTCATACTTACATCACTTCTTAGTTATGACAGAGCTCTGTAGCAGACACTCCTGTCTGCTTCCACAGCTTCCTCCGAGGCACCCTTCCCTTCCTTAAAACAGAAGTGATTTGTTTAGGTAACCAACCTGCATGTGAATTGACACAGATGGGCCCCTAACACAAGTCTTAGGGATGAATAATGAATGCTCTAAGTCAACCTGGTTCCCCTTCTCCTTGCCAGTGGTTGAGCGAGGTATACCATGGAAAGTAGCCATACCATCATCTATAACACCAGGCAAACTTTCTCATCAGATCTTACAGCAGGCTTCCCATGGGGTACCTTAAAAACGTACTGATATTTTTGTTTAACCTATCTTTTTCTTGCCATCACGTACAGGAATGAAATTCTGAGTTATAGTCCAACAACTCGCTACTTAATCTCAGGCCCAGTTCTGCAGGTTCAGGCTGGGCTATGTAGGTAAGGGGCTTCACGTGGAGCCCTTGGATCTCTCAGAGAGAAAATTTAGGATCACTTATGCCAAGTAGTGACTAGAGGCAACTTTTCCTTCCCTCGATCCTTTTAAGGGGTCCATGAAAAGATTCTGCTTGGAAAATAAATTCTTATGATGCACTTATGGGTTTCTAAGGTCATTATCAGCTAAATAACAATACTGCCTTCCCTTATTTCAGTTGTATGGTTATGGAACTAAGGAATATTTTTATATAGTTTTCATAAAACAATTATTTCCTTAAAATCTTATCATCCACAGCATGCACTCCATTGTAAAATTGATAGAAGAAATCTACACTATCTTTGAAAGTTATATCTACTAGAGTGAAACACAGAAATGAGTACTTGAGTTTTTGAGGTCTGCATAGCAGTGTTAATTCGTGAATTCCAATTTTTCCATAATAAATTAATTATAGACGATTGCTGGTAAGATACACAGTTATGGTATGAATTAGAAAATGATCAACAAAGCAATCTAAACATACTCAGTTACAGTAATAACTGTACCTTGTATTTACCAAAATTCTGGGACTGGTGACATTTTATTTTAATGGCTATTTATTTGTCTACTTCTTTCTCCAGACTATGAGCTACTTGACGTCACAAGCCACCTCCTTTTCATTACTATCGTCCTCTTGCCTACCACAGCGCTCAAGAAGTGCTTGTTGAATGTAAGAGTAAACAAATGAGCAAATAATAATGCCACATTAATTTATTATAAACAGCAGGAAGAGGAAAATGTTCAAAAGTTGTTTTGTGTGTGTGTGTGAGAGGAAGCTTGGCCCTGAACTATCATTTGTTACCAATCTTCCTCTTTTTGCTTGAGGAAGATTGTCCCTGAGCTGATATCTACGCCAATCTTCCTCTATTTTGTATGCGGGACGTCGCCACAGACTGGCCTGACGAGTGGTGAGTAGATCTACGTCTGGGATCTGAACCCATGAACCCCAGGCAGCTGAAGCGGACTTAACCGCTACACCACTGGGCCAGCCTGACAAAAGATTTTTTTTAATTTTAAAGATTTCAAAGATTTTAAAATTTTGATCATCTTAAATTCTAAATATCAAAAAAAGCTGTTTATTTCATTTAGCATATTTAGCATTTCTATAATTAAAATTTTTCCACATTGGACCAGTTATAGTATTTCCTCCAAAAAAACCTCTGTTGTTTTGGTGAAAAAGAGGCATTATTTTAAACGGGATGGATTGAAGAACCTACCCGTTTTCAAACGCAGTCCCTTATGGTCTTTTCTTTGTAAAATTGTACATATAATAAGTAGATTACTTACTTCACAATACGAATAAACAAAAAAGATTTTAAAAAAAGTAGTTTTCCAATAAAAATGTGCCCTCCTAGGGATTCCATATTCAGTAACATAAAAGCCACAGGCACACAAACAACGATGAAAAAATAAGACATATTTGGGCATTTTTTTACATCAGAGTGTATACACACAGACACACACACACAGTATTCATCTTTTCCCTCCTGGTCCCATCCCAATACCCTCGATCATATTGCCTGTATATCTTGTCAGCCTGTAAAAGCAATAAAACCTAATTGGCATCTGACTTGTTTTGCTCTTTGTAGTAATATCAATCTTCAATAGCATAAAAACACAATTCACTCTTTTTCTTTATAAAACATGATTTAAGAAGCCAGTAGGGCTATAAGGAAAAAGTCAAACATCTCACTTGAGTCTGTCCTCTTTTAAAGCCAAAACAGTGATTCAGATTTTCTAGACTCTCCTTTATTTCAGACTTGAGAAATATTTAAAATGGGGCAGTTTAAATTCTTAACCTACCTTTTAGGGCGGCCCATTTTATTTTAGTTCTGTAGCACTGTCATGGAGAAGTGTCAATTTTGCCACTTTTTAAAAAAACAATTTTAAACTTCAACTCGAGAGCATCAAGCCTTGTCAAGAAAAACTTTATTTTGCTTCACAACAGTCTACATTCCAGCTACGTGATGGACAAAGTTGGGCAGAGAAACTCCTCTTAGTATATTACAACCCAAATGATTGAATAAATGAATGAAAGAAAACCATTGTTTTTAACGCAATACTGAACTCTCAGGAAAATAAGAGAATTCTTTAGAGGACAAGCAAGAATGAGAAAGCACAATTTCACTGAGGTAAATATGCTCTGGAGCTCTGGGGGATCTGCTGAGCCCACTGTACAAGACCAGGAGTTTGAGGGACCACAAGTGGTACAGAAGCTTGGGGTCAGATCCTAACCCCGTCCCTTCCCTCACCCCTAATGCCCACACGCTTCCCTCTGTAAAATGTACCCTTCATTGGGAAACCACATGGATATGTCAGCAATTAATCTGAGGACTGACTTCTCAACAGCTCCAAGACAGTGGAATGGTATCTTAAAGGTATTGAGAAAAAAATAAACACACAACTTAAGATTCTATATCCAGTCTGACTAACTTCTAAGAATAAAAGTGAAATAAAGAAATTTTCAAATAAAGAAGAACTGAGTATTTACTACCAACAGGGTAGTTGGTACCTACTTAAGAGACTTTTAAAGAAGTACGTAAGGATGAAGTAAAATAATCCTACAAAAAACAATCTGAAATGTAAGAAGAAATGGTTAGCACCAAAAGCAGACACATAGGCATAGCTAAAGAAACACTGATTTTACAAAGTAATAAAAATAACATCTTACTTGTGAAATTAAAGAATATTAAACTAAAATCCTCAGTATCGACCACATACCAATCAGGAGCGTGAGTAACTGTAGCGAGAACCAAACCAGTTGGGACAATAAGGACGAAACCACCTACCCCACCCAGTTAACTGTTTACAGTAACATGATATAACTATTTTATCGTCTTTATTATTGCCCAGGCAAATAACTACTGTTCATTGCAGAAATTTCCCAAAAGAACCATTAACTCCTTCAACTGAAAGCACCGTTTACAGCCTAACACTGCTGAACCTGTAGCCTGAAAACCCTTGCCTTGTTTCCACCAATTCTAAACTATTACATCCTGAGCCTTAGCCAATCCTAAGCAAGTCTCCACATGGGAAGATCCATTTTATTTTTTTATTTTTTTGGTGAGGAAGATTGTCCCTGAGCTAACGTCTGTGCCAATCTTCCTCTATTTTGTATATGGGACGCTGCCACAGCACCGCTTGATAAGCAGTGTGTAGGTCTGCACCTGGGATCCAAACCCACAGACCCCAGGCCACCAAAGTGGAGCATGCGAATTTAACCACTATGCCACCAGGCTGGCCCAGGTGAGATTCATTTTAAACCAAACTTCAAATCCACAACAAAATCTTGTTTTGCTACTCCTTCCCAGACACCATTAAAGCTGTCAAGGTGATCTTCTCTGTCACCATGGTAAGCAATAAATTCAGCTCTGTCTTATCAACATAGTGTGGTGATATCTGGGGAGTCAGCACTCCACAGTAGTTAACATGCTCTCAGGTAATTTTAGATTTTGAGAAGGAAGGTAAATATTGATGAACTTTAGATATTAAGTTAAAAACACCTTTCTAAGGTAGCCTTTTAAAAACACAACTTGATGTATAGAAATTCGTAGAAAAGAAAAATGGAAAGAGAAGATAAACTAAAGGAATGCAACAAAGGAAACCAAAGAAACAGAAAAACGAGTACACATAGATTGTACAAAATAGTAGCACAGAATCTAAAATATGTATAATAAGAATCAGTGTACTACATTAAATTCCTAAGTGAACACATACAGACTGTTTCACTGAATTTTTCTTTTTAATGCTACTCATGTTCCTTTCACATGAGACAACCAAAACACATGTAGCCACAAATGCTAACATGCACGCACATGCACAAAGGAGGACATAGGAAAGTTGAAAGGAAAAGAATAGGAAGAATGCCATGCAAATAATAACTGCATTTACCTAATGTAGCTTTCTTAATACTAGGCATAATATACTTTAAAGCAAAAACAAAACATTAATAAAGATTAAACAAAGTCACATCTCTGAACTTGTGTGCACCAACCAGCATAATTTAAAAACATATAAAGCAAAAATTGACATCTACAAGGTGAAACTGAAATCTATTTATTCTCCATCAGAAGAACTTAACACATGTCTTTCAGTAATTGATATATCAAGAAGAAAAAGAAATCAGGAAAAATACGGATGTTGTGATCAACACAATTGCAAAAATTGATGTAACACACATACATAGACTGCTGCACTGCACAACTGAAGAACACATTTTCTTTTCAAGCACATTTGGACAATTTAAAAATATGAAACCAAGTTTTAAATTTCAAACAATCACAGACAAAAAAGCCATATTCTTTATCTAAAATACAATTAATTTACAAATCTACAATAAAAAATGCATTTAAAAAGCCTTACACATTTATATGGAAAAGGAACAATATTCTTCTATGTGAACTATGGTTTAAAAGAAGAAAACAATAGATACTATAAAAATCTTCAAATGGACAAAAATAAAAATACCATATTATCAAAACTGGCAGGATGCAGCTAAAACAGTATCAGAAATCAAACTTATGTCACTGATAATAAACTGACAATACAAGCAATCAGAAGTGTCCGTCGCCTACAGAACATTCTGGCTAAAATCTTTAAGCAGGACCTAAATATGAAGACATATTCAGACAAATTAATACTGAGAGACATTCTGCAGAACAAATGGGCTGGACAGTTCAACAACATCAACGTCAAGAAAGCCAAGAAAAGAGATACAATAACCAAATGCAATGTATAATCAATGATTTATAACTGAATCAGAACATAATAAGGAAAAAGAAAACAAAGGAATGAAAACATTTTGGGATCATGGGAAACAGAAAATCAATTATATATTAGTAATAGTTTCATATTAATGCTAAATTTCTTTTCTTTCTTTCTTTCTTTTTCTTTTTTTTGGTGAGGAAGATTTGCCCTGAGCTAACGTCTCTTGCCAATTTCCTTCTTTTTTGCTTGAGGAAAAATAGCCCTGAGCTAACATTCATGCCAGTCTTCCTCTAATTTGCATGTGGGACACCTCCACAGCAGGGCTGGCAAGTGAAGTAGGTCCGTGCCTGGATCCAAACCCATGACCCTAGGCTTCCAAAGCAGAACGTGCAGAACACCAACCACTCGGCCACAGGGCCAGCCCCAATGTTAAATTTCCTGCACGTGAAAATAGTATTGAAATTACATAGGAAATATCCTTGTACTTAGGTGATACATAGTGAGATGTAAAGTGTCATTATATCTATAACTTACTTTTAAATGCAAAAATTAAAAGACTAAAAGTTTTTCCCCAAAGGGGAAAAATGCCTCTTAGCAAAGTAAAAATGAAGTACTTCAAATAATAAAGAAAAAAAAATCTCCATCAATCATCCTACTCAATATTGATATGTTAACTGCAAACCGTTTACTGGCAGTGGCCAGAGATGAAACAATTTCAGCAGCAAATAATGAGAGCATTGGGTTATACCACAAAGAACAAAATAAATGCCCATGAATCTATACTGACATAAATGATAAAGAAAGAAAGAAAGGGAAAGAAAGTGAAGAAGAAGGGAGAAAGGAAAGAAGGAAGGAGTGCAGGAAAAAAGGAAGGAAGGGAGGAAGGAGAAAAGAGAAGTCACAAATTTTCTTTACTGAAAAATTCCAAATAATATATGTATATATTCTCCCTTCCTCTGGGAGGTGGAACTTAATCACTGTCTGCTTGAACGTGGGCTAGACTTAGTTGCATGCCTCCAATAATCGCACATGAAACCGAGATGCCTTATCTTACTGAAGGAGAAACTCACCTTATGTGATCAAAGTGATCAAGGTTTAATAAGCGAGGCGGATAGTATGCAGCTTCTGATACGCTGGAAGAAGGCATATCACCTTTTTGGAATCCTTCCCCAAAACCCATAACCCCAGTGTAATCAGGAGAAAACACCTGAAAAAAACCTAAATTAGGGGACATTCTACAAAACACCTGACCAATATTCTTCAAAACTGTCAAGGTCATGAAAGACAAGGAAAGGGAGAAACTGTCACAGACTGAAGAGATGTGGTGACTAATTGCAATCTGCTTATCCTGAAAAGGATCCTGAAAGAGAAGCTGGGGACACAAAGTGGAAAAACTGCTGACATTTACATAAAGTCTGTAGTTTAGTTCATAATATTGTATGAATGTTAATTTCTTAGTTATGCAAACACACCATGGTTATGTAACATGCTAACATTGGAGGAACCTGGTTAAGAGTATATGGAAACTCTCTGTACTATATTTCCAACTTTCTATAAATCTAAAGTTATTCCAAATTTTAAAGTTTGTGTTTTAAAAAAAAAACAAACTCTAAAATCAGCAAGAAGACAGAGATACCTACTAATACAATCAATAGCTTAATAAGAGGTGAAAATAAAGAGTAAAAGAACTGAAAGGAAGAAAACTCTTTTTTTCACAAACCTTATGATTTTTTGCATAAATCCAAAATAATTCCCAGAATAATTATTAAAATAAGTAAATGCTTAGCATCTTGTCAGATATAAGACCAATACTAAAAAATCCATTGCTTTTCTATATATCAATATACAATTAGAAATTAATTTTCAAAAAGGGATTGTAGCAAGTCTATAAAGAATACAGAAGTAAATCTAAATAAGGATGCAGAACATCTATATAAAGAATATTTTAAAACTGCATAGACAATAAAGAAGATCCCAATAAACGGAGAAACAAAATTCTCAAGGACAGGAAGAGTCATTATTATAAGGATGTCAATTTTCTTCAAAATGATCTATACCTTCAATCTACTGCAATAAAAATCACACCAGGAATTTGCAAAGAACTTGACAACTTATTTCTTAAAAATGTATTAAAAAGTAAAATAGTGAGGATGCTTCAAAAGAAGAAGAAAATGAGGTGAGACTTCCCTATCACATAGCTTCTATAATGCTACAGTAATTAAGATAGTGTCATTTTGGTATATAGATTGACACAGCTGACCAAAGGAACAGAACAGATAGTCTAGAAACAGACCCGATCATATACAGAAATCAGATCTGCAAGTTAGCTGGTTTTGCACATCACTGGGGGAAAGAGTGACTATTCAATAAATGATGTTGTGACATTACTGGATACCCTAATGAAAAAGCTCAAACCACAGACAAAAATAAATTACAGATGGGTCAAGGACTTAAGTATGAAAAGCAAAATTTAAACAGCCAAACAGCCCAATAAAAACTGGGCAAGAGATATGAGCAGGCATTTCACAGGAAAGGAAATATGAGTAGCCAATAATAATATGAAAATTTCTCAATCTCATTAGTAATGAGGAAAAACAAATAAAAGTTAATCTTGAGGTACAATTTCACACTTACATACTACCAAAAATTAAAAGAATGACAAATCAAAAGGTTGGGAAGAGAGTGGTGCAACAGAAATTGTTGTATATTGTTGGTAGAAGTACAAATTCATCACTTTTAAAATCAATTTAACTCCACCTACTAAAGTTGAAAACATAAATATCTTAAGACAGCAATACCATTCTTAGACATAAATTCCAAGAAAGTTTTCTTGAACTTTTGGACAAGGAGAGCTAGAAACAAGCCAAATGTTCATCAAAGTAGAAGAGAAAAACAGGCTGAATACTCACACAACGGAACACTATACATGAAGGAAAACAAATAACTTAAGCTATCTGCATCAACATAAGCTAACTTTTAAAGAATCATATCATATTGCTTAGTTTTGCTTGTTTTGAAATGTATCAAGTCACAAAAGTAAACACATAGTATTATCCCATTGATATATATTTCAAAACAGGCAGAAAATAATTTCCTTTTTATAGGATAATACAGAGAGAAATACATCTATGTGGTCAAATTATAGAGAAAAGCAAGAGAGATCAAGAGAAAAAAACTTACGGCGATGATTGTATTTTCAGGGAAAAGAAGAAGGTGTAATCAGGAAGGAACAAATCGAAGGGATTTCAGAATTACTGGAAGTCACTTTTCTTAAGTTGAGTGAAGTAGCTAGGGGAGGCACGCTGGATGATGGTTTAATTTTTATATTGAACTACTAATATACATTACATACACACATAACTATGTACATAAAGACACACACATATAATGCTTCCTCTCCTGTAACACAACCCACTAGGTGTGCAGGTGTCATGTGGCCCTCTGGGTATTGACCTGTAGGAACTGGAACTTGGGAAGAGTCACAAGAAGCGCTAATACTCTGGCTATTGTTGTCACACAGTTCTTTGTCTCTGACCCAGGCGTCTCCTGTCTTCTATCAGCATCCATGAAACTGGTAGGCTAACTTGCTACTTTGCAAGTAGGACAAGAGCTTAAAGCCTTCACAATTTTTGACAAGATTATGGAATCCTGTATATGAAAAGAAGACAAGAGGTGTAGCATAGCGTGGTGAAAAACTACCTAAATGTCTGTTAAGAAAAATCTGTTTTAGCATTTGTTTAGGTATAAAATATGAATGAGAGCTAGGGCAGTCGCTTTACTTCCTGGACCTCTGTTTCCTTGTCTATAAAATGAAGGGTTGAATAACACTGTCTCTAAAATACAGCTAGGATAGCTTCTGTTCTCAAAGACTAAGATTATAGATGTAAGGAAAAAAATAACATGAAATGCATAGTCACAGAAAGAAGAAATGTTAAAAAATCTAACTACGTAAATGTTAAAGAAACAAATTGTGATGACAGCAAGTGCAAACTTTATTTCATCTGCATTGAAATATTTATCTGTATTATACCATAAAATGAAAATTCTCTTTTAACTTATATATCAAAGAGAAAATAAAGAACCCTACAAAGCAGCTCAAGTAAAATATTTTCATGATATACAAATGCCATTGAAGTGAAAAATCTTCAATAAGACCACTCAACCTTGACAAGTATATTCACATAGGATTTAAAGAGTAATATTTGTATGACATACAGTAGGTGGTCTTTTGCGTGGGTGAAATGCTCCAGCTGACTTTGGTCCATGAATGCTTCCAGGAGAATTATGATGAATTTCTACCTGGCAAACCATAATGTCAGCCTAAATTTCAAATTCTGCTTTCAGAACTGTATTTCTTCTTCATGATGAAATATTCAAACTTCTTAATCTTGCATGTGTGTACGTAGCCATATGTGTACCTCCAGATACTGGATACTATCATGTTCCCATGCATACTGCTTTGTCTTTTAACAGCTTACTGTTTATTTTATTGATTTGGCTATCAGGAAGCTCAAAGGTAAAAATTTTAGCACTGATGGTAACAGATTTTTTGGTACAACTGCAAACAGATGTATTGGTACAACTGCATTCCTTACTTGGCTTTTTATTCTTTATTCCTTATTTAAAATTTTTTTAGTCTATATGTGTTTTTTACTATAAATTACATCAAATTATTTTCAATAGTAGATAGAAACATAGCTTAAATAAGATTGGAAATTTCTCGGATCATCAGAAAAACATAACTACAAAAGATGCCATTTAAAATCACATCCTCAAAATGAAGCAACTTGAAAGACTACAATAGTTATTACACTCTGTTAAAATTTCAAGTATGATTAACTTACTTGCATATGTCATCTTCTGGGTCTTCAAGCCCAAATCTTTCATCAAAGGTAAGTTGTATCCATACATTTTCCTCTACTGCTACTAATCTCCACACCAAGTCCATATTTCTTGGATAAGTATGAGGAAACCTTGGGCTGTGAATACTTCCATTAGTAGACACAGTAATAATTCTCTCATGCTGGGGATCTTGTACTCCTAAAGAAAAAACATAGGCATAGACACACATTTAGAATAGACATTTCAAAAATCACAGGTTTCAAAATAGCTTCTGAAAAAAGGTATTCAACACAACTCCAAAGTTTCACGTGAGCTGGAATTACTAAACGATCTTAAATCTTAAATGACCTTGAAAAGAGAAATGAGATCAAAATAACAGTCTCAATTTCTTGTTGTAAGGGAACTATGAGCACTCTAAAAAGATATTAAATTATAAGAAATGTTGCACACGGCCATCCCCAATGGACCAGTGGTTAAGTTTGGCATGCTCCGCTTTGGCGGCCAGGGTTCAGTTCCTGGATGTGGACCTACAGTACTTGTCAGTGGCCATGCTGTGCCAGTGACTCATGTACAAAATACAGGAAGATTGGCATAGATTTTAGCTCAAGGAGAATCTTCCTCAGCAAGGGGAAAAAAAAGAAAGAAATGTTGCAGGACTTCTCAGTGACTTTAATATGCTAATATGAATTTTAACTTTCTAAGAGGAAAATATAGTATAAAATAGCTTCAAAGTTTATTAAGCATGGCAACCTTTTACATTATGAAATGCTAAAATATGTTGTTAATAATATCTTTCTTTTGATTAGAGTGTTGGGGGGAGATATGAGGGGGAGGGCAAATTGGTGTTGCTGAGACAAAAGTGTTCTTTTACCCACCCACTTGGGAGTTAGTAATCAGAAGAAATACATAATTGATATCTGTAAAATGAGTGGCTGTTCATCTACACAAAAAATAAGAAGTAAGATAGTTATGCTCTTTTGGGCCATGAAAATACAATCCATTTAAGTACGCTAAATTCCAGTAACAAAAAAAACCTTTAAACTATGTTTTATTCAATTTCTAAAATAATTTTATGAAAATATTTTAAAAGTCCTAAACTGGACCTTAAACACATGAAGTAACGTGCATGGCACAATACCCAACACTTAATTTCTTTTGCAACTTTTCTGTACTTATAATATCAGGACAACAATTTTAAATATAGCAATACCTCATTAGTTTTCATGATTTCTTACATATTACTAGAAAACTAATATATTTATTGTGCACAAAGCTATTTGGATTGCAAGAATTTCTTTTTGCACCCATTCTTTCTGTTTTATTCATGTCTATTTTCTTTTTATTGAGGTAACATTGTTTGATAACATTATATAAATTCAGAGGTACATCATTATATTTTGACTTCCGTATAGCATGTGTTCACCACCAAAAATTGAGCTGCCATCCATCACCTTACACCATGTGCCCCTTTACCTTTTTAGCCCTCCCCTCAGCCCCTCATTCTTCAACAGAAATTACAGTAATGGTAGCAAATTTTCAGTTAGTATTTATGTCACTGAAAACACATTATTGCACATTGATAAAATGCAATTTAAGAATATTGCCCTAAGAAACGTCTTGAATTTAAGAATTAATGTCAAGGTTCACTCATTAGTTAGAATGGTATTAAGGTTAAAGAATAACCTGTTTTAATGTTAAAGTACCCAAAATAATTTTAACAAGTTGTAGTTATGATTCTTAAAGCAGTTTTTTCATTCTCTTAAACTTGGCTGTTTCAACAATGTCTGGTAAGCACTATTTTACATTGTCTAACTTACAATTAGGAAGACAAAGTAAAGACAAATATAATTTTTTTTAATATATACAGTGCACATCATGGGGAATATCATAATATTAGTAAATATGCTTTAAGTACCATAGGATTTTTAAATTAAATAAATAATTTAATGCCACCATTCTTCTCAGTGCCGAAACTTGTTGTCAGTAGTAAGTAACCTATGCAGAAATATGTTCTCTGTTCGTGCTGGGTGCTAATATTTGATACTGCTATTGGTTATATTAACATAATCAATACCTTTTCTATGCAAATTTAGGACCAGTATATCTTCTAAGAACACAGAAAGATCTAACAAGTTAAAATCGCTAAATTTTCCCCAATCTCTACATTTTCTTCCAATAATTTACATTTTTCAGAGGTGTTTATATCAAGAGTCCTTCTCCTTTTTGCAACTAATTCTTTTTAATGAATTAATCTTCCTAATCAGATTTATTAAACTTTAATATTTGCCTCATTTTGCCTCAAAACAAATACCTTTTATCATCTAAGGCATTCTACAAATGCAGCAGAGTTTATTCTTTCATATACAACCTAGAAAATTACATGGCTACTAAAAGAACTGAATTCTATTTTTACATCTTCAATCAAAAAAGCTCATGGCTAAAATGTATATACTTAAATTGTGTTTACATTGTTTTTTTCTTTATAATTCATAATTCCATTGAGATACATTTAAACATAATTTAAAGACTGAAAATCTAGGCCTTATTTGTGGTAAAAGAATTCTAAATTTCCTTTTAGGTTAAATTGCTGCTCCCAAAAATTCATCTCAAAATGCAACGAGGTTTGCCACCAAACACATACGGTTTGTACATGACTGTCAAAGTGTTATGTAAATCTCAGACAACTAGGCCTATTATCAAAAAAAAAAAAAAAAGAAGAAAGCAGCAAACATTAAGTTCTACCAAATTAAGACTCTGCACTTACAGTTCTGTTGTTTAAAAACTCATCTTTCCAAACATATACCTTTACTAGTATTTTAGGGATGAGGCAAGTACATATTTTGTGACTATTTTATTAAATTTTTCCTTTTCCTGTGTCCAATGGACAGTACGCTTAAAGTACTAATGAAATAAAACACATGTTTGTAGTGAAATCACTCAAGTACTCACAACATACTCCTTTTGCAAAGTATCCTAAACAAGAATAAATCTTGTTCACCTTAGATAGCTCATCATGAAAAATGAAAATACATATAAACACTAAATTTTAAAAATCATTTCACATTGTCCTGCTGAACTCCCCTTAGGGCAGAAGTATTGAAAACTAAAATGAAAGAAAAATAGAAAAGAAAAGGAAAAGAAGGGAGATTAATAACGTAAATAGTGTAAAATTGTTGACTATATACATACACATACAATTCAGTTATATAGAATCTTATATATCTGTATGTATTCAATAAACTTAGCATTAAAATCAAAGCCATTTCATAAATATTGGCCTGGGATTTCATACTGTTAGTCCCCTTAGAGATATAGTTATTATGAATGAAAGAGGATAGGAATAAGAGAGTCATAAAAACAATAAAAATTCCAATACTTGAAAATGTACTATTAATAAAGATAATACTGAAAAAAAGGTTTCTGGATAATGCATAACGCACAAAAAAGAAAACTCATCCATGCTAATGTTTTAAGCTGACTGTAGCAGAAAAGAATGCAGGATTAAAAACCAGGTATAAAGAAGTCTCCGATCTTGGTCTAGTTTGAGAGTTCTGAAGAATGCTGGTTCCTGTTTCACACAGGCAAGCCTGTGGCAATGTGTCACCAGTAAACTGGTAGACTTCACAGGTGTCCTGTGAGATTTCTGATGTGTTTACTTCCAACCATACATTATTTTCAAATTGTGTTTTAAAAACAAGTGTTTCTGTAATAGTCAGTTGCATCTATTTCCAAATTCATATTTGAAAAATATCCGTATTCACTGGTCTTATTTGTGCTTTGCTCTGTTCATGGTTTCTTTCACCTGTGACAATCCTTTATCCTAATCTTGCCAGTTTGTTTATATAGCTATTTCTGCTTTCATTTGCATTAACTCTCAATTAACAAATTTCACTTTTAACAAGTTGGTTAAAATTACATGACACATATATATGTATATGTGTGTATATATACATGTCTATATGTAGCTAGTTTCACTGGTTCCATGAGTTGGTACCTTTTTGCCTAGAAAATCCTGAGTAATCTCACTAATCTTAATTCTCTAGCGAGAAGATATACTTGAACCCCACAGCACAAACAGTTCTCTCTCCATAAATTCCAAACTATATAGAAATACTCATTTTCATGCTTAATATTTTAAATTCTGACTATTAATACAAAAGTACAATAATATACAGAGAACTAAGACTCTAGTTTTTGTTTTATCATTGGCTCCATCTACTGTTTCAGATGCCTTTAAAACAGCAGCAAAATAAAAGGTCAATCAACATTAGTGTTGTCTACCTCAACTGTTTACAAAGTGCAAGAATAAATATTCACTAGGAAAAGATAAGAGACTGCTACATTAAGCAAGCCATTCAAACAAATGTAATTATTTAAAATAAACCCAATTGAAGTTCTTGCATTTATCCCAGAAGATAATCATTTTATTCCTCAAGGGAATGAATAGTCAAAAACCATATATTGAGAACCTATCATGTTTCATGTACTGGACCAGGGGTTTGGGACACCAAAAACAAAACAAAGCCTTATCCTCTTAATGTGACAACTCCTAGGACTACAGCTTAGTATCATTCCTAGACTAGGTATACTAGTAAACTAATATTCAACTAGTGAAACCCACTTCAGACGTTACCTCTTTTAGAATGTAATTCTTCATTCTCATTGTCTATTCCGTTAGGACTGCATATTTTAATCATAATGTATGAGTTGAACTAATTTTCTTTTCTACCATAGTATGAATTCCTAGAAGGCAAAACTATTTTTCTTGAAGTCCATAACCATTATCTAGCACGGTCCCTGGTACATGGCACTACCTAATACATACTGATAGTATAGAGAAACTTGATATCCCAGAATATGACAAAAAACTATTTTACATATTACTTCAACATTTCATCCTT
This sequence comes from Equus asinus, assembly GCF_041296235.1. Taxonomy (NCBI): domain Eukaryota; kingdom Metazoa; phylum Chordata; class Mammalia; order Perissodactyla; family Equidae; genus Equus; species Equus asinus. The sequence goes on from NC_091792.1 coordinate 43,568,183, forward strand.
CATTCCTAAGTTTTCAGACACTGTACATATAAGGGTAAGAAGATTTTACAATTTATACTCCTCCCAAATTAAAGTCTCTTAATTCATATTTGATATCTTACTCAAAGTTCATCTATTATAACTTACATATATATTTCAGCTGAAGGTGATAGGTCTTAGAGTACTCATTATTGAGATTTGCCATTTTCTTAATATGCTTGCTTATTTCTAAAAAATAAAACATGTTCTATAATTTTACCACACTGAGAATGCCACAATTGTAGTTATTTTATCTTAACTCTGAAATACGAATCAATTAATGATAAAATTTATTTTAGGCAAGACACTTGATATTGAAGTTTATTTTTTATAAACTGGAGATAATCACAGGCTGTTTTAAAGTTCAAATGAAATGATAAATGTATAAATTAACCACCTTGATAATTACAAATCAGTATGTACATGAAGGAGAAACTTTGTCCATCATATTCTGTCTAATTCAAATACAATGAGAAGGAAAATTTATCATGTATCGAGTTCTTCTTCTGTCAGCAAAAAGGACACTGCTATGTAAGACAATGCAAAATTGGTCAATATGTATAAGGATTCCAATTTCACAAAGATCAAACTGATTAAGCAAGAAGCAGTGACTTTTAGGCAGTGATTTCAAGTTTTTGGTTAATTAAAGAAGCAGGAAAAGGAGAACTTTGTAGAAATTTTGCCATTTCCTAGATCTGACACTATCTTTAAAAAAGTTTGAATTCTTTTCTATCTAATGAGAAGTCCAGGAAATCAGCCATTAGCCTCCTAACTATGAGCAACGGTAACAAATGGGGGCCCTTGTTCAGGAAGTTCAAAACAAATCTTTCATACACAATGAGAGTAAGTTAATATAGTGAGCATCTTCCCAGCATCCCCCACCACCACTATGAAACAGCCACTGGATAAAGAAAGGCTGGATTGACCCTACCCAGAAGTATGCCTGGAAAATCAATAGATAAGTCCATTTCCCTCACTGCATGGATGCTCTAATGGGTCAATCAGAGTCAATCCAATGGCTTTTTTTTTTCAACAGTTGGGAATTAGACCATTTTGAGTACAGAAATATGGTCCAGAACTACTATTCAGCTGTCATAATAGAATCCAGTCTGATGAAAAAGTTAATGCACAGAAGTAGGCAGATACATGGTGGTACACAAAAATGGAGCTAGATCCCAGCTCAAACCACACAATAAATTCATCCCATCTCTGGGCTTCTCAGATGCATGACTAAATAAATCACTTTTACTATTTAAGCCAATTTGAGTTAATATTTTTTATACATACAACCAAAATCATTATAGTGAATGTTTTGCCATTGCCTGGGGTGACCTTGGTTTAGGCTGGTCATCCTGGGGTGATTATTATTAGTGTTCCCTTTTCATGTTCTAAAATATCCAAATCAGCATCAGAAAGGATACAGCAAGTAAGGTCTGTAAAATTCTTCTGGTATTGAGGCATGAGATATAGAAATGGTAAAGATTTGACATCATGGTACTTTAGCCTTAAGGTAATGGTAGAAATAACCTATTTTGGTTTCATACAATGAGCTATAACATTTTTAAATGAAGGCTCAATTATGGAAGACAAACTGACATAATCTTCTTACCTATTATGCTTCCACGTATATAAACACAGACTCTCCTTAAAGCCTCTACCACACACCAATTAGTAATGAACATAATGGTCTACACACAAAATTGCACACACCACTATAGTGAAACATGTTTAGGTGATGCTATTATTTTTTATTCTGTGGTAAATTGTGCATTTCTTTATACACCACAAAGAGGTCAAAAGCAGAATGTAGAATAGAGATAAACTGGGAGTAATTCACATTATATAAAAAAAAATTCACTTTAAAGATTCACTATTGATTTCATTTTTGCAACATTTAATCAACTCTCTTGTTGAACTAATACTATTATTCAATGAAGAAAGTTTACATAAAATATTAGGAGCTCTGAAATATTTTAATCAGCAAAATACATTTACATGAAATATTATTATGACAAAAACTGGCTAATGCGATTAAGCACAAATTCATATTATATAACTTTAAACAAACAAATAAGCTGATTTAGGAGAAAATACGTTCAATAAAGCACCTCATCTGTTTTGGAAACTCAATATCGGTCAGTTTCCATCTGCACTGGACATATAATTTACAACATTCAGATTGAAGTTTACCAGCAAGTTCAAATATGGAATGCAGCTACCTATTTCCTTGTGAGCACACAGTGCCTAGATATAGTACTGACATTTTGATGGGAAGATGTTTAAAATTCTTCAGGGCAAATAATAACGAAAAAGTAATCAATACAAACTTACTCTTTCACAGAAAAAATGCAAATAAGGCCATTATTTCAGGCCTTTAGTGAATATTTAAAATTTAATTTTAAACTCTGAATTAGATAAAATAAATGATTCCTAAGAAACAACAAAATCAGAATATATTTATTTCAGTCTTAATATATTCAGCAATCATTAATGCTAAAAAAATGAGATTTTACTGCTCCCTACTTATATTTAGCATTTCATGTTCAAAGGTGGATGCATGTAATTTGTACACAATGAGCCTATGAATTTCTTATGTATAATATTCAAAGACAGGAAAAATAATAAATTTGGTCACTTTTATACAAATCATGTCCTCTTATCTTATGTTTTAAATGTTATTACATGCTGTCAGTAAGTGATAAAGTGTTTGCATTGTCATTAGGAATATTTGACAGTTCTAAGTTATAATTGTAGCAAGATCTTTAGTTTTAGGAGTAATTCCACATAATGATATCAGGAATAAATGAAGAGCAATTATACTGGGACATGATTGCCCCTCACAGGCTAAGTTTAAACGAATTTATGTTCACGAAAGTTCTAACCATTCTGCTCTGCTGGAAAACATCACTTCCCACCACACACTCGACTCTCAACAACTCTTGCCAATCTTAAAGTGATGTTAAGATATGAATAAAATATAAATGTGAGGCTTTTAAAAGAAATGGAAGCCATATATTAATAATACAATACATAATTGTGGTGGGAAAATCAGTTGCTTAAATTTTATATCTCAAATCAAAGACATTTTTAATAACGATGATGAGAATTCCTAATCATGCCAAGCTTTTTAATCTCACCTTCCATTATTTTATCATCTATCTTGTCTATTATAGAAGAATGACTGAGCGTAAACATGAAGATGTTAAGTTATATTTCATTCCAGAACTGGTTTGAATAGATCGGTTAGCTGAATTCTTCAGCAAAAGCTGGCTTTAAGACAATAGTTTTAAAATCAAACCAAAGATCCAGAGGCAAGAGGTCTAAAAAGAGGAGCTGAAACAAAGGATGGAACAGATTCAAGAACATATAGATTTTGAATAAAAATTCAAAATAGGGACTGAATTGGACTTTACAAATTTCACCAGAAGTTTCATTTGTGACGAGAGATTATCCTCCAACACCTCATTATTCACCAGTTCCTTCAATATCATCCAAAAATACCCACTTCCCTATCTTCTGATCTCAGTGAAGACTTTGAGGATATGTCTGTCAGACTGGACACTGTCAGAAGCCACAATAAGATTTGAGAGTCCTTCTTTATGGTATTTGCACTGTTTATATGACTGTAATCCCCCAGCCAGCAAACGGACCAGCTGCATTCATGACCTCCCAGCAAGTGAACAGACTTGTTTGAAGAGAGCATTTCCTTGAAAATTCTTGCCCATGAAATCCAATTTTGATGTTTAAAAACTCTCACCCAGGTTCCCTATAAATCTATCCTTTCCTCTTCTGAAAGAAATAGAACACTGTCCAAAAAAATGGAGCAAAGAGATGGAAAAAAAATGCCCAAGGGCTGAGGGAGAGCAGGAGAAAGCTAACAGGAAAAAAAGTACAAATTATACTTAATTACAGCAAGCGTAACAATACTAATTATCTTGGCAAATGGATATTACTCCTATTCTCAAGTTGAGATAGGGCCTTTAAAAGAAAGATATGCATAACATAAGCCTGAAGAACAACTATACGAATCATTTAAAATACGTCACTTAAATTTACAGAGATCTATTTCTGCACAACCACACAAACTATCAAAATTTTTATTTTAATAGCAGTTATCATAGTTCAAAATTTGATTGTGATGTCATATTCTGGCTAAAAGTCAACCAAGTCAACCAAACAAAAGATTTCTGATGGGGAAGCAAAATGCCAAAATAAAAAAATACAGACTGAAATAGGTCTTAAGACTTTTACTCATTTATTAACAAGAAACTTTTACTCCGTACTTTCTGCTAAAAGAAAATACTATAAATGAAGGATGGGAAAAAGGTCTAAGAAATACCAGAATAATCAATTATTACACTTGGAGAGAGATACTCCTACTCTGTCTACACCATAACAGTCAAAATAATCTGCCAGGGGAAATTATCTTTAACATATCAGAGAATATGGAAATGAGAATAGAGACATTTCAGTAAGCACGCTGCAGTTAAAGATTATTAGGAATATGAAAACAGCACTGGAGTGTTGGAACAACTAGATAGAAATGTAGAAGTGAAAGCATAGAAAAGACTCCCATTACGAAAGAAAGGCATACAAGTCTACACTTGTTCATGTTGAAGAATCAGATAAGAATATTACACCACCTAAACAAATTCTCTTCTTTAATATGACTCATTACATCAACCTTAATTATGGGAGAGTATATTAGAGTGTATCAGAAGAGTTTAAAAATTCAGAGTAAATAAAAATATATGTTTTGCTTACCTTTTAAATGTTCTTTCTCCTCTTTTCTATGCCAGTCCAGATGCTTGGGTATAGTTCCTCCCTGCCAGTAGATGGAGATAGTAAAATTGAGTCTTTTGGTGACCTCAAATCCTAATCTAGGTGGTTCAGAATCTTCAATTTCAGATTTTGGAAGTAAGAAAAAATTTGAATGATTGAAAAGACACATAAAGCTTGTAAAAATGATTATCTGAGTCAGTCAAATGAACTTTTATTCATGGTCATTTGTACCAATCTTTAAGGGAGAGGGTCTTGGCTGGCATAGAAAAAAATAAAAGAAAGAGCATTATTTTGTAGGATATATTCCCTTGACTCTTCAGTCTTGCCAGATCTTGCTCATTTACTCAACAAATATCTATTGACTACCTACTCAAAATTGCAGGTTACTAGCCAGATGTTTTCATATACATTATCTATTTAATGTTTTTAACAACCCTGTGAAGTAGTAATTATCATCCCCAAACATCTTGTCCCAGAAACTATATTTTTAAAAGTTCCATATGGTGAGCTGACTCCTGCTTGCCAAGTTTCTGTAGTCCACATGACGTTCAGTTAACAGCTTCTCAGATTTAGGCAGAATTAGTTTCTTCTTCCTACTGATAAAAGGACCTTGAAGTTGTTGGAAACTCATTTGCTATTGGTAAAAACTGGTTTTCCTTTGTTTCAAATTAACACAAGTCCTCTGCCAGCTTCTTGGGAAGAAATTCAAAAAGCTACAGTGCAGCCATTTTATAGAGATTAAGTGGATCATCTGAAATAAAACAGGGTTCAGGAGTAGAGCCGCATGAAAATGCTTTTCTTTGAGAAATTGCTCACTGAAGATCAAATTCATAGGGAGAAGCATTAAAATTTGTGATTAGTAATAATGGCTTATGAAAATAATAAAATTATCATTTTCCAAAGCTAATAGAAAGACACATAAGTACCTCTTGAAGATGGTAAAGAAGCAAACTATAAGAACATTTAAAATTGAATTGAATACTGATAAAATCATGAAATAATTAGTACCATTTTTCTCACTCAGTTTAGGAAACCTGTTGAAATTTTAATTATATCCCTTATTCTTATCACAAAGAAAGTCCAAGCTTCAATATTCCTTGTAGTCACAGTCTGTGACTTGATTTCAACACAACGCACCTTGGAAAAATAGGGCATGACAGTACTACTCAAACAAGAGAAATACCAACTTGTTCAAGAATTAAAATTAAATTATATTAAAATAAAACTACCTTCTTTTATTTACAGTCATCTTAATCACTCTGTCCAAATGAATACACTAATATTTGTATACCACTTTATAGTTCTTATAATGATTTCCAGATTACAAAATATTTTCCTATACATAAGATTATTCTGGTTATCACAACAATCTTAAAAATCAAATGTGTCATGCAAACTTTATTATTGTGAAATAGAGCTGGTTGCCACAAGTAAATCAACCATAAAATTTCTTGTCCAAACCAATACATTCTTAACAATGAAGGAGGGTGGCATTATTAATTGTGTCAGAACAACAGGCATAAACCATGATGGTCCCCAGGAAACTTGGACATATGGTTACCCTAATGACAAATGACAAGGTTAACCTTCAATCCAGATCTTTTGAGTCTCAATTCTATTCTCTTTCCACTACATCACACAACTCCAGGAAATCTTTCAACCTGGACATCTGTGTAATCAATTCTTAAGCGTCTATTTTCCTGTTAGCATCCTTACTCAACTTACCCCACTGTATAGAACTTTCTCTTTGTTTTCATAAACTTGGTAAAATCGATTACATTTACATACTTTATTTCAAGGTAGGTTAAAACAACAACAGCAACAGAAACAACAATCCTAATAACTGTTTCTGTTTAACTGCTTTTTAGTGGGATTATTTGTGAGGTGTTTCCAATACTAGCAATAAAGCAGGAGACCTTTTTACTAATTATTACTGATTTGCTGGATTCTGGCTTCATTCCACTGCTTAGAACAATAGGGTTGACGATAATTCTACTTTTAATCGTAAACATTCTTCAAGGATTTGGTACGCCTTAAAAAATGATAAATTCCATATTAATTTAGAGAAGATGAGAGATCATTGAAAATGTGCTTAATCATTAGGGCTAAAAAATATGGAAAAAATGAAACTGTACTAAAAGTGAAAACTGCTTATCCTTCACAATGGATGAAAGTCTCATATACATATTCATTTACTTACTCGAATATTTAGTTTTTAAAACATCTGCGTGTAATTTAATTAACAAACTCTAAAAGATCATGGATTTTGCCTAGGTTTTTGTTTTGTTTGTTTTTTACTATTGTATCACCTAAAACATAGCACAGTGCCTAAAATATAATACACACTTAATAAATATTTGTTGACTGGATGAAGTGCCTAGGAATAAAGCTCATGTTTCACTCGCAAACATTTACAAAGAAAATTTAGTAGATAAAAAGGTTGACATATGGGTTGATTCCTGGTCTATCATTACTTTCTAAAGATCACTGGCTTAAGAAGAATTGACCAAAACCCCTCACATTATGTGAAAAGACACCAGCAACCTACTGCCATGTCATCAAATATGTTTCTATTGATTAGAGTTATATTAAATTCATGTTTGGAATTACTTCATCATGATTTATGAGCTCTCTAAAACAAAACTTCCAACAACTGCAAATTTCATCTAAAAAGCATTATATTCAGGGAAGAAATTATTTTTCCTTTCTGAAATCAAAAGTGAGCATCTGTTTTGGGGCTGGCCCTGTGGCCCAGTGGTTAAGTCCGCGCGCTCCACTACAGGCGGCCCGGTGTTTCATCGGTTCGAATCCTGGGTGCGGACACGGCACTGCTCATCAAACCACGCTGAGGCAGCGTCCCACATGCCACAACTAGGAGGACCCACAACGAAGAATATACAACTATGTACTAGGGGGCTTTGGGGAGAAAAATGAAAAAAATAAAAATCTTAAAAAAAAAAGTGAGCATCTGTTTTAAAAAAAGATAATCCTCATTCTCTTGTCCAGACTTTGGAAAAACACATATATAATAAGCAATGACAAATTTGAGATTTTTTCTCTTCAAAATTCCATTTCTTACCAGAATTCCAACATCGCCTTATGCTTTAATTTTTTTGTGCCAGATGACAGGTAGAATAGGTAATATTTAGAAAAGATTGTAAGTATTATGGTATAGTGGAATAATACAGTAGTACCATTATGATAAAGAGCATGCCAGCAGGATGATCTAGACAGAAGAAAATAATAATGTAGGAAGTTTCTGAGACAAAAACAAAGCTTGACATGATTTGCTAAATGTCTATAATCCTCTGTTCCTTTATAATTGCTCCAATTATAAAACTAGGTTTCAGAATTCCTCAAGTATGTTAAACTTCTGAACAAAGTATAAAAACAAGAGCTATTTTTTTCTTTATCCTTCTAAACCAATGGCTTGAGAAAGTTTTGAGAATCTGATGAAAGGTATGGATGCTCAAGCCAGAAAATTATATATCTGAATGCACACTCTCATAGTTTTCACACAGTAGCATACAATTTCAGAGTCTTCATCTGGCCCCTAGAAACTATCTATGAATCCTTTTATCCATGAAATTGAGGTTAAGAGCACTTTCCTAGGAAATAACTTGTCCATTATAAAGCAAAACAATGAATTCTTCACTCTAGGATCAGATGGGTAAAAAATGCATTGCGGTCAAATATATCAGCGGAAGAGAGTAACCAATTTAGCAATCAGGGATTAAGAAAGAAATGGATTCTGAAAGGCTAGCTTGAGTTTTGGAGTCAGTTGAAAAAAGATATACACATATATATACATAATATATATAAATATATATATGTTATACATATATGTAATATATAATATAAATAATATATATTATACATAAGTATTATAGATATAGCACGTTTTTACACAAAGATAGTGACAGTATTTCATAGACTTCCACAGCAACTTATAAAAGTATCTAAAATATTTTCCGGAAAAATATATCTACAATGTGTAATTCAGAACAATCTAAGAATTCTTTAAGTTCACTAAAATAATGATCTTTTCCAGAGAAAATTTAAAGATTCGTTATCAAGAAATGTATATATAAAAGAATATAGCAGATAATTTAACTGCGCTCATGTTTCAATGAGAAAGACTTATTTACTATAAGAGTTTTTAAGTGGAATGACAAGAGCAGTTTCAATTTTTTGAGCCCCAAGAGTAGGTTAGAAACTGTTGGGCATTCCCATGAGCTATCTTAGAGTAATACTGTGAGGGAGACTCTATCACCACCACTTTACCAATGAGAGAACTTCTAACTGGATAAAGACACCATGAACAGAGAAGCAAAAAAGTACTGACAAATGTAGACCCTGCCAGAGAAGATGCTTCAAATTGCAGGAACAGATTGATAACAAAACCCTTTGCTCTTATGGCAACCGTAAATGGTACCCTCAGGGTGAGAAGTAGCAGGAGTTCACGTGTTTTAAGATGGCAGTGGTTGTCCTGAGCCATGAAGGTGGGTCAGATCGAATAAAATGCATCCAATTTGATCCTAGTACTTTTGTGACTGAACTGAGAGTGATTCATTTTCAGAAGATACTTAAGACAATATTAAAATTTTCCTCTACTTTTTTTTTTTAATAGCAAAAAGGCCTGTTCAGTCAGGTTGAAAAGTAGTGAAACAAGGATTGAATATGCTGTTATTTTTTTGGTTCATAAAGAAGTTTCAGTAATATAATTAAAATCTTTCACCAGACTTTATATTACATAAATGAGACTAAAGAACATTTAAAAAGATAATACTAAATATTTTAAATTGTATATAAGCAACGGAATTTTTCACTCAATATTAACTAAAAATTTTTTTTGAAAATTGTACAGTAAATAGTTGCTCTCCTTTAGTGGTTTATTGAGAACAGTACAGAAAATTTATAGTAAAATAGTGTACACTAAGTACATTTCTAATCATCCTTCAGGCTCATATAATGATCTGGAAACATCATCACTTCTCTGCTTATTACTGAAGAGTATAAGTGGGATAGGGAAGACAGTAACTGTGATCTCTTTTTTACTTTTCATTTACTCCCTCTCCATAAAAAGTATAGTACACCAGTAGAGTATAGTATAAAAAGGCCAATATAATAAAAGTCCTATAAAGGGGTTAAATTGTAATTAAAATATATATATTTCTTTACCCACAAAGTTCATCTTTTATTCAAGAATAAAATACTTTAGCATGCATATTAAGCTGAAATTTTATTAAATCATGTGCAGAACATATTCTGAGTAGAATTATATTTCAGAACTATGCCTAAATATTGCCCTGAGTTAAAGTACATGACGTGGAGCCAGGCTGCTGCCCTGGAATCCTGGCTCACTGCTACATATTCAAGAGTTAGCTACAAAGCTCTAAGCAATAAGGCTAGGTGACACGTCTACCTCTTGAACTAAGTGACTTTTAAAGACATATAGTAAGTCTCCATATTCGCAATCTTTAAGATTTCACTTTGCTTCAAGAGGTGGTAGCGATTGGTGTTGATCTGGGTGTTAGAAGGTGGTGGAAAGGAACTGTGTTTAACATCATGGCCAAGGCCAAGCTACTTATCTATCAATTCAACTGAATTTAATGATCAGCTCTCCCACATCCTGCTGTTACCTTAAGAAAAGCGGCAAATTATTTAGAGAGGGGTTAGAGAATTGAAAAATATTCAACACAACTTCATGAGGTTCACATTTTAAGTGATTCCTCTCTCTTGCTGTTCACAAGTATGTGATTATAGCTAGTTTTAATATTTTTCTACATTAAACAGAGTTCCTAAAATTAAAACCATAAACTCAAAATACAAAAAGAATTCATGGGAGTGCTAAGAATCTATATAAGTGTAAAAGAAAAATATGAAAGTTGGATTCAAGCAAAAAAGACCAAATCACTTGATTCACTGACAAAAGTAAGGTCATGTGAGGAAACGAAATGAATATTTTGTGGGGAAAAAAGGGCAATATATTAAATACTATGAATGTCATGCATGTAAAAGATTTCGTAACAGTCATACCTGTCACTAAAAACACAGGGAAGTACTTTGGAACTTCAAATGACATTTTTCTTTTTTTTATCTAACGTAAAAATAATTGTTGAGCTGGAAACTAAATCTTTCCTAGGTTATTTTAAAGTCAAATAAAGTTTTCAGTACTGTGAAAACAAATTGTTCTAAAAATTATTCCTGTGCAACCATTCCTATTTAAGGATTATCTGTCACCGGCATTGAAAATACAAAGGATAGGTCAGTGCATCTGGTAGAGAATCAATCTGATAATGCTTTAAAATGAACAAAAACACCCAAGAAAAATGAAAAAGGATACGGAAAACAACTCTCCAGAATTAGAAGCATACTATTTTTTTCAGTACAACTAAAAAAGTAAGCAATACACACATTTTCAGAGACTGATTTTATAATCAATATATCCTACTCCAAACTCACGATCGTTTGTGAGGTCTAGTTGCTCTTCTACCTTATTTCCTAACATGTATTAATGGAATCACCATTTCACCAGCCAGTTAGCCTCAAAAATCTCATCATTTTTCACTTTAACTTTTGTTTACGATGTTACATGGTCAATTCAATTCAATATGATCGAGATGAATTTTAAATAAAACCTGGCCTACCACATGGTTAATGCTTAATACATATTGGTAATCGTTGTTTTGCAACTGTCTTCAATATGAATTATTCAATTTGCTCATAAGGCAATCTTCCTTTTCTTTAATAAAGGTTCAGTTATCCAGTCCTTTGACTCAACAGTTTTTTCACCCCAAGCAACAGTATATTTGTGTCCTACTAGGATATTTCTGTATGTGAAACAAATTTTCTATGTTAAAATGAATACTGATAATCTCATAACTCCTCAAGGAATAAATTTAGAAATTAAACATATTTCACTCAATATGCATATTCATGTCTGCTTTTATTAGAGTAATTTTTTTTCCTTTTTATTAAGATTATGATAGTTTACAACCTTGCGAAATTTCAGTTGTAGATTATTGTTTGTCAATCACATTGCAGGTGCACCCCTTCACTCTTTGTGCCCACCCCCCACCCCCCCTTTCCCCTGGTAACCACTAACCTGTTCTCTTTGTCTACACATTTAACTTCCACATTTGAGTGGAGTCATACAGAGATTGTCTTTCTCTATCTAGCATTAGAATAAATTTTTAAGTGAACAAAATTGAGAGGAAGGCTGGTTTTGATTTATTTTTTATTTTTTAAACTTCGGTGTGGTTTTTGTCATACACAAAAGTTTAATTTTAACAGTCAAATTGTGAGTCTTGTGTCTTATTTAAGAAACTATACCTTATACTGTCAAAAAGATATTTTATATTTCACCCCTAAATGTTTCAAAATATATATTTTTGTTTATAGCACGAGTCCTGTTTAATGTTATATATTTTCCCAGTTGGATGGCCAATATTCTAAACATCTCATGTTACATAGCTCAGACTTCCCCCATTCTCTGCTCCATATATCGATTTACTATACGTATGTAAATCAATTTCTGGTCTTTTTGTTCTTTTACATTGTACTATTTGCCTATCCTTGAACAAAAACACCGTCTACTTACTGTCTTTATAACAAGCTTTAATCCCTTGACTACTCATAGCCCTTCAGTATTCCACATCAGTTTTCAGATTAGTTGATCAAGTTCCATGAAATTCTATAAGAATTTCACTGAAATTATGTTTAATTTATAAAATTATTTGAGAATACTTTACATAACTGTAATATTAAATTGTCCCACCGATAAACGTGGCATTTTTCTGTCCATTTATTTATGTTTTATGTATTTTTTCTTTTTAAGACTATTTGAACAACTCCAAAGACAGCTACTGAAAATAAAGGGAACTAGTAAAAACTTGTCCATAACAATGAGCAATGGCAACCCCCGGGCCTCTGTCAACTAGGAAATGCCAATATCAGATTTGTGACAACATCCCAAAGCCTAAGCGTATGAAATAAAAACAAATGCATGGTGGAAAAAGTAACCCCTGCTATATTCCTCAAGAATGTCAAAATGTTAAAATTTTCTCAATCTTGGTTCCCTCACCCATCACCACGAGAACTACCACGCTAGTTTAAGTCACATTCACAGCCTTTAACAGTTTTGCAGCTACTATTTCAATAAAGTTTTAATTATCTTTACAAAGATCTTGCACACATTTCATTGGATGAGTTAAAAGGTAGCAATTTTGTAGCTGTTATGAATAGGATAGCTTTTTCATTATATTTACCATGGATTCGTCATCATATCACTTTAAAGTTTTTCTTTATACTTACAACTCTTTGAAATCATCTTATGTAACATGTTTGCTTTAGGGCCCTTCTGTCCCTTCCAGAAGATAAGTTCCTCGAAAGCAGAGATCTTGTCTGTACTGTTTATTCCTGCATTCTTAGCAACTAGAATAATACATTGCCCTCAGGAGGCACACAATACATATTTGTTAAATTAATAAATTCATATTTATCTAATGATATGCTTTAAATGTAACTATACAATAACAGTCAGACTGTTTGTTTTAACTGTTCTACGATTTTGTAACCCTCTTATCTATCAAGAGGATACCAAAAGGACTGGAAACACAGCCAGGAGCCAGTAATAAATTAGGTGAGTCTATGAAACAAAAATGATTGACTTACTTCCCCTTTTCATGCCTCTCCCTATTTCTTCTTCTCTTTACTCCATTCCACACATTTATTATACTTTAACGTCTTTTTTCCTCTTATTTTACCTTAATAGGATATTTTTTTTTCCTCTCCTCCCAACTCCTACCCATTTATCTCACCCAGAGTAATTTCATTAGAATTAAAGTTTAAAGTGTTTCAAGACAGACAATAGTCCATACTGTTATAAAAGCACAAGGCTGAAGTGAACTTAAAGAAATGTTTTTGTCTTAAATCTTGAATGAAATGATGAGCACATGACATACTATCTTCTACTTCTAAGAAAGTTTCCTTTTGAATATGCTGTCTCTGTGAAATTAACTCTTCTCCATAATCTTCTTTAAGGTGTTACCCTTGCTGTATTTAAATGGCTTTTATCTTTTTCACCTATAAGTAAACTGATATTACAAAGTAGTTTCCGCTAAGCGTATTAATACCAAATTATTTTTTTTAAATATATGAGTGCTTCAAAAGAATGCTCAATTCCTATGCAGTTGACACGTAAACTCCATGAAGATTAAGAAATCCTTTTAATACAGAACCATTTCCTAAGAGTAATTAAGTGACTTTCTCACCAGTACATGTGCACACAGTATCCCCAAGTTTAACCCAATTTAATGCAATTTATTTGTATATTATATCTTGCTATATTTATGCGACAAAAAAAGCTATGTTTTATAAAATTGTTGGAAAGTTTAATTAAAGAAAGTGTACAAAGGAAAAGGTAAAGGCAAGAAGATAATAGAAAACATTGAATGCTGAGTGATTCAAAATACTAAAAGGAAACATGGAGGGAAAATCCCATAGGCAAACAGAATAACTGTTCACAAGCAGGAGCTTTTTTTGTGTTCGGTGTATTGTGCAAAGAAAACCCATGTGGGAAGGAAAAGGCCATAATCTTTAGTATTCTTTCCTGTTAACTGCTCGGTTTGTAGGAGCAGCTGCAACTTCTCTTAAGTAGATGCCAACATAGAGGTTTTAACCAGCTTATGATGGGAAGTGTGTAAGAAATTCCTTGCAAATATTAGCACTAAAAAAAGAGACAAATGGAAGGAACTGGAACAAATCTAGGCAATTTATAGTTGAACATGCCTAAAAAGGATTAGATTTAAAAATATTTTCCTGGCAAAGACTGGAAATCAAGAAAACAAACAAGTTCATGAGGATGCAGTGAGTCTAACCACAAAGTTAATGTGGCACTCCAAGTTTTTGATTTACAAACTTGACTGAAGATAAGAAATGATGCCGGTATAATAAAGAAAATTAAAATGAAGAAATTTACTCTTAATGGGCCTTGCCTAAGAGACCTCATCTGTTACTATTCTCAGCTATTTTATAGCTTTTAATCATTTTTGATCGACACATACAAATTTATGCTTTTGCATATGGATTAATATAAACTGTGCTTAAAGTATTAAATTCAAATGAAAATGAGTTAAGATAGACTCTAGGAAAATCATTTATTCAGGAAAACATACTGCTTAAGCACATACTTTAGGCAAAAGCTTAAATAAAAACTATTTTAAAAATATTATTCCAAATTAAATGGATTCTATGGATGATTTATAAAAGTCATAGGCTAGCCTGTAACATTTAAAAATTACTGTAAGCAAACATTGGAATCCTGATCATGTGTGTACCAGAAAGAGGAAGTTGTCACCCAAGGATGTATTGATTTCATGCTTAAATTTTGTACTACTACTTATTATATAACTCTGAAACCTAGTTCTCAAATAGTTTTTCTAACAAATTTATACTTTTTTGGTTCTCAATAATTCAATGGCACATTTTAAAGGAAAAAAACTAATAAAGAACGAATAACAAAAAATAAACCTCAAGAAGAAACATGCAAAATATACAATCACTAAAAGTCTAATCTACTACTGTAGATTAAAACTAATAGCTTTGCCCACTCTGGTTATTACCGGACCACATTTAACACAACAGTCATAGCTGCTGTCATTTTCCAGGCTTATTTTATATGTGATAATATATGAAATGCATTTGTACGTAAATATATACACACACGTGCACATATATGTACACACACACTCACACACAGCACTGAACCCAGATGTAAAACAATATGCCACAGGTGTGGATTTCTGGGTAACCAGAGCAAGGAGTCTAGGGCCTGGAAGAAACGTAAACAAGGCTAGATCTTTAAATCCAAAAAAATGATTAAGAATCTGTTTTTTCTAGCACACACATTAGCAAACATTATTGGTGGTATTGCTTTGATGCACTCCGATTGGAATACCCTGTTGACTCAGGCTTCAAAGGGCCGGCCAGAGTCTGGCTTCTTACCCAAAGGCTGGACCTATAGCACACAATGATCTCACCCAGGAAGGCCTGAGGCGCATCTGTCAGCCTCACACATTTGCACTTTAAGCTTATAGGCCTTCACTCTTCTTTAATTGAAGGGTATGTTTAAATTTTATCTCCTTAACTAGACTGGAAATTACTTAAGCCACAAAATACATCTTCTTCTGTTTTCCTTTCAAACATTCCAGGTTAATGCTACTGAATATAGAATTTCAAATGATTTGATCTTTGATAAGAAATGCTTCTGCACACAATAAGCTTTTAAGTACATAGGCATTTTAGGATTGCCATGAATTACCAAAGTCATTTGTACTCTTAGTCTTTTGTTAAAAACGCTTAAACTGAAAGAAAGTGTATATATAATGCCAAATGGATAATGAGATTTACAAAATACACAAAACATTTAGTGTTTATTACAACTACCGTCCTTCTGAGATAAGTTTTTTTCCAATTACTTTTTACCCAGCAATATTAGCAGCTCACAGGGACAGGTTGAGGAAGAAGCGTTTGACCACAGCACCCATGCCCTCATCCTCAACTCCAAGAGTGACCATGACACCAGCCTCCTTGCGGGCTATGCAGTTCAGAATCCTTGTTCCGGACCACTGTTTCCGAAAGCGTGGTAACTGCACCACTGGTGGTTCTTAATATGATTTTGTTTAGAACACAAAAAAAGGCATGTTCTTTATTTTAACAGTTGATTATTCACTTTAATCTATACTAAGTATATATAAATTATATTTTGTTTCCATGGACATTTCCTACCACTTCTTTAAAAAATCTATTTCTTTAAGAAAAAAGTTCCTCAATGTAAGGAAAAGTATTTAGTGACCAACAGCCCAGATGAATACTATTTTGGTAAAAACTGTGAAAGTAACAATCTAACACCCTTTGAACATTAGCTCTGATATGAGGCACTAAATTACAAAATGTTCACAAAATGTGATAAAGTATAGCTGTGTATTATACAGTAAACAAAGTGTCTTAACTATAATAAACATGAAAATTAATATACACCATAATGATGGCCATTTTCAAAGAATTTTAAGAGTAAAACATTATAGATTACAGGCTGTATGTCAATATTTATTTGAATATTTAAAATATTTATTAGATATCCAGTTTTGAAGACTCAAACGTAAGAACAGCTTTTTCTTTTTTTGGTGAGGAAGATTGGTCCTGAGCTAACATCTGTTGCCAATCCTCCTGTTTCTGCTTGAGGACGATTGTCGCTGAGCTAACATCTATGCCCATCTCCCCCTATTTTGTATGTGGGACCCTGCCCCAGCATGGCTTGATGAGCAGTGCGTAGGTCCACGCCCAGGATCCAGGCCCATGAACCCTGGGCCACTGAAGCAGAGCACACAAACTTAATCACTATGCCACCGGGCCAGTCACTAGAACAACTTTAATTTAATAGACTCTGGAAAACAATGAAAACTCAAATATAACTGAAAACTGTGACTGGCAAAACAGATCTTACACAATCTGGGAAGAATTTCCACAAATGATAACATCAATGCAACCGAAATGAAAAATAAATCAGTAGCTTATCTATGATTTATCTCATGAAACCAAGCTAATCCATGTGAAAAAAGGAAGGAAGATACTGCCTCTTCCCTTCAGCGGCCTCTTAGTCAAAAACACTGGATTTATGCCAGACAAAACAAACATTCCTCTATTTTATAACTTATTTGGGAAATGGCCAGAGCCATTTTAGGTGTATTCACAACCCTTCATGTGTACAACCATTCAGATATTGCAATTATCAGAGGACAAAGCAAAAATAACTGATGAATGCAAGAAGGAAGAGAGATGTCAAGTGTTAAAACTGCCGTCCAGAAGGTGAATTGTTATGAGCAGGGTGCATTCAGATATACGCCTGGGAACCGCATATGGCAGGATTTATAGATGTCTATGCTGTCCTCTTTTTGGATCAGAACAACAGAATCTGAAGCAGAAAAAGATTAAAGATACCCCAACCTCACTGGGAACTGGGCTGAATCTAAGCACAGCAACCTTCCCTCTAGTTACTTCTAGTCCTTCTAGAGGAAGAGGGAATATGACCATCATTCAAGTGGATGATGAGCCACGAAAAGGAAGGCCACACCCTATCTGCCTGTAAAACCAGGTCTCCCCAGATGTGTCTTCATTCAAACAAGGTAAATGGTAAAATAAATACATGGAGACTATGAATAAAAATACTGCAGGACAAGCAAAAGGTAATATTACCTGACAAATCAGAGGAAAAATGTATCTCAAAAGTGATCTAGCACAGAAACTCGAACAAATAGTTTTAAAACTGTTTTACCTTATCAATGAAATGCTGAGGCACCATTAACCCTGAGATGTGGAAGAAGCTCACAGATAAGGTACACAAAGAATGGAGACTCAGCTTAAGAAGGATAGATGCTCCTGAGGAAGAAAATATAAAAGTTGGAACAGAAATGGAATCAAACACAAATAGTTTGTTGTATTGAAAAAAAAAAAAACAAAACAATGACCTGAGTAAGCAGAGAAAAGGCTTCCCCATGTCCTTTACAAACTTAATGAAAGCAGATCTATTCCTAATGATTTCTTCACAATATTTTAAATTATAAAAGTATGGCAAAAAAATCCTCAAGTAAAAACTTCAGATTATTTATTCTGTCTACTCTTCTCCTCACACCTTTGAAATAGATACTACTTAATCTCCCATTTTGCAGATGAGAAAACTGAATCAGAGAAATTACACACAACCGTGGAGGCAGCATTTATATACTGTACTAAGACTGATGTCTATAAAAACTTTAGGCACTTTCACATTCCTAAGGGTCTCAGTTACCAGGATTGCTCCTTATTTCTCTACTTAACTCTTCTTTAAATATGAGATTATAACATCAGTTCTCTCCTACATAATATAGAATTTCTGGCGAGAACTTTGAAATATTAAATGCTTAAAATATAAAAACATATGCTATTTTTCATATTGCCTGTTAGGATAAGAGTATCTTTATTAAAATTATGAAACTTTGAAGTATTTCTCATTGTTACCTTATTTTCATTTGTTGAAACACCATCAAAGCAAAAAATGGCAGTAAAATTCCTAAGCACAATATCCTGTCCTCTCCTAAGAGTACAAGCTAAGGAATATATCTTCATTTAACAAATCAAATACATCTGTATTCTGCTTTTCAATAGTCAAAAATCGTATGTAATCTAAAAAAAGAGTGGCCTGTTCATCTAAACGTCTCAAATCATTTCAATATTACATAACAACGATACACCTTTCTAGATATATAAGAAATAGTTTCATTTTCAACACTGCTCTCTTTTAGCCTAAAATTTCTGATGACAAATTTTAAAAGGCACACTTAAATGACCATAACTAAGTCATTCTAGGTAAATTGTGAGATTATAATCGGATAAGTGATGTAGGTATAGGTTATTTCTATAAAAATTCCTTCCTTTTTCTTGATTCCATTCCAAATCTAGCAAAAACTATTAGTATATTATATCAAGTATCAGTTAGGCAAATACAATATGCAAAGCATTGTTCAAGGCACTGTGATGGTTAAAGTGTCAATTCCAATACTCTAAGAATGTAGAGTCATGAAGGAAGGCAAAGCATAATGTGTTACTTCATATGTTTATTTCATAAAATCTAAATGACCGGTACAAACACTAAAGTGCTAAGAAATTCAGAAGAGGCCAAAGTGGAATAAAATGGAATAAGCTATCTCCTCTTCTGAGATCATCCCTTTGGGGATCCCCAACCAAGCCCCACTCCCCCAGTCTACGTCCCAAATTGTCTTGCTTGGTTAATTCCATTCACCCTTTAGATCTCAGCACAAACGTCATTTGCTCATGGAGACTTTCCCTCATTTACCATGCTGGGACAGGACCCCTGGAACATGCTCTCCTAGCATGCTATACTTATCTTTCTTAGCTCATATAATAAATGCAATTAGACTAATTGTTGTTTGCTGTTGCCTATCCAATTAGAAGATAAATTCCCTAGAAATAAGACTAGGTTTGCCTTATTCATCACCCTACTCCAAGGCTTACCTCAGGGCCTTGCATGTGGAGAGCACTCAATAAATATTTATGAAACCAGTAAATGGGTGGGATAGATGGATGGCTATCTGTTATTTAGATCTGTGATAGGAGAGGAGTAAAGCTGAGATTTGTTGGCGAGGGTGTGAGCAAGGGGCAGTTACGTCCACTGCGGTGCAATCATCATGAAATGGTTGAGAAAAGTAGGATGCAACCAAAATATGGCAGATGATTGAATTTTACTAGCCATCAAATTCATCACAAAAATGATAAAAAATCACAACTAACAGTTCAGTTTAAATAACGTCATTCCTTTGCTCAAAAACATTTATGGCTTCCCAGTACAGACTGAAGTAATACAAAATCATTGGTCCACTTTTTAAAAAGTTTTCTGCTTCCGTTTCCTCTAAGTAGGATAGAATCTTTACAGTCTGTAAGCTCCATCTCCAATACCCTTCTATAATAAACAAACAGAGCTAGAATTTTAGAGAGAACAATGGCTTACCACTACAAAGAATTCCCAGAAAGCAGTCCTATTTCTAATTGATCTTTGCATTTCCAAAGACTAACATGGAACTGGACACCTTATAGGTCCTAAATCATTGACATGTGTCTGATTTTGAACCTTCCCAACCATTTGCTATGTGATCATGACTAATTTACATAACATCTCTGTGCCCCAGATAATTCGTCTGTAAATGGAGATAATGCCAGTTGTCTTATTGGGTGTTTTATGCATAATATATGCTCAAAAATTAGTTCCCCCTTTTCCCAGTTTTCCTTCTGGAGGCTTCTTTGCTGCACCACATTGAAAAGCCTTCAGAAGCCTTAGTAATTTACTTTGAAAAACATAACCAAATTTAACCCTTAAATAATTCTCTCTTTGGATAGCAATAAGAAAACGTTTGCCCCTTCTGCTTGGTGAGAGTAACTAATTTTTGTTATCTTCACAAGGTATTTCGAAAGACTTGCTTTACACTTACAGGTAGTAAAAGTGATCTACCAAGACATAAAATCAACCATCCAATCCCATGGAGCAAAGCAGAGGCAGGCTGAGAGAGCAAAGCATCTTAGATTTCCATTCCTTGTTGCCTCTCTTAAGTTACTTACTTTCTTGAATCCCTCTTTTTAGTAAAAAGCCTAACAGTGACAAAGATAACAAAACTGAATTCTCCAAACACAAAAACTCCAAACAATTTTGCGTCACTAGCAAATATAGTACATTAATAATATAGAAGAAAGCTGCTGATCAGAGTCCTTGTTTAAGCCTTTCTACAAACCATGGGGCATTTACTCCAAATTCCCATATTCTAAAACATGATTTATGGACATTTTCTAGCTACTGAATAGAACGTGTAGATTTTTCACTGTTCTAATTTTAAACAATAACACACTATTTTTCCTTGCCTGAAATAAATATAATTCCTTTAAAGCAGCTAAGTAATTGGCAGAGCAAAATTATCAATTACTTTTATGATGATAGATTACCAGGCAGACTTACTTTCCAGGCTGGATGTTTATATCTCAAGGCGTAAGTCTCCCATGTCTTATGTATCCTACTTTTTCATTATTCCACAACTGAAAATCTATTCTTTATTTTGAAAGTTGAGTCTTCAAAAGGTTGGCATTCATTACCTACCTTTTAATTCCTTTGTAAATTCTAATCAGATTTTCTGATGAAAAGATTTTAAATTGCATCAAGACTCAAAAACCTTAAAAGCATTGTCTCCCTATCTCCTTGAAGGCACAATACAGAAATGTAACTAATCATATAATTCAATTAGCGTGGAGAAAAAATAGAACAATATTAAGCAATTATCCTTAAATATGCATTTAATGCTCTAAATATAAGACAACCTAAAAAAGTCTTCAAAAACATATTGTAAAACAGTTAAAATTACCACCTTAAATATATAAACATACAGGGTTCAAAGGCTAATATATGCCACACATAACACTTATAATTATAAAACTTACATGTTAATAAGGATTACTCTTCTCTCTTCTTAAAAATTTAAATTTTATTCAGTGTTATTCTTTTCACTAAAAGTAATCTGGAGTAGATTTTGAAACAGATTCCTCAAACCATTTTAAGCCCAAGTTTAAATGAATAGTTACTATATCATTAGACATCTGCACCTTTCAGCTTCCACAATATAACTTAGAAAATGTTATTCAGTAACTTGGGCTTGATGTCATCACTGGTCTAGCCATAATATCATCTCTAAGCACTTTTCTGAATGTGTCTTTGTCTAGATCAATCGATACTGCATTCTTTTATACCTTGTTATATTTTTCTGTGATTTCACAATACTGTACTGTTGCAAAAGACGTTAGAGATCATCAGCTCCAACTCTGTTAATTTATAGATGAAGAATATTTGACCAAACACAATGAAATGACTGGATCCAAGCCATTTGGGTTTTTTGGATACTGATACTGAAAATGTACTCAGGTGATCCTCAGACTCTGTCTATTTCTCATCCTTCTGCACTACATTACCTTCTCTTTCGCATGCTAACATTTAGTCTACCTCAAGAACGGTAAGGGGCAGGGCCTATGTTAACGCTTTTTGTAAAACGTCTTAAAAATGCAAACATTCAAATATAATTGCCTTGATTGATTACACTACCCATTTACCATACACAGAAGAAAATAAATTAACTAGAACATTCCCAGTCCCCATTTACTATTAAGTGTCACTAACGTACAGCAAGCAGTCTTTTTTGAAGAAGATCAGCCCTGAGCTAACTGCTGCCAATCCTCCTCTTTTCGCTGAGGAAGACTGGCCCTGAGCTAACATCTGTGCCCATCTTCCTCTACTTTATATGTGGACCGCCTACCACAGCATGGCATGCGAAGTGATGTCATGTCCGCACCCGGGATCTGAACCGGCGAACCCTGGGCCGCCAAAGTGGAACGTGTGCACTTAACCACTGCACCACTGGGCCAGCCCCTATAGATGTTTATTTAAACTGTTATTTTCTAAACTGCTATTTCAATTCATTGAAAATTTAATTAACAACATCATCTTACATGAGGGGGGCCCATTAGGGATTCTATGTTACTTCTCAACTAGCCTTCACTTTGCTGAGAGTACTGGACCTGAATCCAAGCATATCCACAAGATAAGGGTCTCCTTTGGCACACATTACTTACACAACTATCTTGAGGGGGAAGTTAAGGATCTCCATTTCTGTAGGCCATTTAGAATTAATCCACCTTGACTTCTAGCAGAACAGAATTAAAGGCATGTATTCTATTGTGGATCTTTATGCTTTTTTTTTTTTTTGGCTGAGGAAGATTAACCCTGAGCTAACATCTCTGCCAATCCTTCTCTATTTTTTATGTGGGTTGCCACAACAACATGGCTGAGAGTGGCACAGGTCTGCACCCAGGCTCCAAACCTTTGAACCTGGACTGCCAAAGCAGTGTATCGAAATCAACCATTAGGCCAAGGGGGCTGGCCCCACATCCCTTCCTTCTTTAAGGTCATATCCTCCTTGGAGATTGCCTCTAAGAAGGAAAGCTAAACAAGATCAGGAGGAAACCTATGGGAAGGCAAACACAGCAAGGATAACTTGTGCCTTCCCTATTCATTTGGGAAGGGCACTTCCTATCTTCTCACCTGACTTCCTTCTTTCTCAGCTAGAATGATAAAAATCTATAAGATCAAGCCCAGGGCTCATGCCAAGGTAAAAGAGACAAGAAACAGACCCCACATCCAGGCACTTGTCTAGGCTTGTGGGAAAGGCTTTCTACAGTTTCCAAGGTCATTATGCAGAAATTCAGTGCGCTGGCAATAAAGAATGTGCCTTTTTCCTGAAGTGTCTTGTGCTAACAGATCACTCAGAATCTAGCCTGGGAGGCAGTTACATTTTATCAGACTAGAGGAAAATCTGACTCACAGATAGGAGTTTCCGGCCATTTCTCTTTCCAACATGTAATACCTTAAACAGTCAATAATCAGGCTAGTTAGAACCAGTGAAAGGAGTACTTGGATTCAAAGAAGTAAAATAACCATTATTTGTTGTCTCTTCAGACTTCCTATGTATAAGATACAGAAGTAAGATAATGAGAAATTTCAATTTTTTTGTAGTTTTATTTGTCCGTGTATCTTCTAAAACATTTTAATCTAAACAATTGTGTGCTAATTTCTTAATTATTTACAACAATGAAAAAGAGAAATTTTAATGTTTAATTTAAAATACATTGTGAAATTCAATTTGTTAATATCCAAATATAACCACACCATATATACATTAGGAAACTAGTTCAATGGAAAGTATTTTATCGAATATATAAACAGATTGATGAATATGTGACTCTGTCCCATAATGGATCAAGTTTCAACCCTCTTTACAAACAGGTTTCAACAATGATAAATATATTATAACATGGCATCCAGTCTATTACAGACTTCATTGCTATTTCCATCAAATAATGGATAAAGTCAATCATTACACTGATAAATTTCCCACGTTTGCTCTTTAAGTTCGTTTTCTTATTTTCATTTTATAAGATAAGTTATACAATAAATATGATTGTTATTACTTGAATAGGTAGTTGTTTGATTTTTGGTTTTTTAATTTTCAGTACCATTCTTTCAACTTTTAAGTTCTTGACTCTAGTCAAAATTTAGTCTTGCATCCATAAAGGAATACAGATCAAAATTCTTTATCTACATAAACAACAGCAAATGAATTAATATCAGAGTTTACTGAACGCTCCCTACTTCTCACGTATTTTTGAAATTCAAATATATTTAGGTCTACGACAACATCACATTTACTTGCTTTATATTAATTAGATAAAACCAACTGAAATAATGTGTATTTAATATTTGTGAAGTTTGAAGAATTCTTCATCATTATTTTTCCCATTTTCCTTGTAATAGAATTAAGTCATGAAACCAAAGTCTGTAATAATTATTTTAAATGCATATACATTTAGGAATATATAAATACACTAGACTATATTTGGGGGGGCTTAAGTATTTGTTTCTGTAGCTGACAAATATATACATATAACTTTATGGATATAACTTTTTGGGGTATAATTTTCAATATCAGAGGTCTATCATCTACAGAAAGAAAGTCCGTATTTGCATTTAGAAAACGACTATCGCAGATGGCTTTGTACAGCTGTGTAAGCTACCTAATGTCTACTTCAGATTAATTTAAAAGTTCCAGTTCTCTTAAAAAATGAGAAAAAGAACCCACTGATCTAACTCTGAAAAATCGCGCTGAGGTTGACAAGCACTTTCATGTAGCTGTTAAGAGGCTAAAGAGATGCTTATCTGAGCCAACCCTCTCTGCAGGCATGCCACGGCTTAGCAAAGAGGGAAGCTCAAGTCTCTGCAGCAAAATTTTAAGTGAGAGTGATTTTACATATGTACTTGTACAAAATTATGACCCTACTCTCTTAAAACACACTAAATTCACCTAATGGATTCTACAAAAGTAGAATCTTATCAATGTTTTCTTAGAAGAGAATGACGGGAGCTGTAGGCCTCAACTTGCTGGGAGTTCAGGCTTGGCTTAGGCAACCCTCTCATAAAAAGAATCTTTCCAGTCTAAATATATGTATTATAAACCTCCAGATGAAAGACATTTTCATAATATCACTGGCACTGTTGCTTCAGGTGTTGCATATTTGGAGAGACCATAATAATAATATTTCTCGCGTTAGACATTTCAGAATCAACATCCTAAACTAAGCAGAAATAGAATATGAGAAGAAAAATGAACTCATGCATGCACATGTGTATGTGTGTGCATGCGTGCACACACATACCTTACACAAACATTTAATATCTAAATGTTTTACCATCAGTTCTGCTCTATAAATACATGTGTGCTTATTTTATCTTGTCTCTTCCATTTTAAAGGCATTCAATGAAATCTTGAATTATACGTAGGTCCTAAAACAAATGACTGGGATTATATTTAATAAGCAGATCAATGAAAACGCAGTTTCAACATTTTCTAGACTATAATAATTATTTAAAATGCATTTAATGAGGCTTAAGACATTTGTGCACCCTTTAAAAGCAGCACATCTTTAGGACTTTGAATTGCTAGCAATTTAAATATGAATGTCATATAAAAATATAAGTTTTGTCCTCTCAGTATCGTCAAATTGCTGCCATTTCATTTTGTGTAATGAGATTGAGGCCTTTATACTCCTTATTTTCAGCTTCCAATATAACAAAATAATTTTGGAAATTCTTTTAGGTATTCTAGCACGTTTACACTAATATTTAATTTTACATTACAGCTCACAACTCCTGGGTTGATAACTTTCACCTAGAATGCTTGTTACATTATTAAAATTTTGCATGGCAAAAAATAAGCTATAGCAGGTTCAGCAGGAAATCAGACTCGGGAGTGGGTGGAAATGGAACAGGCCTTAGACGAGGATAAGAAGGTGGAGAAGGTTATATAAAATAAAGCAAGAGTAACTAATAGCAAAGTCTCTTCCATAAAATCATAACTATTGATGTAAGAATATGTTAGGAGGCAATTTTTAGACTTCACTTGTCTATCAGTTAAATGCCAAACTAGCTTGCAATAAGTGGCATATTCATAGAAGGCCAAAGGATTAATTGCTAACTTTATCCTTAATGATTGTTCCTACAAGACTTGTAGTTTAAACTCTGTGCTCAAAAAATAGTTTTTATTATTTAGCAGACTATATAAAATATTGTGAATTGATAGTGGCAGGCACAATTTTGTTAATAACCCAACTGTTATCCCACACTCACTATATTCTATTAACAGAATCTTGATTTTATTCTTCCTTCTCAAAGTGACACATTCTTCAGTGGAGGCTGAATACCTCCCCAGCCCAGCAGCGAATCATAAATGAATTAATACAATTAATGGTGGTCTCCTTGCCTCTTGGCTAGTGACTGTTCTAAGCAGGGTCATGAGACTCAATTCTGGCCAGAGAGGGGGACGCTGCACTTAAACAGAGTGAGTTGTGGAGAGGTTTCCCTTTTCTGTGTCTGGACACAGTCATGTGAGGAGGTGACGCAAGGACAAGCTTAAGGTCTATAGTCCACAGGCTGAGGATGCTAGAGGAAAAAAGTTTGAAGAACCTGGTGATGATGTCACTGAGCCTTTGAATTAACTAAGCTTGAAAATGCCCTAACTCTAGACTTCTTGTTCGATGAGACCATAAACTTAATATTTAAGCCCTGCATGGAGTCCTCTGTTACCTGCAGCGGGAAGCACACTAAATGATAATACCATATTAGAATTTCTGTAGGTATACACACATAACACGCATCATAAAACAAAGCCATATGACCTACTATTAAGAAACTTATTTCTGTATTAAAACATTCATTAGATCAAGCATATTCATTAGAACGTGAGGAAGAAGATCACCATGTATGTTTCATACCATCGTAGCTTAGTATAGGTGTGAAAATCTGATTTAGGAATACATTTAGACCAATTATTTATTTAAAAGTCTAACTGTTAATTTGATAGGAAGACTTCCTCCAGATCTGCTTTTACTAACAAGTCAGGCAGACAACATACTGAGCTATGCATGTCAATGCTACTACGCCATCCTCCATTTATAACCTTCTTATTTCTTTTTCAGGAATAAGAACAGGTTGTGTGTCATCATTAAATCTGAACATTAGGATTCTGCCTGAGGTCACATATTTTATCTTATCCCTCCCTTAGTAACGGGTTAACTGGCAATTCCACCAAAGTAAGAACACTCTTCGAAAAACAAAAAGAAATCCATCGATTCTTAAGGAAAATTTTGGAGTCCATGATGATAACCAGATAAGAATAGACAAATGTGTCTTCTAGATTAAACCAGCAGAGAAAAAGCAGAAAACTGACAACCTATTCCTATAATAGTTCCAAAAGCCTTCTAACAGGAATATCCCTTATAGAATGACCTTTTTAAATTTCTTCTTGATAAATATCTAGAGGAAATTCAAACATGGTTATCATTTGTATGTGTACTACAGGTCAGTCAGTCCTAAGAGGCTGAAATAGTTTAAATTCACATCAAACCATGGAGGAATCCACGAAGAAGGCAACAGTAGTACTTGTTTCACCACTGAAGACTGAAGGAAGGAAAATGAAGCTGTGTCTTTCTGCCTCAGTTCTGTATCGTCTCCTCTGTTATGGATTTACCAGAAAGATCAAACCCATCTCAGTATTTAAAGAATAATATAAAGAGAAAAATCTTAACATTGTGCTAAGTCATTTGAGGGTGCAATTAGTTAACTGGCCGCTGCATGAACATTGTTTCAGAATTCAACTTCGTGCACATGTTTATACCATGTAAATATTTATAATTTAATTTAGTTTGAGAGAGCCTTTAAGGAAACAAAATCTTTTCTGATTATAAATTCAGACATAAAATTAGAGTTGAGATCAAAATATTCTCTAAAGAGCACCTCCCCCCCCATCACCAAAAGAAGTTTTTGCTTTTTCTTGGTCCATCACCCAGAAATCCTTCCTCAGAAGTCCTTTTCCTGCGTATTCTCCCTAACTTTTTCATTGATTTCTTTGACTTGTTGCTTTGATTTCTTCTCACAACACTCAATCTTGCTACGTCTTTTGTGGCTTTCTTTTTTTGCAATTCACATCATTCTTTCTTACTATTTCATTCATTTTCTTCTCCCATGTCCCCCATGACATTGCATATTTATTGGTCAATTTTGCATCATTTACCAACTGGTGTGCGAGCCTTTGGTAGCTACCTCCATTAAGTATTCACAATATGGTGGTGGGGTCGGGGGGAGAGGGCACATACAACTCTCATATAATTAGAGAGGGGAATTGTTCATCCACGAACTACAAGTTCGAGAAAAAAAAATAAGCTTTTTCAAAGTCAATCTATTAAATGCCCTGAGTTACTCAAATTTGGGGGGGTATTTTAATTTTGAATTATACGATAGGCAATGATTCCTTTGTGAACTGCCCTCAGAACTCTGAGAGAACAAACACATTGTGTGTCTACTTCTTTGTGACGAAGGATTCAGACACTCATTATTCTGGATGAATGCAAAACTCTCTCATTTTTCACTCAAAGCTATTATCTTCAGAAATCTAGTTTTCTTGCTCAGACAGATGCCTATTCTCCCCTCAGCCATGATTTCTTAACTCAATTCACAGTTATTATTTTTTTCTCATCTTTTCATCTACTCAAATACTCAGCTGTAATGACAAAATCTCATATACAGATTCAGTGGTTTCCCTAAATATCACACCTTCATATTATACATCCAACCTAATTCATGTCCAGTTTACACTTTCCAAGACATACACATATATAAGATATCATCTGATCCTCATAGTGCCCCAGGGTTATTAAGAAAGAACAGGTATTCTTGACATGGTACATGCAAGAATACTTAGGCTTGGTGGAGTCAAGCAACTCAGTGGAGTTAAGTAACTGCCCAAGTGTTAAAACTGGGTTTGCAACTTGTTTAACTTTCAAGGCCAACACTCTTAATTGCCATACTGTCTATAATATTCATCATCACCTGTCCAGATGTCCATGATGCCAATGTTGTAACTTAGAGTTCACGTGTAAAACCTGAGCCTTCTGTTCACTGGCATGAGCTCTTAAGCCAACAGAGCTCCACACCACACAACTCCACAGAGTATAAATGGACCAGCTTAATACAGAAAACTTTAAAACTAAAATGAGGTCTGAGGCTTACAGATATTGTTTTGTTTTTCTTTAATCTTGGAGAATGCCCAATTTTCAACAGCAGCCAACTATGATTCTATGAATGGAATCTAGTTCATGTGTATATCTAAATAGGAGCCTTGCAAGCTTTATTCATAAAGGTTTAATAAAGCTATGTACATATAGCTAGTTATAAAAGTTGAACGGTCCAAGTGTTGGTTTATCAGGGGAAACGATATGTGGGACCTGGGAGTTGGTTATCTACTTATTTTTAACTAAGTAGGTAGTCTGAGTTCACACATGCTGAGTGCTCTGTATTTTGTTAGCTCCTGGGATGACGAGGAGGGTGGGCACTGGTCTGGAAGCTACACTGTCAAGCGAGGTGACAGAAGCACACAGGAAGGGCAGTGTCAATGAGAAGTAGTGAGCCATGGAATAGCACAAAGACAATCAGCTGGGAACTAGAGCTCCAGGGAAGAGGAGGACTCTGAACATTCACCCAGAGAGTGGAGGGAGCGGGAAAGCATGGGGGTCGACCGCTGCAAGGAACAGAAAGCTCCTCCTGGAGGTCCGAGGTTCTGCTGGTCTGAAAGCGATGATCTGCCCCTGCACCCATCATTCCACGGGAGCCAAATTACCTCGTACCTCCTAATCTCAGTCTACACTGCTGCAGCACGTGGCACATATTGCTGCCTGTCTGGAATGCCCTTTTCCACCTAACTCATTCCTCTTAGCTTTCCAGACCTGGGTAAAGTCTCAGCTTTTCTGAAGTCTTCCCTAAGCAGCCCTCTCGCCCCACTGCTGCATGTATTCTTAACTTACTGAGAGTCAAGGCTTCCTCCATGCCACCCTACCTAAGCCCATGCACCCCCTTTTGTTGGTTTATTTGTCTGCCTTTGTCACTAAACTGAGATGTCCTTGAAGCAGGAGCAAGATCTCTCAGCCCTCTTTACTCAGTTCATAATACAAAGTAAAGAGATGCTCAATAAATGTGTTGACTAAAAGGCGAACGTAAAAAATAATACCTTAATAAGATGCAAGTTTAAACAGGAAATCTGTTAAACAGAAGATAAAATTGACAGCATGAGGTTGCAGAATAACTGGGATTCCACCAATTAGGAAATGAAAAGGACTCGGTGGTTAATAACTGTACTACGTTGCATGCAAACATTGCTAAGGCAACACAATAGCAAATACAAATTTAAAAAATAGCTTTTACAAACATAATCATCACTAAATGTATTACTTCAATGTTTAAATTTTTCTCTGTCCGTGAATAGATCCATTTGGTTTTATATATGCATATATATCGCATTTTCATTGGGGATTGCAAAAGCTGCAGATATTACCCTCAGAACTTAATGACACTGTTCTCAGAGTCATTATTCCTCTAGGAATAGTGATTTCCACCTGGCCAGGAACCAAAGACAAATTGAATTGACCTCAGATTAACCTTTCAGCAAACTTTTATAGTATTCAGTTAAATAGTGAAGTGCAGATTCAGACATGCAATATAAACCTTTCCCCCCTCTTTAACATGTGTCCTAAGACATAGTGGCTGGCTTTATGGCTGAATAATTCACCATTCATTTATATCAAAGGGAAAGCTTTAATTAAAAGGTTGATGATTCCCTAGTAAAAATGAATTGTCCTTCAGCACCAACATACATTAAAGATTTTTATAATTGAAAAACTTGACCACAAACACAAACTAGTACTCTGAGTCTAAATGCCACTATTTAGGTGAAAAGAGTATTGTATTTTACCTATCAAGCTGGCATTTACTGAGCCATAATGTGTGGATTTAGAAGTCTTGCACAGGCTCTGAACGCAGTGAAGACGACTCAAATGCTAGCTCTGCCAGCCATATAACCCGGAACAATTAAAATCCCGGACCTTGGAGTTCTTTATCTACAAAATGGGGGAAAACAATACCTACTCATACGACAAATGAAAAAACATAAGTAAAGCACCAGTAAGTGCCAGAAACCACTGAGAAACCAATAGCAGCAGATATTGTGGCAATAATGATAGTCACTCTCTTTAAGTAGATTATATTCTGGTTGAGGCATAATTAACAAAAGTGATATATGTTTCTCAACTCAGCTTTGAAGTCCTAATAGCAACTAAAACGCAATGCATTTAAAGCAGAATTAATGATCTTCTCCTCAGACCAGGCCTTAAACAGGGTTTATTTTTAATTTTTTTGGTTTTTTTTATTACTTTTTAATTTTCGCTGATGGCACCATCATTTCTCTTACCACAACTCTCAAACAAAAATAAAACATCATCACAACAGAATACTGTCCTAATCTTTGATGAATGGCAAACTGGAAGTCCAAAGAAGGAAAGAAAAATCCCAAGGGACTATTATGGTGGGGAAAGTTGGAGAAAACTATAAATACATAATAAATTACAATAGGGAAGCAAATTTAAACAAGCTTTTATTACAAGAATTCCATAAATGAACTATTCAGCCAAAGGATTTCAGCTGAATTTATAATTTCTCAGCTGATGATGACACTGATGACATAAATGAAACTGCACATGCATATTGGACCACAGCATTGTTTGCTAACAGTTGGAGCACTTAATTGCTATCACTCAAGCTATTTACTTAATGTGTCAGTCCCCTAAGGGAGGGCTCTGGGCTCTCACAGTTACGTACTTGCTGGCGCGTTTAGAGGACTTGACCTTCCTACTAAACGCCTTGGACTGAAACTATATAGATCTCTGGCACATGACTGACCAGGTCCTCACTACCGCCTACACCACACAGATTTATTGGGTCACATCAGACAAGTCTTAAAAGGACCTTATAACATCCTTTCTCGATATTTTATATTGCAATACTGTCCATCTGGAAGTAGAATAACAATATTTGTCATAATTCTTTTAAAATATTTTGCAAGTCAACAAAAGAATTTTAGTGAAAAAAGGTTAAGATATGAAGACAGTCTAGGTTTCTCAATGTAAAAAGAGTTATTTTGTTCATTACAAAAAGCAGTAGCAATATATGTTTTAAACTTCAGTTCTGTGACTTATGGCGAGAAGACCCCTACGGATACAACAAATACAAAGAGCCCTACTAGATCTATTTATGAAATCATTCATCACCATTAAAAAAACAAGGTCTTGATGAAGGGATAGTGGTGATGACTTCTCTTATTGGTCTGTCGGTTTCTGCACTTGGTTAACCAGCAGTGAGGGACACCAAGAACGTCAGGGGGCAAGCAAAACAAATATAATTTAGAAACTCAAAATGTTTTGACACCTTAGATGGAAAATATAAATAAAATAACATACAAATATTATATTTTAAAGTTATTCATATAACCCATGCCAAGGGTTATATAATTTTTTTCTCTTCAGTAATTTTTTTCTCTCATACAACTAGACTTTGAGGCCTCCCCTTAGACTGTGAGTTCCCTAAAGTTCACAACTATGAATCCTTCACTTTTTATCCCTAACATCTTCCAAGGTGCCTGATATATGGCAGGGGCTCCAAAACAACTGTTGAACTAATCATAGATGTGAGTACATCTAGGATTCCACAGCTAAAAGGACAATCATGCCCAAATTTATTACTTTATCATCATAAATATATTAGCAACAATTTTGGTGTTTTAATCCCCCCTTTACAATTTTGATGAACTATATTTTATTTTCATAATCATGACTTTTTTATTGGAGACTGCCTTAAAATCTTTTGAGTAATAAATAGCTTAATTGTAATCTAAATACATAATGTAAAATCTCGTAACTTAGATTATCACTCTAACTTTCTAACTGGGCAACTTAATTATCTAGTTCTTCCCCATAATCATGCTAAAGCCTAGGATTTAAGTGTCTCCACAAACGTTTCATAGACCATTCCAACCGTTGGTTATAGTTCTGCCCATTATGAGGAATCTGTTCCAGCGAGGCTGGCCCCATCACTACACAAATACACAAGAGATGTTTGTACACAATAGATGTTTAAACACAAATGTTTAAAAATTCAGCAACTAACCAATTAATCTGAACAAATATATAGAAATGATTCAACCTCCAAAGTTTTGTATTCAAAGCTGATTAATTCCTCAGTCCAGGGGCAAGTTTAAGCAGGAAATCTGTTAAACAGAAGATAAAATTGATAGCATGAGGCTGCAGAATAATTGGGATTCCACCAAGTAGGAAATTAAAAGGACTCTGTGGTTAATAAGCTGGAAGACAGAGATTGCGGCTGAAAAGTTAACAGAAAAATGAACAAAAAACAAGCAAAAGCCTCTTCAAACGTTTTAGTCTCATTTTTCTAGATTTTGATTCATTCCCATATTCTTCAATAAAACTTCTTTAGTTATTACTACTGTCAGGGATTTTCATGGCCCCTGGACATGCATTTTACTAATTCTGCATACAAACTAGTACAAAATTACATCAATTATGAATGGTCCATTTTTTATTTGTTACTCTTGCTTCTCCAAGTGAAGCGGAAGTTCTTTGAGTTGAGATAACATATCCTATTTTTCCTGTACCCCTCACAGAACCTACTACCATGTGTATCACGTAGGGGGTACTCCAGAGGATGACCATATGAGCTCTTGCCCAGAGATTTTTTGATAGTAAATGGGGGCCCTACGCTATTAAGATGAGACAACAGACCAAACCGGCATGTAGAATCCACTTAGTTCTCAAAAACTTCTATAATCGCCTATAAAAAAAACCCATAATGTTAACACACAAATACTATAAAATAGCCAAAAATTACAAAAACTTAAATGCTTTTCTATCTAATTTGGGATAACAAATCCACAGAAAAAAACATGGTGTCATTTGGAGTTGCTAAAAGAGATAAAACCTCCCTTTATTCCAAAGAGATATAAAATCTATGTATATGTGCATATGCCTGTGTATATATAGTACAATATATTTGTAAAAGTGGTTTTAAAAAACATGACTAAAACAAGTCACACAGAAAGGCAAAAGAGAGTAAGTAAACAGGGAAGAATGAAATACTGAAACAGAAAAGTTAGTCAAGTAATAGAAGAGCTGAAAATGTTGATTTACTGAGAAAAAAACATGACTAATATATTAAACATTGGTGTTGCTACAATAATTCATCCACTTTCAGTGAGTGAATCAAAAGAAGGCAATTTAGTCAAATCCCCACAAAAGTGACGTAGGATTAGAAGTGATTATGGCATTTTAACTACAGATTACACAGAAAATGAATAGCAATGAAAACTTGATATCAGAACTAAGGAATTCTGGCTAATTAAATAGTAATAAAAACAATTAATACATCAGACATAATGCACCTTTTTACCAAATACACAATTCCAAAATATATAGGGCATAATTTAATCTTTTAAGCGCAATTCAAAAATACTTAATAACCCTACAGTGTCTAAAGATTAGCTATAAAAATCATTGTTGTCTTGAACAAGTTTTTGAGGATCAACAACTCTCAACCAATGTTTATGAAAATCTAATCTACAACTGGAAGAGTGCCAGATGCTTTCACATTCTCATTTATTCCCCAAAACAACCATGAGAAGTAAGTGGTGTCTTCATTTTACAGTTTAGAAACCTGAGGGTCAAAGACATGCTCCTGGTCACACAGGCCTACAGACTGGCCATCTGACATAGATTCCTCCACTCCTATATCATAGCTACTATTTTCCACATAACCAGACAAACTTTTATCACAATTATAAACTGGTAAATTTTAATCAATAGATTGATACAACATTGAATATGAACAAATCAAAATTTCAGTTATATATTTGGCAAAGTCAAACATATAAGACATCAAATGTGCATTAAGAGGTGAAAATACAGAGAAAACTATGCAGATTCCACTGTGTTATTTGAACAGCAAGTTGCTATAGCAACCGAAGTAGTTAGAAGGTAGAAAGTCATTCAATCATTCAGGTACGTGAAGCTCAGGAAAACAAGGCAGCCACTGAAAGACCCTTCAGGAGAAAACTGTGCAATCTTTAAGTGCCACCAAGTACCCTATCTGGAAATAGATTTTGTTTTGGAAGAAAGACATTCTATTAAGTTTTTTTTTTTAAAGATTGGCACCTGGGCTAACAACTGTTGCCAATCTTTTTTTTTTTTTTTCTGCTTTATCTCCCCAAACCACCCCCCTGTACATAGTTGTATATCTCAGTTGCAGATCCTTCTAGTTGTGAGATGTGGGACACCGCCTCAACGTGGCCTGAGGAGTGGTGCCATGTCCGCGCCCAGGATCCGAACCCTGCGCCGCCGCAGCCGAGCGCGCGAACTTCACCACTCGGCCACGGAGCCGGCCCCTCTATTAAGATTTGAAATGGAGCCAAGAAGAGACTAACAATGTGTCTATCAACTATCTGCCAAAATGATGGCATCACTTTTGGCAGAAATGATCTCTCTCACTTTATGAGTAATATATTTTAATATTTAGAATAAAAAAAAACAGTCAATACCCCTCTGCAGTAATAAAGAAATCTTTAAATGGACAGGCCTCTATGCAAAACAGGTAGTAAAAGAAACTTTTTTGGGAATTTAGAGGCAGTGAGATTAATGTTTTAGGTTTTATTGTGGTAAACAGAAAGGCATTTGACTCAAAAGCAAAGTGAATGTGTCACTTTTTAAAGTTACTTGAAAGCTACATTTTTTTAAATAATTCAACAAAGGAAATTGTTTGAATTAACTATATTATAGTCAAAATCATTCTTTCAAACTCAACACACTTTAGGTTAGCCTTCTTTTACTTTTCATCCCGCCCTCTCCCCCTGCACATACACACACTTTCTGGCCGTAAAATTACATGATTCTTTGCCCATATTAAATTGACTGAATGAGCTCCACCTCACCTATTGGAAGACAGCCTAGCCAGGATGCAAATGACACAGCTTTTTTCCTACATTAAATATGAGAAAAATGTGAATCAATTGCAACTTAATGATCTATACAGATTTTCAGAAAGGTCACAATCAATACCCACATTAATGAACATTAGTATTTTTGTAGATACACATTACTTATAATTGAAGTTATTTCCATTTTTAGATTGCTGTGAGTAAACTCAATCACAAAACAGAAGAGACTGTCTAATGAATAAGACACATAAAAATTACATTCTCAAGAGATTTGCTTTAACCTTTCATCCTGATTGAAACTTCAAGTAATTAATGCTCATTGTGGCTTTATGATAAAACAAAATTATGAGCTTCACAACATAAAGCTGTTACTCTGCCTGAGATGGATGCGATGAAGCTCTATGGTATCTTAACAAACAAGTTAAATACACTATTGGAAGTTATCAAGGGGCCAGCCCAGTGGCAAAGTGATTAAGTCTGCACATCCTTCGGCAGCCCAGGATTCATATCCTGAGCACAGACCTACGCACCGCTTATCAAGTCACGCTGTGGCAGGCATCCCTCATATAAAATAGAGGAAGATGAGCACAGATGTTAGCACAGGGCCAATCTTCCTCAGCAAAAAGAGGAGGATTGGTGGCGGATGTTAGCTCAGGGCTCACCTTCCTCAAAACAATAAAAAATAAAAGAAGAAAGAAAGAGGTACTTGCCCCCTACTCAAGTTAAAGTTCTTCTCCTTACGCTCAGGATAATCTACCTTCCTGTTCCTCTTAACATCAGTCTTATCCAACCCTTCTTGGTTCTTAAGGAACTTTTCCTTTTCTAAGAATTTCATCTCTTTGGCATTCATATTTGCTCAAGTTACACCTATCATAATGAAAAACACATAAAACAAAACCCGTAAAATATGGTATTGCCTTACTGTCCTACTGGTCTTAAGTTTAAGGCCTCTTGAACAGGTAGTTGATTTTCATTGTCAATGTATCTTCACTGACCCTTCACTTACTAACCCAATGGCTTCCACTCCCACTGCCCCATTAAAATTGCTTTTCTTATGGTACCTATTGACGTCCTAATTGCAAAATCCAAAAGAAAGTTTTCAATGCTCAGTTCCTTTGGCCTTTCTGCAGCATTTGACACAGTTGACCACTCTCTCACTCCATAACACCTCCACTCTTCTGCTACTCCTACTAACTGGTTACTCCTTCTCTGAAGCCCTTATTCCCAGCATTTCTTTAAATATTGATAATCTCTATCATTTATATCCTATGCTTTCTATTCCTTAATCCAAATGATAATTTAATCACATTGTTTCAAATACCCCAACTTGGCTAATATCTTCCAAACAGGTCATTTCTAGACTTCAGATCACAACCCTGTATCTCTAAATAAATATTGGTCATCTTTATTAAAGAAATAAAAAAAAAACTTGAACCAAATATTTGTAAAACTTAAAGTCTCATCCTCTTCATCCACCTGGGCTACTGCCATGATATGTCAATCATCTCTACCTGCATTTAATGCTAATCTCCAATCTTGATCTCCTAAACATCAAATTTTATAAATTCTTACTAGAATTCACCATCTCTAGTTTTGATTTTTTCTTTTTTATGTAACTCTCAAGTGATCTACCTAAAATGCAGGCTCAAAATGCATAGTTGGCTCCCTGTCAACTAAAGAGTAATGCCATTTATTTAATGATCTTTTTAGAAGGCCCACCTTATGCCAGATACCTCTTGCCACAGGTGACATAAACAAGAATCTCTAGTCTCAGGACTATCATCATCTAAAGGAAGGGAGGGGTTGAGAAACTAGGATAAGTAGATTGATAGAGATAAACGTGGAGTGGGGGCAGGTAAAAGGTAAGACTGAGATGAGATGCTACTGTATTTGGTCTAAAAAGATGAGCAAGAATGAACTAACTAGAGAAGAAGGCAGGGAAGTGAGTGTAGAAGGCAGAGAATGAAAATAGATGAGACTGAAGAGTGAAGAATGGAGATTCCATACTCAAAGAGCTTATATTTTTTCTAGTAGATTGATGAACCTCAAATTGTACTATGTGCATACATCATCTGGGGTGTTTCTTCAAAATACTCATCCAGGACCCATCCCAAGAGATATTCATCAAATCAGAGTTTATGCCAGGGAATTCGCCTTTTCAATAAGGACCATAGGTGGCTTTGACATTGGGACACACATGCATCACACAAAATGCTCTTACAGACAGTAAGAAATTGTGAAAGGGTTCTCAGCAAGCACATGTAATGGTCAAATTTGCTTTTAGTGGGTGTCTCTAGAAACTAATGAATGATTTATATGAAGAGAGTAAACCTAAGAGAGGGACACAACAAGGATACTGCAGCAGGCCAGGAAAGAAAGAATGAGGGCCCAGACTCCTCAGTTAATGATGGCAAGGGTGGGAAAAGAATACATAATATAAATCTATGGGAGATGAAACAGATAGGAGTAAGTGAACAATTATACATTGATGGAGAGGAAGAGAGAAGAATAATGTCCAGGTATCTAGAACAAAGTAAAAGATGTCTAATTTTGGACACACTATATTCATAGTGATGCCAGGACCAGAGTAGTAGTATAGAAATCTGAAATGTAGAGGAGTAGGCTAGGTTGGGTTGAAGTCAATGATTTCAGAGTCATCAACAAAAAGACGAATAACAGAGGCCATAATAGTAGATACACTCACATGGGAAATCCAAAAATTCAGCATGCCACACAAGACAGTTTATAATCTAACTCCTGACAACCTCTTCAACATCTTATTTTTTAACTGCTATCTACTACCACATATTTTTATAAAATATATTTGTGATTTTTGTCATAAAGTATCTTTAGAAAAGTTCAGAAAATATTATAATGAAAATTTAGTATCTACTACCCAGCTTTAATAAATCTTAATATTCTGTCAAATTTGCTTCAAAATTTTTAAAAGAAATTAATTACTGAAGACACAGTTGAAGACTCTGGGCTCTCTTTCATCATCCCATATTCTTCCTTCCCTCTCTAGAGATAACTTTTATCCTAAATTTGGTTTGAATTATTTCTTACATGTTTTTATATTAAATATGTGTATATTCATAAACAATATATCGTATTGCTTTGCATGTTTCCACACTTTACATAAATTCTATCACACTATAAGGATCATCTGTAATTTACTTTTTTTACTTCAGTATTATGTTTCTTAGGTTTAGCCACATAAAAAAGGCTCTAGATTATTTATTTTAATTGCTGTGTAGTGCTGTATAAATTTACCAGAGTTTATTCATACAATTTCCTAATGATAAGCTCAGGCTTGTAGGTGGTTGACAACCCATTTACATTCTATAACCCAGGCAAATCAACCACTTGTGGTACCTGAACATTCATGTGCATTGACATCTTGCCTTGGTCCATTTCATCTCTTTACCTGAAGTATTCTTTCCAACATTAGCACATTAGCACAGAGTATTTTTCCCTTTTTGACTTCCTTGAAACTTCTCAATCTTCAACTACACAGAGCAAACAATAAGCATGCAATAATTACTGATTGGATGAATAAAGCTTCTAGTTCCTGAAGATTACTTTACTGAGCCCCTACTATGTTTCAGTTGTTAGACTAATATAAAGTAGTTTCAAATACTTCCTACCCTCCTGGCACTAATAGTGGAGAAAGAGAACAACAAAATAACAACAAAAAAGTCTGTCTGTGTTTGTATAACACACACATATACATATACTCATATGAATCATGTATATGTGTGTGTGTTTATGTGTGTGTATATATACATATATATATATATATGATACAGTAAGGGCAGTTGCTTTAAAAAATCTTAACCTTTTAGAGAAATTAAATAGTAAACCTGCAAACCAATAGAGGGAATATAATTTTGAAATAAAATAATTTATGGAACAAATTAAACATCAACTTTCTATAATAAAATGATGCATTAATGAGCCACATCATACACGTGTATGTATACATTTAAGTCTTAAGGGAGGAACACATACTCAATGAAAACAACAATTAGAAGACCACACCAAACTACGCAAAGGTGACAGAAGAGCTTATCACAAGAATTTATACTGTTTCCAGATAATAAAATTAAGTACTTCTTCTACATCTATACTTACTACAAATAATATACACTAGCAAGTAAACAGGACAGTTTTCACCTATGAACAGTAGAACTACACCCAAAGTTTAAAAAATAACACACAGCAAATTCAGAAACAGATATTAAGAATGAAAGTGACTCAAAAATGAAAGAATGAATTTTGACTGATAAAACTAATTGGACAAACATGGCAATTCAAGACAACACCCTTGTCAAATTATCAGAAATGGAACTAAATCCAAGTGTTCTAATGGTGCGCCTTATCAAATACCAGCAAACAGATGAGACAATCCATTTTTGTAAGACAAATAATTCAGTTGGATTGCTTGACATACTTTCAAATTAATTTAAAAATATAGCAAAATATAGGAGGAGAAAATAAACAATTACACAGGTTTGGCAAAAAGAAGAAGGAAAGCAGGACTCTAGACTCAAAGATGATGAAAGATCTTTTTTAAAGCCAATTTAATCTCACTAGTATGATCTAATGTTCAAAGTAATACCTGCATTTAAGAACTCTGATTCAATCATGCTTTGTTAATAATCCAAAACCAGGCTACCTATAAACTTAAAATAGCTAAAAAAATGTAATAATCAATTTTGTAAATGAAAGTGAACTTGTGTCATATGTGGCAATGAGATTACAACATACAATTTACAGGTAAAATTGAATTAAATTTGGATTAAAATGGAATGATGGAGCTAGGAGAGGGTCATTAGTCTTTACCTGAACATAAAACTGGGTTCTCCATCAAGTGATTTAGGTTTTCACCCCTACGGTGCTCCTACTTTAACCATGTAAAGCATTGGATGAAAGCTCATGGAAAGGAAAGAGATCACGATTAAAATCCTTTTTTCATCAGTCATTAATAGTGATTTTAGGCAAATTTCTTAAGTTTTCTGAGTCTCTACACCTCTAAAACAAGGTGAATTTATACCTTCTTAAACCATTGTAAACATTAAATAAAATAACATATGGAAAGTGTCCTGCACTTATTATTTCCCTTGCCCATAAAAACTCATCATTTCCTTAGTAAAAATAGCTACCATTTATCCATCTCTAGAAACACTAGTTCCATCCTTTACAAGATCCAAATAAGAATTAACTATCTCTCAAGATTTCTGTGTGGCATAAACTTTAGGAGATATGAACAAGCTTGAAGAAAATTTTACCCATGAGTGCATGTGCTTTACAGTTATTCCAACTAGCGATTCTTACCTGAAGCCCAACCGTACCTCCACCATGAGGTCTTCCCTGGCTACTCAAACGGCGCCTGCCAGTCAGCATCTCTAACCTGTGACTCTTGCTTTATTTTTCTTCTTAACACTCCTCACCTCCTGACATATCTACATGTTTATGTTTATCGGTTGCCTACTCCCAGTGGAATGTAAACTCAAGGAGAGCAGAGACTTTAACTGGATTGTTTACTGCAGAATTGCTAGCGTAAGAGATGCCCAATAAATATTTGCTGAATAAAAGCATGAGTTAAAAAGCAAATTACCTAGAGCCATCTCTTAAAACCAAAATTATCTTTAGAGCAAATGGACAATGGGAAGAGGGAAATCATCCTCACTTAAATTCCCATACCTTAGCAACAGTAGTATCTGGGAACTCGGGGCTGGTAGAAACAGATCCTGTGCATCCTTTGCAACTGAGTGACATATAAAAGGATCAAGATGCTGGAGCTGGAAAAGTCTTGGAAGAGGCTTAGGGCCAGAAATAAACACTGATTTCAAATGTAATCCTCAAGCTTTATTGAACGAATTAATCATAATTTCCTAGCGAAGAAGAACATGGCAATCTGAGGGCACCTGCTAAATAATGATGACTTTATTCTGAGTGTCTACTAGATGCCAGACATTGTTTAAGGTTTTTTATATTTATGATTTCATTGAATCCTCACTAAAACCCTGAGTGGCTTCAGTATCAATCTTGAATTCTGCTTATGTGCCAAACACCTTGCTAAGGTGTTTCACATATTCGATTATGTTTGTTTCTTAAAGATAAGACAGTTGCCTATAATTTGCAGATATGTAAACTGAAACTACGACTCAAAGTGATTGGTAAAATTTACCCAAATAACACAGAGACTTAGGTACCGCAGCCGGGATTCATATTTGAGCCTAAGACTTCAAAGCTTCTTATTCTAAAATACTACACTTCCACTCCAAATTTTTATAGAGGAGCTCTTCTAAATAATCAAGTGGTTCAACATGGAGCAAAAAGTATGTCTTGTTCTCCTCTCTCTGTCAACCATTTAGAAAGATCTGCATCCAATCTCTGATTCATTCCCAAAGAAATATTTGCCCAGATGCTAAAGTAAATCTATTTAGAGTTTAAAGAGCTCAGCTTTATTTTAATTACATTAGAAAAGCCTTTCAGTATTACTCAAGGGGCACACAAAGCTGGCATTCTATCTCTGAAATGGAATAAAGGAACATAATTGTCATACACTGTCTCACATTTAATATATTGCGGATATACCACCTCAAACATACGTCTTAGCTCTGCTTACATGTCCATTATGCAAACGTGTCCATGATCAAAGATAATATATGAAACTCAGTATTACTGGGAGAAAGGTGCTCCCCCCTTTGTCTGCTTGTGTTGTGTGATGTGGGTGTGTGTGTAAGTATAGAGAGAGACACACATTTATAATCCACACACATGCATTTACATTTATGTCTATATGTATACATGTAACATATACATAAAATATATTTTACATGCTGGCTTTCCTGGAGTTTTAAGGTCAGAAATTTAAAAAGTTTTACAGTATTTCATACGCTCATTGTACCCAAATGATATAAATCACTTAAAAATAGTGCTTGCTTAGATTTACTATCCTAAATTTTGAAAACGGTAAATTTAAGCTTTTTCTGCTCTTCCTTTTCACTAAAATTACACCCAATGTTAAAGATAGTAACTGAAATTCTATTTCCTTGCTTAAAATTCCAGAATGTTTATAGCTCACGAGGGGTGGTTGGCCTACTCTTGAGTAATGTAAAGCAGAAATAATCACTTTCTCCCTTTGATTTACTACATTTTTTACAATCACTTCTCAAACATGTGATACAATGGAATGTAAAACTATAATCTTCAGAGTAGACAGATGAGTAATGGGAGTCGACTTCCTGGTTTTTCACTGTTTTGTAATTAAGAATTCTTAGAAGGCAGCTTAGGGGGACAGTTTAAAAAAAAAGATTTATGATGTACTTGAAAAAAATTCTGAGCATGGACAAAGGTTTACTTTTGAAGTTTGGGGACGTAATTAAAGTGGAAATAGACTTCTGATTCATAATGCTCTTATAATTTCCTCTTTGCAGACTTAGATTTCTGGCGAGCCTCTGGCATTGTCCTGAGGCAGTCTCAAGGTGAGGAAAGACGAGGTACACAGTGTGCTCTACTCATAGCTCAAATTTGGCAACTGAGATTTTTTTCCTTAATTACATGCAATTACATATAATTTTTAAATAAACTTTTTATTTTAGAAAAGTTTTAGATTTACAGAAAAATTGTGAATATAGTCCAGAGGAACCATAGACCCTCAATCTTGTTTCCTGTATCATTAACATCTTAACATTCCTATGGTACATTTGTCCCAATTAATGAACCAATATCGATATATTATTATTAACTAATGTCAATATTTTATTCAGATTTCTTTAGTTTTCACCTAAAGTCCCTTTTCTGTTCTAGGATATCACATTTACATTTAGTCACTATATCACCTTAGGCTTCTTGTTACTGTGACAATTTCTCAGGGATACCCTTATTTTTTTTGCACATCTTTGCAGTTTTGAGGAATGCCCATCAGGTATTTTGTTTGAATGTCCCTCAAATGAGATATGCTTGCTGTTTTTCTCATGCTTATGGGATTATGGGGTTATGGATTTTTAGGAGCAAGACAACAAAAGAAAATGTCATTCTCATCACATCATATGAAGGGTACATACTATCAACATGACTTATCACTGTGCATGTTAATCTTGATCACCCGGCTGAGGTAGTATTTTTCAGGTTTCCCCACTGTAAAATTACTCCCCCTTTTACTCTCTTCTTTGCAAGGAAAGTACGATGCACAGCTCACACTTA
The DNA here is from genome assembly GCF_041296235.1 of Equus asinus. Taxonomy (NCBI): domain Eukaryota; kingdom Metazoa; phylum Chordata; class Mammalia; order Perissodactyla; family Equidae; genus Equus; species Equus asinus. Next base: position 43,612,777 of record NC_091792.1, read on the forward strand.
ACCGAGTTATGCTCCCCTTCTTTCAGGGTGGAGTATCCACACAAATTATTTGGCTTTCTTCTGCATGGGAAATTTGTCTATCCTCTTCATTTATTTATTTATTCAATCATTTATTTACATCAATGTAGACTCATGGATATTAGTTTAAACATTGGATTTGATATACGTATTTTTTAAGTCACTTCTACTTCAGGCAATTTGAATCTATTAGAAACCATATTTTTCAACTAAAAAAATACAGTGAAATATCAAAAGCTTTCAACATTGTCCACGGTTTGATCTGTATCAGAAACCTGGTAGAAAGCTTCACTATAAAAGAAAAAACAACTTGCATTAAAAATTTCTTTAAAAACAAGATCCATCTTATGTAGTTTGTATAAATTCTTTCTTAAATTATTCCAGAGAGTATTAATAACATAAATAACTATACAGAAATTGGTTCAAAATTCTAGCACCAATGACTCTTACTTTAATTAGTGACGATGTTATCTAACAAATGAAAAATCAAGTATTAAAACAGATAAAAATATACTTCCATAAGAATACTGGACATCTATAAGTTTAAAGTTCTCAACAAATGTAATACTCAAAAAAAGAATAAAATAGAAAACAATACTTTATCTGCTAACAGTTAGAGAGATAATTATTGGGAAGCCACCCTCCCAGCTTCCTGAAGTGGTAACATAAGGCAAAATTTATTAGCAGTCATATTACTTTCGCACGTACACATAATACATCCATATTACTTAAGGTAGCTTTTAGAAGATATTAGCAATTCAGTCTAATTCAATAATTTCCAAGTTGAAGTATTAAAGGGCACTTTATTGACATTTGAATAGTGGATTAGCATTATGTGTTTCCATTTGTAAGAAGTTCAAGAAAAAGCAAAAATAACCTATAGTAATTAGAGGCAAAATAGTGGTTACAGTGGAGATAAGTATTGACTGATTTGGTGTACACATGAACAATTTACCAAGCTGGAGACTTCAGATTAACACACTTTTACACTTCGTTTCATGTATTTATTCTCTTCATTGAAAACACAGAGTGGCACCACATCCCCAAATCCATCATCACAGCTATTTCATGGTGCACATGGACCCTAAAAATGGCATGTGACCTGGAAATGTTAATAACATTCATTGTCTTTACCATTTTCATGAATTGGCTCAAATTTGTGGGACTATATGTTCAGAAGCCTTTTTTCTTCAACTCACAGTAACTGACTGAGGGCCTAGATTATACAGTGTTTCCCATATGCCTAGTTTGCTTCTGGCATCTCTGCTAATAATCTCATCAGGTTGACAAAAATATACCATATTAGAAATTATTTTTTGTTTGGGGCACATAGGATTTTTAGGTAAACCAGTCAGAGGAAAGTAAACGCTTTGACAAACACAAACTCATCTGGTTTTCCATAAAAACTGTTCAATGATTATCATCTTCCTAGTAGGCACTTAATTATCTATGTTTTCTTCATGTAAAAAAAGATGTTGCCCAAAACCTATTTTCCAGAGTTATGAGGGTATTTCTGAGTTTATATAACTTGTTGTTAGTGCCATCGAGTTGATTCCAACTCCTAGCGACCCTGGTACAGCAGAGCAGAGATCTGCCTGGTCTTTTTGCACCATCCTCTCACCTTCCAGCACTCTATCAGACAATGCCCTGCTGCTATTCATAGGGTTTTCATGCCCAGTTTTTTGGAAGTAGGTGGCCAGGTCCTTGTTCCTAGTCTGTCTTAGTCTGGAAGCTTCACTGAAACCTGTCCGCCATGGGTGAACCTGCTGGTATCTAAAATACCGACAGCACAGCTTTCAGCATCACAGCAACATGCAGCCACCACAGTATGGGTGGTGGAGTTTCCTGGCCAGGAAACAAACCTGAGCCACAGGGTTAACCAGTAAACCACCGGGGCTGGCTATTTTATATGCCACTGCATCTGATAATAGTCACTTTTGGTGGCAGTTATACTACTAAAGAGTTTAATGCAAAATGGGACTTTTAACCATGCTTTCAATTTTTTGGATAATTTTGAACATGCTTCAATTTTATATTCACTTCCAAAGAGGAAGAAAGATCAGAACTCTTTCTTTCTTGGCCATGTGAGGACACAGTGAGAAGGCTGCTGTCTACAAGCCAGGAAGACAGCTCTTACCAGGGAACTAAATCTACAGGCACCTTGGTCTTGGACTTCCAAGCCTCAAGAACTGGGAGAAATCAATTCTTGTTATTTAAGCCACTTGGTCCGTGGTATTTTGTTATGACAGCCTGAGCCAACCAAGACAACTATCAATTCTGTCCTGTCACTATGCAGTGCATCAATAAACTGATATGGATGCAGCAAACATTTTTAATAATAGAAATTAAGCCTTTACTGTAGGAAAAAAATGTACTTTTGTAATAACAATCATACTTTAACTGTATTTATGTTGCTCAGAGAATATGCATATTTGGAGTCCACCATCCTACACTATGAGAATTTACAACACAAAGAATTAGAAATAAAAATAGACCAAAAGAGATTAACAGTAAGTTTTGAAAGATTGTTCAAGAGATTAAAAAAAAAGCATGATTTGTTAAGTAACACCTGTCTTTAATATTTTTGTAATGTGAAAAATAAAATCACTTTATCTTTTTATACATTTTTCTTTTTATATTTTCTTAAACCAGCACCTAATTCTAATCATAAACTACATTTGCTTGTCTATGAGTGACACTATATAATATAAAACAAGCCAAAAATGCAAACAAAAAAAATCCAAGTATGCTTTAAGCTTGCTTTAAGAATCTGCACCTAGAGAAATGGAACATAAAGGATTAGGTGTATTTAGGTTTGTACTCTAAAATGATGAAATGAAGACTTTTTTTCTTTTTCCTTTGCATCTTTTAATTAATCTCAGTGTCTGAAGGCCTCATTTCCTTATATGTCATTTCACAAAATAAAGCTTAGCTTTAAGGCAATAAAATTTTAATAGATCAACAATAAAATATTAAGAGATTTATAGTGCATTGTCATCACATTATTCTAATTACCTACCACAGTGGGTGAAATATATTTCATTAAAGACAACTCAGTAAACAATTTAACTCTTTTAATTCTCTTCATTTGTGTAAACATAATTATTTATTTCAATCTAGAAATGCCCATTTAGAATTAAAATATTCACAAAAATGATGTCAACTGCTAATGGCGCAAGAGAAAAATTTTTAAATAGAAGCACAAGAAATAAGGCATTTTCCTTACTTTAAGTAATAAAAAGCACAAAAATTGATTGGCACTGGGAAACTATTACCACAAGAACATTAAATGAAGTAACAAATTTTAGTAGTCCTGTGATGATATCCTACTTCTGTTTCAACAAACCGTAATCTTTCGAATGACCTCTTCCATCCAGTAACTTCCTATTAATTTCTGGCTACCTAAACCTACTACACAGTTAATTACCCCCATCCAAGCCAGTTGCCTCTCAAAGGGACCTGTGCTTGACCTTACAGCTCCAACGGCCAGATAACAATCCGACAAATACAGCAGCATTATTTATAATAAGCAAAAGTTGGGAACAATCCAAATGCCCATCAACTGATGAATGGTTAAACACAATGTAGTAGAGCTACACAATGGAATATTATTGGGCCATAAAAAGGAATGAAGTACAGATACATACTACAAAATGGATGAACCTTGAAAACATTATGCTGAGGGAAAGGACTCTGCCATACAGAATCATATATTATATATGATATATAATTCCATTGATATAAAATGTCCAGAACAGGCAAATCTCTAGAGACGGAAAGTGTATCAGTATTTGCTTAGGGATGGGGAGAGGAGAGGATAAGGAGATGATAGCTAAAGGGTACCAATTTCTTTTTGGGTTGATGAAAACATTCCAAAGTTCATTGTGGTGATGGTTGTACCACTCTGAACATACTAAAAAACACTGAATTTTACACTTCAAATGGGTGAATTGTATGATATCTGAATTATATCTCAATAAAGTTGTGATAAAAAAAGAAATTTCTGTTTACACAAGTTTATCTACCTAAACATCTCCAAAGTTGGGACACACAGAACTCTTAACATTGCAAGTTTATGACCATAAAAGAAAATTCAATGGAAAAAAAAGTCAGACAAGTGAGTCAGAGACACAAACATATTTTGCACAATGTAATTTACAATTATTTGTATAATTACAATTACATATCATTCAATGAACTATTATATTGACCTGGAATAATGTTCAAGATACAAAGCCAAACAAGAAAAGAAAGATATAAAACACATTAGATGTACTATAATTTTATTTATACACATATGTATTTTTCCATAAATATCCATATACAAGTACATTCCAATATTAAAAGAGGTTATCTTTGAATGATGGAATTATGAGTGATTTTCTTTTTCTTTGTTCTTGGATATTGTCCTGTATTGAACACTGCTCCCACAAAAAGATTTGTCTAAGTCCTAAACCCCTGTACCTGTGAATGTGACCTTATACAGAAATAATGTCTTTGCAGATTCTTAAGTTAAGGGTCTCAGGATAAAGTCATCCTAGATTTAAGGTGAGCTTTAAATCTAGCGATTGATGTCCTTATAAGAGAATGGAGAGGGAAACTGGACATATAGAGACACAGGGGAAAGCCGTGTGAAGACAAAAGTAGAGACTGAAGTGATTAATCTACACGACAAAGAACACCGAAGGATTGCCAGAGATGCCAGAGACTAGGAGAGAGGCGTGGAACAGACTCTCCCTCACAGCCTCCAGAAGGAAGCAATCCTGCCAACACTTTGATTCCAGATTTCTGGCCTTTTGAACTGTGAGACAAATAAACTTCCATTTTTTCTGCCTCCCAGTATGTGGTAATTTGTTACCACAGCCCTAAGAGACTAATACAGTTGTATTTTATAATTTTTAACTTTTAAAAATTTTGAAATGATTAACGACTCATAAAGTTGCAAAAATAGTACTCAGCGTCTCTTCAACCCTTCACTCCCTCAGCTTTCCTCAATGGTGACATCTCATATAATTACAGTACAATATTAAAACCAGGACATTAGCATGGGAACAACACTGTTAACTAGCCTGCAGCCCTTATTCAGTTTTCCACATGCACTCATTTTTGCACGTGTGTGTGTGTGTGTTAATTCTGTATAATCTGATCCCATGTATAGATTCTTCTAACTACCACCATGGTCACATGTTCCTTTACCGCCAAGGAATTCTCTCATGTGACTCCATTACAGTCACACTCTCCACCCTTGTCCTGTTGTTTGGCAACCACTAATCTGTTTTATCTCTACAGCTGGTCATTTAGAGGACAGTAAATGGAATCAGACACTATGTAGCCTTTCAAAATTAGCTATTTTCATTTGGCATAATGCCCTTAAGATCCATCCAAGTTGCTGCACCTATCAATAGTTTCTTTTTTATGGCTGAGCAATATTCCACTGTACAGATGTACCAGAATTTATTTACCCATTCACTCAGTGAAAGACAATTAGGTTGTTTCCAGTTTGTGGCTATCACAAATAAAGCTGCTATGAAAATCCATATATAGATTTTTTGTGAGAATATAGCTTTCATTTATCTGGAATAAACACCCAAGACTGCAATTTCTGGATCACAGAATATTTTTAGTTTTATAAGAAACTGCCAAACTATTTCCCAGAGTGTCTGCAGCATTTTACATTCCCTCGGCATTACCACACCTCCTAATATCATCACATTGGCGGCTGGGACTTCAACTAGGACTCTGAGGACACAAAAATTTAGTCCATAACAGCTAAAAAGAGGTAGAGATGAGAAATGATGTCAATTCTGTGTGATTCCAGAATTAATCTCTCAGCATAATGCAGGTATAATTATCCTAAATGGACATTTAAATAGTGGAGTGGTAAAACAGAGGAGATAGTCAAAAATAAGTCCACATAGTTCACGTACTTGCATTGGTAAGTAAAAGTTCTATTTCCTACGTGTAGATTAAGTTTACGATTTATACATGATAGTATGATGACTGGAAAATTAACTAGTTATAATTAAGCAACAAATATCTGTATTCTTTGGCAGAAATTAAATGGTTTTGGACCAAGGTTTCATTATGAAAAAAGAAGGAGAAGAGTCTGGATTTAAGGGACTAACGAGAGTTTTGCTAGGATTTAGAGAAAATAAAGAAGGAAACAGAGAGTGAATTTATTTTAGAACTTGGAAATTTCCTTTTCTGGAGGTCAGGAAAAGGAATTCTAGGATGAGAATAGGGCATTCAATTATTAGCAAGCTGGATAGAAAAATCAGGCTTGAACAAGGGAAACCCAAAGGATATCACCAAAAGTGAAAATAGCTGGACTCTTTATATATTTCACTTGGCTGAGATCATCATTTGAGAAATAAGCTGGTACACTGAATCTGCTACATCTAAGAACTCAGTCCTGCGTACACAGCAGACGCTCAACGCTCAAATGTTTGTTAACCTAAGCCTTTTAGTATCTGCAAGTGATTACCGCACTCATGGCAAATGTCCTTCAAACATCCCTTCCTCCCTCCCTCCCTCCTTCCATTCCTTCTTTCTTTCTGATAGGTGAGGAAATAATATGGAGAAATATGTGTCTACGGCAGTCACAAAAGTATCCCTAAATTCTGATAATTAACAGAATTCTCAAAGCTTACCATGAATGGAGTTGGCTTCATTTGTCAATTTCAATAAGATTACATGATTTTAATAAGATGAATTAATCATAATCTTAAAGGGAAAAAAGAGGCAAACTCAAGAAGTATGTAAGTATATTGTCAATATTACATGAATATTTAAATTTCTATCTACCTTGGAGGTGGTCAAATCTCAGATGTCCTACACAGTAGTATGCCACATAGTTTGCACATAATTTTTTTTTAAAATTATAGACTATAAAATTTAAAAAATGCTGAAATAGCTAGAGGTGTAAAATAAACCTCCAAGGTATTTTTCCCTTCATTTTTATGAAGATAGTCTTCTGAGACACAACCCACGACCATTCTTACATTTGGGACGCAGGCTTCCAGTTGGGAAGTTGCCTCCCATGATCCACTAACAGAGAAACCTAGATGTAAAGTTTGGGTTAAAAAAATCTGCCTTTCAAAAGCTAGTCTCCTTTGTGTCCCCTTTTCTTCAAAGAGTAAACAAATCCTGAAAGATTTCTTATATGCCACTTACATACATATATGATATGTAAGTGGCACCAACTACCATTTACATATCAAAACATTTCCCAGTTCTAGTTCCTACTCCTTCCTTCAGCTGGGTAGCCAGCCATCTAGACCTCATGGGTCAGTAATTTGTTTGTAACAGGTTGAATGAAATATACTTCATACCCATACAGTTCACCCATTTGAAGTGCATAATTCAATGGTCTTTGTAAATATACACAGTTGTGCAACTCAATATGTTTTTTAACTAATTAATTTGGTATTAGTATGGAGTGATGTCATTTTGGTTTATCCTTTTAAAAGTACCATTTACTCCTATCATCACTTCATAAAATATTGATCAGCAAGCTCTCAGAATACCATCCTTCCCAAAAAGGAGACATAATCAAATAGTCAATGCCTGTATACAACCAACATATAAAACTACCTTCCAACTTTTTTAATTGAGGTATAATTGACATACAACACTATACTAGTTTCAAGCATATAACATAATGATCCGATACTTGTACATACTACAAAATGATCACCCACAATGAGTCTAGTTAACATCTGTCACCAGACATGGCTACAGAATTGGCCTTTTCTTGTGATGCAAACTTTTAAGATCTATTCTCTTGGCAACTTTCAAATATGCAATACAGTGTTATTAACGATAGTCACCACACTGTACATTACATCCTCATGACCTATTTATTTTATAACTGGAGTTTGTACCTTTTGACTCCTTTTGCCCATTTTGCCCACCCTCTACCCCCATCTAATTTAAAAACTTTAATTTGAACATACGAACTTTATCGAAAGTGAGCTGAAACGGGCTGAAGACTGGAGAAGCTCAAGAGGCCTGCTGTCCTGTGCCTCCTCTGTGCTTCCATAAGAGCCAGGCATACCAAATCCTCACGCTTACTACACTAGGTAACAATTACAGACGCACAAGAAAACTGTCAAATTCTCTCTCCACACCCAGAGTGAAACATAAGCGTATAGTAGAGAGTCTAGTAAATATAATTTGAAAAGCACTTTTAAATCACCTTAGTGCTGTCATACTTGTATACTAATTAGGCTAAAATTTAAATATAAGGTAAAAAGTTCTACTTAGGCCTTGGGTCTGGTCTCTCCCTTACATATTACAAAATAGATATGGGAAAAAAAAGGAATCTACTAAATGGGATTGTAAAAGTAAGATCTTCAAAATATTTACTTTCCAAATCTTTAATCAGTTAATCCAATTTTAACTGACTAAATTTACATGAGTTATTTTCAATAGAATATTTTGCTTATATGTAGAGTTTTTAGCTTTCAAACTTTCAGAATGTTAAAAAATAATTCTGCATGAACTATAAATAATCCTTTTTTGTTCTCATTAGTTTCTCAAGTAGATCCATACTTCAAATCACTTGTCTGTTCCAACTTTAGAAGAGCTAATTTGTTTCAAATCTAATTAAACTCCACTAGGGAGAAAAAAAATGCTTTTTAAATTTTAGAATCACGCTTAAGTGCGTTTAGTTTTAAATACTCATCTACATTACAAAGTGGACATTGCTTAAATCAAATGCTTCTATCACATCATCTTTAAGTCATAATTGCACACACTTCATTATTTTTTTGTCTTAGAGGTAATTTTTAAATTTGATGACTCTTAAACTTATGTTTCTCCTTAGAAATAACTATTCTTGGGGAATTTACTCATAATTATTTTAATATTGAGGCTATGCAACAAATAAGGAGTTTTTCCATTTGGGAAAAATAAAGGAGAAAACAGGAATTAGAAAATCATATTTATAGACTATGTTCCTTAGTTTCTACACTAAGGTAGAGTATTTCTACACTAATTTATTATAGTGAACAGTCCTGGAAAGGCAAAATTCATGAAGGTATCAAAAAAGATATTACTAAATTTCCTAAAAGAAGTTTCTCCGAATGTACATTTTATTATGGTTTCTGGTATTAATTAAGTTGTATGGTAATAAAGTTACTGCCAACATGTAGTGATTTTACAACATGACTAAGTATGAATATGTTTCCAATGCTACTTATTAAGTGTCTTCTTTTCAGACCTATAAAATTGTTCACTTGTTTCCAAATATAACATTCAATCTGATACAGACAATACAAGTTTGTAAATGAAGAATGTAAAGTATTCAGTTTAAAAATTGTTTATATCAAGAAAAATAAATAAATAAATAAATAAATAAAATAAAATAAATTGTTTATATCAGCATATCTGAAAAAGGCAAAGCAAAGCATTATCTTTTAAAGCAGGCCTGCGTTACAAATTGTATTTTCTCACGAATCTCATTACAAATTAAAAAGAAAAAACAATTCAATACTGAAAAATACATTAGCTTCTTTCTACATACATGTAATCCCTAACTTTCGTAAATGACCCCCAAATTTCATAATCTTAATGTAAGTAGAGAATTTGTTGGTATAAAAAATAGAGCATCCATTTTCTTATTTAAAAGTTATTCTTAAATAAACAACTTATTTAAACGTTTTCTGGGGGCTGGCCCAGTGGCACAGCGGTTAAGTGCAGACTTTCCACATTGGTGGCCTGGGGCTCGCCAGTTCAGATCCCGGGTGTGGACATGGCGCTGCTTAGCAAGGCATCCTGTGGCAGGCGTTCCACATATAAAGTAGAGGAAGATGGGTATGGATGTTAGCTCAGGGCCAGTCTTCCTCAGCAAAAAGAGGAGGCTTGGCAGCATATATTAGCTCAGGGCTAATCTTCCTCAAAAAAAATAAATAAATAAATAAAAAGCTGTTTTTAAAAAAGAAAAAGTTTTCTGAAACTCCCAATTGAAGAGGGAGAGTTATTCCAGGGAAGGAAACAGCCCAAGCGACAGTCTAGTTCAATTTGTCTTCATAAGCATCCTGTTCTATTCTATTCCTTTTCATCATCCTCTTTCCCCAAGATCTTGCTCATCAGACTGTAAAGCACCCTCAAGCAGCTGGCTAACTGGGCCTATCCTCTGGGAGGAAGCAGAGGATGAGAAGAGAAGCTGAAGACCAGGAAGAAGGCTCCCCAGGATGTGTCACTAGCCTCTCTGTGGATAAAGTGCACAGGGAAGCCACCTTTGTCTGAAGCAGGTTACTGCAGTCATTTGAATACTGACAGGACAGTATTAATTTGGACACAGTTACCTGTGTAACTGGAATTTCAAAATATCTTAGCTCTCTAAAAACAGAACTGTTCTAAGGTCAACTTCCCTGTTTTGAATTTTTAATACATCTAAGAAATGCATTACATAGGAAAGTAGGCCACTGCCTGAACATTGTCTCATTTAGTCCCTTTAACAATTCTGTGAGGTCAATACTATTATCATCATTTCTACAGATGGAAACCATTGAGGCTATAGCCCAAATAATTAAAGATGGTAGACAGAGGTTTGAAAACAGGAGTCTGGCTCCAAATTCTATACTCCCTCCAAATTTCTGCATTACCTCAAGAAAAATGTCTTCAGTTTCAAGATAATTCTTAAGCTAGCTTAAATCAGCAGACTTCCCCAGTGAAAAGAAAAATCAAATGTTTGAGAAAGTGTTTGTATTTTGAGAGTATATAAATTCAGCTTTAGAAAAGCTTAAAAGGAAGGGCAAACTCACACACACTCAAAAACCCATAGTTTGTCCCATGGGTGGGGTACAGTTCTGCCTAAGAATTTGCTCTGGCTCAACTTAAATGAAAACTGTAATTGCAAACCTTTTTCTACTTTTTTCTGGTTCTAAAAGTGTATGGTCTGGTAGATGGTTCTTTTGTTTGGGAAAATATAATGAACTCTGTTGTATATACCAAGGTATGTTGGAACCTACTGGTTAGAGACTGAAAGTTGTATTCCTCTGTATAACAAAATATTGTAGCTTTTGGGACACAGAAGTAGAGATGGAAGATGGATTGCAATAGAGAATGGACCCCTCCAATAAGTACACGACTAGAAGCTGGGCCTAAGGAATAAGACAACCAATGATAGCCTCCATGAGAGGAGAAGTCAAGAAATTTTAAGATTTCTAAGCAATTTTAAGTTGTTTCCTTTTCATACCATGCTGAGTTGGCCTTCCTTATTTATCCCCAAGACAGCAATTAAAGGCTGTAGTATATGACAACTTTGAGTTAGTAAAGAAGAAAGAAGCTCCCCATATGTGGAGGAAAGCTACAGAACACAGGATGGCAAGGAGAGAAGGAGTGGCGATCAAGAATCCAATTAAATTATAACCAGGTATTCAGAGCAATAGATAACCAGAAAATAAGTACTCATAGCTTAGTCTCAAAAATACTGAAAATGGTGCTGAACATCTCATAATAAATGGGATGGGGTATTTCTGAGTGTTAAGGGAAATGTGATCCTAGAAGTCTGAAGAAATTTGGTGGGTAGGTATGAATTTTCAAAAAGAAGGGAGGAAATGAGGGGAGGAGGGAAGAGAATGAGGGTGGGGGAGGGATGAAAGAAGGAAGAAAGAAAGAAAAAGGAAGGAAAGAAGGAAAACGGAAAGAAGGAAGGAAAAGCAACACTGAACCAGAAATTTCTTTCCCTTAGTGATCAAGCCAAGAGGCAGACAGACATTTCCAATGTGATGCCTGAATTTTTAAATTTACACTGACAATCTAAACTGAGTAATTACCTCTATGATCAAAGATCATGGAATATTAGAGTTAGAAGAGTCTTCAGAGTTCATCTAGTTCAATTCCCCCATTTACAAAGGGGAAAGCGATTTCCAAAGAAGTGAAGGACCAGCCAAGTCAAAGCTCTTTACTGACAATCCTCCTGATTCCTATGCCAATGTTCTTTTCTCTCTCTCTACTATTCATTTTTGGAAGCATATCACAAAAAAAAATTTTTTTTTTTTTTAAAGATTTTATTTTTTCCTTTTTCTCCCCAAAGCCCCCCCGGTACATAGTTGTGTATTCTTCGTTGTGGGTTCCTCTAGTTGTGGCATGTGGGATGCTGCCTCAGCGTGGTCTGACGAGCAGTGCCATGTCCGCGCCCAGGATTCGAACCGACGAAACACTGGGCCGCCTGCAGCGGAGCGCGCGAACTTAACCACTCGGCCACGGGGCCAGCCCCACAAAAAAAAATTTTTAACTTAGGAAAAACACTCTCAACTTACTGCTCACAAGCCTGTTAGGGAACTCTGTTATCAAAAGAAATACAGATAGCTATTTCTACTGATTTGAATTTCCTTGGTTGATATTTCTAATTTTTCTCTGACACATAAGCTGTCACCTCAGAATTCTTCCTTCCCCAGCAACTCTCTTTATACTTCTCATTCACACACACACACACACACACCCCTTTATACTCCCAGCACAGTGATTATTACAATTGCCAATTGATGCAATAAGCTGCTAATTGTGCTAATAATAAGTACGGAGACAATTGTGATGAATATGGCCCAGCTCCAGCCCTCATGGGGCCTCAGCCTAGTGGGAAACCAAAAAAAAATCAGAGTAACAAAGGCTATTTAAAAATATATTATAAGGGGCCCAACGGGTTGTATCTATCTCACAAAGATTCATCCTTTTGAATGAATTTTAAAGGACAGAATCTTTGGTTTCACCTATAATCTGGAAAATTTATTCATTTATTGATTCGGTGCCTAACATATCCAAATAATATAGTAGGCATTGAGAACACAACACTGAACAAAATGTCCCCAGGTCTGTTCTTCTAGAAATTTCAACATAACTAGAAATATTTAAACGTAGCACATAATTAAGACACGGCATAATAAGCGTTACTATGTCAGCACGAGGAGGGGCAGAGGCTAGTATGATAAAATGGCATGAACCTCAAAAGTCTAATAGTTTTCAATCAAGTAGGAAGTGTCCTTGCGCCTTGATGACTATGACACTGTGGCTCTATGATTAGATGCAGAGGTGTGCGAGACTGAATTGTAATAGAGGTGAACCAGTCAATGCAAGACGGTGAAGGGAATATTCACAGAAGAGGATGAAAATCCTCAGGGAACGGTTTTGTGGGGGGTGTGTTCCACACGGGCCAGTGACAAAATCTGGGAGGAAAAGGAACATTGAGAAGTTGGATCGAGACTTCAGGAAGAACAAGGGAGAATGAATGAGAGTGTGAAGAAGGACACAGCATAGTCATTCTGGCAATGAGAAAAATGCCAAGCAATTCCATTCACCCCAACTACGACTGCCCTTGTACAAGTCATCACTTTCTCTTCCCTAAATTACTCAGTGGCTTCCTAACCACGAACTCTACCCTCTGTTTTTATTCTTGCCTACCCATTGTCTATTTTCCACACAGAAGCCAGATGATTTTTTCAAACATAAATCAGATCATCTTATTTCCTGTAAAACTCTCCAGAGGTTTCTTATCACTCTTAGCATATAAGCCAAATCCATTATCATTATCTGCAAAGCTGTCCTACATGATGTGGCCCTGTGCCAATCTTCCCAATTCGTCTGTTTGCCCCTCATTGGATCCCCTGCAGCCACACAGGCCTTCTTGCTGCTCCTTTAACAGATCAGGTTGGTCCCCACTCAGGTCTTTATACTTCCCGTTTGCTCCGCCTAGAAGCCCTTGCCTTTGGTTTTGGTAGGGCCGCTTCCTTTTCATCATACATGTCTCCATCCAACTGCGACATCCTCCCCTGCCCATCATGTGTAAACACATCCTTCTCCCCTATTCCTCTCCCATCCACCTCTAATCCTCTCTGTTTCCTTCATCTTGCTTTATTTTATTCACAGCAGCTAGCATTATCTAAAGGTGTATTTTTCTTTTTCTTTCGTGTGTGGCGTCTTTATGTTTATCATCTTTCTGCTGCACTAGAATGTAAGGTCTTGAAGGGACTTTGCCTATGGTATTCACCTTTCTATCACAAGGGCCAAGAACAATGCCTAGCATAGAGCAGACACTCAAAAAATACATATATTTGTTTAACCATTAAAGATATTAAAGATTGAGTGTGAGGAACTAAGAAAGGGAAAAGCTTAGGGGAAGACAACCTAAATAGGATGGGACAGGCAGGTCAGAAAGGCTTGCCAAAACAGTGACACATAAGATGAAACCTAAAAAGATAAATGCAAGACAACATAATGAGTGGAAGTTCAGGGGGCAAATGGAGTATTAGAATACAAGAGGAGAAAAACTGTAATAGCCTCAGCTTGAAATTAAAGCCCATGAGAAAGCAAGTACAGCATCGATACTCGCAAGCAAATGAGGAGGACACCTTGATGACAAGGTCCATCCTGAGACTACGAAAGCAAGGACAGTGAAATCAGCCACAGCAATATTCAGATCATCAACTGAGAAGCTGAAAACACTAGGTCCTCGTGCTTAAGCAAGTGTCTGGCACATAACAGAAGTTCAATAAATTGCTATTAAATAGACTAGCAAACCAGTTCATCATTATTACAAGAGACGTGGCTCAACTATAAAACCATACAATATCGACACTAAAGGAGTCTTCTTAGTCATCTAATCATTTCTTTAAATCCCTTGCCATTTTCCAACCATCTACTGAGCATCCACTATGTGCCAAGCACAACACTGAAGATACAGTTAATACTCTGTTAACACTTCATTCTCCTGGGAAATTGCTATAGACTGCTAGCTCCTCTTTCCACTCTTAGAACAAGTATTAAAAGTAGCCTTCTGGAAATAGTGCCTTTTGATTTCTAATATAACAACTAGTCCTAATGTTAGGAATTTCAGGCCTTTCAGGAGGGGAAGGTGGAGCAGAGCAAAGCCGTGGTAAGGAGATTCGTGGGCAAGTAGACACCTGCAGGCCTCTCGAGCCATAGCATGTAGGCATACACAACCTTCTGAAATGAAATATGTATAGAAGACAATGAAAGTATCTAATAAGAGAAACAATATATGACAAATAACGAATTCATTCTAATGACTTACCAGGGACTGGTCCAGTGGCGTACTGGTTAATTTTGCACACTGCCCTTCAGTGGCCCTGGGTTTGCAGGTTCGGATCCCTGGTGCAGACCTACACACTGCTCATCAAGTCACACTGTGGCAGCATCCCACACACAAAATAGAGGAAGAGTGGCATAGATGTTAGCTCAGGGCCAATCTTCCTCACAAAAAAACCCAAAAAACAAAAACCCTCATCTCTCCTAGGTGACTTTTAAGCTTTAAAGTTGCCACCCCAATGTAGCTTTCCATTAGAACTCTCTGGAATGACAGAAATATCTGGGGGGCCAGCCTCGTGGCCGGGTGGTTAAGTTTGCACACTCTGCTTCAGTGGCCCAGGGTTTGCTGGTTCAGATCCTAGGCACGGACCTATGCACGGCTCACCAGGCCATGCTGTGGCAGCATCCCACATATAATAACTAGAAGGACACACAACTAGGATATACAACTATGTACTAGGGCTTTGGGGAGGAAAAAAAGAGGAAGATTCGCATCTTCCTGAGGAAAAAAAAAAGGAAAGAAAGAAAGAAAAAGAAGCAAATAGGAGCTCGGCCCACATGTTTAAGAAAGAAAATGAAATATCTGCATTCTCCAACACCGTAGCCATTAGCCACATTGACTTGAAAGTGACTACAGCAACTAAGAAAATGAATTTTCAAAAATTTTTAGCTTAATTTAAATTTTATTCAATTTTAACTCATTTAAACTTACATAGCCACAGGTGGCTAGTGGCGATCGTGTTGGACAGCACAATTAGCCATTGCTACAGTTCTAGCACTCATTAATAGAAGCTGGTATGTCAGAAATGATATTGCCTCTTTCTCTCCCAGTAACTCTGAAATGAAAATTTCCCCCAACCCAGAATGACAGTTAAAAGAGAATATTATTTCTAAAGGATTAATCAACATTATGACTGAAGTCCCCCTATTCCACTCATAAATGTATTAGCTGTTTGACTTTCAATAATTCTTTTAATGTCTCTGGATCTCAGCTGCCTCATCAGTAAAATAAATAATTGTGAGTTAGTGAACCATTTGATACCTTAAGATCTTTCCTATCTCTAATATATATGATTTAAATCATTACACTTCACACTTTAAAAGGGTTATTCTTTTTATATAACTAACATGCCTAAGATGTCATTGACTTTAAGACACACCATCGATTTAATAACAGCTATGAAGGAAAAAGAGAGAGGACATTAAATGTATTCCAACTGTAAGATATATTACAACTTCAGCAATGGAAAATTGTTAAAAAATGAGCATCTTAGAGTCAGGGAAATACAAATGTTCAATGGAGGTGTAATAAATTATTATAATACCATCAATCGGTTTTATTTTTCTTAGTAACTTAATCACATGGTATTCTTATAATAAAAATGCACAGGGGCTGGCCCCGTGGGCAAATGGCTGAAGTTCCACATGCTCCACTTTGGTGGCCCAGGTTCATGGGTTTGGACCCCAGGTATGGACCTGCTCCACTCCTCAGCCATGCTTTGGAGGCATCTCACATACAAAGTAGAGGAAGACTGGCACACATGTTAGCTCAGGGACAATCTGCCTCAGGGAAAAAAAAAAGAGGAAGACTGGCAATGGATGTTAGCTCAGGGCAAATCTTCCTCACCAAAAACAAAAAAGGAAAGTACAGAAACATATTAACTCCACGCCAACAATGTCCAATAAAAATAATAAATAATGTACACAATAAATATATAAAATGGGTAAGTGGTAATGTCTCCCACAGCAAGGCCTACCCATTTTATTTTTCTTAATAATGGCTTAAGTTGAAGACAGTCCAGAAGAATGGCATTTGTTAATGAAGAAGTGTCATAGTGAGCTTTGAATTTCCTAGCTTTTTACACACAGAAGCCCCTCAAGGTGGCTTACAGACTGTAGTAATATTCTACATTAGACATAAAATTCCAGGCCATTGTTGCCTGTTTTGACTTTGTAAAACCTTTGTTTAAAATATCCCAATATATACTATTTTGTTGTTTTTTGAAATAATTCATCTGGCTGAAAGAATTACAGAGTAATTCATTTTTTCCTTATATAAAATTTAAATTTATGGGGAAAATTAACATATATTCATAAAAAGATATAATTATTAATTCATTATGTCTATGTCTCACATTCTCCCACAATTATAGTATACTATTAAAAAGGCTAGACCTGGTTATATACCAGCTAGACCTAAATGAAGATTATTTTAAATCTGTGAATCAAACTCAATGCTCTATGAGTCTTAAAAAAATAGCTAAGCAAACCAGCTCAAAAATAATAAAGAGAAAATAACCACACTATTCAATTTTATTCAATGAATAGACTTAGAAAATCGGGACTTGATGTGGTTACTAATTATTTTTAAATACATTTAATTACTAGCATTGAAGGCAAATACTGCAGAAAGCAATTAATTTGTAAATAAACAAAGAAGTAGTTTCAAAGAAAACTCAAAAGGCATTTTCTTGCAGCCATCTTTTTAAATGAAATATAAAAGCAAAGATTCTTTTGCTGAATTCCATTCAACGTCATTAGAATGACCAACAATTGCTACTAGTTTCTTTTAAAATAACCTATATAATTCTCAAAAAGGGATCATGCAACACATAAAACCTCACTCCAACAGAGATAATGTCTAATCAGTCAGCAAGTATTTATTCATCATGTACTAAGACATGCATGTGGAGGGTGTGGTCAGAGAGACCAATGGGAAGACAGATGCTATGTCACGGGGGAGGGAAAATGAAAGAAAAAATGTGCAGTTGAGAATCATGATGCTTATTCCTAAAAAGAAATTTCACATCCCCCATGCCTAGCTACATCAGTTGAAATATTATTCTTTCAAGGATCTGCTTAATATGCCACCCAGCCAAGCAGTCTAGCCTAAAATGCACAGAAGAGCCACTCAATAAGTGTTGGCCAAATGAATAGCCAGGTTTTTTTCTCTCTGCAAAGCTGGTACATATATAAGTTCAAAATTTCATTAGCATGCAGTCAAGTATCTATTCATGAGGAGCTGAACTGTTTTACCCTACAATTTGCATTCTTGAAATTGGGCCCTTTCTTTCTGTGTAACATCACTACCCACTTCTTCATCAATCATTTACTGAGTACCTGTAATACGTAAGGCATTCTTTTAGTTGCTAGGTTTACTGAGAGGTTGGTATACATCTAGTTCTGATGTCTGTCTCATCCCAAACTTGCATATTTATCTATCTGCAATATCTAATAGGCATCTTAATTTTAATATGACTAAACAAACTCTTCATTTTGTTCGCAATGTACTTCTCCTCTAGTCGTCTTCTTTCTTAGTAAAAGGCGCCACTGCCACCACCATATACAGAGTTGCTAATGAAGAAAGCTGATAGTTCTGAAAATTCAACAGGAAGAAAAAAATTTTTTTAGTAAATTTCATCTAAAGTAACAAGAAAAATATCAAACAGTGACACGTGCTATGCAGAAAATTATAATGCTAGAATATGGTAGAAACTGGATGGATCTGCTGTTGGTCACAGAAAGTGTCTCAGTTTTGATTCCCCCAGAAGTAGACCTTGGGACAAGGATTTACGTGCAAAAAGTTTATTTGCGAGGTAGAAGAATCATCAGTAGAAGCGGGGGAACTGAGGCAAGGAAATCAAGTAGCCAGGACAGGGTTCCTCACCAGGACAGCTACCACTGTGAGCAACTTAATCCCACTGTGTAAATTCTGGGATCCAGTGAACGGACACACGATTCTGAGTTTCCCATCTGAGGGGTGGGGAGTTGGGGTATTTATACACCAAATCCTATCAGTCATTGGTTGAGAGCTGACGGGGAGAGAGAATCAATTCCCAGGCCTCCCATCCTTCTGGGCAGCAAAGGGAGACTCACTGAGGGGAGAGATAGCATGCAGGCAATGAAATGCAGGTGGCAGCAGCGGTGCAGTGAAGCAGGCAGGGCAGAGCATAAGCGTGGGCTGCCGGAAGGCTCATGGAAGAGGAGAGACATTTATGCTGGAATCTAAATGGAAAAAAGGATCCAGGGTAAAGGATTTCCAGACAGAAAGAATTGCTAGAACAGGGTCAAGCTTGGTGTGCTGGATGGACCGTATAGAGCAAAGGGGAAGACCAGTATCAAATCAGATCACAAAGGGCTCTGGAAGCCACAGCAAAATGCCCAGTGTTTATTCTAATTGTGCTGGAAGGTGGAAGCACAGGCTCCACAGGACATTATTTGCAATTTTAAAAGATTACTCTGGTGCAAATGAATAGTGGGGGTATGAATGGAAGCAAGAAATTCAGGACCCTGTGGCAGTGGACTAGTGGTGGTGGCAGCAGATAGGAAGAAAGCTGACTTGCTGATGAGGTGGATGTGTAAAAAGGGGTAGGGGAGAGGAAGAATCAAGAATCCTTCATACTTTCTTCCTTGGCAACTCTATGGCGGCGGCAGTGATACCTTTTAAGAAGAAGGAAGAAGACTAGGGGAAAAGTACATTTGTGAAAAAAAATGAAGAGTTTGCTTTAGTCATGTTAATGTTAAGATGCCTATTAGATATCTGCAGATAGATAAACATACACGTTTGGAATCAGAGAAACATAAGAACTAGAAAGAGATATAAAGGAGTCATCTACATATTTTTAGCATCTGAAGGCAAGAGATTAGATGATGTGACCTAGGGACAGTATTATATATAAAGAAGAAACAGGCTCCAAAGACAGACTTTTATATTGCAAATAATAAATTTATGTCAATAATCTTTTACTGTATCACAGCAAAATGTACCTCAGTAATCACAGTCAACTCATTCTTTCATTCATTCAGCCAATATTTATTAAACAAATAAAACAGACTCATGGTATTATGGTGAGAGCTGTAGGAAATCAAAGATATACCATATATTGGTCCTCATTTTTAAGGGCAAAGGGTCTACAAACCCTTAAAGATGAAAGATTGACCATGGTATTGTTCTAAGAGAGATACAGAAGAAGGACCATAGAAACGCAGGAGAAAGAGATTATTTCCACCTGGCAAAATCATAAGAGGTTTTGAGTGGAAAATAGCATTTAAGCTGGGGCTTAGAGCCTTTTCAAATTTGTCGAATTTGCCCTGTAAATACGTAGGAAGTGGACGCATTTCAAGAGTCAGAGACTTAAAGAACAAAAGCACAGAGACAGGACATTGGAGGGAGTATAATTCTGGAGTTCATTAAATGGTTCAATTTGCTAGATGATAAAATATGTGAATAGGAGAGGTGCTGAATATTCCTAGAATACCAGATTCATCAAATAGATCTCTAAAATATTCCATGTAAGGAAATGACTCACTTTCTACGGTGCCAAATACGTATTTGGTTGGGTTTAAGGAAAAGTTTTAAAAGTCATAATTTCATTCCACTTCCATTTTATAGAATATCATTTTCCACTGTACTAATGTACTATGTATGAGCAATCATTATGCACTTAGAAATTCACTTCTCACTTATATATTGTCCATTTGGTTTTATTTTTCCACATTGTAGATCATTTAACAGCACCCTTTCCATCTATGAATCTACCCAATCTTATTGTTAAAGCCTGAACACGCACACATCATATTTGGATCTGATGGGAAAGATGAATGAGTTCCGAATGGCCAATGGAGGGGATAGGCAAGTGCATGGACCACAAAGAAAGATTTCACCCCATTCCATGCTCTCCACTCATCTCTTCAGACAAACTTCCTTTTAAATCCATCAGTGTAGTTCCTTTTCGCCATTCTTTAAGAGACTATAAGACACATCCTTTTATGGTAGACTTTAAGAACTTCTGAGTACACAGCTCCTAAAGAACAGAATTTAGCCATAAAGGACTTTCAGAAAAACACTGCTTACAAGAGATTCCACTTTTTCTCATATCACTCGTCATAAGAATAAAGTTTATAATTACTGAAGAACCGAGTGTTTATCTCTTTGGTGGTTCTCAAGAGGACTGTCACGCTAACAATACACGATTACATGGACAAGAGAGCCAAACAAAATAATAAAAAGAAAACGGAAAATGCAAAGAAACGATAAACGCAGAGAATGTACATGAACTCTCTCAAAAAGAAAGAATGTGTAGAAACAATTGCAATAAATGAATCCACGAAGAGCAATTCAGGAGGGTCAGCTGGAAGCAACACACAAGAAGCAGCAGCGCTCAGGCAGATGGAGTGTCAGTCTGAACAACCTGGCAGCCCTCAGGCAAAAAAACCCACACAACGACAACCCGAAAGAAGACAGAACATACAAATCAGCCAACTCTTTGAATAAAAATTACATTACTACGTACATAATGTAGTAATCAGATACTTAAATATTTGTGTACTTCCAAAGAAAATTTATCATCATCTGTTCAAAACTTAGAAATTATGAAAAGATAATAATTTCTACGTCCAGAACTAAGTGAGATACCAGTTGGGGAAGGAAAAGGAAGAAAAAGGAAATCAAGAAGAGAAAAAGTAAGTATCATATCTTATAAAAATACTTTTTACAGTTCATAAAATCAATTTTTCACAGCAGAAAAGGCAATAAAATACAGAACTACACTCCAGTTAAAAAAACAAAACTGATTTTGCCCCATGGCATCTGCACATGTAATTTCTATTCTTCCAGTCTTCCGGAAAGCATCAAAAACACAAAAGAATTACCCAGAGACAAAAATCTTTCCTCTTCCCCCTTCTTCTCCTTCAATGAATGATTTACAGCTAGTGCTCAATCTTTATCCGGAGCAGAATGGAGAATATTCCCCAGTTATTCATCCTTCAGTGACTTATGGATATTAGGAATAGCTGATAACATTTTAAATACTTGGTTTCACATCAAGTTACCTCTCCTACTTTCAAATGCCCCTTTCAAGATGTCTGTGCTGACAGGCCAGAACTCGTAGTGTCCCGAGAAGTGCACAGCCCTGCTCAGAAGGCCCACACAAGTAGAAATGTTGAAAAAACTCTCAGCTCACAGATGGTAATATACCAGACGCTAGAACACCAAATGGGTTGCCATTTGATTTTGGATTTAAACTAAATGAAGTGGGTTACTAACTGGATTAATTTGTCATTAGACTCACATTTCTAACCTCGCAAAAGCACACTTGAATTTTTATCTCACCTGTATGCTACTGTGCAAATACTGGATAACTTATATACATTGTATGCAAATATTTCCTAAAATTGATTTTAAGAAATAATCTTGTTCAAAAGCAGATTTAACTGAAAAAATTCTATATAGTTCACCCTTATTGCTCTATGACTTTTCCAAGTAGACATATTGAAAAAGAATTTCAGGCAACGGGAAGAGCATGTACAAAACCATGCAAAAATCATCAAATTTAGGGAACTGAAAGGATTTCAGCAGACCTGAGACTGAAGATGTCTGAGGTGGATGGCTGAAGGCAATAAGGCATTTGAGCTCCATCAATGAAGGACTTGTAAGATAGGAAATCCTATTATTAGATTTTTGGGGGGGAGAGATGCAGTGTACTGCATGATTGTTTACATTATCTTAAAAGACATCTTATTTCACTAAGACATTAACACAATAGTCACATAACTGTAAACAAAAATGAAACCCCATTATAAAGCTGAGACTCCTTGTAATAAAGACCACAACGAAGAATCTAGGTTTAGATTTTTATTATACATGAAATTCCGTCTCCCTTCTTTTCCCTTACCGTCTTACTATTGGTTCTAATTCCCCTGCCCAGTAATCCTATAATGGTATTTTAATTTTCTTTCCCTTCTACCTACAGGAGGGGTGGCGTGTGGGAGAGCCAGCAAAGTGTGGAATGCAGCAAAGTTGTTCTGAATAGACAAAATTGACAAGAATCGTGAAAGCAAAGGATGTGACAGCCTCAGAATTCTGACCTTTAGAACCTGAAACCAGATGTTGACTCAGCTCCCCAATACACATGAATTCTTTTGTATTATGGGTAAAATGGCAAATATTTCCTGTTATTAAAACATTTTTGGATTACCTTCCCAAGAGTAACGTAGAGCTTCTGAAGAGATAACTGCACAGTGACAATAAAAAGCTTGTTAAGAGTGCCTCTAATCTACAGGACAAAGAGAATTATATTTCTACTGAGAAGAATACTTAAATTATAAGCAAAGATGCATGGAGGCTTAAGTTGCCCAGGATAGCATTAACCTCTCTGGTTAGTGCATATGCTTCAGGCCACATGACAATCACACGGCTGGCTTGCTACAGGAGAGGAGGGTCAGGAGAGATCCTCTTTCATTACCATCCAGGAAAAACGGCCCAAGGTGATCGTGAAGCACATGAGACCTTAACTGTTTTTTACAGCTGGGACAAGGAAGCCCACGACAATGGACAGATTCAAGGCTGTTACTATCAGAAATGAAGCGACTGGCCCTCACTCCCTAAAATGCTCAAGTCCCATGAAACCTTGGACCACCCAGACATTCGCTATGCTAACTCTCCTCTTGAAGTAAAGTGGAGATATTTATTCAGAATTATGGTTTATACTATACTACAGTGGAACATATCTGTGTGTGAATTTTAAACATCACATTTTTGGAAGGTTTTTTTCTTTTTCTTTAACTACATCTGTTGAACAGAATACTCTCAGGTAGTACAGTGCGCTTTAAATTTATTTTAGAATCTTCTTTCCCTTGAAAATTGTTTCATACACTCTTCATAAAAAGTAAATTAGACCAACATTCATAAAGCACCTACAGTACTTGGCCATGACATTTATAGTATATGATGTGGCTGAGAAATAGCTCCAAGTTTTAGAAAGCATATAAACAAAAAGAGTGAGAGGGGTATTTACTTACTAAAGTAATGCTAATTTAATCTATTATTTGGAACTTTTAATATGTCAAAGAGTCTGTTTTGATCAGGAGTCTGACTGTGTTAAATTCCTCCTTACATTTCCCACAATTTACATTTCTAAGAGCAACATTTTTAAAAATTTTATAAATGAACGCACTTAGGTTTAGCTTTCAAATATCCAGGCAGGCATAATATTTACTTTATCTAGTTAAAGGAAGTAAACCTAGAAATGGCACACTCTATTTGCACTGGAAGAGTGAAGAAAACAGTGTGGAATGAGAGCTGATATTTAATCATATCCACCAATCAGCCGGGAGAGTCAGACAGGCCTGTTGGGAATCCAGACTCTCCACTTCTCACCCAACTGTAAGACCTTGGGCAAGTTCCTTAACTTCTCTGAGCCTGAGCTGCCTCACCTGTAAAGAAAGTCAGCTAACTCATAGGTTTGCTTAAAGACCTAAAGGAAAGAAAGCAAAAGAAATGCAGGCCCTCGGTAGAAATCACTAGATGTTAGCTGCATGCCCTTCTCATAAAATGAAATGCTGCTCATGTATTTAATAAAATATTCAAACCTCCTACAGCAGAGTCACATTACTCCTGGACTCCAGATTTGCTCATTTGCCTATTGGCTTCACTTGTAACCCCAAAATCATTACGCAGCATTTTGTGGTCATTCAGGGACATGAGCACATGCAACGCAGCAAAAACTTTGACTCCAAGGTGCACATTCCCTGCTGAGGTCGAAGAAGCGTGCTCTGCCTTCTTGTTTCAGCTCTCATACTGTAAACAAGTATTTATTTAGTGCCTAGTTTTTTAAATTTCTGTGTTTTTGTTGGTGATTTCACTGTTTTAAATGGCCCCAAGCATAGTGCTGAAGGGCTGCCTAGTGTTCCTAAGCATAAGAAGGCTGTGATGTGCCTTAGGGAGAAAACACATTAGATAAGCTTCCTTCAGGCACCAGTTATAGCGCCACTGCCCATGAGTTCAATGTTAGTGAATCAACAATATATACTAAATAAGGTGTCTTTAAACAGAAACACACATAAAACCAGATTATGCATTGATTGGTTGATGAAAATGTTATGACTAAGGGCTCGCAAGAACCTGATCCTATATTTCCCCTAGGAGCAAATTTGTTAACTCAGTATTGCAATGGCTTTATAGAACATAACTACCACAAATAACAAGAATTGACTGTATATGTTAGATCTCCTGTTAACAGGAATACACAATTAAAAAACAAAGATCCTTGCTCCCAAGGAAATTAAGATGTCAGGTACATACTTTGTAGAAGACTAAAATTCAACCAGATAATTTGTATCATTCCCTTCCCAATTACCTAAAATACATAAACATCAAGTCATTGAAAATTAATATTAAAATATAAATTACCTCTATCTCTGGCTGGAGTCAGATAATAATACTAAAAATGCCTGGCTTATTTGCTAGCTATATGACTTCCTACCACAGTCTGATTTGTCTATTAGTTAAACCCCTATATGTCCATTATCTCCATAGACTGAGTTTCAAAATGTATCTGTCCTTTATTTCTCTGAGATGTGAGTTGTTTCCCTTAACATTATTTTAACTTCAAGCCTTGACCACATTTCAAGAATAAGTCAGGGTGCTGGCCCAGTGGTGTAGTGGTTAAGTCCACGTGCTCCATTTTGGTGGCCCAGGGTTCATGGGTTCAGATCTTGGGCATGGATCCACACACTGCTCATCAAGCCATGCTGTGGTGGCGTCCCATACACAAAGTAGAGAAAGACTGGCACAGATGTTAGCTCAGGGTGAATCTTCCCCACACATACACAAAAAGAGTAAGTCAGAATTTGGGGAAGTGGAACCCTTCAAAGACATTTTCTACCATATTCCAGGTCTCTCTCTTCCCCACAACCTCCACCTCCTCCCCAACTCACTCCCATTCAAGGGAGGGGAAGGAACTAATACTCTTAATTTGTCTAATAAGTATCTTAGTATGTCTTTAAAAAGAAAACAACAGCTTCCACCCTTCTACCCTTTCTCCTTGACCTCGCAGTGCCAGCACTCAGATTTTTGTTCTTCTTATTTTATCCTCTGGTACAGTAAACAAAGAAAGCCAAGGAATGTGTTGACTATTCTCCTCATCCCTTCTGCACCCTCTCTGCCTTGTTTTGTGCCCTCAGGGTGCTGAACTTCACATGCTACCAGACCAGGCTCTCTTGCCCTCCAGCATCTGGCTGGGTTTGGTCAACAGGAGACACTGGCAGAAGTTCAGAGAGCAGAAGGGGAGAAAGGTTGAGCCTTTTATTTCCTCTACTCCCTGCCTCACTCAAGTCCTGGAGCCTATTTATTCTCTAGTCAAGTGACCTTTTCTCCTCCAAACCCCTGTCCTTAAATTAAGGGCTCTCAAAGTATGAGTCAGGGATCCTTTGGTGTCCCCAAAGCCCTTTCAAGAGGTCCAAAATTATTTTCATAATAATATTAACATAGCTTGCCTTTTTCCCACTTATTCGCTCCTGTGTGTAGGGTGAAGTTTGTCAATGGCAACATCATGTGATATCACAACAGACTGAAAGCAGAGGCAGATACGAACATCAGCTGCCTTCCATTACGCCAGACATGAAAGAATTTTGCAAAACTGTCCAACAATTCCAGCATTATCAATAAAACATTTCCTTGGAAAATACAATTACTTTTCATAAAATTCTATTATTTAGGTTAACATGCAATGGGCTTATTGTTATTTTTTAAAGTTTCTTCAGTATTAGGTTTCCATCTCTTTTCTGCCAGGACCCTTCCAGCCACTGTGGGCATTTCTGTCCAAACTCCTTCCACAAAGGCCCACCATTCTGACTTGCTGGGTAGAATAAGTTAGGCTGTTTAGAGACCCAGTTATGGGAGTAAAAACTACATTTTGGGGGGCTGGCCCCGTGGCCGAGTGGTTAAGTTCGCGGGCTCCGCTGCAGGCGGCCCAGTGTTTCGTTGGTTCGAATCCTGGGCGCGGACATGGCACTGCTCATCAGACTATGCTGAGGCAGCATCCCACATACCACAACTAGAAGAACCCACAACGAAGAATATACAACTATGTACCGGGGGGCTTTGGGGAGAAAAAGGAAATAATAAAATCTTAAAAAAAAAACAAAAAACTACATTTTGGCCTCAGGTGCAAGTCTGATTCTCCAACATAATTTGTTCGAAGGCTCACATTTGGCAGTTATCGGATGACAGCCCAACTGTTAGCAAAGCTATTACTTTGGTTATCACTGAGCTTTGGTTCTTTGTGTATATGCTCTGACAATCAGGGATGATGAGAGGCTAAAAGGATGTCTTCCATCCAAAAGCACTAACAAAGGAAGGAGATTTAGGGAGTGGCAGACTCACTCTGTGGGTGTGTGATGAATTCAGTGGCTCTGCTGAATTTCATTTCTCACTTCAACAAAGGAGTCTGCAATTATAGCAGTTTTATACCTAAACATAATCATTTTAATGATCACATTTGCAACTAAAAATGAAATATTCCAAAGGAAAAGAGACTCTGTTCTTGTCTTCAGGAAAAGTAAAGGAAGGAAGAACTGGAGATGTTCAATTCTGCCACGTCCTTCAATGTAGCCAGGCTTGTGGGGCAGCAAAACCGAAAAGACAAAGTGGCTGATGGCCCACTCCAAGCACAGAGAGAAGCAAGGTCTTTAGTCAAAAGGAAAAACGAGCAAAAATGAACCTGATCTGGGTTTAGTATAATCAGTCCCAACATTTTTGTTTCCTAAATAAAAGGAGCCAGATCTTATTCATATTTCATTCAAAAACCATTTATGGTTTCATAAGGGGTAAAAGATAAAAACAATTTTAAAAAATGATCCCTTTGATTACATATTTTTCATCTTCTGTGCACAACTTGAAAAGCAACTTATGGACTGGAGAAGATATTCACTAGACATATGTCAATGTATCAAAATCTTTATTGTAAAAATATTCTTACACATAATAAGAAAAAGGCAAACTGCCCAACAGAAAAATGGATCAAGGGTATGAAGATATACTCACCAAAAGAGAAATGCAAATGACCACAAGTTTATGAAGAAAAATGTTCAACTTTACCAGTACTAAAAATATGCTAACCAAAGTGAGAAACTGCCTCTAAGTGTTTCAAAACAAGATTTAGTTAAAAATTTAGGATACTCACCACATCACTGCTTAGAGAAACACAAAACATTGAGTCAAAAATTATATATTATTCAATAGAAAACTGATTGAAGGAATTATAGAACATGAAATGAAATGAACAGTATATCATGGACAAAATGATGCTGTCAACGAATATTTAATATCTATGGTATTTTATTATTTAATGAAAAATCCATATTACAAAGCAGATATACCATATGCTTCCATTTTTGTGAAAACAGAATTGTAAATACACACACACACAAAAAGATGGAAGGTGACACATCAAAATTTACTTTAAGTAAATATGTGGCCAAGATTCATGAAAGCAAGGAAAAGTATATAACACAGCCTAAAAGATTCAGGGAAGGCTTCATGGAGAAGACAACACAGAACTGAGGGCTAAAATGAAAGTCATCACAGTGAAGAAGGGGGCACAGGAAGAAGGCAGAGCTATGAGAAAGCAGGATGTTGCAAGTCTGCAGTTTGTTTCATGTGGTAGGACCATGAGGTAAACAAGGGTTGGAGGGTGGAAGAGGAAAGACTAGTGAGGACTCTGGACAAAGGCAACAGGGACAAATGGAAGGATTTGGAAGTCATGCTAAGGAACTTGGCTTTTATCCAAAAGGCAAAGGGGAGCTTTGGAGGAATTTTAAGAGACTGACCTTCCTGACAGCAGTGTAGAAGATATATGGGATGGACTAGATGAATGAAAGAAAAATGACAAATTAGAGGCTACTGCAATAATCCAGGCTGCCAGGACGTTGTCTAAAACTCAAGTAGCAGCAGAGGGGACTAAAAGGAAGCTTATGATCTATTCAGGAAGCAGTAACAACAGATCCTGGAAAATACTGAAATACAGGGATGGAGAAGGGAATGAGGGATTCAGATTTCTGACTTGAACAATTTGGTGAAAAGCGTTATTATTCCCCTGTTACAGACTGAATGCTTGTGTCCCCCGCAAAATTTGTATGTTGCAAACTAACCTCCAGTGTGATATTATTAGGAGGTTGGACCATTGGGAGATGATTAGGTCATGAGGGTGGAGCCCTTATAAATGGGACTAGTGCCTTTGGAAAAGAGACCCCAGAGAAGTCCCTTGGTCCTTCCACCATGTGAGGACACAGTGAAAAGGCGGCTGTCTATAAACAAGGAAGCAGGCCTCACCAGACACAGAAACTTACCAGCACCTTGATTTTGGACTTCCCAGCCTCTAGAACTATAACAAATAAATATTTATTTAAGCCACTCACTCTACGGTATTTTTGTTATAGCAGCCTGAACAAACTAAGACATTTCCAGACAATGAATTTATGAGAAGAATCAAGTTTTGGGAGTTAAGGTCAGTTTTGAATATGTCAAAATTGAAGTACTAAAGGAATACCAAGTAGACATGACCAGCAGGCATTTGGATATGCGGGTCTGAATGACAAAAGCAAGATGTGTGCTGAAAATACAGATCTGGAAACTGTCAATAAATATAAGGTTATTAAAGCTATAGGCATGGAAGAAATTTCGCAAGAAAAGGTTTTCTAAGAGAAGAGGGACAAGGATGCAATTCTTGGGAACATCATCATTTAAAGCATTTGATAGTTGTTTCTGAAGACTTAGTGTACCTGAGACTCACTGTGGACCTGGACAAAGGGCTACTGCTTTTCCATCACAAATCCAATAGGAGCTATTTCTTCTCCATATTGCCAGGATAAAAGCTAAAGAGAAGCACCCATGAAGTTACTTAGTTTAAAATAAGAAAGGCATATTTACCTATCTGAACACGGTGGCCAAAATATTTTTGGTTTTTTTTTTGGAGGAAGATTAGCCCTGAGCTAACATCTGCTGCCAATCCTCCTCTTTTTGCTGAGGAAGACTGGCCCTGAGCTAACATCCATGCCCATCTTCCTTTACTTTATATGTGGGATGCCTACCACAGCATGGCTTGCCAAGTGGTGCCATGTCTGCACCTGGGATCCGAACTGGCGATCCCTGGGCCACCTAATCGGAACATGTGAACTTAACCACTGTGCCAGTGGGTTGGCCCCCAAAATATTTTTTAGAGTGTCTGAAATCTAAATAATTTTCTGAGTTTACTACTCCCACACATAATATTTGTCAAAAGTCAAATTACTTTCTATAGCAACTTTACTCCTAATGGGAAAAAAAAAGTCACCTAAGATAAATTTCTATGAGAATAATGAAAAAATGAAAAAGCCATAAAACCACAAGCTGAAAGTTCTTCTCAATTTTAATAATGCACTTAATATCACTATACTACATTTACTAATTACAAAATTAATATATTAGATTTACATATCAGGTTGGCAAAGATTAGAAGGATTATACCAAATAAAGTAAAATGTACTCTTATATATTTCTTTGAAAGGACATTTTTATAACTTTTTAAAAGTAATATGGCAAAATATATAAAACATATTGAAAAAAAGTAAAATTCTGACCCAATAATTCAACTTTTTAGGAATTTATTCTAATGAAATAAATGGGGAAATACATAAAGAGGTATGTATATACCAAAATGTTCACTGTAGACTAGTTTATAAGAACCAAATTTAAAATAATCTTAAAGTCCAACAATATGGCACTGGTTAAACAAAAAAGCTGTCCACTGTCTGGAATCCTACGAAGTAGTTAAGAATGATATGATCAAGGTTTCTTAATCAGAGATTCAAGGCTCTGAAACCCCTAAAACTTTAGTTTTTATTTTTTTCAATATGCATTTTATGGGGGAGAGATAGTTCACAGATTTCTTTAGAATATCAAGGGTGTTATAACAAAAGACTTTTAAGAAAGACTGATGATAACAAGCAAGTATTTATTAGAAAGACATTGACAATATTTTGTAGAATGAAAAAAGCAAGTATAAAAATATATATAAGGGGCCAGCCCCATGGTATACTGGTTAAGTTCGGTGTACTCCACTTCAGCGGCCCGGGTTCACAGGTTCAGATCCCAGGCGCAGACCTACACCACTTGTCTGCCATGCTGTGGCAGTGACCCACATACAAAAAATAGAAGATTGGCACAGGTGTTAGCTAAGGGCTAATCTTCCTCAAGCAAAATTAAAAAAAGAGGAAGACTGGCAAGAGATGTTAGCTCAGGGCAAATTTTTCTCAGCAAAAAAAAATCCGTATGAGATCTCATTTTTGTAAAAAATAGTTTGAAATACATAAATATTCATATGTAGAAAAAATTATAAAAGCTATGAAAGAAAATATTAAAAGTAGTTATTGGCAAGTAAATTTGAGATATCTTTATTCAAAAGAAAAAACCTTGGAAATTGTCCATGATGTGTATATTTAATGCTTTATCATATAAGCAAACTATCAACAATGTAAGTATAATTTATTTGATGATATTTTTCAATACTTAGGAAAATAATCTAGATACTAGAATAGGTACAATAGTTTTAAATTTTTAAATCAAATTTGATTTGGGGTAAAGACTGCATTACTATCAAATATTAGATTTCCTATTAAATAGATGTGAAAACCAATACAGAAAACACCCCTTTAAGATCTGGGATTTGTGATTCTGTGCTACTCACGAGTTTACCATAACCACAAAATGGCTCCTCTCTCAGCCTTTGGATGAATAGAGTCTAGGCCTACATAATTAATTAAAGATCCTTTGATATTTAATTTACATATCATTATTCTTTTGGCTCAAAGGTATGCCAAGCCACACACCCTACTCCAACCTCTACTGTAGTTACTACATCACCACTTTAAAGCTATGTTTTCTTCTGATTCCAAACATTATCTTAAATTATATTATACAAGATCATGTGTGTCAACTTGTAATACTGACATCATGACAACGTGAATTCACTAGAAAAATAACTCAGTGAGTCAGATATAGAAACAAGAAATAACAAGCAAGTTCAACCACACATGAAAGAAAATTCTATAATCAGTAAAGTCTAATTTTCTCTGGATTTTCCCTCATAAACCTAAAAAATAAAATTAGGCTCATAAAAGAGGGCTTGAAGAGATGAGTCAATACAAATCTCATATATAAAAAAAACATGTTTTTCATTTAAATGGCAATGAGGAATTCACTTCAGAACTGTATTATGAGCCAAACGAAATATATGAAGAAAATGCTTTATCATTATATATTTCAATTGTGGCTTGTTTAAATAAAATACTTTTCGAAAATATGTTATGACACCAATTTGTCTTCAGAAGAAATTAATTTTACACACCTTTCTAAGAAATATTTATTCTAAGCACTTATCATATAATAATTACAAGAATTTTGATTCCTAACTCTGATCCTTCCTCTACAAATCTTATTTCTTGGATATTACCCATATGATGTAAGACTGTTAACACTGATACCAGTTTCACGTTGACAGAAAGCAGAATAAAGATGGAACTATACCTACTAAGGTTTATAAAACATAAAGCTGTTAGTAGTTTATTGGAAAGAAAGTCGAGGAAATTGGTAAACAATGGCAGCTGCTCTACAAGAGTACTTTCTAGAAGCACTGTTCCCTATTTACAATCACAGGCAAAGAGAAAAGAACTGATTTTCTCATTTCCTCACAATATCTGAAACCATCAACAATAATTCAGATGATTCCTCACATATGAAAGGCCTTTACAATGCTGAACAACGTGAATTACTAAAAATACATACTTAAACAATCAAACTACTGATTTGCAGTCAAGGAACTATAAAGGAAACCATCTTATTGTTATAGCAAGTCAATTATTTCCCAAACTGAAGATAGCATTTCCTTCCTAAGTTCTTTAGTAAATACTTCCAAGTATCCTGAAAAAGCTCAAAAAGTACAGAACTTACTCCAGACAGATGTAAGCCAGGCTTCCCCAAGATTTTGGGATAGTGTCTATATTAGTAAAGTGAATTCCCTAAATACAGGATTAGAAAATATATATTCAACACTATGAACAGTTGATTTTATCCACTCACTCAATAAACATAAACCAGAAAAATCAACCAATGAGATTCAAAAACAAGGAGTTTCCACGTTTTTCGAAGACTTTACTGTAGTGGAGAGTTAAAAGTGTTAATTAAGAAAGAAAGTTGCACAGTACTATGAGAATAAACCCCAGATCCACAGAGGCCAGTGTCTGTCTGTGCACTGGTCTACACCCATCACCCAGCACAGGGTTCTCAAAGTGTGCTCTGGGAACCTGCTACAGTCTGTGAGAGCAGAGCTCTTTTCCCACACGTGTGCGGTAAAGTTTCTCCAAGGTTACCTAATGTGTAATATCACAGTAGACTGAGTGCAGAAATAGATATGAGAATTCATCTGTCTTCCAGTAAGCCAGACATTAAAGATATTTAAAGACACTAAAGAAAACGTAAAACAATGCCACTCTTATTAATTGTTTTTGCTTTGGAAAACAGAATTATTTTTTCACCAAGCAAGTTAATGTTAGTATGTTTATCACTGCTATTTTAAAATAAATTAATAAATGTTTAAACTTCCTCAGTTTTAATTCCTAATATGATAAATATCAATAGATATAATCCACACAAACAAAAGCTCATTGACATCTTCAATAGTCTTCACAAGTATAAAAGGATCTTGAGACCAAGAAGATTGAGGAACAATGGCCCAATGCATAGTCGGTGCTCAATGAGTATTGACTCCTGAATTAACAATGAAGGCTACACTAATGCAGTGATTATTCAGCTGAGATCTGAAGAGACAGTAGAGATCCATGAGGTGAGTGAAAGATAAGGGGGGTACAGGGGTGGAGAAGATATTTTTAATAATGTGCACAGTTTATAAATAGCGCTATTTAAAATGTTTTCCAAGTAGTTGACCAACTTGTAGAAAATTATTAAAAATGAAGTGTTCCCTAAGAAATGAGAAACTGGACAGAATGAGAAAGCCATGGAAAGTTAATGCCTTTTAACACACTCTATTCTGCAGTTCTAGAAAAAATCTTGGCTTGAAAGCTGGACATCCAACCATCTTTCACAGGAATATGTGGTAAGGGAAAGAAGGTGGTTTATCATTAGATTTATCATTTTCTAGGATGCATTAGTTCTAAAATAATGTTACTATGATCAATGTTAATATTTACTATTAAAAATCATGTCAAATCAGGGCCAGCCCAATGGCGCAGCAGTTAAGTTCACACGTTCCACTTCGGTGACTCAGGGTTCACCAGTTTGGATCCCGGGTGCGGACATGGCACTGCTTATCAAGCCATGCCATGGCAGGCGTCCCACGTATAAAGTAGAGGAAGATGGGCCCAGATGTTAGCTCAGGGCCAGTCTTCCTCAGCAAAAAGAGGAGGACTGGCAGCAGATGTCACCTCAGGGCCAATCTTCGTCAAAAGAAAAAAATAAAATGACGTCAAATTAAAAGAAAAATATCAAATATGTGTTTGCTCAATGATGTTTCCTAAAATTACTCACCTATTATCCTTTTTTCAACTTTCAGGCTGATTAATAATTTCTTTAGGTATAGGAATGCATGAGACTCTTCATCAAAATAAATTTTGAAGTTAAGTGACAAAATAAGATACCATACATCCTTGAAGGAATGCTAGCAATTATGAAAATAATAAGGTGACATTTTCTATTTAGCAAGCAGAACCTATTCACAAAACTAAAAACTGAAGAGGAACAGAGGTGACTTTGAAAAAAAAAAACTTTGATTTTTTACATAAAACCCTTCATAAGTTCTTGGATGACCTATTAGTGAACAAAGGCAAGTATAACAAAACCATTTCTAAGATTTTATAAAAGAGACCCAGCTTGTGAAACCATTCTTATGGATGGTATCAAAAATATACTCTTGAGCACCTAGCCCTGTGGTCTGCCTAAAGGCCAGAGGGAAAACCCCTTGTTGACCATAAAAGGGCCGCCTGCATGGTCTCAGTGGAAAGTATACAGGATCTTATTTACACAAGTATAAATACATGCCATTCCTTTGTGCTCACAGGCGCTCCTGAAGGCTGGCCAGAATAGGAGGGTCCAAGGGTTCAATGCAAACAGGATTCAAAAAGTCTGTGACATTCTCCCAACATCCAATGTACTTTATTTTTCTAGCTTATCTTCTTTCATGATAAAAATATCTCCAAAGGGTAAGATCACTATAATTTAACAGGTGGCAGCTCTAGAAATACTTGAAAATAAGCCTTTAAGATTCAGCAGGAGGAGAGAAAACACATCTCCCATAAATAGGCACTTTTTTCTGGCAACATTACAGCTGTGTGAAAACTGAGGAATAAAGAAGAGTGTATTTGTGGTCAATAACAATGTCCTACCATTTACATTTTTTAGTAACTAAGATGGCCAACGTTTGAAAACTTGTGAGAAATAATAAGTGCACGACTTACTGTGACCCAAGACAGACAAAAACATACTGTTAACAATGAATTAAAGGAACTGCATAATGCAGGTACACAGTGCTTGGTTTGTGTGTGGGGCGGTGGGGGGGTGGGTGGGGGTGGGTGGGTGGGTGTGAATAATTACAACATTGTGATCAGAGAGCAAACAAGTGGATATGACTATGAACACAATGAATAGTTTCCATTTAAAACTCTTAGGAAATTCAGAGATTTCAGCTTAGGAACACGTGTTAGAGAGACACCGTATAGATCTCAGATTATCACTCTCAGCTCGAGTTAGCGTTTGATTTAAAGACCCATCACGCGAACATTAGCAGTCATCTGATCTGATTATCTTTTCAGTGAGTGAATTCCCTCTAAAACATCTGTGCTCAGTGGTCTCGCAGTTTAAACTCTTTCCCCAGGAAATAATGCTTAAATGCTCTCCCCACTTCTGTTTAAGATTAACTCGTACCAATGGGTAAGATAAAATGCAAGTCTGGCTCAACCTCCAGAGTATCAGATGCATCCGTAGTACAGAGCAGCAGTGACTGAATGAAATACAGCCATGGACCTTTAGTGCACCTCAGTTCATCTCTAAGAAGCTCTGGCAAAATGTTCTACTGATACTGACCTGAATGACAGTCACCATAACTTCCCATGGTAGTTCATAGGTCTATTTTGATAAATTCCGCTAGTTAAAGTGTGGTCCACAGCCCAGCAGCATCCGCATCATAACAGCTCGTTAGAAATGCAGGGTCTCAGTGCCCACCCACACCTACTGAAGCAGAATCTGTATCTTAACAAGATCCCAGAGGGTTCAAATGAACACTCAAGTCTGACAGCACTGATCTAAGTAAATGGACACAGATTATTTCTTTAAGGTTCTCCCGTGGAGCTACGCTGGATTGTTTTGTTAGCCGCCCCGCATCAACGGTTTTCTTTTCATTCTATTCAACTTGTTTTTAGAAATCCCCATGTTTATTTTCAGCCTATCTAGCCAAGAAGATGAGCAGAGAAAGTAAAATTTATTAAGCAGACCAGAGATTTTTCTAGGAGTTTTCATTCATGTTACTCTGTGAAGGAGTTCTTAATTTTAAAATTTTACAAATTAGAGATTGAGGCACTCAGAAAAGTTAAGTGACTAAGTTAAGATCACTAAGTAACTAACAAGCAGGTAAACCAGGATTTAAACTCAGTTCCAGGCTTCACTAAGTCATATTTTCACACTTTCCTTTTCTTCCTGTATGGATTCTTCGTATCCCAAATGTCCGGGTTTTTTCTTAAAAGAAACATGTGGTGTCAGCTAGAAAAAATTCCAGGGTATTTAGAGCCCTCATTGACTTCTCTACATTTAACAAGTGAAAACATAAGCTGAGCAAGTCTGCTCAGCTCCTAACCAAATTAGAGCTTTAGTTGTAACAAATTAAAGAGCTATTAGAGGCAGTCTAATGTAGATAAATCAAGGGCATGCACCCTGGAACCAGACTGCCTTTGTAGCAACCCCTGCTCAGCCACTTGACCTTGGCCAAGTGGCTTACATTCTCTTTAAATTGGGAGTAATACTAGTAATTGCCCTCATAAGCTTTTTGTGAGGATTAAAGCAATTAACGTATGTCAAGCATACATTAATGCATTTCTGCTGTATAGAAAGCACGCAATAAGTGTTAACTTATTTATTATTAAATGAAATTTGTTATTCTAGTACAATCTGCCTCTGTTAAAAAAAAAATGTCAGGGGCTGGCCCCGTGGCCGAGTGGTTAAGTTCGCGTGCTCCGCTTCAACAGCTCAGGGTTTCGCCGGTTCGGATACTGGGTGCGGACACGGCACCGCTCGTCAGGCTATGTTGAGGCAGCATCCCACATGCCACAACTAGGAGGACCCACAACTAAAAAAATACACACCTATGTGCTGGGGGGATTTGGGGAGAAAAAAGCAGGGAAAAAAAAAAGAAGATTGGCAACAGTTGTTAGCTCAGGTGCCAATCTTTAAAAAAAAAAAAGGAAAAGAATTCAGCACACTTGTAAACTTGGTTAGGAAAAATAGATTACATTTAAAAAAAAAAAGCCAGTCTTCCACTTGGCTAAGCAATTGGTAATATTCTTCCAAATCAATACAACATTCGATCTTAAACTCATATACATTGATTGCTTATCATTATTAAAAATGAACAACAGGGGCTGGCCCAGTGGTGTAGTGATTAAGTTCGCATGTTCCTCTTCAGGTGCCTGGGGTTCACAGGTTCAGATCCCGGGCACCAACCTACCACCACTCATAAAGCCATGCTGTGGTGGCATCCCACATACAAAAGAGAGGAAGACTGGCACAGATGTTAGCTCAGGGACAATCTTCGTCACACACACACAAAAATGAACAAAATCCATCACCAACTTGTATCTTTTACATCCTTTCACTGTCACAATCAATTCATGTGTCCACTGGTATCTAGTTAGAGCAATTAACAAGTAGCCTGAATACTTGTAAGACATAAACGGCAGGTCAAAGACCAAGATGCCTGTCCAGACCTACAGGGGAGAGCTTCAGGCTTGCTCCTTACAATCCATTTGCAACTCCCCATTTCCAGTCTGCTGGCAAACTCTAACAGCCCTAATTTCAGAATATATCCAAAATCTGACCACTTGACTACTTCATTCTGGTCTAACCCACCATTATAGCATTTCCCTTCCTCCTCTACAGTCTATTCTCAATCCAGCAGAAATAATAATCGCTACAAAATGTATCACTCATCTGCTCACCAGCTCCAGCTATCGCCCTTGCTGTTCCAACAGTGCCAGGCACACTCCTCTCTAAGGACCTGCCTCTTCTCCTGACCCTGCCTGGAAGGCCTTCTCCCCCCATCTCCTCAGATCTACTGAAGG
The DNA here is from genome assembly GCF_041296235.1 of Equus asinus. Classification (NCBI taxonomy): domain Eukaryota; kingdom Metazoa; phylum Chordata; class Mammalia; order Perissodactyla; family Equidae; genus Equus; species Equus asinus. The sequence continues at coordinate 43,651,000 of NC_091792.1, forward strand.
TCACCTCCATGGTGACCCTCCATGATAGCTTTTAAACTGCTCTCCATGATAGCTTTTAAACTGCAACAACATTCTCGCACCGCACCTGCCCCCTATCTCCCAATATCCCGCACTAACCAGGTTCTATCAGCCCAGCAGTCTACTTCTCTATATTGTTTGTCATCCTTCTCTCCTGGCTGGAATGTAAACTCCACGAGGCCAGAGGTTTTATACGTTGTTATTGCCGTATCACTTGTGTCTAATATCTTGCTGCATACGTAATAAATGCTTAATAAATATTTGTTGAAAGAATGAATGAATAGGGGACTTTGTGCATAACTTCTATATTTCAATATAGAAATATACATATATATATATAAAATCTCAGTAGGGAGAACTTAAGACAGCAATATGCACTATCCTGCACAAAAATATAAATCAAAAATCAAAGACTTAAAACAAAAAAGAATTTAAAAAGCTCCAATTTGTAGAAGCTGAACAACTACTGCCTCTTTTCCCAAAGCAGAAGGAAAAAAAACCGATAAATTATGAGTTTGTTAATTAAAGAGATCGCCCCCTCTCAGCTAAAGAGGCCGCTCTCCTTTAGCGTGACAGTTTAGCTCAGGAAGTGGATGCAATGACCTTGTACAAATGAAATTGCAGGGGCCTATTGACAGAGCAATTACTCATTTGGCCAGGATGCTGGCTAACAACTCATAATCTTGCAAAAAGTGCCTTGGGAATTTTAATGACCATATAGACTCAGCAGTTTAGCTTCAATTCTAATCTGAAAAATATCCAATGCTGTACCACTCTCTCTCTATGATGATACCCACTCCTGAGTCTGTCTGACTCCTGAATCACCTGGCCCCTCGTCAGAAAGATTCCAGCCCTCTGCTGCCACAAGCTAATCACATATTATCCAAATTGACTGCTGAGAACTAAGAAATTAGAATTCATATTCTGGCCTCTTCTCATACTTGGCTTGGCAGTATTTATTCTTCCGATGACAAGATGCTTTAGCCTTGATATTTCTTCTTGCATACTATAGAGCATTTATTATATTTATGAAAAACAGAAAAGTAGGTTATGTTCTACTTATTAAATAAGCCTATGGAATATGCAAAAAGGAGTGTTGTGAGTCCTGTAGAAAGCACTCCTTAGTAATATTATTCACATCTGACAAATAAGGTATAGAAAAAATTATTTTAAAAATCAAGAAATTTAAGGTGAAATGCTGAAATGTCTCCTTATCCACTACCTAGCACTCAGACTAAAGCAAAAATAATAGCTCTGGTTTCACAGCCTATGGTAAACAAGCTAACCAGGAATACAAAATGTGTAAGTAAAAAAAAGAGACCAGGGGCCGGCGCAGTGCTCCAGGGGTTCAGTTTGCATGTTCCGCTTTGGCGGCCCAGGGTTCACCGGTTCAGACCCCAGGCGCGGACGTGGCACCGCTTGCCATGCTGTGGCAGGCGTCCCACATATAAAGTAGAGGAAGACGGACATGGATGTTAGCTCAGGGCCAATCTTACTCAGCAAAAAGAGGAGGATTGGCGGCAAATGTTAGCTCAGGCCCACTCTTCCTCAAAAGAAAAAAAGAGAGATCAACTCACTTTAAAGCATATATACTATAGGATATACCCAAGATGATTTCATTTATTTATCAATGAAAATTATAAACAAGTATATTAGAGCAAGGTTTTTACCTGTCTTGAAAATGACTTTGGTATTACTTCTTCATTTAATGAGCATGATTTTTTTTTTTAAAGATTTTATTTTTTTCCTTTTTCTCCCCAAAGCCCCCCAGTACATAGTTGTATATTCTTCCTTGTGGGTCCTTCTAGTTGTGGCATGTGGGACGCTGCCTCAGCGTGGTTTGATGAGCAGTGCCATGTCCACGCCCAGGATTCAAACCAACGAAACACTGGGCCGCCTGCAGCGGAGCACGTGAACTTAACCACTCGGCCACAGGGCCAGCCCCAGCATGATATTTTTTTGAGAGCAACAAATCCCTTTTCTGAGGCAACAGTGACCTCAAATTTGCCAAGGTCACTGCAGGAAGAGCTCCTGCATTTCTCAAGAGGTCATCTATTTATCAAGACAACTGCACATGTCACGGCAGGTCATGATGAGGCGACAGAGCCCAGATCCAAGAGCTAGACTTGTGTTCTAGTCCTGCTGCCAAGACCGCCATGACCAAGAAAATGACTTCACTTCTTAGAAAACAAGATGAGGAGGGTTCGACAAGACTATACCTAAATCATTCCCAGTGCATCTTTACTCTGTTAGCCCTGAAACTTTCCAGAACAAAAGCATTAAAAAGGTATCTTCAAGTCTATTTCAGAATGCTTGAAATAAGTTTTAAAGTTCCTTCAGTGAAGAAGGCTGAGGATCAGAATAATCTCAGTGTCAGTGCTGAGAAGGCTGGAAGCAGAAAGGGGCATCAGTCTGCTCGGACACCCCAGCAGCGCAGGGCTGATGAGTCATCATTACAAATCTTAAACCACACAAGGAAAGGAGGTCAGCAGAAAGGACAAAAGGAATCGCCCTCTGATCTCCTATAATTCCTGCCACTAGGAAGTAAACAGGATAGAAGACCAAAGGGAAAAATAGCAGGAATGCACACAAGCCCCTGCCTAGCGATCTCTTGTAAAGGATCTGTACATAGACACAGCTGTGGGCCCCCACCCTCCACCAAGGATGGACCCTACCCTCCACAGCTCAAAGGGTTGCTTCGGCACTTGCTTCCCTACGCAAAACAGCAAATTTACTTCCCTACTCAAAACTCCCTTTTAATTTAGAGTTCTCTCCTGAGATGGCCTAGTGTCAGAGGCCAATGCCCTTTGAGGGGTCCCAGACTCTGCAGACAAGAGTTTTCATCTGAAACATGGAACCATAATAATTAGACATCAAAATGAAGGCATGACAATGAAGGATAAGGGCAACTTGAAAAAAAGGAGATTCAGGAAACAAAACGTTTGTGTAGATTTTGTTATTTTTTTGTTTGTTTATTTGGGTTTTTTTATTTGTCACTCATTTCATTACTTATGTGTTAGATAAACTGATGAGAGGTGATATCCCAAAATAAGTGCCTTACTCGAGATGGAATTTCAATCACAAGCATAAAAAATGAAGTCATCATGATTAGCCTCTTTTTTTCCATTCCCTTAACTAAACCTTCAGTGTCATAAATGCAAACTGTAGTATTTCTTCCAAAAACAAAATATACACACACACACAAATACTCACACACTCTCTGTGCTGCAATGTTTCTTTATGGAAAACCAGCCTCAGGAAATCATTAATGAGGGGTATTCGTGAATATTCCTTAGAGCAGAATTTCCTACATATTTTATATCTAGAGTCTGAAATAATTTTTGTCTTGATTTCCTAAAAAGTAATCATAAAACAGATGAGCTTATATACTGCAAGCTGTGCAAGCACGCAGCCTCAGGGTCAAGGCAGCACTGGCAGAAGCTGCCTGATTTCAACAGGAGACCAGGTGCTGCTATATCTGAATATCGGATACACTGGACTAAGAAAGGCAAGTCATGTACGATTTCTCGATCTACTAATCTCAATAAATGCGACTAGCAGGAGTCTATATGGTCAATACAGACCTTGGATCATCGTGTGCTATAGAACGCAGCTGCTAAGGAAGGCAGGGTTTTTGGGGGTTTTTTCCATGGTTTATATCACACACTTGTCTGTAAACAAAGACCGCAGTGTGCAACCTAATGGCATGTTCCAGATGTTTCCAACAAGTGTACAAAAAAAAACCCCACAATGTTTGCTTGATCTTTAAGGCTTAAGAGCAGGATGTACAGACTACACACTAAGCTTTAAAAAAAAAAAAAAAGAAGAAACCCCCATATGGTGCCAAATGTTGGCAGCTATCTTCTTTCTTCCCAGACAAAACTCTTAGGTCTTGTGAAAACAACATCTCTTGAAAAGTGCCAAAGACAACACAGACAATTGTTGTGATGACTCTTGCCGAATGCTACCACAGCCTTATTACTTTGACTGTATCCACATCTAGCCTTTAGGATAAAACTAAGAGCCAACTTTAAATCTTAACCCCAAAGGGCCACCTTTAGGAATGCCATCTCCTAGGCTTCTAAAAACAAGTCTTGCATTTTAGGTGCTTTCCTTTAGAATAGAAGAAATTGCTATTGTTTGTATTTTCTCCCCATCCCCACTGTTGAAATTAGGTTAAAACATTAGGGCAGCTTTGTTCCTACTATAGTAGTAATATAAGATTATTAAAGAAAATTTAGAAAATACGAAATGTATTTTAGGAGGTAAAATACCAACACCCCCACTGCTTTCCTATAAGCTCTGGTAGATAAAATATTAATAGCATTTTAGTATATTTCATTCCAGTCCTTTTACATACATGGAAAAAGTTATGTGGGCATACATGAAAATATTTAAAATCCTACTTTTACTCTGCTTTTTACTTAACATTATAGTGTGAGCATTTTCCCATGGGGAGACAGCATTTTGATCACTACCCCATATCCCATGAGTAATGACAGCTTTGTATAACTCACAGCATTTCTCATGGGAGGTTTATTGCTCTACTGGCCACCATGGGACCAGTGTTAAATTCACTGATGGCATGTGTAGCTGAAATATGAGAAAGGTGAGAACGGATTACAGCGTAGAAGAGTGGAAGCCCAAATGTGCATCTCCAAACACACTCAGTTCCTTGGTGATTTCTTCAAGAAAAGAGAGAGGACCTCTTTTGTTAAGAACCAAAAAGAGACAAATTTATTCTTTGGTGTCCTAATACTAAGAAGCCTCTGAACAATGCGTGCTTATTCCTTTAAATGCTCAAGCCATTTAAATGTGTGTACAATATAGAAAATGAGCCATTTAATTTGAATAACGGAGAGAAGTTAAAAGGCATTCATCACCTTCTGCCTAAGGATGTGGTCTCCTTGATTAACATGCAAACTAATGGGGAAAGAATCTAATGCTCACTTGTTTTTCCCTTCCGAGCATTAATACCATTTGAGTTGGTCATTAAAGAGTAATCTCACACACAGACACACACACACACACACACACACACCCATGCACTGTCTGTGCTGCAATGTTTCTTTATAACAAACCAGCCTCAGGAAATTATTAATGAGGGGTTAGGAGGTTACACAGCAGCTAAGCCCAGAAGAATGTCTGTGCAAAGAGAAAACTACCTATTCAGAAGGGAGGAGAATTGTTAGGGGAGGACTGGGAGTTTAAAAAGGAATTCCTTTCTAGCCAAGAAATTTTCTATACTGTGCAGAGCCAAAATAAAATGAGTCATAACACTTCACATTTCCTAACTGTTTATTACTAGAATGACCTCTGATTTTCTACAGAGATCAAGAATGGCACAAATGAGGAGGCAGAGCTACTTCTCCTGGTCCCTCCCTGCTACCATGTTTGAGGAAATATCTGAGAGTGTAGATCCAATCCTGGAAGAAGTTATTAAGAACTGGATGACACATTATTTGTGACTTCCAGCTTTACCTACAGGAAGGGAAGTAAGAAGTGTATCAGAAAATAAAGGTAGCCTCACTCAGAGGTACACAAGCACCAGCATCCCCAACCACCACTAGCACCACCTATGACCCTTTTTCTAGGCTATATATGCTATCAGAAAACGGCAAATGTTGTAACCAATGGTTATGAATGGGTTCAGAATATGCCCCCCAAAATATGCCACTCTGGAATAAGGATTATTTTAAGCTGAAGGCAAGTGAGCATCAACAAATGCAGAAAAAGTTCTCTGCCCTCCCCTTATCTGCCTAAAAGCAGAGCATAAATTTCCCTTTGTGAAGGTGGCACAAATTTTCCCTCCTTTCCAGTACTAGGATGAGGAGAGCTACCCTTGTCACCAGCTATGGAGAGCTGGCACTGAGATGAATATGCATAAACAGACCTTACTAAAATAACTATCTTCCACTAGTTTCTTAGTCACTTTCCCACAATTTATAGCCCTTTGTTAAAATGGTATATATAAGCCCCCAAGTCTAGTTGGTTCTTTGGGTTTTTCATGTCTTTCTATGAAGCCCTTGTGCACATAAAATCAAAAATATTAGCAAAATTTGTGCATCTTTAATCTTGTTAATGTCTTTTGTCAGTTTAATTCACACATAGCAGTCACTGAAACTAAGAGGGTAAAGGAAAAGGTTTATTTTCCCTCCTCTACAGTTCACTAGGAAGCAGCGCTGAGTTGGAAAAATTCTATGCTCTCAAACACATGGAACTCTGAAATGTTTACAACTGTTGAATTGCTAAATGACTATAAATTTGTGAAATGCAAAATTTAAAAATTTGATAATAATTGGCAAAATTGTCAAAAATTCCAATTGATATGTCATTATAACAAACTCAGTAGTTCACATTTTTATAGTTTTAAAAATTCACTTCGCTATTTCCATTTCTGAGTGCCGACCACAATCAATACAGGCCAACAATTTAAAGGGAATGCACAACACACACGCTTCTGTACTTATATATGGTCTCTTATGAATATGCCAGCATCAGATTATTTTTTTAATTTTGAATCACCATTAATCATGCAAATTTTGATTAGTGGACTGTGGGGTTCTCAATGTTTTTGTTTCTAACTTAACAATGTATTGAAAGGACAGTTTTCTCCCATGAGACTGCCTCCCAGGGCAAAAGTTAACCAGGACTCCTGAGTAGTTTCATGTTCAAGGTCATAATACTAATCTATCAAATACAATTCAAATGGTATATGACAATGAAAAGAAGGCAACCCCTGCCTCTTTCCAGAGCCAGCCTTAGTTTTGTGATACTCATCTAGCTAGAGAAAGGTCTTTCTCAATTTAGCCAAAGTCTGAACCTGGGGAGCCACACGCCAAGTGGTTGGAAACATTAAAATCCTGCTTTCTACTGCAGGCTCACTGCACAGGGGGTGAGAGCCATCCCGAAATCCAAAAATGTACTCAGGCCCCCAAAATGTCCCTCATTTGAAATCTCTGAGCCATTTCAAGCATAAATGTTAGAGGCGAAGAGACCGCCAGTGAAATGTCTAAATTGGTAGGAAAAAAAAAATTCCTCCCCAGGAATATTCTTCTGCTTCAGACTTCCTTCCCAAAAAATAATAAAGCGACAACTGCTGGTCACATTACCGTATTTGCAGCGTAAACTGTTTTAGTGCGTTCACTGAAATGAAACAAAAAATCTCCTGCTTATAACATAAGACACAACATATTTAGGAAATGATGAATCCGCTGGATTTTAAAATACTGGGTGTTCCAAGTAAGCATAATTTTTTTCCAGAGCTTTTACTAAATATCTGATTTTGCCAACATTCTCTTTGCACTTAAATAAGATTATTTTCCATAAAATGTAAGAGGAGTCATGAAAAGGAAACAAAGAATTTCAAGTCGCAAAATAATGATGGAGTTATCCTAAATTATAGATGATTTATTACACACAGACATATGAAGATACAGTCAAGTTTCTGAGGAAATGTAATATTGATTGTCTATTATCGTTGAGGTAGATATCAATATCTATTACTATGCAGAAAATCAAAAAGAAATCTTGAGGAACATTTAAATGAAAGCGTATTTTTTTATTCACTAAAATTATTTACAGCATTGAAATTTAATCTATTAATGTATTCAGATAGGGACTATTCTTTAACCTGGCATTTATTCCAGTACAAAGACCTAAGTCACACACAAAAGGGAAAAATCAACTTTGGCAACTATATAAGAATGTAAGTAGCACACTCCAGTTCTTCCCAATGCCTAAGACAGTGCCCGATAAATGAGATACCGAATACTAAACATTCAATTAATTGACCAACTAATGGACTACAAAAGCCAGCAATCTTCCTCAACCTTCTAATACACAACCAGGGAAATTTCCTTGGTATTTTTTATCAATCTGCACAGGAGTTAAACACCCAGAGTAATCTACACGATTTTTTTCCCAGCACCAAAATAAGACCTAAAAAGATCTGTGATTGATTTTAAAATTCTTGAAATAAAAACAATTGAATAATTAGTCTGAAAAAACTGGTAAAGGAAAGTTCATTTTCTGTTTCATGTATGTTGAAGACAATTATTTACAAAGAAAACATGCTGAATTTTGTCTTTTTAAGGAAACATCAGCGAAATCTTAATAATAAACGTTTGGAGTACCAAAAAAGCCTAAGCACAATGTTTAAATTACTGAGCTCAAAAAAAATAAAGTAACTCCTTAAATACCTTGGATTCTCTCCCATCGTAAAAGAAAGATCTACATAGTCAAGCTTAATTTGCTCACATGAGAGTTACTCTCAAAAAATATCCTTTATCCTATAAATGAGAAAGCCTCCCCACTTGCACAAAAGATTGTCACTTGCAGTCACCAACTGTTGTGAAAAACTTTCACTTGACACTGAGTTATATGACCATATCCCAAGGAGCCAAAAAGCCAACCTATTAAAGACATCTAGCAATCTGGTTTCTGTCCAGGCTGTTTTCTAGACTACAGCTTCTCAGCTAACCATGGAATCAGAAGTAATCTGGAAAGAATCTAGCACTTTCAAAAGGATCACTATGAATGGATTCACACTCAAATGTCATATCCGCTAGCAAATATGATAGTATTTTCTACAAATCTATTTCCAATAATACCACTGTAGTTTTTGTATTATCTTTATCCTGTATGAGGCTGAACAAGTGCATAACAGTGTTACTACAACTTAAATTACTACATTTCTTTGTCTTGTAAAAGCAGAGAAGTAAGACGTACTCCCAACAATGCTTCAGAAATTTTACTGTTCTGAAAAATTTACCAGATGGTAATACTTTAAAAGTTGCCATAAAAAGACATAAAATATGTCTTCTTACCAAAAGTATGCATGTCTGTTTTTCTCCAAACTGGTAAAACCCAGGTTCTCTAGCAGCATGAGTAAAATATTAGATAGAAAAGATCGAGAATTACCCATCTATCTAAGTAGTCTATGTTCACCATCAGTAACCAATTCATTCAACTCCCCCCGGCTCAGAAAATAAGAATACCAGGATGCAATTGCCTGAGTACATTCCACATGAAAGCACAAAGCCAGTCTTCACCTCTGCTAAATGCAATTCCTTCTAATTCTGGCTGACCTCAAAATGAACACAAGTGAAGACAATTCACGCTCTCTCACAGGGAGAAATAAAATGAATGTGAAAATAAATAGTCTAGTCTCTAAGAGTCCTGAACACTTGCATTGCTTTAAATTTTCTGAGAAACATGGGCATAAACTTGTGCAGTCTGGGTACCGTACTTATGTAAATAGCAGAGGGTATGGTTTTAATTTGGTTGTGACACCATAAATATTGGCATACTGAACATGTGCTTATTGCCATGAATTTTGAACTCTCTCTCTCCAGGGTCTGCTTCTGTTTTGTCCACATGCCAGAGCTAAAGACTACTTGCCCATAATCTCATATGATCAGAGCTGAGAAAATCAACTTTATTTCCAAGAAAAAAAATACATTCTTTGAGTGACTTTTTAAAATAATGACTTTCTCAAGATTTTTGCGTTCCTGTGGATAAATCAGTTGTCAATTTCCAAACCCCAAAGCAAAAACAAAGAAAAAAGAAAAACTAAAAATAAGAAAGCACATGAGGCTATATCATATGTTAACTAGAAAGAACAGATGGGGGACATAATTCAAAACAAAAACAAGGTAAAGCTACTAAAAATGGGCTTTTGATGGTCATGCTCTTCTTATAACAGATTGATTGCAATAAACATTATCATAAAATTCCCTGTTTAAAAATAATTTTCCTGGAAATGATAGATTTCTTTTTCTTATTGAGGAAATAACATTCTAAGCAGTCATCATTATAATTTTGGCAATAAGGTTCTTTGCACATTCATTTTACTCAGTCTAAGCAGAAAGCTTAAGAGGCCCTGCAGTGTATCCCCTTTTAGTTCCTCAAAACGAAACCTGACATCAGTTGCACCCCTCAGTTGTGAAATAAGGCATATGACTTCTTTGGAGCCTATCAGTGATGACCTCTGAGACTAGAGGCGAACACCACAGCAGAGCTGGCTGCATAGAGTCTAAGTGGGCTATTTTCACTTCACTTCAAAGATCTACCACCCAACGGGGTACTAAACCAAAGATTCTTAAGCATTTTACTTTCTGACGCTTGAAAATTGTGGGAGATAAGAGATATAATTAGAATCTAAGGTAGAAGTGGTAAATTCTTCAATATTCTGGGAGTTTAGAGAAAGTAGGCATGCCAGACTGAGAGAAACAGGAAGGCTGAGCCTTAAACACATGTAGGCTTTGAACATGCAGAGTATAGAAGGATGATGGTTAACCTTCCCGCAGGCACTGACTGGTCCATTTGATCATCATCTGGCATCTGAATTGTTGCAAATGCCTTCAAACTGGTGTCCCTGACTCTCGCTTCTCTGTCCTTTACAATCCTGCTGATGTACCTTTTTTTTGGAAAGCAAAAGACAAAACAAAACAAAACAAAAAATCCAATCACTCAATGGACAGTTACAGGTGTAAGAACACGAAAGTGGAGGGAAAGACAGGCCCTAAGTATTAGGAACCGGCGCAGAAAGTACACAGCCTTCTTCCTACAGCAGCTTATAGGTCTAAACACGTTCCTGAGTATGTCAGACAGAGCCCTTCATAATTAATGAATAATTTTTTCAATCTTAATTCCCACCAAACAGAGCTGATTTTTCAATAGACTCTGTGCTGTCTCACAAGTCTAGGCTTCTGCTTAGAACTCTCTTCCTTTTCTAAAGACTTCTTTCCATCCTTCAAGACCCAGCTTAAACAACGGCCTTACAAGAAATCTTTCAGGACAGGGAAATAGAACGTCATTTGGGTCCTTTAGCATTGTAAGTATCTCTCTAGTGTATCACAAGCCACTGACTGTCGACATCAAGTCCCCAAAGAACTGCATTTTTGTTTTCTGTTTTCAGGATGTAACACGTTAACTGGAAGATGAGGTAACTGGTATTCATCGGATTGAACTGACTTTTTGGTGAAAAGAGTTGCAAGAACAATGGCATGGAGTCATCTCTGGGGTGAGCAGAGATGAGCGTTGCGCAGCCTTTTTCTTAGAAAGATAATAAAAGTGAGGTGAGATCACAGCAGACCTTGAGAACACCAGAGCAGACCCTTGTTACTCTGTTTAGTCCTCAGTCCAGCAGCATCAGCATCACCCGGGAGTTTGCTAAAATGCAAACTCTCTGGCCCCACCCCTGACCTACAAAATCAGAATACTTTTTAATAAGATCCCCAGGTGATTTGCATGTACATTAAAGTTTGAAAAGCACTGATCCAAGCTTGACAGGAGTAAACACAACCAGAACTACACTGTAGGTAGATTATCTGACATCAACCTCCTGTAAATGATCAACTGGGGGTGAGAGAGCATGGGAAAAGCCTGGGGTGTAGAAGGAAGAATAAGGACACTTTTGCCACAGTTTAGTTAACTAGCACCTGACTTGGGGTGATGGCAGTGAGAATGCAGAAATTACAAGTATAATTACTTTCCTTAAAAAGAGAAATGTTAGGGGCCAGCCTAGTGGTGTAGTGGTTAAGTTCATGCACTTTGCTTTGGTGGCCTGGGGTTTGCAGGTTCAGATCCTGGGCACGGACCTACACACTGCTCATCAAGCCATGCTGGGGTAACATCCCACATACAAAATAGGGGAAGACTGGCACAGATATTAGCTCAAGGCCAATCTTCCTCACCAAAAAGAAAAAGAAAAAGAAATGTTAATGCTCATTCATTAGCTTAATCTTAACAATAACTGTGCCCTTGTTTAATCTACTGTATTATACATTTTAGATTTTTCTGAAGGGAGGTGGTTAAACAGAACAGAAACTATTAGTTTTAAGTTGCATTCTCAGACTTGGAGCTCTAAAAGCAAGCTCAACTATGAGAAATAGGGAGTCCTCTAAACATATGTGTAACAGGATGCCAGAATGGGCCTGAGGTGCCCACAAGACAGGTAAAAGTACATGAAAGCCGCAGTAAGACAGATGCCCTCCATATGCAGATTTTCAAGGGAAATGTCCAGAAGCTGTTCCATGAATGCTGAATCCCTCAGACGCATCAAGGCTCCTGCTCCCTGCACCCCACTTCCTTTCCCATACAGGCTCCCACTCAGACACAGGCCTGGGTGACAAGTAAGGAGATCTAAAGCTGTCACATTTAGAGCTGTAATTATCCTAAAGGACTGAGCAATCACTTCTAAAGTGTCAAGGGGGCTATACTTAAGGTTACTGTAGAACTCTGTAACTCTTAAGAGTGAGCTGAAAAAACCATGGTCTTGCAAAAATATTCATCCTGAGATAGGGGAAGATACTCCTTGCTCAATAAAGGTCAGGAGCAACAAAAATAAAATTATATTTTGATCGAGACCCAAGGATCACGATTATTCAACCAACCACTTACAAGTACACGTGGCCAGTGATTATGGAAACATCAAGGATTCCCCACGAGAGGCACAGACACAATCCCCACTCTGCAAATGTACACAGAAAACAGCCCTCTCTGGGGAGGGTGGACTATGCACACCGAGGTATAGTCTTCCCTTGCGCAAACAATTGCTATAACTTGAACGCACCCCCAGCAAATTTCCAGGTGGCTTTAATAGCTGTTACAAAACAAAACAAGGGGCCAGCCCAGTTGCCTAGTGGTTAAGCTCGGCGTGCTCTGCTTCAGTGGCCTGGGTTCAGCTCCCCAGCTCGGACATACACCACTTGTCAGCAGCCATGCTGTGGGGCCGACCCACATACAAAATAGAAGAAGACTGGCACAGATGTTAGCTCAGGGCGAATCTTCCTCAAGCAAAAAGAGAAAGACTGACGACAGATGTTAGCTCAGGGATAATCTTCCTCGACAAACAAAACAAAACAAAATTCTGTAATGCTTGCAACAGATGTTAGAGCTTCCAACGCAGAGGACCCAGAGGCCTTGCAGCAGGTTCCCCCACCTTCTATGATTTCAGAGGGCACACTTTTCAGGGCATCAACATCAGAAGATAAAAGTCATTAAAGTGGTCATTTAATTTGAATTTCTACATCTCTGCAGCTTTTTATAGATTAAAGTCCTCGCTAATTTGGGTTCAGATGTGTCTTTTTAATACACATTGTTTATTACTACATATGATTCTCACTCCTGCCACTGCATTCACGAACCTTCTTTGCCTACCAGTCTCACTCTCTCCTCTGTCTCCATATCCCAAAACCTATCATCTCATTATCTCTCTAGATGGACTGATCAAGCGAAAACATCAATTTCTGTTATCTTTTCTCTCACATTATTTCTACCGCTACTTTAGACATTTGGTTGGACTAAAACAACATTATAGGGGTTTATCCAACTCCTGTGCTAGAGAACCACCGCTAAAAATGGCTCCTGCCTCTCCTCTCATTCCCTCACTTTGTCAAAAATGGTTTCAAGGCTCACTTCCTCCAAAATTTAATTCCCGCTTCTCCAGGAGGGATGTGCAGTTTTTACTGTAACAATTTGATATGACGCCTCATGTTCTGCAGTCATTTCACCTGTGTTCCATCAGCAGAGGTACAGGAACTTTCCAGGCCAGAAGTCTTAACTCTTGTTACATATTTAACCTTTTCCTCTCCTCTGGAAGTCTCCCAAACCCACCAAACAAGTAAACAAAGTGTATTTATTTCCTTTCTCTCTCCATCCTGGAACCACTTGAATATCTCCTTCCTTTGATCACTAAAACTTTCCCAAAAGTCTTTAAAACTTTCTCAAAAGTCCTAAAAACTTCCTAACTTCTTCACTTTAATCCCTAATCATTCTTCCTTCCACTTCTACATCCCTTATTACACTGACAGGTTTTTTGTTTTTGTTTTCTCAGCATTGAAATACATAAGCTGTTTATTCACTGGTCCTCATTTTCTTGAACCTTTCTCTCTTCTGCATTTTATATTGTCCGCCAATTTCCTTGACCTTTCTCTCTCTCCTTCCTTGGCACTCTCCTCTACCTGAATTAAAGTTTCTTTCTCTCTCTCTTTTATTTCTCTCTTTTCCTTTTTTTCTCTTTTTTTCCTCTACTTTCTTCTTTTCTTTTTTCCCTTCACTGACTCCTCCTCTTGGTTCTGGACCACAAATGTGGGACTTCCTTTTCCTTCATCTTATTCTTCGCTTTTCAGCAACCTTCATTCCATCTCCCTTCTATACACCATGAGGAATCAGATTTAATTCATAATTTGGCTGCCTAGATAGCTGGGGTGAGAAGGCCAATAACAGAGCTCACAATGAAGCATGAAAAATCAGTCTAATTGGTCAAGCCTGAGTAACATATCAATGCTCCTCCTTTTGAGTCTCCTGTATCTAATGACTTGCCCACTGAATCTATTTCTGAGGTCTCAGTCAAAACAAACTACACATTAGACTGCATGAATTTGCTGCCCTTCCTTACTCTGCATATTCACTCACCAGGTTCACATCTCCTAAAGCCCACTCTACCCTCCCCTTGATTCTGCATGCACACGTGTTGCTCATCTCTCCAAGCCCCATGGCTCAAAATCTCTCCTAGCAACTTTTCTAAGGCTTTTCTAACGGCTCTGCTGTAAACAACCTTGCTTTTCTCTGAATTCCCACCAAACACTGTATTTTATTCTGTATTATAGCTAGCTTCATGCCTTACCTTCCCTTGTCACTATAAACAACTTGAAGGCAATGACTAAGTCTATTTCCACTTTGCATCTTCCACAGTTCCTCTCGGCTTCAGCCCAGTACTAGGGTCACTCTGTAGCACACACCTCAGTTCACAGAGTTTTTATTTAGAGAATATGACCACACAGAACTCTGTGCTGTGTAAAAAAGGTGAGCGGGTTGTTAATTGCTGTTTTCAAGATCACAGAGAATCTGATTTAAAGGCAGATCTTAGGTTTTTCATAGACTTAAGGCCATCGAGTACTAAATTACTCATTAACAAAAAAAAAAGGAAATGGCGAGTCACACATTACACAGAAACTATAATATCCACCATTGTCCCTTGTTTTTTAGGCCCATGGAGCTGGAGCAGTTATTTCCGCTGCCAAACTTCCAGCAGGAACGCTTGAAAGTTGCTAGCACGGTATGATGCCATCAGTTTCTCAAACTTAGAAAGGCTCATTGATCTGCACTGAGGTTTCTTACACAATCCACTTCCTTTAAGGCCAAGTGAGCCAACCCTGATTGACAGAAGTTACAGAATGAATAAATGTTATGGTATCAACATAGAAATTATTCAGTTTCCTTTCCTCACTTCAATTTCCAAATTTATTTCTGGCTTCCACCGCCACAGTCATCACCACCAATGTGCAGCACCCCACTCTTATAGTCCCACCCAGCCACCTCCTCCTCATTGGACTGCTACGGTACAACCCTCATACCAATTTCAGAGGAGGTTAATTGATATCCTAATGCAATAAAGTAACTCTCTAAAGCGAAAGAACTTGGGATAGGACTTTTTACCTAGGTCTCAAGTAAGACAAATGAATGTCATAGCAGGTTGGTTATAATAGTGGTTTTATTACAAAACTGGCAGAGTTACAGTAACTGTCAATCGTAACTGTTGTTGGATTTCTACTTTACATAGTTGTAGTTATGAGTCTACTCTTGTAAGCCAGAACGATTATTTTACAATTAGTTTAGACCTGTCTGAGCCCAGAAGGAAAATTTCAATTTCAATCATCTTACTTCACTTCAGAACTCACTGCTACCACAAAGCAGGTCAGTTCAACTTTTCACACATGGGTTTCTAGCCATTTCCAAAGTTGAACAAACTTATAAACGGAAGTGCTCAAAATTTTAAGTATGTTTTCAAAGTGCAGTATAAAATAGCAATAATGGGTTTGTATGCACTAAGAAAAACAAACAAATAAATAAACAAAAAATCAGCTCAGAAAAGAACCCTATTTTCAAGGGAGAACATGGTCACGGTCCTATAAGACATAATACACATCCCTGAATTTGGACTGCAAATCTATCACTTAAACATCTAGTAAATGACCCAATTTGTTTACATGGCCCTGTACCTTTTTATGGACTTTCCATAAAGAAGTTATTACATCCATTCCCTTTATTTTGTTTAAGAGTGTTTGAATGAGCCCCAGAACCACAAGCCAGTTAAACAAGCTCTCTTTAGATGGACGTGGTCTCATATAATTCACCACTACCGGGGAAATTTTCAAAACAATGTTTGTAGTTTGGAAACTGCACACATTCCCACACACCAAAAGTATTTCCTGTGCTTTATGCAGTTTTAAGTGTTCGGCAGATATATTAAATAAGTCCTATTTTTCCATTTTTCGAAGTAAAAGTGTGGCATTTGCACTTCTTCCAGAAGATTTGCACCTCTGAGTGTTTTGCTATGGTAGGTTGGTCATTTAGAAATGACTGCAAAGGAAGACTACAAGGGAAATGTGAAATCCAGACACCCTAATTGATTTCCTAGGATGTAAATGTTAGTTCTAAAAGGAAACCCTTTTAAAGCAGTTAGTTTAATGGGGTGCCCAACGGATGCCTATTAAAAGTTATCGGTACAGATTAAAGATAAATTTTCTACCATGAAGGAAAAGCTTTTTTTAAAAAATAAACATAGAGGTTATTTAATGCCTAATTTTACATTCTTAATCATGCCTATAAACCTCAAGCTTGCTAATATTCTCAAAAAAAACAGAGATTAAAACCACTTTTTCAAGGGTTAGTGTGTATCAATTAGATATCTAAAGTCTCTCAATATCCAGGCCAGACTGTGACCTGGGAAACACCTGCTATTTTTAGGTTGTTGATTTTTCTAGAAACGGTCAGACTGTTTTGACTTCAGTGACTAACACAAAATAAAGACCCAGTTGAGCCTATCATATATATCTCTTATAGATATAAAACTGCATCTGAAACTATAAAAACACTAGTGTGCTATGCGGTCTAGTCTCTTGTATTGGAGAGGCAATTCATTTTCATGTAGACCTCCAGAAACTGAGTGTACTTTTGCTTATGAATAAAAAAGTTAGTAACTAAGTGCATCCTTATAGACACACTGCTACTTATTTAATAGGAAGCGTGCCCCAAAAGCTTTTATTACCTACAACATAAACATATTTCCAGCAGAGGCAATCTACCATCAGTACACCCCATCTCTGGCTCTGGATGTGCAGACCTATGCTTTTCATACTAACACTATCCAACTTTTTTTCTTGTTTTTATCGTGTCCATGTATCCAGGAATGACTACACAAAATACAGCTGATTTTTTTCTGTCCTTGGAGTGGGTAATCTGAAGGTAAACTGCACTCCAGTAAAAAGGAGTCTTAGTATATTTCTATAGAGCAATTTACAAACACTTAAGCTACTGTGTTTTCCCTGTGTTCTTAAACAATTTGCACCCTATCTGTCATGTCTCAGGTTTATAATACGATAAATCAGAAATGAACACTGCAGGTTCCTCCTTTTTTCCAAACCCGGCAAGAAATTTCCAGTGAGGAACTGAATATTTCTCTCTTCTCATTTGTTCATATCTTAATCACATTTTAAGCAAATGTTCCTTCTTAGTACACTGATTTTAAACATTGCCTGCTGCCATAAAGAAATTATAATGCTTTAATGACTTCCAATTTGCATTTCTAATCACCTCAGACTCTGAATGTGTGTGGCAGTAGGGGAAACAAGTTGTGATTTATTCCTCAGCGGAAAAAAAAGATAAATAATATGACTCTTTAAAAGACAGATGTCCTTATAAATACCCAGCAAAAATAACCGCCAGAAACAACACGAGATAAGTGCCACATAAGTTCAACTTCTGTTGTTAATGGTTTCTGATCTCTGCGATGACTCAAAAGGCAGGTGCGAAGCCCAGCTGGGCATATTTAAGCACAGAAGCAGATCTCCATCTTGCATACACTGAGAAGCTTAAAATAGTACCCACTCACGAACAAGGCTTTCCTAGAATGCAAACTGCTTAGCGTCAAAAAAACGGCATGGCATCCAGATAGCACATCCCACAAGAGAACTCATTCATTTCAAATCCTTCACTACCACAAAATGTTTGTAGCCTTGTATACCAGGGACCAGAATGAACTTCACTAGAAGAAATGATGCAGTTACTCAATGTCAAGTAACCCCATAGGAATTAATTTTCCCCCAAACTTGAAAGCCTTTCCCTTAAAAAGTGTTAAGCCTGTTTTGTTTGCTTCTTGCAATGTAACAGCTTCGTTACAGTAATTCACTGTGCTGGAAGCTGCCTCCCTTTTATCACAATCTCCTGATCCCTCACTCGGCCTCATTCTGCGTGCCATCCATTTTGTGAATGAAGTGTGAAAATAGCTCTTTGTTTACATAAAGAAGGCAATAGAGAGTAGTGTGGACATGGCTTAGCTGCTTTGAGTGTAACTGAGGCTGTGCAGCCTGCCCTTCTAACCAGTTCAGAACTCCCAAATAGGTCTAATGACAAGCAAACTCCGACAATAAGCAGGCAACTACAGCCACCAAAGCAGAACTCTGCTACTACATGCCTGCTTAGAAAATAACTGAAGACAAAGGGCTCTGACTAAATCTGAAACATGAAGGCAACCTTTTCTTTTATTCTGTTTAACTGCAAACTCTGCAGGAAGCACGCCCTGCAAACAACAGCAGGGCGTCTGAATACGTCCACCAAGGACACCTTTCCACCTTTTTCGTGCCTCCACTCATACTCAACACTACACCCTTCTTGTCTCTCACACACGACGTGCCTTTTCACGCCTCTCTCTCTGGTGCAGGCTGTTCCTCTGCCTAGAGTACTTTCCTCTCTTTCCCTCTCAGACCCACTTCAAAATGCGTCACCTCCTCTGTGGGAACTTTTCTTCTTGCACTCCTTTTCCAGGCAGATTCCACCACTGAGTCAATCAGTAGAGGATTTTTGAAGTGACATAAAGCACTCTGTGTTCTCGTGGCACTTTGAGTGCAGAACTAAGAGACCAGGAGATGAAAGAAGGATCTGCCATCCTTCTTGGACAGAGCTTCCCAAGGCCAGGGATTGCATCTCCTTCTTTGTGGCCCCAGCACCTAGGGCAGAGCTCCGCAAAGAGCAGATGCTCATAAATATTTGCTGAATAAAAACAAGGTTCTAATAAAACATTAGACCATTTAACTCATGAAGGAAGAGGCACGTGGCTCTCAGTCCTGGCTTGGAGTCAGATCGAGGTCCAAACATTCACCAGCTGTAGGACCGTGGCTAAGCTACTTAGCCAGCGAAGCCTCGGTGTTTTTCCTAATACCCCATGGGGAGGTTAGAAAGATAAACTGTATACAGTCTACAAACATTGAGCACAAGTGTGGCACCCAAAGGCACTCCTGGGGAGTCATTACTAAGCGTCCACTTAGAGCTCTTTAGACCCAACCAACCACCCACTAAGAGCGCATCTAAATACTGCCCTTCCAATGTCCTTCCTGGGAGCTCTTCCTGGTTTCTTATCAGTACACAGTGTGCACAGTAGCAATGCAACTCTATATCCTTGCTCTTAGCATCAACGTGCCTTGCCCTCCTTGGGGATGTTGGTTTCCCTCAAACAACCAGACATCCGCTTTGCGTCTGCCCCCCAAACCCCAGCAACCACCCAATATACACCTCATTTGCTTGAGAAACGGCTCAACTGCTATTCGATAGAGAAAAAACCAAGTACACACAAAATATCACAGTTTGAAAATAAAAGAGGAATTAAGCCTAACACCAAGAAAGCAAAAATTAGTGAAGGCAGCCTGGCAAAGATGGTCTGGTGTAGAAACAAGGTAAATGTTCAGGGAGGAGGCTGCTGAGTCACGAGTGGACCAGAAACAACCGCTCGGAGATGGCACGTGAAGTCTAATGTGAAGTCAAATAACAGATCAAATGAGCTACACTCAGCTTTACGTGTATTCTCATGAAGTAAAAAACAAAATGAGCTAATATTACCAATAAACATCACTCTTAATTACTTGGCTTTAATGATAAAAGTAATTAGTATAACTCCTCTTTATAATTTTTAGTTCCTTTTGTTCTCAGATTTAGGAACTTTACAAACCAAATTTTTAAAAAGTAAACTAATCATGTTTTAGGTAAGCCATTCAAGTCCAGAGCTAGGAATTTATTTCCTGACGCTCTTGACTTTAAAGAGAAATTTGAACCTCTGAAATAGAATATCCTGCATAATATAGTGTAAATAAAAGTTAAGGTCACTCATTAAATCCATTTCAAAGGAATAACAGGCTGTGCCTTTCCAGAGCTCACTAAACCACTCTTATTTACTCATTTCTATGGTACTTGTACCACTGAGACACCCTGCTAAATAAAATGCTCCAAATTATTTAAAAAATGAAAAATGAAAAAACCCTTCCTTGTGGAACCAAGATTTCCAATGTCAGCTAGCCTCTTCATCATCAATCAATAAACCAAAATTTTGAAATAAACATCATCCATCCATGGATCTGGTACACCTGCTTAAAATAAGGTCCCAACGTGTAATAACAACAATTTTAAAGGTTGTATTTCAAGTCATTTGCCAAACCGTCAGGTTTCCTCTCCACCAGAAGTATTACAGTACACCTTAGCCAGATTATCTGTTAGATTTAATTAATGTGATTATTCTGAGATTGTTTTCCTTAGTGTTCTTGGAAATAATGTTTCAGGATCAAGGGAGTCTCACTTCCGTTCACAACCTGCAAAGCATGCAACCTCCTAAAATAGGAAAGAAATGCTTTTATACAAAGCATCAGAATTTTGAAACTAGAATTCCATCTGCCTAATTGGTTCTCGCTTAAGGAAAAATATATCACCATATTAACACCATATTAATATATCACCATATTAACAGTATTAATTTAATACTGTAGCCCTCAACAATGACCTTGACAAAGTCACTTCAGTTCTCTAGGCCTCACTTTACACATCGGTGACAACAGACTCTTGGGATCCTTCCAGTCCTAACATGCACTATATTTATTGCTAACTTCTAGCCCGTGAGCCAGAAGCAAAAGATGGAAAGCACACTGATTCTGAGGGCATGTCAGCCACCCAAAATTCACCATTCTTAAGAGACCTTGGTCCATATCACACAACAACACCATCTTATAAACTACAGAGGTATGCACAGCAATGCACTTTTCAAAGAGAAATTAGCACCAGCTCAAGGAAACCTACTCACTTGCTTGGTACATACTCACTTGAGAACATGGTATATTTACCAGGATTATAAAGTAGTACTCTGATTGGCATAACCCATCACGACCAACAAATAAACAAGTTTATCTTCCCCTGAAAAAAGTCAAACGATGTAGAACTTACAAGACCAAAAGACATCTTCAAAGACGGCTACTGTTATAGTCAATAACATAATCTTACTCTAACAAGGCACTACATCCAGAGCCATTCAACAAATATTTACTGGGCACATATTTTATACAACGTCCTGTTCTGGGTGCTAGAGCTCCCACAGAGAGCAAGGTGAACAAGGTCTATGCTCTCAGGGAACTTAGATTCTATGGGGGTGGTGGTCAGGGAAGGTGGACAACAAATAAATTAATTAATGAGCAAGAAGATTATCAAAGAATGATATGTGCTGCGCAGCTAACTAAGCTTAATGTGATAGTGAGGGGTGGCTAATTTAGATTAAATGGTCAGAAAAAAGACCTAGCTGAGAAGGTGCTCCATTTACTCTAGATGACAGGAAGGTGCTACACATGCACAAGCAAACGAGCAGTGTTGCCCAGAGAAAGCAGGAACACCGAACTGAGGGTTGCAAGCCCACGCCATGTGAGTCACGTCCCTCTTCCTCATCTCACCTCCCCAACCCCAGAGGAGCTAGAACCAAAAGAGCTGTAAAATGGAGGCTTGAAAGAGGCCACACCCCTTCCTCACTTCAGGTCCTTCAGGCTGTGGGTTAGGCCTGAGTTGCCAAGCAGGAGAAGAGAGAAGGGTTTTAACTTCAACACGAACCAAACTGCCCCTAGCTAAAAGCGTCAAAATGTTCAATAATCAATATGGCAGGCACACGGATCAATCAGGAAGGAGGCTATAAAGGTTGGAGTAGTATCCTAGAGGTCCTGAGCTGGGCCAAGCGTGAACCCTGTAGTTTCTGGTCCATACACACTCCATTTGTCCTAGAAGAGGAGCACTAGCTTCTCTCCAACCCATTGGGAACGTTTCAACATTTCAACAATCTGTATGGTAGTACTGGTGCACACCAATGGAAAATCTACCACTAGAACTACCCTTAGACGATAGGAAAGGGAGATTCTACAAAATCACAGTTGGAGGCAGTGGTGGAGAAAAATAATTAAACAGAGACTGTTTAATAAGTGAGTTATATCGAAATTATTTAACGTTATATAGAGATATTCTGGTTCCGCAAAATGCTTTCAAATTAAACAATCAGAAACATAAAAATTAGACTAAATAAATGAAAGGACTTTCATTATGACTTCTACCATTTTGGTTAATAGAAGTAGAAACCCATGGGGAAAAAATTTTAGCAGTCTTGGAAACATCTGGCGTGGGAGGTATGAACCTTATCAATTCATGAATTCAATTATTATTTAACACACATCACATTATCATGAGAATTCTGTTTCTACAAAAAGTGTGCAAGTTTGTAAGCAGAACAGAATCTTAGCACTACAAAGGTTGAAAAAACTTGAAGTGAATATAAAGAAGATAAGTTAAAAAACAAGTTTCAGGAAGGATGAAGTAAGAGCAGAGAAAGCTAAGATTTCGGTGCCTGAGACACAGCTCTGAAAAATACAGCGTTGGGGAAAGTTTAGAGTCGGACCCCAGCAACTATTTACACCTATTTAACAAATGATTCTGAAGGTTCCCACAGACCTTTGTACTTTCTGAACACCTTTTAGAGGTAAATTCAAAGTATATCAGATTAAATGTAAAAGGCAACAGTTGGTAGGGGAGAAAAAGTTACCACAAAATAGAATGGGGGCTTTTTTGTCACCTATTATGAAAAACAATATTCATCATTACATAATCTCACTTTACTTCTTCAACTTCCTCCACCATCTTGAACAGAGCAGAGAACGAAGAGGAAGTTTAAAAAAAAAACCTCTAAACAACAAAATTAAATGTCAAAGGTCATGTACTACAACTTATAGACTTACTCACAGGAAAGCCCCGTTAGTCTTCAGTCAGAGCCTATTAACTCTTGGACGCTATTCCGAGGATTGTGATTATGTTTTTCAGTAAAACAGAGCTTTGGAGCTGCCACCTAAAAAAGGGTGGGGGAGTGGGCACAGTTTGGTCAGACACAGGCACATTGGCAGCTGGAGGAAGAGAAAACTGGCACTGAATAAAGAGAGACAGAAAAGCCATTAACACAAGACACGTGTACTCAGAAAGCCATAACCATGGGACCATTTGTCCCCAAAGTAAAGGGCCCCACAGACCACAGAAGTCCTTCAGGAAGAGAGCACATACAATAAACGATGTCCATAAGGATGACCCTAACTATACACATAGAGGCATATTCCAAATATACACTCAAAATAGTTAAAGAAAATGAGAACAGAAAGAAGCATGTTTCAGGTCTACGGGATATGAAAATCACTCTCCAGTGACACAGGTAAATGAGGCTGACTCCATCACCAACTTTGTGATTGGTGTCTATTTGGGCTACATGCAATAGACAAAGTAAGCTTGGTTTCGTTTTGCTTTTTGACCTATATGATTCCTTCCACTACACTCAGAAGCACCGTTTCAGAAGTTACTCATCTCACAGTAGGCATTCTCTTTAAAATGAGTACATACAGATATTAGTCATTTTTCCCACAGTCATATGGGAAGTATAGGCCAGAAACTCTACGTAAGTCAGTGTTCTTATCTTTTATATCTTTCTTTAAGTTAAATCTGGAGACCCTTGGATTGTACATGAGATTTCAGAATTATAAATCAGATTAAGAATGAAGGATACAGGGGCCAGCCCAGTTGCATGGTGGTTGGATTCACACACTCCGCTTCAGCAGCCCAGGGTTCACAGTGTCGAACCCTGGGCATGGACCTGAGCATCACTCATCAAGCCATGTTGTGGCAGTGTCCTACACATAAAAAGTAGAGGGGGATTCATGCAGCTGTCAGCTCAGGAACAATCTTCCTCAAGCAAAAAAGAGGAAGATTGGCAACAGATGTTAGCTCAGGGCCAGTCTTCCTCACACACACAAAAAAATGAAGGATACAAAGACAACTTAGAAGATAAAGCTATTTTTATAGTAAAGTAGCAAGCACTGCAATATCGTTTAAAGTCAAAAACCAGGTAACGAATAACAGTAAATAACACTGATCCCTCAAAACCAATTCTGAAGCACCTCCACATTTTCCAGTCTAAATTCAAATATCTAGCACTGGCTATAGCAATCAATTTCCATTTTTAACACCTCTTAGGACTACAAGTTAATACTCAAATGGCGCAGCCCTGGTATGTGAATGAGTCAGCACCATCTGAGACTCGGGAATACTCCAGGAAAGAATATCATTGCGGAGGGGAGACCGAAAGTAGGAATGGGCTCCTATAGTCACAATAAATCAATTTGAACATTTTATGTTCAGCACTTAGAAGACCTTTCACAAAATGATGCAATGCACCAACTGGGTCAATGGCATTTTCTATGCGGCATCTTCAGGAGGCTTGGTACTTAGAGAACTGGACAATCGTCAAAATTGAGAAGAGCAACGGGGCCTCAAAAACCAATCATAACTCAGTATGAGGGCAAAAAACATCCACATGAGAGAATGGAAAATTTGAAAGCCAGAAAAAAAAAAAAGAAGTTCCAGCAAATTTGTTCACATTCCAGGGGATCTTCTTTAGCACCTACCTGTTATCCTCAAATCTGGGAACCCTGAAGCATAAAAATCAACCTGAGCATGTGCAGGAAAATAGCTCTGTATTGCCCCCTAGTGCTGCCCAGTCCCACTTCTCCTTAGGCTAAAAACTGCAAGGTGAGTAGTTCCTGTACCTCTAGTTACTTCCTGCTGCCAGCCTCCCAAGAGCTAAACATAGCCCAATCCTCTGCCCACAGATTAGGAAACAACCAGGCTATTTTTAGCACCATGCATCTTAGGAATGGAAATGGCCCAGCCTCTGATGGCAACAGACTGTGTGTGGCCTGGCTTCATGAACTCACATCTTCGGAGGCTGTGAACCTCCTCGGTAAAGCGGCCAAGGACCGTCTGAAATCTCTGGAGCCCATTACAGAGTGATGATGTACGTCGATCACAAGAAAGAACAACAAGGAAAGGACAAGGAGGGGCACAAGTAGCAAAGGGAATCAGGAAGAAGACACATGCCAGGACAGGCTTGATAAGGCAGAGCAGTAGGAGAAATGATATGGGACAGGAACAATAAAAATCAGAAGCCAAGAATATTATGCATTGTCATGCTGGGAGAAGTCTGTCTAGTAACAAGCAATATTTTGAACTGGACATTTATTTTACATGAGAGAGAACAAAGGTTGGTCTGATCTGTTTCCTGCCCGGGTACCGCTGGTGCGATGGCTCCTTTGATCACTTTCCCCCAGTCCTCTGCAGCTCCTGCGATTAGAGATAGATCCCCAGGCTGCCCTTTGATCAGCAGCTCAAGCGGCCTGCAGGTGCCATGTGCCATCGCATTAGCAAGTTGTAAGAAGCAACCACATTAATATTGGCTGATAAAGGTGATACCGTGTATTGCTGCACACACAACAAATACAAATAATCTCTACAAAAGTCCCAGGAATCCTTATTTCATCTAATTTTTTACTCAAGAACTTTCTGTGCTTTCTTGAAGATGAAAACTTTAGAGAGAGTTTAAATTCAAAGTTGAAGTCTTGAAACACCCCAATACGTAAAGAAAAAGTTGCTGTGACTGAAAAATAGGGTACACACCATTTTGATTTTCTAGGTATGCTGCTTGTGCTCACTTCGCCTGGTTAATGAAGTGACAGCATTCTTGCATTCTGAATAGATGACACACAAAGCAGTAAAAACATGTACATTTCCTTTCAAAGAACATTAAGAGCCACCACTTGTAAACAGGGTGTTTAATAGTCTAATTTTAGACAGCCTACATTAACATTGTGGTTTCGTGTGCAGGATAAAATTTCTATTTACAAAGTATTCTCAAAAATGACTTCATAATGGTAGATCAAGAGGAAAAGAGTTTAGAAATTGAATGATGTAAATCATATGGGGTTCAGAGGCTAAGCAAATTACACACCCTGAAGCTGCCCTGGCTTTATGAAAGAAGCCTTTCTCCAGCTCTGTGCAATCCCAGCCCAAGGGAACTTGCATCTGAGAGTTTTCTAAACATTTCAGGTACACTTGAAAGCTGAAAGTAATTCTCATTTCCTATGCAGGATTAAGTCGTTTCCAGCACACACAAAATAGCAGTCATTCACCAACACATATAAAAACACACCACCAGAAAGGTAAGGACTTCAGAGTGCAAAGGCACATTTTTTTTAAAAAAAACAGAGCGCCAGAGAAGTACATTTTTTTAATTCCCCCCTAAAAACGTCTGCGCGGCCTGTTGACCTCTATATTTCCTATCGACTTACTCATTAATTGATGCCTTTCCACTTAGAGTGCTTCAATTAATGCGGTCGATACATTTCCTGAAACACCCACCTCCCCAATAAAAAGAAAACAATCTGAGTAGTCAAACATGCCAAGACTCATTCATTTTGGATTTGTTTTTAGAAGCAGCTCTTGAACTTATAACTCTGGCAAGGAGAGGTCCTGCAATGTGAGTTCTGACGTTCACAATCGCTCCCAGAATGTCCTCTCTGGCTGAGGCTGCGGTGGCACTCACGTTGCCCTGTTAGAGCTTTGTAGCAGCTCCCGAAGTTGCAAACTGCACGTAACCTCCAAAAGGCCATGCCAATGAACGCAGCGCGCATTTGCATGGCTAGAGAGCCGCTTCTACCCTCGCAGGCTGGTGTACATCACACACCAACGCACAATGCCAACGTAACACACACAGCGAGAAAACAGAAGGGGGAGTTGGGGGGGAAAGACTCACCGTTCTGTTCCTTGTTGCTGGAGAACTGGAATTTACTACTGAGGTTGGACTCAGCCTGAGTCCCGTGTCTCTGGCCGGCCAGGGCAGATGTCAGCAGGAGAAGCCCGAAGAGGAGCATTTGGCTGACTGGGGCGAGAACTCACTCACGGCGGGCACTTTGGAAGCAGCGACTCCCGAGTCTCTTTCACCACCGCCAGGGGAAGGCTGCACTGGGGTGGAAGCGCCGAGCCTGCTCTGGCAGCAGAGAATCGCAGGGTAGTTTCCACATAATCCCATCCAAAACTTTTTCCTAGAGCCCTCTTCTGTGTCTCCAGTTTTTGAAAAGGATCAAAGCAAAACCTGGACCTGAACCAGTTTCCCAAGGTTTAAACAAATCCTGAGCTGTGCCGAAGTGGTGGGGGTGGGGGTGAAGGCGAGGGAGGAAAGAGGGGGTGGGGACGCGGGGGAGCCGGGGGAGCGGCGAGAAGTCACCAGCAAGTTGCTGGGAGCACCTGTCAGTTTGGGGGACAGGACAGAGGCGAAAACTCAAGAGTCGCGCGCAGCCAGCCTCGAAGCCAAGTTGGCGGCCGGCAGTTTCTAATCAATAACAAAGCTGCCAATAGATGCGGCTCTCCGGGCGCCCCTCTCCCCCGCCCCACCCCCACCCCCACCCCCGGAGGGGGAGGGGGAAGAAACAAGGCGAGGGCGCCGCGGCCGGTCCCCGGGGCCTCGGAGCCGCAGTGGGGCCGGGTGCTCCGGGCCGAGGCCGCCCCGGGCGCGGGCGGAGGGAGGCCGCCGGGCTCCTGCTCCCCAGCCCGGCGCGCAGCCTGCGCCCGGTCCCGACCGCCGCAGCACGGATTCCGGCACCTGGCTGGAGTTTTCGGCGATCAAAGTTCACCTTGTTCGGGTGCGTCCCCCGGCTCCTCGCAGCCGAGGAAATTCGGCAGCTCGGGGTCACCGCGGGGCTCCGGTCGCTGACCGTCCCCTACTCCCACGCCTCGGGCTCCGCGCAAACCTCGGGGCTCCGCGCGGCGTCTCGGCACCGGGTGGAGAGAGCAGGCCGGGCAGCCCCTGCTCCGGCTTGTCCCCTCCCCTTCGCTACCTTCCCCCCGCCGGGCGGCGGTCGGGAGGAGGGGGCCTGGGCCGAGCCCGGGCGGAGCGCGCGTCGGCGAGCAGGGCAGGCTGAGCGCTCTCCCGGGGCGGCCGCCGGGGCGGGCGGGGGTCGGCGCCGCGGGGAGGGGCAGCCCCGGGCCGCGTCCGCGCCCGCGCCCGCCGGCCAGGGCCGCCAACTAGCAGTCCAACAGGTGCTGGCACAGACAGGGGGTGTTGCGGGGCTCGCGACAGACGGGACCCAAACGGCCCCGGCGAGGAACGCAGCCGGGGAGGCCCCTGGTTTGCTTTCCACAGGACGCCCCCCACCCCAAAGAAAGATCAGACTGGATGGTGAATGGTGCTGGGAAAAGAAATGGGGAAGAACTTCCTGCCGCTCTCCCTCTTCCCCCAGCCCCTGTGGCCATGACTCCTCATTAACTTCCCAGGGGATCCCCATTCCCAAAGGGCTTGGCCAGCACCCTTGGCCAGAGTTTCTGGACCGAAGGAAGAAGGCAAATTGAATTCAAAGATTTCTCTCCAGTTTCCAGCCCTCTGAAGAGAGATGGATAAAGCAAATGTCAAGACAAACAGCCAAAAGAATAACAACATTCATTGGTTTAACAAATACGGTCTTTATGGAATTCCTACTGTGTCAGGCACTGTTCTAGGAGCTGGGGCTGTGGTAGTGAAACCAGAGGAAAGTGTCTGTCCTCTGAAGCTTACATACTAGTTGGGCTGCATGAAATTAATATCAAGCAAGTGCCCTGGAAAGCAAATCAGAAATATCACCCAACCTCTTGTGAAATAAGTCAATGCAAACAATTCGACGACGTATGGTGCTCCCTACCGGATTGGAAGGAAGGCTATAACCTTAAGGCTGATGCTGAAACAGGAGTGGAGTCTCAAATGTTCCTCTTTAAGGAGCTGCCCTTCCTGGCCTTGCAAGGCTGTCTACTGTGTGAGGAGAGCTGCCCCGAAAGTGGACGGGGGAATGCTTGGACAGGGCATACTCCTACCACATCAAACGAGAAGCTTCCTTCTCAGTCATCTGATCCTTCCTCAGTCATGCTGAAGATGCCAAGCCCTCTTCCTATGTTTGGACACTGCCCGGAACCAATCAACCTGACTTCTGCCTGTAATACCTAGTCCTGTTCTTTCTTCCCTCTTAAAATTCTACGGTTGAAACCTCTGCTCACCTATCCCATTCATTCATTCTTATTCCTTTACCAATTCAAGGCAAATAAATAAGACCAAATCGTTGACTTTAGAGAACTTAGAGTTTAGCCTTGTTATTTTATTCCCTTTAGCAGCTCCTCAACACCAGTGTGAATCTACATTTGCATGATAAATATATTCCAAAAATGTCTTGTAGATTTTTGAGGGAGAAGGGGAGTGTTCCCAATTCTAATAACATAATGAGACTTGTCATACAAAAGGCATGCGTTATGAATGCATTTTAATCTATTTGTAATAAAACTAATTACTCCCCAGTTTTTCTAATTTTGTAAGTTTAGTATTCTAATCAGTCTTTTGCTAAATGAGGCTGTTGTATGTTTGCATAGTTGAGTTTCTTGGCCACCCACATAGAGGGGGTGTGTGTGTGTGTGTGTGTATGTGTGTGTATGAGAGAGATGTGTTTGCAGATTTAATCCATTTGCTCTCTGGAGATTATAAAGGTGATGACTACTCTTTATTTTGTATCATTTCATATTGGCTAGAACAGTGCCTGACCCAGGGGGATAATAAATAAACACTCTTGCCTGACTGACAGATTTCTTTATTGGAGTCACTTACATTCTCTGTGGAATTTCAGCATGAAGGTTATATTTGAAAAGTTACAGATGATCTAGAATAATACTCTACCTCTGCGTTTCACCTCATCCATATTCTATAGATTGATTTGACAATCGCCTTATAAATAAAGCCAGCCAGGTGCTCCTGCATGACCCTCACACAAAATCATGTCCACATTGCCGGGTTTCCTGTAATGCACTTGCATTGCTGTTTCTTGAACTGCTCCTGCCCTTGGTATAGTTGATTTCTTTTAACGCTTTATCCTCTGCCTGCCTTCCTGCTCCATTTTGCTTATAAACCTTTCCTAGGAAAGCAGGATCCTTGCATTGAAAGTAAATTTTATATAATCCAGAGTCTGCACAGTTACTAAACAATATATTTTGAATGAATATGGCTTTGTTTTGGCCTAAAGCATTTTCCTTGAGGGAAGGCATCTGTTCTGCCAACCAAGAGAAAATAATTGCAAACATTCTTTGTGGTTTTCATGTTTTCTTAAACCTTAGGAAGGAGTGCCCACTCTGGCTGAATGCATGAAGAGGGTTACCTACAAATTCTTGTCAAAGAACATGGTAGAATGTACTTGATTATTAACAATGATAATTTCAGGGAGGCAGAGTGGGTGTTGCTATTAAATTCTCTTTTAAGTGAAATAAGATTTTAAAGCAAACTACCCCTTTAGCTAGTCAACACCCAGGAGGGCAGGAACTGCAGGGACATATTTTTGCCTCAGAATTTCAAATATTATAAATTTTCTTGCTCCTTCTTCTGTTTCAATCCTAACAAACATAGGCACAAACGTAAAGGTGTACAAGCAAAATTATTTTAAGACTATTCCCAGAATTTTTCAGTATTTTCATGGCAGATAATTGAGCACGAGTTTTCTGAAGTTCAAAAAGCTCTATTCTACCTAAATGTCCATTATGCTTCCAGAATGGCTAATAAGCAACACTCGTATATACATATATATGAGGCCGGGGACTGGGATATCATTAGTAACTGAAGTAAAGACCCCACAGATCACAGCAGGAATAAAGTCTGTTCTAAGGGAAAAAAGAAAAAAATTAAGTAATGTCTCTTAGAGTCATCCTTTTCTCTCTCCACTTTCTCTAGTCATCTCATCTTGAGAAACATATGACCTTACTAGGATATACTAATACTCCCTTTTTATTATTTCAACCTAGAAATAATAAAACACACTTTTTCTTACATTTTATTCTTCTACTTCAATCCCTCTTTACCTCCTAGTATAATAACTGCTAATCTGAGAAGAGCTTGCTTCCTGTGGCAGATGTGGAGGGTTGTGCTAAGGCCCTGCTCTCAAAGGAGCAGATGTACTTTTTAATTTTGACTTTTTTGAGGAAGGAGGGAAGTTAGAGGTGTGTGACCAGGAGAAACTGGTGACAAATACCGGCCTTTCGGTGGCCTGGTATGGCTTTTCCCATTGAAGTACAGCTTCTGTTCCCTTTTTAAAATCATGGTTGAGTATGCACAGATTTTTTTCCCGAATCTTGGAAGTGTTTCTCTGACTCAGAACTCAGAGGGAGTAAATAGCCAGAAATAGCACCAAAAAAAGAGGAACCACCACAACAGAAGATCATTTCGCTGGAAGATGGGAGACGGGGACTAAGTCTGGCTTTACCGCCAACAAATAGTGCAAGCTTTGATCTAGAAAGTCTCTCTGCCTCTTTTCTTTACATGAGGCATTTGTAATGGATTCTGTCTCAATCCTCCTACTGTTTTAGAATTCTTTTGGTCTCTGAGCTATTATAAGTAGTGATGGCAATACTTTTTCAACTTAATTGTACTTCTGTGATAATACACGACTAAGACAATGGTTTCTTAGCCTCGACCCAAAGGTCTCTTGGTGGCTGGCAAGAGATGGCGAACAGGTACTTCTGCCTAAACTTCTCCATTCAAGGTAGTCCTCTTTTATCTGTTATTATTATGGTTTGGAAAAACAAATTCTACTGATAACTAAAAGAAGGGGGAAAAAAAGAGTTTGGAAATCACTGGCTAGCACAAGTATCAGGAATTTTATTCAAATCAAGGAAACTAAATAAATTACATGGGAGTATCCACATTTTAATTTTTACTGTTTGTTTGGTATCATGGTAACCATATCATGAGAGGAAAAGTGTGGTCTCAAGGTAAAGAAAAATAGCTGTAGTCCATAAGTGAGTTGTAAATAATAAGGAAATAATATTGTTTTTAGCCAGGAACAGATAACCAAGCTTCGTCCTCTTCTATAGAGTCACACTAGTGGAATGTGAAACAATCCTGGGAGCAAAGGGCATCCCCTAAAAATGTGGACAGCAGCTGAACACTATGGTTGGTCATATCCTCCAGTCAATAAGATGTCATTTTTCTCTCCCTTGAAATCATGTATAGGATATGAAGGCTGTTGTCCACATTGTGACAAATCATCGTGGAGAGGTCAAGACACAGCTACAGATCCTCCTTTCTCAGATAGTGACCCTCTTATTTCAAAGGTCATGGGAGAAGGACCCTTTCACTTTGCGATCATTGTTTCAAATGCAGTCCTTTCCTTGGCTACTAGCCTTTGTAAAAGAGGTGGATAGCCTCGAAACACTACTTAGTGAACACTAAAAAAGTGTTGTTGGTTAGCAGAAAAGAAAATATGGCTTAACTCATCTAATATTAAAAGTGCCCTCAATTGCTTTTAAAGTCCAAGAGAGTTCAAGAGATTTTTATACTCCTTTCTATTATGATTACTACTATTTGCTGTCTTTATCATCTTTCCAGTAAGAAAGGTGCCTGCTCTCTTACCCTAAAACAGCCTTGCAACATTTTTTAAGGCATCTTTTTATTTTCCCAAATTTAATTTTTATCAGCACAATTTGCATTGATGTTTCCCTCATCTTCCTGTACCACCTTCCTTCCTTTCTTATCATCAGAAGCCACTTTCACTTGTCCTTCACAGAATTAGGAGAGTAAAAAGCATGTTTTCCTCTCGCAGGCAGCTCAAAAAGATTTATAGTTAAACAAAAGCCAACCACGGGAAATAAAAATGAGGGGAGAATTATTCACACTCAAATTTACTTTTTGAAGCACCTATCATATCCAGGAACTGTTAGATACTTTAAGATGTATTTTCTCATTTAATCTGCCCACCAATCCTTCAAGAAAGGTCAGAGTTGCCCCATGTTACTACAGACAAACTGAAGCTCAAAGAGGGGAACTATTTTTCCCAGAGTGACACAATTAAAGACAGGTATAGTGAATCTTTGACTCCAGATCTTCTTCCTCTACTCTTGTGCTGTTAATTTAACACTTTTACGTCTTGGATTTTGGACAAAAACATTTTTGGGGGACCCTGAGCTAACATCTGTTGCCAGTCTTCTTTTTTTTTTTCCTTCGTCTCCCCAAAGCCCCCCCCCAGTACATAGTTGTATATTCCAGTTGTGAGTGCCTCTGGTTGTGCTACGTGGGACGCCGCCTCAGCATGGCCTGATGAGCGGTGCCATGTCCGCATCCGGGATCCGAACCCGTGAAACCCTGGGCCACAGAAGCAGAGTGTGCGAACTTAACCACTCAGCCATGGGGCCAGGCCCCCAAAACATTCTTATTTGAAATTTTCTTATGTTTCTCCTCTAACTTTTCTTCACAATGACTGTCTTTCCTATGTATAATTTGAGGTATACTATGGGACATGTAGACAAACTTTCCCACATGTTCAAGAACACTAATACAACACCAGACAGTTATCTTTCTGGAATAGCCTAAATAAAACATTTCAGCTGGAGTGAATATGGGTTACTTGAAGCAGTGGTGGTGACTAAGGCATTGGGAAGCTGGCCTTGGGGTTGAAGCCCACCCAAAGCGTGGGCTAGCATGAGTATCCTGTTTATCCTGGCCAAAGTTAGTCATCCAGCTAATGCCTTAGCCTAGGCCATCTGTGGGCAGTTATTTCAAAGAATCTATCTCCTTGTCTTTGAGGACAAAGGGAATGAATTATCATTCCTCCTTTCCTACTCATAATCGCTACTGAATTAAAGCATCAGGACTGGGAAGAAATACACTGTTTCCCCACTTGCTCCTTTTGAAGAATGAATTTATGATTAACTATAGATGTCAGAGTCTAGGCCTCTCTTATTTATGCAATTCCTATATGTTTCCCTCCATATGTTTCTAATTTAAAATTCCTGGTCTATGGGTTTTTTAAGCCATGTGGCGAGGCAAATTTGCATCTTCATTGATAATTTCCAAAGGCATTGTTAGATTAGTTGGAGTTATTAAAAGCACAAAGACTGCTACATGAACTAACTGGTGACTTCTTAAACCCTCAGGCAAGCAAAAATCCTTTATTAAAATTCTAATTCCATGGATAAATTCTATTTGTATCTGAAGAGTATACTATATGAAAAGATCGTAGCGGTGTCATTTTTGTCCCACTAGACAGTAAATGGAAAAAAATTCTTTGTGTTCTTTTCTTTTGTGAATGGCTTTTTAAACACACATAAAACTAAATAAAAAAATGTGAGAATGACCTAATTGTTATAGCTACTATCTTTCATATTTATTGAGGCAAGTGATTATACTATGCATCTGTAAAAAGCAGTATTTTAAGAATCCAAAACACTTCCTAATATCTTTTTCTTTCTGTTTCACTAGATTTTTCTCTGAAGATTATTATCACGGTATACACCCACATTCAGCACTCTTGGCCCTGCTAAGAGAAAGAATTTCTCATTCCTCAGAATCTATTTAGTCTGGTTCATGAATGAGCTCTCACCTATTCTGGGAACTATAGTGTGCTGCCTACTTTCATTTTGCATCTTGTGGACCTGGGGTCACACTATTAACTTCTTATTGAAATATTCACCATAAAGCCCTCTACAAAGCGATCCTCTACTGCTCATTAAATAATTGATAAATTAATTAACTACAACTCTATGAGTAGATGTTAATAGAATCACCATTTTAAAGATGAGAAACTGAGCCTCAGAAAGGTTTTGTAACTTGCCCGACATCACACCATTTATAAGGATTAAAGACAGAATGTGAATTCAAGTAGTTGGTTCCAGAGTTGGCACTTGTAACTATTATGTTTTCATCTCCCTGTATCATCTAGCACAGTGCTAAGTATGCAGTAACTCACAAAATACATTTCAAACTTATTCAATGAACATTTATATTAGGCATTTGGTGTTTTTTTCAAAGATATTTTATTGATATTATATTTTGGGTTTTGGGGAGGTTTTTTTGGTGAGGAAGATTGTCCCTGAGCTAACATCTGTCACCAATCTTCCTCTATCTTGTATATGGGATGCTGCCACAGCATGGCTTGATGAGTGGTGTGTAAGTCCACGCCTGGGATCTGAAACCACAGACCCCTGGCCACCAAAGCAGAGTATGCGAACTTAACCACTACACCACCAGGCTGGCCCTAGTGTTCATTTCATAACTCCACAAAATTCAGGTCATAAATATGTAACTTAAAATTCTATTGCCAACAACAAATAGTAAATCAGTCTCATTTTGTCTAACATCAAAAGGGTAGTACCCCAAGTGTACAGGAACTAGGCATTTAGTCAAGGAAAGATAACTGTGGCTTAGATTGAATACCCTTTTTAGTGGATATAGAAATGAGAAGTGAATCTTCTCAAATCATATGAAGAAAAAAGGATCTGTTGTCCTTATTCTTAGCAATAAGACCTTGCCATAAAATCACCATTATCATGTTGCTGGTTCTGACAACCTATGATGAAGGAAACACGTAACTTATATTCAGACAAGTTTCTGAAGGACAATAGTAGGAAAAAGCAAAGTTAGTGAGATGACTTCCTATTTTCTGTTACTACTAACCTCGAGATTATCATGGACTTTACTAAAATAGCAATCTGTCGGGAACATTCAAGCATACTGTTGGGCCCAAGAAATTACAAGGTAAATAAAAATACTTTATTGATGCCCTCAGTGAATTCCCCCTTATGTTGTGCATCCACTCAATCTTCATTTGTGTTTATTT
Source organism: Equus asinus (assembly GCF_041296235.1). Classification (NCBI taxonomy): domain Eukaryota; kingdom Metazoa; phylum Chordata; class Mammalia; order Perissodactyla; family Equidae; genus Equus; species Equus asinus. The sequence continues at coordinate 43,686,849 of NC_091792.1, forward strand.
CTTCCTCAGATATAACCCCTGTCCTTTCACATTATCTTCTCCCTACAAAAAGCTCTCCGGAGGTGCTCTCTGTGTAGTCTACTCTTATGTTCCTCCAAACCGTTCTCAGATTACCAGCTTCATCTGTTTAATGCACAAATCTGACCCCCGCCTCTAAAAGTGTGAGCCCCCCTTTGCCTGCAGAGTAAAACCTATCCACCTGTAGGCATGAGCTGTTCTTGTGTACATACTCAGGTCTCACACTCTCCAAGTGAGTGTCTTGCAGTCTTCTCACACACCACAATTTATGTACTCATTCTTACTGGTCTTTACTTCTTTTCTTATGCTCCCTCCACAATTATTCATAGCCCAATATAGAACTTATTGTACTCTATTTAACTTTTCATCTTCTTTTTCCCAGCACTTAACACATGGCATTTATCAAATAATAATAGCTAATTCTTACTATGTGCCAGGCGTATTTCAAGGACTTCATGTATATTCACTCCTTTATTGTCACAGCCAACATATGAGATATGTATATTTAACAGATTTTATAGAGGACCAAAGTAAGATACAGAGAGGCTAAGCAATTCGCCTAAGATCATACAGGTGGTAAGTGGCAGAGCTGGGTATTGAACTCAAGTAGTCTAACTCTAGAGTCCACGCACTTGACCATCGCTCTGCCTCTAGTGGAGGGTGTTCAACAAATATTTGGAGGCAGTGTAGACTCCCGGTCATGATCCAAGCACAGAAATCAGAGATACGAGCTAACATCTTAGCCGCTTGCCAGTTGAGAAGACATGTATCAGCTACCTAATAATCCTGGCGTTAGATTCACCATCACTATAAACAGATGATAGAATCTATCTCAGAAATCGGTGGGAATTAAATGGGACAAATTGTGTAAAGCCTTTGGCAAAATGCCCTGCATGTTTTAAACCTGAAGTTCATCTAATCGATTGTGTAATTGTATTTTTTTAATTATGAGGTAAACTTTTTCTTTCTGTTTAATCTTTCTGATATTATGTCTTACATTCAATGTCAGAAGAGACTTAGCAACTATTTCTTTCTTTTCTCTCCAAAAGGCTGTTATTAATTCAATAGGGAATTTTCTAATCAATGGTGTCTTGAAATGCAGATAACACTAAATAATTTTTTGACTAAATAAAGAAGTCTTTCCTGTCTTCTTTCCTTTTTTCACCATCACCAACTACAATATGAGGGTAAGTCTCTTATCCTTCTAAAAACTTTCCAGGACGAATCCTTAACCTCACTGCCCAGCATTAATGGTTACGTTCTCTGGTTTTGTTGATACATGCTCCCTGTAATTGATGATAAATTCTCTGATGGCAAAAATTTTGCTTTCTCCTTTTTTTTTTTTGATCTGTTAACTGTCCCTGCCCCACCTCTGCAGTGTAGTATCTAACTGGATGTGTGGAATTTGTCAGAGAGTCAGGATGATACAGTGTTTCCCATTGGCTGAGATTATTGCTGGGCAAAGAGAATTCTTCCTTTTGGGGTCTGTAATTGAGCTTCTTCCTGTCGGGGTCCAAGTAATTGACCCTGAGTGCTAGTGTGTGAGGGCTCCCCCTTCTGGCCTCCCAACTCCATTTTAATTGAGGTTTACTTGTCAGTATTGTTTCACAAGTTCCATGTTTAACATATCTTTTAATAGCTGGTGAGTGAAATTAACAGAAATATGAAGTAGCCAAATGCAGATACATCCATCAAAAATCTTCATAGAAGAAAAACAGAATGAAGAGCAGCTACTTCTGACATAATTAGGCTGGCTGGACCCATGTGGAGTTCGTTTTCTTGCTTAGCTATCAGTCAAGGTTGGGGATCTTGTAAAAGGAAGAGCCAAATTATGGAGAACAGCAGTCAAGCTGTACTAATATCTAAGCTGACACCTAAACGAAAATTATTCATATAATTTAATTTATTCAACGAACTGAGATGAAGACTGGGTAGGCACTTTCCAAAATGGAAGCAATACAGAATTTGTCTTTTCACAGATATTGTGGTAACATTCCTTCCAATATTACAACGTTATTTCTAAGGCCCTGGCAAACAGCCCATACTCATATTGCCTGACTGGTTTAAATAAAGTTAATTCTTTTTGATAGAGAAATCTTACATAACAGATGGTTCACAAGAATCTGTTTAATAGCCAATCTGTTATATCTAAGATGTCATCATTTTGGAAAACAACTTTTATGAAAATAACTTCTTCATATTTTAAAAATATTATGCCAAATGTATTTTTTCTTTTTTTAGATTTTAAAATTTGAGTTTTACAATTTAAAATGCGTATGTGTGAGAAAGCATGTAGTTTTGAAATAATAATTGTGGACTGCTGCTGCCTGGGTACAAGAAATTTTAAGAACCACCAAGCTAAAATGGGATAGGAAGTGTCACTGTTTTATGAATACTCATGTAGAAAAGTGATGAGCTGACAATTTATTTTGCATCTTAATGGATTTTGGGCAAGTAATTTTACTATAAAATCTTCAACTTCAGTTCTGAGTTATTATCTTAAAAAATAAAGAAACTGCCATGGAGTGAACCAAACATGCCACTTTATGTTTCTTTGTCTTATCTGGCACCAACTCATTACTTTAAAAACAGCATATATGTTGAGACTTTATTCTAAGAAATAAATTAATTCATAGCACAGTAATAATAAACTTCCTTAATGAACTCAGATAAAATGTAATTACTCTAATGACTCTTCAAGCTCATTAAAATTGATTCTATTTATTGTAAAATAAAAATGCTATTTGTGATATTTTCCCGATCCCTTAGTAGGTTTCATCTGATGCATTTCATATGCTGAAATGTTGCATTTCCAGCTGACATGGTATGGAATTTTCAACCACTGCTTCGTTTAAATGTCCCTAAGGAAATCATTCAGCATAGGAGCAAAGCAGCACATATTTCTGAAACTAGGAGTTTTCATTAGTAATTTAATTTTGAAATATTTAAAAGTGTTTAAAAATATACCAAATGCTGGTCCAGCATGTTATTCTATTGTAGGACATCATGGAAGAATGGTAAGTGCTCACAATCAGAAATTTGTCTTCTACCACAAGTAGATATGGGACTTTAACAACAAAAAGTTAATTTTTCTGGTCCTCAGTTTCCATTACTGCAAAAATGAAAGCTTATCTGACTGATTTCAAGATGCCTTCCATTTCTGACATTTCCTGGTTCAATATCCAATTCTTTTGCTGTCTACTAGAAAAAATATGTATTTTCATATTCTTTCTGTACAGAGATAATTGTTTCTTAAACAATCTTTTTTCTTTGAAGGAAAACACCGTGAGTCCAGAGAGCTTTTACTTAGCTGGACATCTCGTCAAAGCAGCCATTATTTCTTAAAGACCTTCCTACCTGGGCCTTAAAGACATTTCTGGCCAGAGGCAGAGTATAGGTAACTCTAAATAAATCTTAAAATGTTTGAAACAAAGAAACAAAGAAAAACTTACTCGTGTAAGAAGGAAAAGAATGTGGACTCTAAGAAAGAAGAAAGGAAGGAAGCTACTACGGGAGGAAGATAAAGATCTTATAATCAAAATTTCCATGTGCTTAGAAAAATCTACTATCCAAATTATTCTTCACATGTTTAACAATTTAGGATTTTTATATTGTCTTTGGTCATTATCTTTTTATATAAATATGAGTTACAAAATGACAGTAGCCAATTTTTGTCTTGGCCTGAGTTGGTGGTTCTGCGGTAGCAAGTCTGTGTTATTTGAACTCCACAGCACACTATAAAAGGATATTGATGGATGGCTCTGTCTATTCTTCTATACATATGCAAATTGTATTTTCATTAATATTAATATTTTCTAGATACAAAAGGAAACATTTCGTTTATCATTATATAATACCATAATAATGAATATTAATATTTTCTAGATTTAAATGTAAATTAAAAACGGTACAATTATTAAAACTTATCTCACAATGTTCTGCTATGGATTTGTTCTTTGCCTTTCCATGAATCTAATATTGTGTTGCTATTCATGTTGATAACACCAGGAAGCACATAGAGGAGATGCTGCATTTGTTGCTATGGTGACTATTACACATTTTAAAAGGAAGATCAATTATTATATGTGCATAAATTTAAAAATTACACTCCACCTTTTTAGAATTGTTGAGAATTAGACATCATATTTTAAAAATTGCTTAAAGTCATATGCTTCCTATTTTTCTTCTCAAGGAAAATATAGCTAGCTAGTATCAACAATACACACAAATATGCTGAGTTTTTAAGCATAGCAAACTACAACTTTTTTTCCTCTAGAAATGTTTATTATTAAGTATGTAGGCTCTAGAGACAATCTGATCTGGCTCAAATCATAGCTCTGCCACGGATTTGATGTTTATTGTCATCTGTAACATAGAAGGAATCATAAAGAGAAATTGGAATATATAATGGATATATTTTATTTGAGTATGCTGACCAAAAGTATTTTTAGGATGAAGGGACAGAGAAATAAATTTATCTTGTAGATTTTTCTTGATTTAAAGTGCCATTATTAACATCTTAGAAAGATATTCCTGTCCAGATCATGAATCATAATAGTGTCGATACAGATGTATTCTGGGCTTGTATTTTCAGTATTTTATTTACTCTTTTTTCCAACAAATATTAACTATGAGTATAAGCAATCTACGCCTATTAACTATGAGTAACAGGTACTGTGTGACGTCCTGGGAGACAATAGAGAGTAGATGAAGGAAAGAAAAGAACCCAAGATGAAGCCTGAGAATCTCTAACGTAGACTTTGGGTACTAGTGAAGAATGAATGAGAAAAGGGGGCTGAGAAGAACCAATCCTGTGAGGTCTAATAAAAACAGGAGATGTTGCCATGAGAGTTGAGTCTATTTTCAGTGGCCAGAGTTAAAGAATTTGGCTAATGGATAAAAAGAATGCTCTGGATTTGGAAACATGGAAGTTATTGGGGAGCTTGATAAAAGCAGTTTTAGTGGTAAAGTAATGACAGAAGCTAGAACGGAATGAGTTGAAGCGTTAATTGCAGATGGTTTTCTAATTTAAAAACTTCATTGTACTATAATTTATATACAATTAATGCTTACATTTGAAGCATACAATTTGGTGAATTTTACCAGGTGTGTGCACTGATAATATGGAACATTTCTATTTCCTCCAAAAGTTTCTTTGTGTCATTTTGTAGTCTATACCTCCCTTAACCCCAGCCCCTGGGAACCACTAAACTGCTTTCTGTCACTATAGATTGGTTTTCATTTTCTAGAATTTTACTGAAATGGAATCATACAGTGTGTACTCCTTTGTTTATGGCTTCATTCTTTCTGCATGATGGTTCTGACATTTATCCATGTTGTTGTGTAACAGTAGTTTATTACTTTTATTGTTGATGGCTATTCTATTGGATCACTATAGCAAGTCTCGTTTAGTCATTCACCTACTGATGGGCACTTTGGAAGTTTCCAGCTTTTTTGCTATTATAGATAAAACTGTTATGAACATTTGTGTAAAACTCTTTGTGAGGGCATGTTATCTTCATTTATGTTTGGTAAATACCTGTTAGTGAAATTTCTAGGTTGCATAGTAGATATATATTTAACTTTTTAAGAAACTGCCAATTTTTCAAAGTAGTTGTACCATTTTCTAATTACACCAGCAGTATATGAGAGTTCTAATTGCTCCACAATTGATATTGTCAATATTTTTATTTCTAGGCATTTTAATGGTGTGTAGTGATATCTTATTATAGGTTTAATTTGCATTTCTATGATGAGAAGTGACTGATGACATTGATCATCTTTTTATGTTTTTGTTGGCCACTTGTAACTCTTCTTTTGTGACTTGTCTATACAAATATTACTGGCTGAATTGTGCTCCCTCTAATCCCTCAGATCCAAGTGTTGAAGTACTAACCTTCAGAAACTCAGAGTGTAATTGTATTTAGAGGTAAGATCTTTAAAGGGGTGATTAAGTTAAAATGAGGTCTTTGGGGTGGACCCTAATCCAATCTGACTGTTGTCCCTATGAGAAGAGGAAATTTGGACACACTGAGACACTGGAAACATGCACGGGGGGCGACCATTTGAAGTCACAGCAAGAAGGTGGCCATCTGCAAGCCGTGGAGAGAGACCTCAAATGAAACCAAACCTGCCCATATCTTGATCTTGGACTTCTAAACTCCAGAACTGTGAGAAAATAAATCTCTGTTGTTTGTCACTGAGTCTGTGGTATTTTTAACTATTTGCTAGACCTATTTAACTATTTTCAGCCCTAGCAAACTAATACCATACATTTCTCCTCCTCTACCACCTTGGGCTGCTTGTCTTATTAAATTGTAAGAGTTCTCTATATATTCTAGATATAAATCTTTTGTCAGAAATATTCACTGAGAACATTTTCTCCCACTCTGTGGTTAGCTTTTTTAGTTACTTAAAGATATTTTTCAAAAAGAAAACATTATAAATTTTGATAAATTCTGAGTTGTCATGTGTGTTTCAGGGTTTGTGGAGTTTTTTATGTTTTATCTAAGAAATCTTTACCTACTCAAGGTTACAAGATTTTCTTTTATGTTTTCTTCTGTAAGTTTTATAGCTCAAGCTTTTATATGATCCATTTCAAGTTAACATTTGGGTATGGGGAAAGGCCAAAAAAATCCAAAATTTTTTCCCAATATGAATATCTAATTGTTCCAAAACTATTTGTTGAAAAGATTTTACTTTCCTCATTGAATTATCTTGGCATCTCTGTTGACAATCAATTGAACATATATGTGTGGGTCTACTTCTGTACTCTTTGTTCAGTTCCCTGGATCTATATTTTTACCCTTCTGCCAATAGCACGCTATCTAGACTATTGTAGCTTTATAGTAAGCCTTGAAATCAAGTAGCGTAAGTCCTCCAGTTTTGTTCTTTTTCTTTTTTAAATTTCTTTGACTATTCTAGATAATTTGTATCAACTTGTCAAATTCTTCCCAAAAATCATGCAGGAATTTTTGTTAGGATTATTATAAATCTATAGATAAATTTGGGGAGAATCGACATCTTAATAATATCAAGTCTTTCAATCCATGAGCACATTATGCCTCTCTATTTATTTAGGTGTTTCGCTACTCTCAGCAATATTTGGTAGTTTTCAGTCTACAAATTTTGTACATATTTTGTGAAATTCACCCCTAAATAGTTCTTATTTTTAAATGCTATTGTAAGTGGAATTGTTTCTTTTTACTTCTTCTTCCAATTGTGTATTTCTAGTAAATAGACATAATATTAATTTTTGTATATTAATCTTGTTGTCTAGCTAATTTTACTCACCTAACTTTAATAGATTTTTTTTGTAGATTCCTTATGATTTTCTGTGTACACAATCATGTCATCTACTTATGGGTATCCCTTCAAAAGATGTGTTTAGGTACCAATCCCCAGTACCTGTGAAGGTGAATTTATTTGGAAATAGGGTCTTTGCATATTTAAATAACTTCAGTTGAGATCACTAGGGTGGGCCTTAATCCAATATGATGGATATCTTTATAAGAAGATGGCCATTGTGTGAAGGCACAGACATACAAAGAGAATACCATGTGAAGATGGAGGCAGATATTGAAGTTATACAGCTACGAGGCAAGGAATACCAGGGATTGGTAGTTACCACAAGAAGATAGGAAGAGACAAAGAAACAACCACCCTCTAGAAGTTTCAGAAGGATCATGGTTCTGCCAAAATCTTGACTTCGGACTTCTAGCCTTCAGAAATTGTTTGATTGTTTTTAGCCACTGTGCTTCTGGTCCTTTGTTATGGCAGCCCTAGGAAACTAACATTTGTCTGTAAATAAAGACAGTTTTATTTCTTTATTTTCAATCTCTATATGTCTTGTTTCTTTTTCTTGCTTTATTACAGTGGCTAGGCTATCCAGTAAAATGTGGACTAGAAGTGAGGAGAATGTATGTCCTTGCCTGGATCCTGATCTCAGAGACTATGTATTCACCTTTCACTATTACAAATGATGTTGGCTGTGGTTTTTCACCAGAGTGAGAAAGTTTACTTCTATTCTTAGTTTGCTGAGAATTTACTGAATTTTATCAAATGCATTTAGATAATTGTATGCTTTTTCTTTTATTTCCCTTTAAGACTGCGGTGGATTTTCAAATGCTAAGTCAACCTTGCATTAGAGGAATAAATCCTACTTTGTCAGGATTTTTTTTTTATATGTTGTCATATTCAGTTGGCTAATACTGAATTTATTAAAGATTTTTCTGTCTATGGTCTATAGTTTTCTTTATTTGGAATTTCTTTTTCTGGATTTGGTATTAATGTAAGACTGGCCTCATAAAATGGTTTAACTGGGTGAACATTCAAATTTGAGAAGAATGTATGTCTTGCAATCATTAGTTAAGGTGATACATAGGTCATTCAGATTTTCAATATCCTTACAGATTTTTTTTGTCTAGTAAAGCTTCTGTATCCCTACTGGTTTGTTTCTAGGGAGGGCTCACAGTATCTGGTTTAGTAACATTCTACAAAACATCGCCTGAGTCCAAGGGACTCCCAAGATAAAGGAAGTGAGACAATGGACACATGATAATAGAATCCACTTATCTTGCCTCTTATAGAATGACCTGGATGTTGTTGGTCTGATAGGCTGTTAGAATAACCTCATAAAGATGTAACTAAGGTGCCAGCTTGAAGGTGATACCCTGTAGGGTTGACACTCTGACCTTCAAGATGTAATATGTACTTTAAACCTACAGCCGTTTTATGGAACTGTGTCCCCAGTAGCTAGAATATATGGTTTCAGAATCAACAGCGGAAGTAAGAGGGGCTCTGCTGGATTAGTGGTCTTAGTTCCTCGGTGTTGGCGTAGGGGAAATCATCTACCAGAGGCAATGTTAAAAGTTCTACTGAAGTATAACTGCCTCCAGATCTGTTTGGGCTCATCATGCCCGCAAACCAAGAGTAAATAAAAGGAGTTTCTTATACTTACTAGAGTAATTAATTGGCACTAACTATAACGAGGAGACAGGATTGCTGTTCCACAATGGAGCAGGAAGGCTTGTGTCTAGAATTCAGAAGATGCACTCCCGTGCCTTCTGCTGCTTCCATTGCCCCAAATAGCAGTGAACAGGACATTGTAGCATTTGACCAGGGCATAGTAACCAGAAGCTCCCACTTCTCAAGGATAACGTTGTGTTACTCCACTGGAAAAGCAAACTAGAGCATCAGAAGTGATGGCTGTGGTTGAGAGGTATCTAGATGGGAGGTAAAGGAAGTAGGTAATAAACATTAGTTGAATCATTGAGGCCAATAGGGACTGTATCTGGTTCCATAAATCTACCCACCATATTTCTTTTCATAAGAAATTGTGATCAGACACCACCTTGAAGAAGCAGTGATAGGACAGGGTGAACTTATTAGGGGGCATAAATAGATCTGAATGGTACCCCCATCCTTATACCAGCCTTCCCAGAACTAACTTCTAACTGTCATCATATGCAACTCTCTGAGTGCTTTCTTTGTGGTCAGAACTTCATGAAGGCCAGGGGTACTGAGGAATTAAGTCCCCATATTCAGTTCTTAACTAATCATTAGTGGAAGCTGGTATACAAACATCCCAGCTCTTTTGCCCCTCAAGTGGACCAATGACTGAGGCTTTGTTTCAAGCCTCATTGGTTGTTAGAGTTCGCATGGGATTAAGTTCCACTTATGCACAATGGTAATTCGCTTGTAAATATTCTTATTTGGTTTAACTTCCCTCCTCCTTTCCTGATGCTCCTTGGGATCACTTTACAAATAAACTTCTTGCACTTTAAGCCTTGTCTTCAGCGTTTGCCTCTAGGTGCATGTAAACTATGACAATATATCCATTGCTTTGGAAAGAACATCATAGCCTGACTCAGACCCCTGAAACCACTGGACCCCAACAACTTCACCAATGTGCCAGGCCCCTGAATCTCCTTAAGCTTTATGTGCTAGCACACATGTGTCCATTACCAGGGCATCTAGAGTACTTGCCAATTTCTGCTTACCAAATCTGATTAATCAGCGCCATCATCTCATATAACAAAACATTTTTTATTACCTATGTCTAATATAAAATGAATATGTGTTATGAGTCTTATACCAAAGGGACCTATTCAAAATATTTAACAACTTGTGTAGCACCTAAATATTGGCCATAATGCTGGAGCAGATTTGTGAAGGTCTCATGCTGGGCCAGGGGCAAATCTTCATTACTGGATTTTGGAGAGGCCCAAGGGCTCCTGGAGAAGTAGTGGGTTGGCCAGGGCACTTGAGGAGTGGGGCTCAAAACGGGAGGAAGGAGAAAGAGAGACTAAGTCTCCATGACACATCTTTGAGCCTTTGTGCTTGAAATAAGAACTACTTCTAAACTTTTTAGTATCATTTTTGTGTGTGTGTGTAAGGAAGAGCTAACATCTTTGCCAGTCTTTCTCTACTTTGTACACGGGATGCCTCCACAGCATGGCTGACTAGGGGAGTAGGTCCTCACCTGGATCCCAACCCATGAATCCTGGGCCACTGAAGCAGAGTGTATGGAACTTTGACCGCTTGGTCATGGGGTGGGCCCCTAGCATCATTTCTTTTTCGGTCAGTTTGAAATGGAGTTTCTGTCACTTGTAAAATAAAGTCTTTTAGCTGGTTGTCACCCAAGCTCGAGTCTAAGAAATCATCCTCAATTTCTCCTCTCTCCTCCATGCTCAGATATTGCCAATTTGATCTTTTAAATATTTCTTAAATTCATCCTCTCCCTTCTAGTCCTACTATTATTGTTCTATTTAAGGCCTTCATTATCTTTGCCTGAGCTGTTTCAGCTGTGTCTTAATTGGTCTTGCTATTTCTGGCCTTATCTTTCTCAAATTCTCACTTCTTCTTTCCAAATTTGATCGTGTCATTGCCCTTCTTAATATTCTTCCATCATTCTGCATTGCTACAGAATAATGTGACACCGTCTTCATGACAAATTTTCTACCTCTTTTTCAGCATCTTTCAACACTGCTACTTTGGCTCCAGGTTCCAGCAATATCAAATAGCATGTATACCCTCCCACACATCAGGTTCTTTTTGCTTTCCTACTTTTACTTACAATTTTCTCTTCCCTGGCTCATGTTTATTTACACATTAAGTCACAGCTCAGACACCCGCTCCTTCTGGAAACTTTCTCTAAACCTCGGGTTGAGTTAGATGACTCTTCTCTGTGATCCCATAAGAGTTTGTGAACATCTCCATCACTTACCACATTGTGTTATAATTATCTACTTATATGTCTTTACCACCCACCCTAACCCAAGATTCTTGAGACAGGAGTTGTGTCACAATGTCAGGCACATAGCAGATCTTCATTAAATGTTTGCTAAGTAAATAAATGCATATACATGTGAGCTAATATATAAATGCAATATGCTTTAATACAAATACAATATGCTTTAAAAAGTATGTTTTGAGTAACGTCAGTCCTATTAGTGCATGTGACTGATATCCTAAAGACTCTTTTGAGTACAACAAAGTGCTTTTGGATGGATGTCTGTTAAAAACTAAATTAGCCACATTAATTTATGTACATAGCTGTATTAGAAGCATAAATTAAAAAGTAAATTATTTTTGTATGATGATACTACTGAAAAAGCATTTCTTGAAAGTACATGTAACAAGTGTGGAGGAGTCACTCACGTTTTATTACCTCCTCCATCCCAATGTAGCCAGTGCAAAAATTGTGACGTGTATTTGATCGAATAACAATAATTTTTCAACAACTGCTGGGCTCCACTCACATGAAGAGGAGAAGACTAAAAACATACATGTTTTGGAAGCTCATAGCATCAGGTCAAATGTTAATAGACCAAAGCCTAGGAATGCATCCAAAATCCAACAGATCCCAAATAGGAAATGTATATCATTGAGCCATCAGGTTCCCTGTTGCCAGATTCATGGTATGTGGGAAAAGCAATGAAATTATTTAATTTTTTGATGGTAAACATATTTTATTTTAAAATGTATACTTATATACCCACCAATACTTGAAAACATTTTTTTTGTGTTAGTTAATTATTATTACTCTATAGGCATATAATAAGAGATGAATAAATATTAAAATGTAAGGCATTTATATTTTTAAAATATTATTAATAAATTCTTTTCTGTGTCTTTTCCCTCTCATCAGTAAAAAGGTGTGCAAAAGATAAGCACTGTTAAAATCATATCATAAGATCAATAGACCAAAATTTAATTCTGACTTCATATATTTTGCTGAACTGGTTCATAACTTAAAAGAGATACATCACAATAAAAGTACTGACGTAGGTTAGCCACTAGAGGGATCACTTTTCTGAAAGGATTATTTTATATAAGAGTTTCTATTAAATATTAATGAGCACTTATTGAATGCTTACAATGGGAGTAACCTAATACCAAAATGAAGAAAATATGTTGTCTCTTATGTGTTGAGGGTCTAGTGGGAGAACACATTCACAACCAAATTTTTATAATAAAATGTAGAAATTCTGTAAAAGAGCAATATAAACAACTGTGGGAACAAAGATGAGGGTCCTCGTAGCTAATCAAATGGATACTGAGAGAAAACTCTAGAATTGTGGAAGAAGTGTCGGAAAACTGACACTAGTTCGGTTTCAGAAGACAAGAACCCCAATTCTTGATTTCAGTTCCCGCAGTCCAATGAGTCTTCTAGTAAATTTTGACAGTCAACCACTCACTGATAGTTTAATGAGTGCCTAAAAGGTGTTGGGCTGGTACCAGGAACTGAGGATCAACCAGTGACAAAAAACTCCCTGTTCGTACAGAGCCCGAGGGCAGTGGGAACACACAGGCCTGTGCACAGCCACTTTAGCACAATGGACCAAACTCTATTCCAGAAAAAGAGCAGGCTTCTTTAGATCATAGAAAGGAAATTTAAGCCAGATTACAGGGCAGGGGTGGTTTCCCAGAGGGAGGTACTTCTAAGCGGAGATATCAAGGACTTACAGGAGATATTTAGGTTAATATGGGGTGGGAGAAAATTCTAATCAGAAAAAACAAAGTGTGCTAAGAACAGGAGGCCAGAGGGAGCATGGCTTATTGAGGGAATTGAAACAAAGATACGTGGTATTATTGGCTCTTGAGGACTAAGGAAGGGGAGGGGTTAACGCTAAGGGTGGAGAAGTAAACAAGGTTTGTAGGCCTAGTCTAGAGTCTGGACTGTGTCCTGGGGCAAGAAGGAGTATGAAGAATGACTGGATTTGAACGGTATTTTAAGAAGATAGTCTATTTGCGACATGGAGACTGAATTAGAAACGGGTCAAGAAGGACAACAGGTAGATATTTTGGCCCATAAAAAGTCCAAAGAGCCAGAAACTTTTGAGCGCCCTGGTTTTTTTCCATGTTAGTCCTAGCTCAGTTGCCAAGCATCGGGGCTGTGTTGTAGGAGTGTGACTCGTAGTGACTACAAGCGTAGAACACTCCTAGTTTCTTCCCTGACTCTCCCTTTCCATCTCTTTTCCCACCCATTCACCAAGTCCTCTTAACCCCTTCACAAGCGACCCTCCTGGCCTTTAGCCATCCCTTCCCCCTTCCCTCTCCCCATCCTCCAGGGGTGGAGGAGGAGATAGGACTGAGAGTTTCAAAATCATTTAGCCTCTAGATGGATTATGTAAAAGAAAATCAGATCTTGAATACAAAATTTAACCTCTGGCTAGAGCACCTTCAACAACGTGTGGGCCAATATTATGCTAAACAAGTGTCTGGCACATCCTCTATCTTCAATTTATTTTTAAAATATCCCATTTATGATATTAATATTTCCCTCCCCTGTTTGTGTCCCAGGCTGGAAGCGAATAGAGAATAGAGTGTCATTGGTGAAGGATGTGGTCGAGGAGGAGGAAAAAATTCCTCCAGCCACATATCAACCTATCAGTTAAACTAGTGTTCTCAAGGGGCTGGCTCCGGCCCCGTGGCAGAGTGGTTAAGTTCGCGGGCTCCGCTGCAGGCGGCCCAGTGTTTCGTTGGTTCGAATCCTGGGCGCGGACATGGCACTGTTCATCAGACCACGCTGAGGCAGCGTCCCACATGCCACAACTAGAAGAACCCACAATGAAGAATATACAACTATGTACCGGGGGGCTTTGGGGAGAAAAAGGAAATAATAAAATCTTTAAAAAAAAAAAAAAACTAGTGTTCTCAAATAAGTCCAAAATTTATTACATTTTGTATTTGAAAAGACAGACGGAAAAGAGGGAAAACTTGTATATCCTATCAGGCATTGAAAAGAAGAATTTCTTCAGCAATTTCTGTGAGCTCGGTGTTAACTGAATGATACAAAATTCAAATCATAGAATGGGCGATGTTATCAACAGATCTATACATAACCGTGAAGAGTGAGCAGGAACGTGGACAAGAAAGTTTGCTGTGACAATTGAAGCAGATTCATTAAATTAGCTGCACTCGATGGGGTGCAAGCTGAAACAACTTCTTCTCCCACCTCAGCTCTGCAGACCTACCTTTTGGGCTCTTCTTTCCTGCTTCTGCAAAATATATTGGCCAGAGGCCCCAGCCTTCCAGGGCCTTTTGGATATTAGTACACTCTTATTTTTAGTCATTAAAATGTTGCTCCATTCTAATGTCATAATTTTCTTCTGTCCCAGTTGAGACACAGCGTAGGATTCTGCAGTTTGGCACGGGGTGGGGGGCGGGGGAGGGCGCGGTGTAGTAGGTTGCCTGACTCTTTGCCCAGCTTGCTGCCCCACTACCCCTTCTCCTCTCACCACGTGGCGATGGCTCCCTAGGTGAGGAAAGGGTGGAAGAATGAGAGGGAAAGGACACATTCCTAAGGGACTGGCGCTCTTGCAATGTGGAATATGGGCCTTCTGTCATGGCAAATGCCCAAATAATGTTTCTCTCCTTTTGGATTTGGGAACTTCCCTTTGCAATCTCCACCCCCCCTTCTCCAACACTGTACTGTTTCCTAACTTAAGCAGTACATTTTTTGGCTAACATTTTCCTTACAATTGCCACTCAACTCTTGCCCCAACTGTATTCACAGAGGAGCAGTCACTGGTGTAACGTTCTTTCCCGATGACTCACACCTGGCTTCCTTCCAGGCTATTGCCTCTGGCTTTGGGAAATATGACACTTCTTTTGCCCACCAAATTCTTTACAGATTGGCCACTCCCCTGGCTGCCGCAATCTTTGTTCTGATTTTCAAGTAACTCTAATCCTAGACGTTGACTCTCCCAGGGGAGAATCAATCATCACGGTCTCAACCAACCACTCGCCCCCGAGCCACGAGCCCCGAGCCCCGGTGATCACAAACTCTCAAGTGCTTTGCCACCGTGTTTGGAGAAAAAGCCTTCGTTTCTGCAGCTTCGTGAGCACCTAGCTGGGTGCAGAGATATATTTCTATGTTTCCGGCAAGCTGACAAGCCCTCCATTCTCTACAAGTGACTCTCTTAAATCACCCACATCAAGGGTTCTTATCATGCCTTGTCCTCAGCTTTGGGACCTGAGCCAAAACTCCCAGACAGTAGGAAAGCCTCACCTTAACAATCCACTACAAAAACATGAATTACAGTAATTTTAGGAGAGCATATTCAGGATGATGCTAGAGTTCTAGGAGTTCCAATCCACATACACCACCAGGATCAAATGGAATCATGAAATTGGTAACCCAGGGGTTGAAATCCGCCATACAGCACCTAGCCCAATTCTATAGCGAATAATTTAATCAATAGTAAAAGAATCCTAATAAGATCTTGTCCAAACTCTGCTTGAATACCCATGGAGACAAAGAAATCCGTATGTCTCAAAGCTGACGAAATTGTTTCCATATAGTAGTAATTGTTGGCAAGTTTGGATTTACATTGTGTCAAAATTGACCTCTGTGTAAACTTCACCAAATTTTTCAAATTGGTCCTCTGAAAACTTGTAAAACCTGACCAGTCACTTTCCCACATGGCAGCTCTTTAGGTGTTTTGAGAACAATAATCTTTCCCTTTTAGATGACTCTTCTCCAACCTGAAGTTCCCGCAATTTTTCAATGTTCATTTTAGGGAAGCTTATGCGGTTTCCCTACATTTTGGTGATCCTTCTCTTGTTCTTTTCCAGTTTATCCAATGGCCAACTTACAGTGTGATTGCCAGAATTCATAACAACACCAGGAAGAATGAAATAGGGGCTCACTTCTGTTAAAAGTTAATTTTCAAATACGGGCAAAATCATGACTTTCATGCAGATACTAAAATGAATACATTTTCCAGATTTCATTAAACTCAGAACCAATGAGGAAACGAGGCAGACGTAATAACTGGTTCCAAAGCAATCCAAAGGATGGACACACTTAGAGATCAGGAATATTGAAATGAGTGTGCAAATAGAGGCAAAACTCTTTATTCCGTGCTGGTAAGGGATTGTCAATGAAACCTCTACGGGACGGGACAGAGTTTGCACATATTTAGACAAGAACTATTTTGCATTGCTGTCAGTTATCCACAATTTATGGAGTTGTAAATAGCTTTCATAGTTTCCATAGACTCAGATCAGATAACCCAGAGGGTGTTCTCTGGAGTTTCAACCACACAGTTCTCCAGGGAAACACAAATTTTTTCCCTACACTTCCCTGGATCTAGATACTAGTCTTTGAATTCAGCAAAATAGTGGTCAACATAGACTCTAACACCTGTGTAATCATAAAACTGCCATATAGCTTTCTAAAAAGTTTCTACATATTTACAAGGATTAATATCCCAGTAAACACTGAAGTTAGCCTTACCTTACTTAAGAAAAACAAAAAGTAAGTTTTGAAAACATATTTGACCTTCTGTGGGTGTGTCTTAAATGAGATTGACATCAGCAGTTTGCTAATCCGGTCCCTCCTCCTCCCAAAGGTCCAACCTTACAGAGTCTCTGGATATACTAGTCCCAAATCAGTTGACAAATTCAGGTTAATTCAACAAATGCCAACTTAATTCACAAGTCTTCTATATGCACGACAAATAAGAGTAAATAACAGTATAGTTTTGTTTTCAGAGAAATTATATTCTAGTTGGACAGGGCAAGGGGAAGACATATATAAATATATTATAAGGCAAAATAGAACTCATTCGAAGTTAAATAAGTTATTGGACTTTTAAAAGTGAGCTAATATTTTAAGTTAGAAGAATCAGAAACAACTTAAAGGGAAGACTACATTTCCACAAATTGTAACAGTACGGAATACTCATGGAAAAGAAAACAAAAAGGATGGATCTTAGATTAGAATAGTTGGAAATATTGCTGGGTCATTTGAGGATCTTGAATGTCAAGCTGAAGAATTTTTATTTAGCTCATAAGCAAAGGAGACTGATGGGAAGTTTTTGAAAGTTTTACTTACATGATAAGAACCATATTGTGATTTAAGCTGGCAGAGCTGTGATGACAATTGTAAAACGCAGAGACTGAGGAAAGGATACAACTAGGAAATAAAACTTACATGACTTGGTAGCAATTTTTTGCCATGGAAGTAGGTGAGATAAGAATGGACAAGAGAGTGAAAGAAAAGAAAGATAATTCCAAGTTTTCTAGTTTAGGTGAAAATTTGTACTAGTTTCCTAGGTTTGCCACAATAAATTACCACAAACTTGGTGGGCTAAAACAACAGAAATTTATTCTCTCACTGTTCTGGAGACTAGAAATCCCAAATCAAAGTGTCAGTAGGTCCACACTCCCACTGAAGGTTCTGAGGAAGAATCCTTACCAGCCTCTTCCTAGCTTTTGGTGGTTCTTGGCAATTTTTGGCATTCCACGGTTTATAGATCCATCACTCCAATCTCTGCCTCTCTCTTCACATCACTTTCTTCTTTGTTTTTCCTCTGTGCCTTTGTGTGTCTTCTTCCCTTATAAGGACACGAGTCATTGAATTTTAGGACACATTCTAATCCAGTTCAATTTCCGCTTGATCCTTAACTATCTGCAAAAAATTTATTTCCAAATAAGGTGACATTCTGAGGTTCCAGGTGGGTATAAATTTGGAGAGACTATTCAATCTACTACAGGTAACTTGGAGAAAAGTGGGATCATTAATGTAAATAAATGGTCTGCTTTATCCTCTTGGAAAAGCAGTTATTTGGGAAAGCAGATTTACCTTGGAGTTCTAAGAGCTAGATTTATGAATGGTAGAGGCTGGACTAGACCGACTCTTGGCTCCAAAGCGTAGAGCCAAAGATGATGATCATGATGATAATGATAATAGACGGAATCAGCAGCGAAATTAAAATTAGGAAAAAAAGAAAACATTTTTAAACACAGATGCAATCTTTGTTTAGAAGAAACAGAAATCAGATAATCAGCAAAGAAACAGAGGCAAAGAAGCAGAAATCGGAAAAGAAATAAATAGTTTCTTGGCTCCGCAAATATAACCAACATGATCTGTTGGTAAGGCAAAGAATAATAAATTGCTGTTAACATACACAGTGAAGCGTAGTTTCTGTTCTCACTGTCCTTTCTGAATATGAGAGGAGAGAGCTTCAGTTCTCCACAGCAACCAGAGACACCAAGGCACAGCCAGTAGGTTTAGAATGAGTGGTCAAGAAAGGAATCTAGATGAATTCTTTATGGTGCAGACCACAGAGGCCAACAAATTTTGTTGCTTTTTTTTTTTTTTTAAAGATTCCTGAAATCTTGATCAACGGTTAAAAAGGAGTTCTGAGTATATGCAAATTTTGAAACAGAAAAAATGTAGGAAGGAAATTATAATAAAATTAATAAATATAAGGCATTGGGAAAGTATTGTTACATTTAAAAAATAAACAGGGCAGTTTCAGTGAAGTGGTGTGGTAAACACTACTAAAGCTTTCTAATATTTGATTCTTTTCTTTCTGAATTTGTGGAGCCCTATACATAGCAAGGCTCTTGTAAATAGGTAAAGTCGTGTGATTTAGTTATGACAAATGTACTGTGAGCAGACATAACTTCCATGTGTCACTTCTAGGCTGAGGCAATGAAAATCTGTTGCATGACCCTTCAGCTTGCTCCTTTCCAACCACTATGATTCTGGTGGCTGTACGTTGAGATTCTGGAACCACCAGACAGAACCAATCTAGATCCCTGACTCATTTGAAGGGAGTTACTCTGGAGAGCCACTGGACTTGCAGCTGACTTTCTGCAGGTAAGAATATATTGTGTGTGTGTGCGTGAATCCATTATAGTTTTGGAATTTATTTATCCCTGCAGCAAAACTTATCCTACTCTAGCTAATACTTGTGGTAAGATCACAAATTCTAAGAGTAACAAAAATGGATGTGGTAACAAAATGGATGAGAAAAGTATAATCATTTGAATAACTTTGATGATGAAGAAAAGGAGAGAAAGAGATCAATGTCTGAAAAGAAGAAGTACTTTTTTGATGTTCTATTTGATTTTCTAAAATTTGGATGATGGAGCAGCATTAAGAAATTCCAAGTTCACATTTAGACTTTGAGATCATAACAGTAAACCCCTGTTAGCAGAAAATGTCTTTGCTTTCTGATCCCCATGTTTGGTTAAAAACTCATATCAGAAGTCACACATTTGGTGATTTGCCAAGAATTTGACCTCACTGCCAGGAATTTGAGCTCATTGAAACTAAGGGCCTACATTAAGTCACTTTATTCTTTCCAGAAATGTTCTCTGCCATTGTATCCTCCAGATTATTGAAATATATTTAGAAAGCATTTGACATAAGAAATACTTTAAATTGTTTTAAATTTATTTTACACTATTTTCTCGGGAAATTATTTTTATACTTCTTCCATCAATTGCCAGTTTAGTACAATGAGTTCTCATAATTCTAGGAAGTAATGCTATGGCTGTCAAAAATGATGTGTTGCGTAATCAGTAACAGTAAATAGACGAATTCTTTGAAGCTATTTCTGCTGGAAGGTGTATAAGAATATCCACTGGAAAGTGCCAAAGAATACTGGCCAATAACTGAAACATAGGAATTGAAAGAGTTAGGGAGATAAATAAGGAAATGTGCTATAACTGTCTTGAAATATTGAAATATTAGACTGGGAGGCATTGTGAAAGTACACAGTGATTCCTTGTTTTATGTGGCAAAGAGTTCTGATGGGAAAAAAAGTCATATTATTAATCCACTTTTGCTGCTGGATCCTGAGAGTGCATTTTGTAAAAATATGTCAATATGGGAGAAAAAGACTCGTCTGCTATTCAAGGCCTGGTGCATGGTGGATACTCAATACATTTTTAGGAATAAGGGAATGAATGAATAAATTAACATAGTCACTGAGCAATTGGTCTGAAATGTGAAAACCTACCCCTGTATAAAATTTAGAAAAAGCTTGTAAAACTAGGGTTCCAGTTGACAATGTAAAAGCTTAGAGTATTAGCGGATAATGTCTCCTCCTGGAAAGGAAGGGAGCCAGAGAATTAGGTTCAGGCTGGAGCTGTAACTAACTGAGTTAGGCCTGGAGATGGGAGATTGGATCACCTGACTGTCGGCTTAAGTGGCTGAGCCAAGATGACGCAATGATTTGAGAGGCCATCTTGGGAAGAAGCCAGATCAGAAGTAAAGCAAATGTCCAAAAGAATCATCAGAAATTATCTTCCAAAAAAGAAAAAAATCAAGTTAAGGCAGTGGAACAGAAACAGGGAAGAAACTGGAGGGCCAGGACCTAAACAAATTCTTGGAAATAAGGGTAGTTGCAATAACTTCTTAGAAGATAAGGTAAACGTGCTGTTGCAGAGATTGGTAGCAGTATACTAACATCTATCCTCTCTACTTTCTTGCTAATAACAACCTTGATGTTCAATGGACACATTACAGTCCAAGGAAATGTAAAGACATTCTCCATCCTACCTTGAAGCTAGTTATGGTCATGTGACTACATTTTGGCCAATGAGCTATAGCAAAAGTGTTGTGCTATTTTTAGGAAATCCACTAAAAGGAGCTATTACCGTTTCTGGACTTTCCTCCAACCCGTTATGTGAAATGCAAATATGATGGCTAGTGCTTTAGCAGCCATTTTGTATGATGACCATCACTCTGGAGAAGGAAATGCAGAAAGTAAGAAAGAATCTGGGTCTATAAGGACTTCATGAACTTGAGTGGCTTGTTTCTGGATTTGTTTTACATGGAAAAAATGTCTACCTATTCAAGCCACTGTTTTCTGAGCCTATGTTACACTTGATATAGGTACAATTGGCCTTGGCAGTTGCAAATATTCTTCTGTTTACTTTCTAAAAAAGAAGTTATCTTGAATACAATAGAAAATTTTTCTAAAATATACTTATATGGGAGCTTGAAAAACATTGATACTGACTGATAATACTAATCATTGACTAAGCTGTTATGATACTAGAAAGTTTTAATTGGTTTTGTGTCACAGTGCAAAGCAGAATGTTTTGTAATGATAATTTTTACATATTCCAGTGGATTAATGATAATAATCCTATAATTTTAGAATAGCAAGACACTTTGGCCAATCCTTTAATTTTTCAGATAAAAAAGCTGATTTAAAGACTTGACCAAAGTAAGGAAAAAATCTAATTTATTGTAGAAATGAGCCTAGCAACTAGCTATTCTAATTTTCAGTCTGGTATCTATCTATTCTACTACAACGTTCATATTTCAAAACAGATAATGGGTTCTCATTTTTGTCAAAATGTAATTGCTTAAGTGCTCTCAAGCCAATACACATTGTTTGGTATATTTACTGAAAGCCTAAGAATTTCTCCTTCAAAAAATACAAGAAATAATTTTAAAATTTTGAGTTTTATTTCAGTATGGTTATATTAATTTATATTCCCATCAGAACTATACTCATATATTGATATCCTAAAACACATTCAACACTCCATATTAATATTTTTAAATTTTTCACTCTGGCAGATATAGCACATAGATGATGCTAACTGCCAGATACAAGCCTATATTAAATTTTTCCTACATTATTTTGATGTATAGTCTAATCTACTTCTTCATATGAATGCAATTTTATAGTACTGTCTGCTATAGAGAGAATAGAGAAGTAGTTTATTCTTTCCTATAGCACGGTGGGTCAAAATGTATTTCTTATTATTGATGATTTAGAAATGATTGCTTCAGATTTTCAACTTGTTGTTGGAAATATGCTGTAAACTTTTAGGATTGTGGTCATATTTAAATAAATCTACATCTAGTTTATTTCAAAAGTGAGCTGTGTGATTTTAGGGCATTTTAGATTTTCTTGTACCATGATTAATCTTGACTAATCATGACAATGTCTTTCATTGTAGTGTCAATGCCTTCATTGTAGTGGCATTATATGAGCTGTGTATTATTTTTTCCTGATGTTAATGTTTCATGTTAAATCAGCAAGAAATTAACAAGATCCTGTATACATACGACATGGGCAAGCCCATTTCAGGCCAAGGGAAGAGCTTGAACAAAGGCATGGTCTGGCGATAGTAAGGTACTTGGTTAGAATAGGATGTAGTATAGAGTAGGGCATCGGCAAGTGATTCCATCAGAAAAGTGTGCTGGGGCCAGGTAGGAAGGTGGGGCATGGTATCATATGCTGGAAAGTTATTGCGGATAAACTGTATTGCCTGTAAGTTGTTTTTTTTTTTTTTTGATTTTTTTTTTGAGGAAGATTAGCCCTGAGCTCACATCTGCTGCCAATCCTCCTCTTTTTGCTGAGGAAGACTGGCCCTGAGCTAACATCCGTGCCCATCTTCCTCTACTTTATATGTGGGATGACTACCACAGCATGGCTTGCCAAGCGGTGCCATGTCCACACCCAGAATCCAAACCAGTGAACCCTGGGCCACTGAAGCAGAAGGTGCAAACTCAACCGCTGCGTCACCGGGCCGGCCCCTGTAAGTTGAGTATTAAAGGTCTGTTGATGGATCACAAAGACAGCATAAGATAATATAATGCACTGTTAATATTAGGAGAAAATGAAAAATGGCTCTGCTGGCAGCCAGTCCATGGTGTTCTTAACTCACATAAACAATGCTCAGACAAGAAAATGTCACTCTGCAACCATAAAAGGGACTAAACATCCCCCTCTCCTGACTAACGTGAGAGGTTGCTGTTTCTTTTCAAAAACAATTCTAATTCTGCTTTAATCATCATTCCTCCTAGATAAAAAGTGTTAAGATGCCTGTAGCAGTCATGATGGTACACCGTTCAGACCTCATGCTGCAAGAAGAACAGGTGGCTACTGGCCTCCAGCTGCCCCACTTTGGGGATTTACTGCAGAGTTCACACCAAAGCCACATTGTCCCTGGGCTACTCAAAACCAGTGACTACACTTGGCAGGGGTACTAGAGCTGGGACATCTCTACCTGATGTGGAACTCTTTTAGTAGACATTCTGGGTTTCTCCACTGGCCTGGCCAAGATGTTCTCAGCACAGCCCTGCAGTCAGAGGCTCTTCCTACCCAATCTCCTTTCACAAGTGTCAGACCAACATGGCGGTCTGTAGACTCTCCCTGCCTACTCCTCCTTCCTCTTCGCTTTACTCTTCACAGATATTTCCCCTAAGAAATCTCTTGCATATCTAATTCCCACTTGGCATCTGCTTCCAAAGGATCATCTGACACAGCTGGAACGGCAACTAGACCGAGAAAGCAGGAGCAAGGATGGATTTGAGGATTGGGTTACTTATCACCTGACTGGCAAAGAGGACCCCAAGTGGTGTGAGGATCACAAGTAGTGTCTGACACAAGGTGGTGGTGCAATTATTGAAGATTTCACCAGTGGCAACTTGGGAAAAGGTCTTGGTGGACGGGAACGTCCTTTGCCTTCATGTTGATTCTGATATTTGGAAAGTATGGGGATCAGCACATATATGAACAGTGATGCAGAAAAATCTTCCCAATGTGGGGAGCTGTGAGTGGTGAAGCTGGACATTCACTTTTGTGGAAGGAGAAGTAGTGCAAAGAGAGAATATATACAAACTTTTAGGCAGAGACAAATGTGCTGGCCTGGAAAGAAAAGTACTAAAAATCAGAAATAAAGAAATGGGAGGTAAAGGCATGTAGGTGGGCATATAGGAATGAGGATGAAGTGTGAAGATATTGTTAAAATCATGTGTTCCATATCCATCAGAAAGTACCTATCATGGAAAGGGCATTGAATAGCTATGTTGACAGAAGGACTTGGCCAGCCTTTGTCATCCGCCATCCAATAACTGGCATGATGGACCTATAAACAGAGTAACCATCATGGCAGAAATGGAGAATATGCATGTGACCAACTGTATGGATTCCCACTTACCAAGGTTGATCTAGCTACTGCTGCCTCTGAATATCTAACTTGCCAGCAATGGATACCAATGCTGAACCCCTAATATGACACTATTTCTCAAGGAGAACAATTGTCCATAAGGTGGCAAATCAACTACATTGAGCCCCATCTGCAGTGAAAGGACTAAAATTCATCCTTACAGGAACGGGTATCTGTTCTGACTATGGGCTTCCCTTTCCTGCCTTCAGAGCCTGTCAGCACCATTACCTGGGGGCTTACAGAGTGCCTGATCCACAGACAGGAAATCCCACACTCACTGACCAATGAAGACAATGTGATAGTAGACTCATTTTCATGGCATCCACTGATTGTATCACATACCACACCAACCAGAAGCAGCTGGCATGATAGAGCATTGGAATAGCATTTTGAAGGTGTACTTGAAGTGACAGCTTGATGGTAATAGTCTGTGAGGAAAGAGTGTCACTCTCCAGGATGCACCACATTAGAGACCTCTATATATAGTTCTATATCTCCAATAGGAAGAATACACTGTTCTGGGAATGAAGTGGTAGAAGCAAAAATGATCCTGCTTACTATCTCTGTCAATGTGCCACTGGAGGACTTTGTGTTTCCAATTGCTGCAACTCTGGGTTCTGCAAGGCTAGAGGTCCTGATCCCCAAAGAGGATGTACTCTTATAGTAGGAAAACAAAAAGAGTTCCACTGAACCACAAGCTGTAGCTCCTTGTGTCCAGGATCCAGCAGACAAGAAGAGTAGGAGTGATTGAGCTTGATGAGCAAGATGAGGTAGGGCTGCCTTTACACAGTTGGGGCAGAGTGGAATACATGTGGGACTCAGGTGACCTACTTGGGCATCTCTTGGCACTTCCTTTTTCAATTGTAACAGTGAAGGGACATATACAGCAGCACTGGCCTGAGAAGGGTATGATTTGTAGTGGCTTAGACTCTTCCAGAATGAGGATCTGGCTTACACTGCCATGTAGGCCACCAAATTCTGCAGAAGTGATAGCTGAGGGTTGGGAAATTTAGAATGCAAGGTGGAGGAGAGAGAGGATTAATACCAGTCGTGACCCTGAAATCAACTGTAGTCACTGGGGATTGTTTTTATCTCACCAACTGTCTTTTGCAAGCTTCTCCTCAGGAAAAGAGACCAATGGGAACAAAGGAGGAGTTTCTCTTGTGAATATTTGTGGATCTGTACAGTGCAAGGAGAGGACTGTGGGAACTATGAAAGTATCACTCAGATTTCCCTGTTCTGGGGAATGTGGGTAGCCAGTAGCCTCCAGCTGCAGCCCCGGTGGGATTCACTGCAGCATTCATGCTGAGGACATGATTTTCCTGGGCTGCCCCAGCTAAAGACTGAGCATGGTGGCAGTGCTAGAGCCTG
Source organism: Equus asinus (assembly GCF_041296235.1). Lineage (NCBI taxonomy): Eukaryota > Metazoa > Chordata > Mammalia > Perissodactyla > Equidae > Equus > Equus asinus. The sequence continues at coordinate 43,712,460 of NC_091792.1, forward strand.
GCTATTTATTTCCAACATGGGGCTCCTCTAGTGGACAGCCTTTGCTGTTGAGTTCCACATAAACCTAGCCAGGATTTTCTCAGAGCTGCACTGCACTCTGAAGCTCTTTTTACCCAATCTTCCTTTCTTCTCTCTCTCCGTTCACAAATGTCAGACCAGCATCCAGGAATGAAGACTCTTCTTGTCCCCTCTTGCTCCCTCTTCCCTTTATCCTTCGTAAGTCTTTCTCTTAATTAATCTCTCGAACTTAAAATCTGTCTTGTCTGCATCCAAGAAGATTTGGAAGGACACAGTAGCCAATCACCAAATTGTTCCCATTTTTTGACTGTATCCAATCTAGACATAGGGCCTGTTTCTTAATCCCGCATAAACCAACTCATTTAGGAAGCACATCCCATTTCTTTTCTGAGACGCATCCTGGTTCCTCTGAGTTGCATTCTCCCCTTCTGCAACCAGCCATAAAAGAGGAAAGAAAGCACTAACTTTTGACTACCTGGGTATCTGGCTATTCAAATAGCTTCAGGAATTATTAACATCAGACAAATTTTGGTTTGATTCCCAACTCTGCCACTTACTAACTTGTGAGATTTTGCTAGAACTAATTTATCTATATACAGTAGTAACTAAGAATCCCGTTAGAGAATTTACTGAGCCCAAACCTAAACTAAATGCATCTACTTTGCCTTAGGCAGATCCCCAAGATACTGTGGCCACTCCAGTCCTCTACCCGCCACTCTCAGTATAAGAGAATATGCGTTGGAAGGAGAGTCAGGATGGAAAATGATAGTATTATTAAAAGGGTATAGTAAAAATAAGTAACATTTGCAAATTTTGCAAAAATATATGAACATCTGAACACACTGCTAGGGATCTTCCCAAGGGCCCTGAAGACTGAACTTCATTAGTTTCAGTGTAAGTTAGCTTTCTTTGTAAAAGAATGGATGATTATTAACCGTAAAACTGCGGTATCCTTCAAGAAAAGCTGATTCTATTTCCCAGGTATTTAGGCTTTGGGATGCTAGATGCAAAAAGCAGCTTGGCTTTGAGGGTAAGGGAATTACACAGAGAGAGACTGACTGCAGAGACACAGAGAGAAACTTAGAAATTGAGAGAGCTCCTCCTTAACACCTGGAAAGAGAGAAGCCTAAAGAATATTTTTTTAGGAAGCTTTGTTACATGATGCGTAGTCATGCCTTCAGTAAAACTTGAATTATTATTAAAACTTTTGTAATTTAATGTATTTATATTTGTTTATTTATTAATATCACAATGTAGCCCAGGTTGGCCCAGTTATATTCAGGTTACACATTTATGCTCGTATTTGAGAATAGTGGAAATAATGACAAAAAATATATTGCATGTGTACTTTATTCAGGCACCATTAAAAGAGTGTCCCCTGTATTATCTCATTTAATCCCCAGAACAAGTGGGAGAATTAGCCACTATTATTACCACCATTTTACAAATGACGAATTAAGACAGAAAGTTTTACAGAAAGTCATACAGCTATTAAATAGTGGGGCCAGGATTCGAATCAAGCCTGACTCTGGATCTGCATGATCTACACAACACTGAGAAGAGTTTCATTCACGTTCAGAACATTGTATCCACAGTGAGGCGACTCTACCAATCTCCCCGAGCAAAGGACAAATATACTAGATTATATTTGTTCATCACACCCTTGTCTCGACTTAATTGAAGCAGGCAGATTATGTTATTCCTTACATTAATTAGTCTTTCTCTCCACTAAATATAGATCTTGGAGCCTGAGTTTGAAGTTTGGCTATGTTACTAAGACGCCATGTGAACCGCAATGGGATTTCATTTCCTTATTTTTAAAACTAGTGATAATAGTACTTATTTTACAAGAAGCATTTGTGTTAAATAAGATAATGTGTATGAAAATGCCTGGTGTACATATAACATGGGCTTAATACATGATAATTTTCCTTCCTTCTTTAATAGGAAATTGGCTAATATCACTTTCCTAAGATACTATAAGATGCAGGTTTGTTTATATAACATTCATATTTCCTTAAGCGATCAATCAGCCTGAATATTAGTAACTTAGATAATTTATTTGATAATTAATTTTCCGTATTGAAATGGCAAGGTAAGTGTAAAATAGAAGACAGCTTGTTCAAAGGTTGGGAATATATTAATGTAGAATTTTTGTCATGTGATTTCTGTAGAAATATAAATAGTTTATTTCTCTTTTAAGAGTGAGTAATTATATTTGATTTGCACATCTTTTCCACTTATTAATTCAAGACCTACTCTTTTTATGTGCTGTTCCATGAAAACTATAAATGTGTGACTTCTCATTGATTATTATGCCTGTGGAATAACATTATTCCTTAGCTCAAAAATACTCATTATAAAGATCTTTCTTTATTAATTGTTATTAACTGATTCCAGTTTGAGGATGAGATTATAAAATTTTGTATCACTTGCTCTAAATAGACATTTTAACATGAAAAAATGTGGATAATTTTAGTTAGAAATCTATAATTTTAAGGAGCTCACAGCTATAAAAATGTTTGCTTTTATAAAAAACCCAGCATATCATTGCAAACCCCAGATAATCAGTTACATATATAGTAAAATGTTAGTATGAATCAATGACACTATTTATTATTATGCAAAATAAGACATTGTTGCATTGAAAAAACCCAACAAATTAGGAGTGCAAGTTTATTTTTATGAACCATCTAAATCAATATTAAATATTAGTCTCTTTTCTTTTAATAAACTTCCCAAAAGTCTAGCAAAATCTCAGAATAAAAACAAAATATAGCTTAAGTTCATTTAACACATTGCTTAACAGATATTCATCAAAAGACTACTGTAAAATTGTCCAAAGATTTCAAAGCAAATTTATATTTTTTATTGATGAGCAAAATAAAATTTTTATATCACGGGAACCAGTTTATAACTCTAATATATTACCAGTTTAAAAAGAAAAAGTGAGCAATGCCTGCTGATAATAATTAAAAAATAAAATGTAATTAAGCTTGTCATTTGGTTGCATGAAACATGATGAGAAATGATCAATCTTCTTCGAGTATGCCGGAGTAAGCTACTGATGTGAGAAAATTCTCTCTTGGTCTCTCAAGTTTTGGAGTATCTTACAGCTTTTGTTTTGAGATGTTTGCATAGCAAATAGCCTTGGGAGAGAGAGGTACTGTCTCCCTCTGGGACAGAGAGCAGGTTTGTTTGTTGTTCACCAGAATAATAAAGATAACGTCTCCCTGCTGAGCAAAGGTTGTGTGCAGATTTGCTTTAGTCTTATATGAGATTAGAGTATGCTAAACCAAAAAATCCTTTCCTGTAACACAACCATGGTGTGTATAGGTGTCAATGGCCCTAGTCTATTGCCCTGTGGTAATTAAGACTCTTGGGACTGGTGCGGGAAAATGAGGATACACAGGCTATTGCTATTGCTGTGGGCAATAAACTTTCCTTTCTCTGACCCAGGAGCATTGTGTCTTCTGCACAGCCATGAAGCTGTGGCAGTCTAACTTAGCTTGCAAGCAAGATAAAATCAAACACTTCATAGTTCTTGGCAGCTACCACAGATTGTTTAAAGATCTAGATACTGTCTACCACGTAGCAGTGAAGCACATACATCCAAAATAACCAGGAACGAATAATTGGGATAAACTGTGATGTGGGAAGTAACTCATGACTACCTAAGGAGTTATAAGAAATCATCTTCCATAAAAACAATGAAAAACAAACACATAACAACAGAGATGGGATTAGTGGTTACCAGAGGCGAACGGGGAAGGCAGGAGGGCCAAAGGGGTGATTAGGCACATGTGTGTGGGGATGGATTGTAATTAGTCTTTGGGTGGTGAACATGATGAAATCTACACAGAATTCGAAATACATTACAATGTACGCCTGAGATTTTTATAATGTTATAAACCAATGTTACCGCAATAAACAAAAAAAAAGGAAAAAAAGAAATCATTTTCCTATTGGTTTGGGATGCACCAACCCCCCTGAAACACTCTCTTCCTGGAAACTAGAATGTTTTCAGCAGTCACTGAAAGAAAAACGGACTCATAGAGGCTGAAAACAGTCTTCAGATGTGAAACTTTCTCATGAAAAGGTAAGCTGGATCAATCAGAGTCTTTCTCTCAAGATTTTGAATGGGAAATAGAATCAGACAGCAACAGGGAGTGCGACTGAAAAGATGCAAAACAGGGTGCTGTTAGAATCTAGTCGGAGCCATGAAATCTCAGGCACGTCAAATTTTTGAGGAAGAAAAATGTGAGTAAACAGGTAGAAAAGAGAGCTACTTTATGAAGGTGAAAAGTTGGCAAGAGGGAAAGTGTAAATGCACGGAGAGCAAGAGAGAAGCAGTAAAGCAATGTGGCTGCAGAGAAAGAGAGGAAGAGACAGGGGATGGCTCATCCTTGGAGCTGCTTGGATTCCTGACGGATTTTCAGCTTCAGTTTATGCTCCTGTTCACGTGTGTTCCCATGGTGAAACTCAGTTCTCTTTGTATGGTCTCAGTGACTATGTTCCTCACTGCAACTACAACAAAATGCTAACGAGAACATATCTTATACCAATGACACTAAGGTACCTCTCTTTGGTTCCAGCTTAATTCTGAACCCTTAATAGGAAAAAAGACACTGAATAGTTCAGGAAAGATCACATGTGCACACTAAAAATACATGACAGAGTTGATAACTCTCCAAAACTCTCCACACAGTCTAGTGGAGTCAACAGAGAGCAAAACATCCCAGCACAATTATGTTTGTGGAAGCAGAGAAACGTCAGATTGACAGCATGGCTACAGTGGTGAACAATTTCAGGAAGCACCTTTCACTCAGAACCCAAGATGCCTATGTGTTCTTTGTATTCAATACCTTCTATGAGAATGGTACCCTCAGGAATTGAGCAATGTTATGGTCCTGAGTTACAGCCAGGTATATCACCACATAGAAGTGAATACTAGAGTTGGATGTTGGAGTGGGTGTTGTAGAAGGCAGAGAACAGGGGTGGAATGCAATCCAGACAGATATTTTCTATGTTCTGGATGTGACTCAGCATTCTTTCCTACATTCGTCTATGTGCATTCCTGAACTATCGGCAGCAGAGAGCTAAAATTTATGTTCCCCAGGCTTCCGGGTAGCTTAGGTCTGAAGGCAAATTAGTTTATGCTAACTAAAAGCATTCCTGTGAAATTCAGAGTGTGGCAATGTGGTGGAAGCCATTTTCGTGCTGCTGTTTAACTAGCAAATAATACCCCAGAGATGTTAGAATTTAAAAATCATTGTAGCGGCTAGACTTAATATTCCAGTGTCTAGTGGATCTAAAGGCAGTTACGTCATTGCAGGAGCCAGAATCAGCACACCTGGGTCTGTTATCAGTGTCAAGTGTGTCTTTGAACTCATCAGTCCAGTAGCAGCCCCAAAAATCCTCCTCTTCCAGCCCTTCTAGTCATTTTAGGAGCATTTCATTTCCTGTGTTAAATCCCTTTCTGCTTGAAATATCTTTTTACTACACTAAACTCTGGCTGATATAGCATGTTCAAAGGCAAGGATATACCAAAAAAAAAGATCTTGCGGTCAGGGAATGACTAGCTGCTAGGTATGATGGAGCCAAAGATGGATTGAGGTGGAAAATATGAATGAAAGAGTATGTTTTGCAAAGATTGTGAAGAGTTTTAAAATTTTGTGTCTCTCAAGTACTGGGCATCTAGTAGATTTTTATTAAATGTTTGTGGTATGAGATTGTATTTAAAATCTTTAGAGTTTAGCCTTTGTCTTACTGAAGAACTATTGAAGGCTTCTACTTAAGGGAATAACATGATGAGGTTTGCGCTTCTTATTTACAGTTCTCTGGGGATGACGTGGGGAAGGAGTTGGAAGTGGCTAAGGATACAAAAGCTATCACAGATTAGTCTGTAGCTTATGAGGCTGTTGAAAAAACAGTTTATAAATTTGGTCACATTCCATGCAAAGTCTATTATGTGATTTGAATAGTTAAAATACTAACAATGCCACACCTTGAGATATTGAAATTAAAAATCTTCACCAGGATCACATACTTTTAAAGCTATTAGGCAGAAGAAATGGCAAACTGTATTAACATTATTGCCACACGGTGGCACCAATTTGGCTGGTAAACAGGCATCCCTTTTATCCATATTTAGTCAGTATTATGTGAATTTGTTTATGGGCCTCAGCCTGTCTATGGGCGATTTGGGGGTATGGGGTTGTATTTTATCATATAATATTATGCAAGATATTTTTATATCCTTTAGTAGTGTTATCCGAAGGTCATTTGTAATGGTGGCATTACTGTATTTGCTGAAAAATGTGTCCCCAAGCTTTAGAATGAAAGTTGGATGTGTGGAAATGCCAAGAAGGCCAAATACTGGATGATGTATCTTGCTAATTCACTTAAAAGAGGAAATTTCAAAATGTTGGATATTGGTTGGGAAAATGAAAAAGAACTTTCAAGCAAAAAGGTGCTAAAATAGTTGGAGAGTTAGATTATCTAAGAAAACACCTCGTTTGATTTACATTTATTTTTATGAGAAAATTAGTTGAATTATCTGAGTTTTAATTTAAAGTCTTTGGAAACTCCCTCTGAATAAAATATGACTGCCTGCACCTATCTCTATTATATCACTTACCCCATTGTGTGATAAATATTTTCTTACACGTCTGTATGACAGAGGAAGCACTCTGTTCTTTATCAGTCCATTTCATTTCTTCCTGGGCAAATAGAAAGACTCTGTTTCCCACCCTCCTTTATAGTTAGGTTGGAACCATATGATGTACACAACTAGTAGGCTTGGCTATAAAACCGCCCACACAGTCTTCCATATTCTTTCTTTTCTCTTTATATAGCAATTTTTAAGATCACACATTTAAGTTAATGGAGCCACTCGATAGAGTGAGGCTGAATTTCTCAGTTACTGTGTGGAGCACACTCTGCCTCAACAACTTCCACCTCCTACCACCCCCACCCCGATCCATATTAGGCTGTGACATAAACTAGAAATTAACCTTTACTGTGTTAAGCTGTTGAGATATTGACATTGTTTGTTACAGAATCAAATCTACTTTGTCTCATTAGGCTGTGCTCCCTGAGCTCGGAGGTCTTGCTTTATCTATCTCATTTTACTGTAATATCTGGGACAATACCTAGCATATAGTAAGTACTCAATATATGTTGAACAAATAAATGAATGGGTATTCTAGACGAGAGATAATAGGTACCTTTAACTAAGGCAATGGGAGAAGACAGAATAAGAGTAACTATTTAATGATGTCTTCAATTTCAAAATTGTTTTAAAAGTGAAAATTTACTTTCTACAATACATGGTTCTACTATATTTTAAAAGTATGCAGCTTTTAAATACATCGTCAGTATTTATACCTCTTTCTAACATTTTTTCTAAATATATCTGGGATTGTTATGAAATAAAAAGTAATGTGTGATAAAATTTATTTCATGTATAACTTTTGGAATCAGTTGATTAATTTTAACTCATGATGCCACATATTGTAACCTAGTTAATTCTCTTTAATTCATTATGTGATGTAATTTTTTGAGCAGTTTTAAGTTTACAGAAAATTGAGCAGAAAGTACAGAGGGTTTTCATATATCTCTCTCTTTCCCACAGTTTCCCCTATTATTAACATCCTGCATTAGTGTGCAAGATGTTATAATGTGCAAGATTTGTATAATTATTTGTTATAGTTGATGAGCCAACATTGATTCATTTTTGCTAACTAAATTCCATAGTTTACATTAGGGTTCACTCTTTGCGTTGTACATTGTATTGTGTGTAAATGTATAACAACGTGTATCCACCATTGTAGGATTATACAGAATAGTTTCACTGCCCTAAAAACACTACTCCTGTACTCATTCATCTCTCCTACCCTCCTTCCTTCTGAAGCCCTGGCAACCACTGATCTTTTTACTGTCTCCACAGTTTTGCATTTTTCAGAGTGTCATATATTTGGAATTATATAGTTATGTCACCTTTTCAGGTTGGCTTCTTTTCATTTAGTAATATGTACTTAAGTTTCCTCCCTATATTTTCATGGCTTGATAGCTCATTTCTTTCTATTGTTGAATAATATTCCATTGTATGGATGTACCACAGTTTATTATCCATTCACTCATTCAAGAATGTCTTAGCTGATTCCATGTTTGGCAATTATGAATAAAGCTGCTTCATACACTCATGTGCAGATTTTTGCGGGGATGTAAGTTATCAACTCATTTGGTAAATACCAAGAAGTACAATCACTTGATCATATGGTATGAGTAAGTTTAATTTTGTAAGAAACTGCCGAACTGTCTTCCAGAGTGGCTGTGCCGTTTTGTGTTCCCATGAGCAGTGAATGAGAGTTCCTGTTGCTCCACGTGCTTGTCAACTTTTGGTGTTGTCCGTGCTTTGAAGTTTAGCCATTCTAACAGGTATGTAGTGGTTCTTTTTAACTTTTTATTTCATGATACTTAGTTCTGTCATTTATTTTCAGACAAAAGTCCTTAATTGTTTTCAGACAAAAGTCTTTCTTATTACATATGAAAAGTGGGGGAAAATAGTAGAGAATGGGCTTTACATCTAAGAGTGCAGGCTTAATTTATTTGGGTCTTAGACTCAACTTTGATTTATGAAGAAGTGGAGACTTCAGGTGAAGAACATGCCTTAAGAATTAAAATTCTGTGCAATTTACTTCATCCTTCATTCACTCCAGTATTTTCTGGCTCACATCCAAGAGCAGGTCAAACCACTGCAATGAGTGAATGAAATGACACTTTATCCTTGAAGAACTGAGGAGACGGTCTCAACTCTGGAACTAACGGCCTCCCTCTTTGCCTTGAAAGTAGTTGTACGTCCCCTCCTTATAAATTGGAGCTTGTTATAAAACGGACAGCTGGAAAACTAACATCAGCAGCGGATATAAAATTCCTTTAGTAGCATTGAATCTTTTATCTCTGCAGTCATGAGATTTGACAAATGGATAACATAATGGTCACAGAATGGCTGAATATTAGGATACATGTACAAAACTAACAGCACAGACGCAGTTGCTTATTGCAGAATGCCAGAGATCTGTTAACATCCTGAAATGACTTTCAGGGTGCTGAGTGAGATTTTTAAAGGTGCTGAGAGTGGATAAGCTAAATTCCTCATTGGAGAAGCACATTCTGCTGTGGTTCACACTTCCCTTTTGGCAGTAAGCTTCGGGATGACAGTTCTAAGTCTGACCCTTGTAGGTAAATATTATTTGAAGGATAGAGGCTAAAAATGCATATAATTCAAAAGAATTTCAACCCCCCCCCACCCCCACCCCTGCTATTGATGTTGGGAAGAGAGGATAGAGGGTAGTAAGTGGAAGAAGTTTTGCTTTATGCCTGGTCATGTTATAGCAAAACTTATTTTTCTTATTTTTCAAATGGGAAACCAGGGCAAACCTGGCTGACAGGCCGAGTGAGAATATTCTGGTGGTACTAAAACGTAACTTATTTGCTGAATACACTCAGTGTAGCACTCTGGTGGTTTAAAGATATTAAAATTTTTTAAAAGGGGTGATAAATTCACTTTCATATGTTTCAATATTATAGCTAAAGAAATGACTGTCACTTCTCACTGATATTTTAATCATGAGTTACATATAACTTGTGCAGTACCAGATCTAAATGTCATTAGTGCATGCTCATTTACTTCAGGATATGTACAGTAGGAAAGTTAGTACACTATTTGAATAAAGACATTTCTATAGAGATCAAGGAGTAGATATGTTTCAGCTTGATTTCAAAGTAATAACTAGTATACTAAAACTCTTCTGTAAATACCGGAGAAGATATTTTAGCATCTAATCATTAGTTGCATAGTACGGATGCTTATACATCATCCTTTTTTCATCGACTCGCATCATAGTAAGGTCAATAAAAGTTTAATAACTGTGGCAGATGGTATTATTCTTCAACAAATATTCAGTCTCCTCTCTTGCCATTGAGAGAAATGTACTTCCCCACCCCACCAGTGTTGGGCTTGGTCATGTAACTTGCTTTAGCCAATGGAATGTGGCAGAAGTGACATTTTGACAGCTCTGGACTTTAAAAGACCTTGCAAGTTTCTGCCAACTTGTGGAGCACACCTAAATCCAATTCACAGCCTGAAGCACAGCTTCAGCACACAAGCTACAGCCAACACAAGCAATGCGAATGAGAGGTAAGCATTTGTAACGTAGGTCATTACGATAAGAGATGTTTTTCTTTTTACTTTTTTGTAATGGAGCATAATGTACTTAAAGCTGAAACAAATGGAGATACTGACACTTAGAAGTGAAATGTTTTTCATAATAATAGGAAAGAAATGGATAGCTCTGTCATTGGCTTGGGGCTGGTTGGTATGTAGTAAGGAAACTTTTAAGTGTCTGGAGAAATGGCAACCCATGTTATGCAATAAGGAAATATTTGGCTAAACTTTTGAATGCAAATACCTTGGAGGGTGAGAATGTACTTAACATAGTTGGTGTTTGGAGTTGGTTGTCATTTGATATATTTATAAAGCTAATACAAGAAAGAATAAGCTGAGAGAAGATGTATACTATTTGCAAGGGAACATAGTCTATGGAAACCTGGAGGACTGGAAAATGAAATGATTTCTCATTTCTAGTTGGTTAAAGATAAAACAGAGAAATCCCTTGAGCCTCAAATGCTGATTAATACTCATGACACAGCTCCAGGGCAAAACAAAATCAAGGTTGTGACAATCACAGATTTCTTTAAGACTACTGATTGGATTCACGTGGCCTACAATAATTCCTTTCAGGTGGATAAAATGGCTGAGGAAAATTGACAAAGAACTTGGTCCCAGGGAGGACTGATAAGCATAAAGCATTGTAACTAAGTCTGGTAAGAGAGACATGGTTCAAAAGGAATTCTCATATGGCTATAGCCTGGAATAAAAACGTAAGTCAGCAAAGTGTCTGAAAGAGTTGTATGATTATTGTTACTGTCAGCCTGGATTAAAAAGGCCTGTAACTATATTAAACATGATCTGACACTTGGGCTCCCAATTATATGGGCTGGATGCAGCCTAAGAAAGCAGCTCAGACACCCAAATGTCATAAACCCCACTAGCCCCTTAAGATATAAGCAAAGAAATAATGAGCACAAAGGATTTCCCAGAGGATTGTTCCAAGAGCCATGGAGAAAATGGACTGGGGAGCCAAACTGGGACCTCATCAAAAACCATTCCAAACCATTCCCTACCTCCAGGAACAGTGGGTCCTCACAGCGTTTTCCCAGCAGGATTTCAGCATCACTATGGACCAGTGACTGGTCTGTGTCTCCCACTCTTTGCCTTTTTGGATGGTAGTGTTTATTGTGGTTAACCTGATTTGTCCTGTAATTTTAGGTGTCTGTGTAGACAGATAAAGTGTTTTTTTATTTCATAGGTCTCAAAATCAAGAGAAGCCACATTTAGACCTTGTGTAGGGACTATCACATGTTCCTGGACTTGGACCCTGGTGCCGTGATTAGATGAGACTTTTGGGTGCCCTCCTTTCTTCTAAAAGCGTGAGTAAATTTTGTGTATAAAAGGAAATGAATGTGGCTGAGATGGCGGACTGAGTCAGATTGTTTTATTGATCAGCAAATATTCACTCTTCTCTTGGGAGGATTATATTTCCCCATCCTACTGATGGTAGGCTTAGCCATGTGACTTCCTTTTGTGAATAGAATTGGCATGGAAATGACACTGCAACAGATCTGAGATGAAGCTCTGTGGAAGTATTGAAGTCCCACCAGCTCTCTTGTCCCTCATCACGTGAGCATCACGCCCCAAGTGGGGCTGTTCCACACCTGGGCCCCGGCATAATAAGAGATGCAGGGAGCATACCTGAACCTGACCCATAGTCTTGGAGCAGATCCACCAGTATACAGTGTGAAGGAGAAATAAATATTTGTTGTTAAAAGCTCCTGGGGTTTTGAGGAGGTTTATTACTCAGATAATCCTAGTGAAATCTGACTAATACAGTAATTTTCAAGATTACAGTTTTCTAGTGGCAGAGCCAGAAGAGAAACTAATTGCCTAATGACTGGGTGATTACTTTAGGCAAATACCTTGATCAATGATCCTGAAGAATAAATAAAATATATTTGCCAAACAAAGTATTAGAAACTATTGACTAAAGGAGCTAGAGGAAAGTCTTAATAAATAAAACCTTCCCAGTTTTTCTTATTAAAGGGCAGATTATTTTGTAGTTCAGCAATATTCACTCTCCCTTCCAAAGATTGGCTAAGGCTAGGAAAACTGGAAAAAAGAGGTGCTTGATGATGACGATAAGCTTTCATTTTTAGGATGGAGGATTTTTGTGATCAGTGGAATCATTTTTATGGAAAGAAGGAATTGAACCAGTGTTTTTCTCTGATTTTGTATACTTTCCTTTTATTTTTGAGCTATGATAACATACCACATTGGAAAGGGGGAAAAAAAACCAAAAAGCAAATTTAAACTCTTTCTTGAAATCTATAGAATATCAATTGATTAGAAACAATCTTTCTGGTTTCCTTTTAAACATTATTCTTCTTTGACATTCTGATGAACTCTACCTCTAAGCTGGATTCTCTGAAGCAATGATGACTGAATAGATGATTAATGAATTCAGTGGTAGAAAAAATAGATTTTTTTAACTATTACTTATTTATTTAAATACGTTTTCCACCTCTTTTGTATAGGAAAAATGAAACACACTTTGTTAAATTGATGAAGGAGGAAAGAAACATTGTATGTTGGGGAGCAGAGGACAGACGCTCTGAAACCTCCCATGAGGTTTCCATGGGAACCTCAACCTGGCCTGGGAGGTTATTCAGGTTTGTGATTGTTGAGTTTATGAAACAAGACCAAGTGGTGGAGGTAAAGATCAGGAATACTCAGTCTGGCATACACCTTTCTTCTGGGCTTGGGCTCATACTAAAAATGGCAGAATGACAGGCCCAAAAGCTTTTCAGATCAATGATCTTCCCAACTGATGGTTTCAGGTTTCATACCAACTTCTTGAGCAATTTTGAGTAGTTTCTGTTGTTTGTCCACAGAAGCTGCGTTGAGATTTCCCCCTAGGTACTTGGAGTCAAGGTAAATGAAGTTTCCATCTGAAAGTTAAACAGTAAAGTAAATCCAAAGAGATGGCTAGTCAGTGCAAGAGGCTAAAAGACGTAACCCCAGGCCAAAAGTACTATGTAGAATATGCTAACATAACCATGGAAAGGAGGGGTGAAGCCAAAGGAAGATTAGTCCTACAGGTAGCATAGACAAATTCCCAGAAGCAAGTGTGGACTGTACCTGTCTAAACATTGTCTAGGGCCCCCCTGAGCCACACTGGAGTGCTGTGCTATGTTACAAATGCTCAAGGGAAGCACAGAAAAACTCAACATCCATTTGTTGGATGTTGCACAGCCTACTAGTTAGCTCACAGTTCAAATATTAGGCTGCACCACATTCCTTTCAATAATGTCATGTCCTTGAAAAGCACTTCATGTTTTCAGCATGAGATTGTATGATTAAAACTAAAAACCACATGAAAATCAACATGGAACAAAAAGTGAGGATGATGTCGTCCAATCTGACTTCAAGGTTTGAGAAGTCGTGCAGTGTCCAACAGAAGCACACATAATAGGAATGGTGGTTATTTAAGAATGAAATATAAATATTAATTTTTAAAATTTATGTGGAATATTTTTTCAAATGGTTATTAAGTTATTAGGAAATAAATACTTATTAAATTATTTCACTGCGGCTACTTAATAAAAGGAACTGTGAGATATTTCCTTTGTCCTATAGACACTGAAGAAAACTTTTGATGCACTGAGACCATGAACCGAGAAAACTTGGAAGCCTCTGGTCTGGACTGAATGTGGAGTTGTGGTCTATCTGAATGTAGACTATACCTGATGGATGTAACTCTTATGGTGGAGATGAGATTGTTCTACTCTCTTTAATGTTGATAAACAACGGATTCACACAACTAACTTCTCCTAGTTCCGGTTCCTCGGCACCAAATTCAGGTTCCATGTCAGCTTCCTTCAGGGGAAGGTTGCTCTGGTCTGAGAACTCTGGTGCTCAGGCTACTTAGCAACTGTACCATTAATTATAAATTAATAAGCAAGTACTTTTGTTATAGTTATATTTCCCTCACAGCTTTCCTAAATAAAGAGAATGAACTTCTTGGAGGATATGAGAGCCATAAAAATTCCTCATTATAAATTAACACTGTGGCATTCTTTTTTTCTTTCCCTAAAGATTGGCACCTAAGCTAACAACTGTTGCCTATCTATTTTTTTTTTCCTTTTCTGCTTTTTCTCCTCAAATCCCCCCAGCACATAGTTGCATATTTTACTTGTGGATCCTACTAGTTGTGGCATGTGGGATGCTGCCTCAGCACAGCCTGATAAGCGGTGCCATGTCTGTGCCCAGGATCCGAACCAACGAAATCGCGGGGCGCTGAAGAGGCGTGCATGAACTTAACCACTTGGCCACGGGTCCGGCCCCTGTGGCATTCTGATTATACATCAATCTCAAGACAGTCCTGAAAGTCTATGGCTGGTGGGATGACAGATATTTCTGAGCTTGGAAGGCTGAGAATCAGATTCTGGTCCTTAGCATTTCAATAGGATAATGGTGCAATTCTGTGAGGCTTCTTGGAAAACAACAGTCTAGCTTGCTCCAGGTGCTATCTCCTGATTTTTTTCCATTTTAGCATAATCTGGAGCCAGACTACCTGGATTCAAATCTTGTCTCCACCACCAGCTAGTTGTGTCACCTTAGGTGAATTACTCAACCTCTCGGCACTTCAGTTTTCTCATCTATAAAATGTGGATGATCTCCCAGCAATTCAGAGTGTGACTGCACATGTAAAGACATCTCCTTCACTATCAGAAGCATTTTGGGGCTGGACTAAGGATCATGGTGACTTAGCTTCGAAAGTAGCCCATGAATGGACTTTGTCAACAATTATAAAACATTCCTGTCAACTGTGGGGAAGGGCTTTCTATAGAAAGGAAAGGAGGATGTGTGGTTTTATATTAAAAACAAAACAAAACAAAAATAAAATGGGGATAATGATAACTACTTTAAAAGGTAGTTGTGGGGATTAAGTGAAATAATACGTTTTAAGTTCCTATAACATGCCTGGCACATCCTAAACCCTGAATAAATACTACTTCTTATTTTTATTGTTCTTGTTTTTAACATTATGATTGCTATTCTTGGTCATGTGTGCCTTATTTCTTTAATTTTGCAAACTTTTACATTATCCATGTCTACACTTAACATTAAAAATGAAAGCTGGATGTTTCATGAAAGTCCTGGCTTCAATTCAAGTCTGGGAGTGTGGACAAGTCAGTAATACCACACATATTCCATTTGCTCATCTATATTTGCATGGTCCCCCACGGTTGGGGAGAGCCTTGTGGCTAGTTCTGGCCAATTAAATGTGAATGAAAGTGATGTGTGTCACTTCTAGGTGAGACTATAAAATGGGCTTTTTTATGTGATTTTCCAGTCTTCTCTTCCCCTGCCTCAGCAAATAGGGAGAACTTGCTTTCCAGGAGGTGTAGCTATGAGATAGTGGTGCCTCTATCAACCTGGATCCCTTTATAAATTGGTAGAGTAGAGCCACCTGCCAACTTACTTTGGATATGCACTATGATCAAGAAATAAATACCTGATTTGTTAAGCCACTGAGATTTCCCAGTTTAGCTATTCCACACGATAATCTAAACTAATACAGTGGGTGTAAATGACCACCAGGTACTTACTTCCTAATCTTGAGCTAATATCAAGTGAATAAAATTATATTTATAAATACTTGCTGAAAAAACTGAAAGTATATGGGCCAGCCTGGTGGCTCAGCAGTTAAGTTCACATGATCTGCTTCAGTGGCCCAGGGTTCTCTGGTTCGGATCCTGGGCACGGACCTACACACTACTCATCAAGCCATGCTGTGGCAGGCGTCCCACATATGAAGGTAGAGGAAGATGGGCACGGGTGTCAAGTCAGGGCCAGTCTTCCTCAGCAAAAAGAGGATTGGCAGCAGATGTTAGCTCAGGGCTAATCTTCCCCCCAAAAAACATACACACAAAAAACTGAAAGTATAGCAGACCCCGGTTCTGACTTAGGGTCTCTAGTGAAGTTGCAGACAGATGTCTGCTGGGGTTCTGGTCATCTGTTAAGATCTACCAGTCTAGCTGTCTAGTAGAGCTCATCAACACAATGTAGTTGATGCTGACTTTTACTGATTTGGAGCTTTTGACCAGAGCACCAATCCATGGCCTCTCCACATGGCTTCAGCCACTCACTGCAAGTCACTTGGTTCTCAGAGGGAATAAACTCCCAAGAGTGAGCATTTCAAGAGAGCCAGGGATGAAGCCAAAGTCATTTTATAG
The DNA here is from genome assembly GCF_041296235.1 of Equus asinus. Taxonomy (NCBI): domain Eukaryota; kingdom Metazoa; phylum Chordata; class Mammalia; order Perissodactyla; family Equidae; genus Equus; species Equus asinus. The sequence goes on from NC_091792.1 coordinate 43,728,900, forward strand.
TCTAGACTTGGAAGTCCCAAATGTTACTTCTGATGCGTTCTATTAATCAAATGTCACTAAGGGTAGCCCAGATAAAATTAGAGTTCACTTCTCAAAGAGAAGAGTGAAAAAAAAATTTTATTTGCAGTCGTCTTTAATCTCACATACCCTGCTCCTCTACAACACACATTTCTGCTCACGCACATTAATTAAGACCCACATTAAAATTCACTCACATATTAAAATTCTTGCAAGCAGCAGCCATGCCTTCTCATAATTGGATATCTGTACTAATGCCTATTTCTGAGATTTAACCCATTGTATATGCTCAGAAGTAACTGCTGAATAAATTCACAAATGACATATACACTTCTTTGATCTTTTTCCCAAGGTCTTCTGCAGTGCCTAGATTTAGATGCTCAATAAATCTGTTTTGAATAAATAGAGAAGACATATATATATATATATATATATATCCTGTATAAAAAGCCAAACTTAAAAACTTACCAAATTAGCATGTAAAATGTAAATACATAAGTAACTTTTTTTCATGTGAGTAGATTTTTAATTAAGACACAGTGAAGAAAATAATTGGAAGCTCCAAGGATTATCTTTTGGTTTTCATATAAATATATTCATATAAATACACTTTTTTGGTCAACATATATATTGACTTGAGTCAATAGTGTTTCTGACAAAGGGTAGGAAGAATCAGCCATTTCAACACTTGGAAAATGCCCTAAAGGAAAGATGCTCTACTACTAATTTTTTTTTCTAGCACAGCCAGAATTAAGAAGAAGAAAAGATCTCTTAAGAAGTCTTGAGAAAAGCATTACGATTAGTGTTATTGAGAGTTTAGGAAATTTTTCTCCCAAGTTTACTTGGTTTGTGAGTATATATTGGCTTATTCTTCTGCGTTTGCATCAGTTTAAAACTCAGGGGATGTGAAATAGAATTGCCAATATTATGTCTACATATTTATGCAAACCAAATGAAACTTGAGTCATGTAATTTGTAACAGGACTAAAGGAGAACTGAACTTGTTTCTGCCCCTCCTGCCCTGTCGCCTTGACAGAAGCAGCCATAGAAAGAGCAGAAAGAACTTAAGTCCTTCTAAGCTAAAGTCTTGAGTCGTTTTAGAAATTCCTTCCCTCTGTACTAATTACATATTTTAGTTTGATGTTATGGTCTAAGTCTAGTTTCATGCGAGAGCCTGAAGACATTAAAATCCAAAGTAGTCTTTAGAATTCTATCCACAAGAGAAAAATCTGTTAGAAATGAGCATATATAGCAAAACAGAAAAAATTTGTTTTAAATTTAAAATATTGGAAAAAGTTAAAAAATGCTATGTATAAGACTAGAAGCTTAAAGTGTGACTTTTCAACGCATACTTCAGCAACCGTTCCATTATTATTCATGAATTTTATAATAAAATTCCTCGGCATCATATGCACTTGTTTTACCAGTTTTTTCCTTGGACCCGTGTGAAAAATTAAGTATTTCTCTATTATTTTACTGATCGTTATTTGTTATTATAGAGTTATTTCCTTCTTGTTTATTTACTTTTATAATTCCATTTAAATTCTATAGATCAAAATCTTCTCAATTTACAAGAAAATTAACTGTTTACTTATAAAATATTTAAGATGTTTTAATTTGTTGGAATTCAAAGGAGCTCAACATTCCTTTTGAACTACTCAGTGACAACAGACTTTCAAAATTCAAGTACAATCTTAATTGAAATCTCTGTCTCAACAAAGAGAGAGAGAATTTCTAGTATAAAGTAAGACTTTTCTGACAGTAGGTTAAATAATTAGTGAATTAAAATATTTTCCTTTGGAAGCTATCAAATTATAAAATCACATCTAACTTTACAAAACACCAGTCTATTTCTAAAGCTGTAAATGTGTCATATTTAAATGTGTCTTAAAGGATCTGATTGTAAAGCTGATAACTGTCCTCAAATGTCTTTAATTTTAAAAAGAGTAAATCACATTTCTCAACTAATAAACATATAACGAAAATAATAAGACTGATTTTTATCACTATACCTAGAAAAGGCAATGAAAAGAAGGCACAAGGAAGGGGGATTATGTAAGATTGTAGGAGACATTTTATGTGCCCTTGGTGTATGGGCATATATGCGACGGGAAGAATATCAATGTTGGGAGGGAAGTACAGTATACATGAGTAATTTTCTGGTATTTTCCAGAAGGCCTACAGCTAGTCTTCTGGTGTCTAACGCATTTGTATTTTTTTAAGTGTTTATTGCAGATGACATTCTTGTGTATATCTGATGTAAACTTTGTAGAGTGGTAAATGCAATGATTTAGGAAAGACTACCATAGTGTCCCTTGGCTTCTAAAATTCTAAAAGGAAAGCAGCATAAATTTAACACCAACTAATTTAGACAATTACGTAATATCCAAAATATTAAATAGATAAAATGTTGTATATTCTTCATGTATATCTTCTTAGAAGTCTTATAAAATTATTATTGTGCAATTAGCTCTTAAGAGCTAGATCTAGGAATTGGCCACTGATGAAGATATTGTCTAATTATCAGTTTCTATCTTTTTTATTTCCAGAAAAAAATCTGGAGTTTTGATACAGTTAGCTGAAGTTCAATAATAAACGGAATGGAACAATTCCACCTAGCCAAAAGGTTTACTACATATGAAGGACAGAAATTTTTAATGATTACCATGTTCTTCTCCCTTTCCATTACCTTGTTAACACCTCCTCTTCCATATCCATCACATGGTCGTTAGGCTCTGAATCTTGTAATATTGTACTATAATATCAGTATCATTCTGAAAAAACTTACTCACCAGAGGAATTTAAGTGGTGGACTAACTACTGTTACTGATGTGTAGAGATTTGTTGTGTAGTAACACACTTCGTGGCACCCAGCATTTGCTGATGGCCTTCCTTTGTATTGGGATGTGGTCTCATGGTAGAATGTGAGAACCATCCCTATCTGCATGGCCTTCAGGAGTGATTCTCTGTGTATTTGGTTGTTGCAACAAAGAATACTCTTTCATTTTCTCTCTCTCATCTTTCCTCTCTCTCTTAGTCTCTCCAACATGCACACACACACACACACACATCTGACAATGAGGGGAAAATACCTTATTATCAGATGTTTATTTATTAAAGTACATAATCTTTATATATTTTTTTCTAGCATTTTCCAAAAGACATATGAAAAAATGTCTTGAGTAGAAAAATATTATAAATGAGAATTATTTCACCATTCATCAAACTTACCTCATTTTTTTTTTTTCATGTGCTAGGCATTGGAACTTGATAAGGGGGATAAAAAGAATTCTTTCAACAGTGGGGCCAATATGCAAAATTTTTTCCCATAATGTTTCATATACTTATAAAATAGTAACCCAGATTAATTTAATACCCAGTGTGATTCCTTGAACACATACACTCATTACAGAGTAGTTCCTGACTCTAGGGAGGACAGCAGCTGTGATGAAAATGAGTTATACACGTTCTGCAACAGGGTAGGTCGATGTGTAATCTGTGCACCATTTACAACAGAACCACCCAAGGTGTACATCTCAGACCTACTAAGGCCAAATCTTCAGATAGTGAAGCCCTGCGATTTTCATTCTTTCTTTCTTTCTTTTTCTCTGCTAAGGAAGATTCACCTCGAGCTAACATCTATGCTAATCTTCCTCTATTTTGTTTTTGGGTTGCTGCCACAGCATGGCCACTGTCAAGTGGTGTAGGTCCGTGCCCGGGAACCGAACCTGGGCCACCACAGCAGAGTGCACCAAATTTTACCACTGCACCACAGGGCTGGCCCCCAGGGATTTTCATTTTTAATATTCACTCTCTGGATGATTCTAAGGCACACTAATGAAATTTTAAGGGTAAAGTATAAATTTCTTCTAAAAACACCCATAACTCTTAAAATGAAAATAGAAAAATTAATAATACTTTCAAATGCTTTGCATCATATTTAACACTTTCATAATTTCAGGTTGTAACTGTTACCTTTTTTAATGCATTGTTTCATATGCTAAGCTTAAGATGACAGCATTCTCCTCATCCAACAGAGAAGAAAATCACAGCGAATGTAAATTGCTTCAAGGACTTCCAAATAGGAAGAGGCCTAAGATTAGCATTAGAATACAATGCTCCTAAAATTCTAGTTGTGTACACCATTTAATTCCATGCTATTTAGATTCCTTAAGCTTCTTTTTCCTGCAGCACCATTATGTCAAGCTTCCACAGTGAGGCACGGAATTGGGGCAAGTATTTATCAGACCAATTTAGGTCATAACCCCAAAGTGTCTCAGCGCTCTGTTTAATTTGACTATGACAACTAACCCAGCTATAAAATTTCAAAAGGATATGAATAGTCACCCAGAACCACACTTTGAAGTATCTCAACTCAATTGTAGTCTGGACTAAACATTCAAAAGTGTGCTGTATTATGCCTGTTTTTGGTAGACCATGCATATCTATGTCAGTCAGAACTTTCTAACAGGCCTGTTTATCCTGGCTGGGGATCCCAGTTTCCCGGCATTGAATCTTTATCTTATTGCTAGAATCTTGAGAAATACCTGTGTCTTCAGCTCTTTACCTCACAACAGAGCATAATTAGTAATGTAGTCCAAGCAGGTAGACCAATGTATACTTATAATATACATTTTCAACATTTCTCTTTTGGCTAGTGCTGATTAGAACTATTGCGTATTTTGCTTGCAGAATCACAACAACCGGTATAAATGAATTAGTTAACTAGGTATTAGAAGGCTCTGAAGATTCAATGGAATGGCTTAGGGTTTAAAGTTTAGAGGTTAGGGAAAATCCTCCATCCTGTCTTGGTGATAGATTCACTGGGATCACGTCCAAATCTATCCTCAAAAGAGGCGATTGTAGTACCAACTCTTAAGCCATGTTTTGTTTATTCAAAAGGTTGATAGGTGACATCCTTGAGAATAGTCATGCCATGCACTAACATCATTGAACACCTTCATTCTTTTGCTTTTTTTCCCCAGCTACATCCAGTCTTTAATGTTGATCATTTTTGTTGGCTCATTAATTCAGTTTTCCTTTGTTCAATAAAATCCCCAAATGCTGATGTTGAATCGGCAGGAATAAGAATACTGATGATAGAAATGGCACCAGAGAAATCATTGCTATTCTTGGCCACAGACATTTCCAGTCTGAACAATAGCTGTTTTCTTCATAGCTTTCACCAATGTCATATATTAAGCAGGGATTTTGTGAGCTCAACAAGTGAATGGAAAAGCCTGCAAAATACGTTGCAGAAATGTCTCGCAGGTAAGCAGGAAATTTGGGATAGATGATCAGAACAGAAAAGTTGTAAAGAGAGGACAAAGGAACACTGCTGAGGTGTGCTTTAATGTGCAGTGTGATTGAGTCAGCGGCTCAGCCACTATTTTCCCAGCTGACTTTGAATCCATTGCTATATGGAGACTAAAAGGAGGGAGGTCAGAAGATGGGGCTATTTGAAGATTTAAAAAATATTAAGAATGTAAGTTGCATAAGAATAGAACCATCTTAAGGTATTTTATTTTATAACTCAATGTAATAAAGTTCTTATCCTTTTTCATGATAATTATTCAAATCAAAATTTTCACAGATTGCAAATATCCAAATAGAGAGTCAATTCTGGAGTTTGATGGATATGCTTGATAGAGAATAGGGAGGATAGAAGTAACATACTCATACCGTAACTATCTGCCTTTCCTCGTGTTTCCACCAAAGCATGAGTGGGAGGTAACAGACGCAAAGAAAACTATATCTAATTGTAAAAAAAAGAAGAAAAACAAAGCAGAGTAATAAGGAGTTTTACCAAAAAATACCTAAGACCTAGGGCAATTTCCTAAGTTTATTCAAATCTTCTTTACCTTTCCGGAGGATCCAAGATTCCACTCATCCAAGAGCGATGACTGGCTCCAACATTCCTTCCAATCTTCTAAACCTTTCTCTTGCCACTCTACACGGTTTTATTCTCTTTACTCCTTAGTAATCTCTTTATTATGTGAATCAAGATAATCTTTCCCAGACCTTTTCCTTTGGATCACCACCATTGCTCCTGGCAATCAGAAAGTGCAAATAAAAACCCTCATTATTAGCTAATAATAGTGGTGGCTGTGTGAGGGGAGCAGAAAGACAGAACTATATTTTCTTTTTTTATATCCTTTCAATATATAAGCAAGAACTTCCTGGCCTAAAATTTCTAGCTCTCACGGCTCTTAAAAAATAGAGCAAATTGAAATATGTTCCTTGTTTTCCTATCTGCCTGAAATTACAAAATAATTAGTGTTCTTTCTTTTTAATTTAATATGACAAATTTCCTTACACATGGTAAATGTTGGATAAATATGCACTGAAATGAATTCCACACTAGGAGACAAAGATACTAAGACTGGATAAAATTTGTGTCTAAATTAAAATTTATCTGAGTGAAATATCTATGGTATAGATATGGTGAGTTATACACTTTATAAATTATAAAATGTGATATGAAAACTCATGTTTTATGATTTTATGCCTTCTTTCTGTGTGCTATGCAAACTGAATCTTCTACTTTGGATACAACTATTACAAGTAATTGATTTGATGATACAGAGAACAATTGGAGCCAATTTTCTATAAAAAAAATTTGAGGACAAAAGAAAGAAATATAGAACATAACTAAGCTAAGGTATATGATAAACAAGTAGAACATAGCACATGCTTTTCTTCTACTGGAATAAATAAAATATTAAGGGGACTGGGTCATGTTTATGAAGCCAACCTAACAAGTTTATTGATCAGTAAGGCCACTAATCTATGAATCTCATATATGGCCTTTCCATGAGAAAAACAAAGTGCTAGAGACACATAGATCCTACAGATATCACAGTGTAAACCTGTCCTCAACTCATTGCCTCTTGTTGTCATCAGCGGTGGAGTGCTGGAGCCCACTGCTCACCTGCTCACCACAGCCAACTGCTAAATATTGTTAGATATTCTGTGAGCCAGTTAAACAGAGCCTTTAGCAAAAATTAATTTATATAAACTTACAATTAAATAAATTATATTAAATTCAAAAGCAATAAATAATTAAAACTCATTGTTTTCTAGTTATTTTACTACATTGCACTGTTATCTATTCTTCTGTGGTGATTTATGTCTATTGTATCTGTATGGTAGAAATCCTAAAGAATCTGGTGATATCATACTTCTCTTTCCAATTCCATAGTCAAGGATGCCATGTCGGACATACAGTGGGAATATTTTACGGAAATTGGCAAATGCTATAAATCAAGGATTTTCCCCCTTAGAGAGCTGATTGTTAAACATTTACTATCACATCACTAACTGTAGGTCACCTTTTTTATCAGATGTACATAGAACGTGATGACAGCGATCTGTGTGGAATAAATCACATCCTCGACCACCCCAGAAAATATTCCTTAAGGCCACAGTTAGGAAAATATAATCATTCAACACGGTAGCCAATTACAGTATGGGAATGGAGATTTCAATATCCCCTATTCATGACACATGAGAACATTTACTCCTTGCCGTAGCACTGTACTAACTCAAGTTCTAGTTCACTGATACTTCAAGCATAGGTTTTGGTCACATGAGCTCACACAGGCAGAGCATGTGGGCTTCCTGACACAGTTGCACCCAGTCCAAGTTTCAAGCAAGGAGGCATGCGTCTCGACAGTTTAGTGCTAATTTTAATGTTTCTCAAGTACATTTAAGTGTCAAAAAATTACAACTGGGGGCTGGCCCCGTGGCGTGGTGGTTAAGTTTGTGCACTCTGCTTCCACACAGCCTGGGTTCACGGGTTCAGATCCTGGGCACGGACCTACATCACTTGTCAGCCACGCTGTGGCAGCAACCCACACATAAAGTGAAGGAAGATTGGCACAGATGTTGGCTCAGGGACAATTTTTCTTAAGCAAAAAAAAAAAAGGAGGATTGGCAACAAATGTTAGCTCAGGACTAATCTTCCTCAGATTAAAAAAAAAATTACAACTGACTTTTAATTTTATTGCTAATGTATCTTGTGATATTTTTCATAAATCCACACTAATTCAATGTCCTTCCTGTCCCCCTTATCTTTTTGTTTCTTCAAAGGCAAAGTGAGAAACTCTCTGCAAATTTTATTAAAGAAATCAAGTCCCACTTAGAGAAAGTAGGCCCTCCAAAAATTGCATTTATGAAACTTTCTAACAGCGAGTGCAATTATATCATTTGGTGAGTCATCTGGGGAACTGTCAAATAAATTAATTGATTCAAATTCAGGTACAGTTTACCATGAATCATAATTGGCACTTCTCACAAGATACCTGGGGTTTCATATGAGGACACATCAGTGCCACAACAAGGTCATTTTTGAATCTGTTTTTAAATATTAACTTCCTTGCAGATATATCACATTAAAGTATGCCTAATTTTTGAGATGTAGAGGCCAGTAATCTTTCTGAGCTTTTCTTTTCATTCCATGCCAGAGCAACAATTAAGTAAATTATAAACTTATTTTTGTGATAAGGATAATTATGATATATTTATCATTTTCCAAGTTGTCTTATTTAATTAAACAGGTGAGTCATTGGCTATGACTGTTTGAACACACATCTTTTAAACTCTGAAACCATGCTTATTTTATTGGGACTTTCAGAAAAAAAGGAGTGCAGCCAAAGAAAATCAGAGGTAAAGTGCTACTCATCAGGATGTGCCACTTTTTTGAATCATGAAAATACTTTGATCAACATGAGGAGGCCAACACCTAACAAAGGCAGCTCCCCGGGAGTGGAACTAGGTACCACACTTGGAACTGACAAACGTAATGGGTTAATCCAATTTTAAAAATAAAGATAATAGTTAATCTGTATCCACTATTACCTATACCACCCCAAAGGCATTTAATGTTACCAAAAAATCCTAAAAAACAATTCCGTTCTCAAAATTGCAGAGCCTCTCACTGTGGCCTCCTTTGAAACTGAGAAAATCTTGCTTTACGTATTCTGTAGGTTATCCCTCCGCTTTGTACGTTAATAGGAAATTGTCATAAAAATGACAATGAAAATTATCAACATGCCAAATATCAGAATTATTACTGTGAGTCTTCTTGGGCAGATCATTTGAATATAATTATATTCTACATATGTGTTCTTGAAGACAAATATTCATTTCTCTACAAAAAGCCAAGATTCTAAGATAAGCAGTTCTCATAAAGATGTATAGGGCTTAGTTCAGGCTCTGAAGACAATTAGAAAGTTTCACAAATGGGTTGGCCCTGAGTTCCAACTCTTGAGATAAACCAGGGATCCAAATAAAATAAGCTAATCTGGCTCAAGTTTTATAAAATCATGCCAAAATTCCATCTTTAACTGGTTAAAAATACAATATACTTAGGTGGCCAAAAAAAAAAAAATAATCACATTATTTTATGATGAAGACTATGGTCCATGTTTTTCTTTGAAGTGAGATTAAATTTATTTTTCTTCTGGCTAAGCTTCCTCAGTTCAAAGATTACAATTTGTACACCTGAGTTATTGAAGAAATTGTTCAAAGTGAAATAAAAAATTTCAAACTTCTAAGCTCATAGGCTCTCATGGAGCTCTTTCCTGTCACTCACTCTCACAGAGCTCTTTTGCCTCTTGCTATATTTAATACTTCTTTTCAAAGCTGAAAGGCAGGATATTAAAAAGCATATGTATATATGATAAGAACTCAACGTCCTCCCCTCACCCCAGTTGGTTTCCAACTGGCATGCTGCACTAATTAAAATTTCACTGGTAAGAATTTATTACTTCATCCCAAATCATGTCATCTCCAAACATCAGTTTTTATGTTGCAAAGTCCTGGGGTAGTTTTCACTTATATTCTAGTGTATGAATTCTTTTTTCAGATTACTTACCTCCAGCTATGACAGGTTACCTGAGTTTTAAGGAATGTGACTGGGAATAAATGGGGCAAAGGGATAATACCAGAGCCTAGAGCACTACCTCTGGATGACAGGCTTGGCCAGGGGTCTGAGAGGAGAGTGTGAGCTGCGTGGTGCTCTGGGATGCCCTGGATGGAAGGCAGGTTAACAGAGAGAGAAAGTGACGGAACAGGCTCAAATTTTATCTATGTCTCATTTTGCCTAGGACTGGAAGATTGGGAGACATTTAGTTGAACTAGGGCTTTCTGATTCAATCAGGAATCCTATATTTAAAGTCTGAAGCTTAGTGAACTTTAAGAACTAGACTTATTAATTAAGCAGATGGAGTTTCAATTCAAAGGCTGTACTAAGGGAAGTACACAAAGCAACGAAGACTTTCCATAGAGCAATAAAGATAGTTCAAATAACCATTCCACTTTTTTTCTATTTTGGATATTTGTGAGAAAATAATTTTTTGTCTGAATTATCTGCTGGTAATTCTCTCAAATAACCATTTCACTCACTGTCACACAGCTCATGGCCCAGGACAGTAGTTAGATTATAATTTACATACTTCTGGAACATAATGGAATAGTCACTGCTGTCTCACCAGTGAAATTATCACAGTAAAACATTTTAATAAGAAAAATAAATCAAGGAGGAGAATACATTTTAGTAATTGAAAATTATAAATTTATGCTGTTATGATATGTTTATAATTTTCCAAGTTGTTTTGTGTAATTAAACAAGTTAACCATTTGCCATAATTGTTTATACTGTTAGTTTGAGAAAATAGTTTTGCTAAAATCTTAGAGTATAATATGCATAAATAAATGCATAGAGAATAACATAATCAAATAAACATGCAAAGCAGAATTGATAGTGATATAAGTTTTAAGAGAAGATAAAATAGTTTATAAAGATTATTAATAAAATTACATTTACAGGCATCACAAAAATTTACTTGGATAAAAATTAACTACATAAAAAAAGACTAAATATCAAGCTTGAGATGCTATCGAAAGATTCTTGTCTGTAAAACCTTGTATTTAAGAAATCCAACTCTTCTTATGTATCTTTATGATATGATGCGTCAATATGATGAGAACTTCCTTCTGCAAAAAGTTAGTAACAACAGCTTTGAAAATAGAAGAGTTTTTAGAAGTATTTCCAGAGCAATAGAAAATTCAGTAGAAAATTAGAAGCCTTTATTTTGTTCAATCTAATTGTTAAATCCTCCTAGGAATTCTTGCAAAATCCATGTGCTGCAGGAAGTACATTAAATCATTTCTAATTAGCACAAGTACTTATATGCCTATATAAGCAGTTTTACAGTGTCATGTTTACATACAACTAAAACTTGGCCAGCTAACATTATGCTTCTTGGATTCCAAAGCTATATTCCAGGGAACATAGTAATATTCTAATTTGTACGTCCTCTCATAATTCTACAAATACTTGACTTAGTTGTACTATTTTTAAATTTAAACTATGAAATTTCAGCCTAAAATGTTCGAAAACAAAACAAAAATTATTTAAATTGTATTTTTCATGGGTACTATTAAAAATATGCTGTGAGTGTTATACACATTTTGTATAAATCTTTTAAATACAGTACCTTACATGAAACTACACATGATATACTAATGAACTATCAAGAGATTTTCAAGGATAATTGATTAGGCCTGATTTCTGTTTAGCAAACTGCCTTTAGAACTTAATTCTGGCTTAAGATATATTATTTCTCATGTTTAGTTATTTTTCAGTGAGGTTTATTCCAAGGAAGATAGACATTCAGACATTGTCTTCCAACTTTCTCTCTCTCTTTCTCACTCCCTCGAATAGTAGAGAATTCTGAATTTAATAGAACAAAATTCTGACTAATAAAGAGAAACAAATGTCAAGTCTTCCTCTTGATATGGGTAACCTTATCTGTTAGGGGTCAGAGGCTTTTAAATAGGCTGGATTTAATACAGGAAATTTGCTAGCCAGGTGTTTGAGGGTTTACAGCAAAGGGAACCCTAAAGCAGACTTCATGGACTATAAGCAAGAAGGAGCTGCCACCCTAGAGCTGGGGAGTAAAGTGAAGAGGTTAGAGTAACCAGAACCAGGGGCAGACCTCTGAGTCCAGGGCACTGCCTGACTTCCGCTGATATCTCTGAGCAGGAACAGTGAAGCGGAAAAGGCTGAATGTTGAATCCACTGCCACTGCAGGGGTGATGGTGACAGGCACAGCAAACAAACAGCAATAAGAAGACCCTCCTCGCTTCCTCCCATCTCCTAATCTCCCTCTAGTTCCTCCTTTTTTATTAATTACAAATATATTTCTAATAAACTAATACTAATAAAATATTTTTTCTGCTATAAACCTACAAATCCTTGGTACTTAAGTTCAAATTGAGTTCATAGACTTAAAATTTCTATATATTACTCATATTTAATTCTACATTTCATTAAAAGTTCTTGAAACAGCAAATTCAGAAGATGATTTTATGTAGAAGAAAGAACCTTAGGTTTTGCATCAGCAAAACTGGTTTTTAATCTGGTTTCAATCACTAACTAATTAATTTTAGACAAATCTCTTAAGTTGCCTGAACCTCATATTCCTCATTGTGGGGCTTTATTTGATGACTTCCAGTGTCATTTCAACATTCATGGATTGGAGAGTATTTGGTTCAATGAATTATAGAAGAACAATACAATAAATTTTGTTTTCTGAACAGTGTGATGATATACTATGGAATTTACACATGTGACCTTACATAAAATAATGGTGCTATAAAGAATACAAAGAAATTATTTGATTTACCTGTTTGCTTTCAAATACTTTAGCTGCCTTGGCATGCAAAATTAAAAAGTTCTCTTTAGTAATAACACTTTGTTGAAGGAAGTGTAACAGAAATGGTTCTTTGTTTTGTACAAAATTGTTGCATCGTTGCTAAAGTTGGAGAAAATGCAATCAAATTTGCCCAGAATCAGAAGGACATTATTAGTTATTGTCTAAATTGTGCTTTTCTTCACAAATGTTATGATATTTGGAGGAATACAAAGTAGTTATTTTAAAAGTCAATAATTAGAAACTACTGAATAATCAATCGAGTATATATAAACTGGTTGAGATGTGGAATAACTTAGCATTTGGAAATCTTGCAACTTTTTTTGAAATGTTAAAATAAGAATCAAAGTGACATTAGCAAAAATATTGGTTTCTAAAGGAGGATAAATTCAGTAGAAATAAAAAAATGGAAAAGAGTGACTAGACAAAAATATAAAAGAAAAACCTAGTCTTTCTGAACCCAAGCCATTATGACTCTGGAATTTATTAAAAGGAATAATTCATAGGGCATTTGGAAGTAATCTTTCTGTTATATTATCCATTCACGAGCTCTTCATTAAGATATTGTGGCTACTTTTGGTCACTATACTTTTTTAAGGATGTGGACAAACTGAAAAGATCAGAGAAGAATGAGGAACATGAACAAAAGAATAGAAAATAGTAACCTGAGGAAAAGTTTAAAAAATTGTGCTGTTTATCAAAGAGAAGAAATGCCCATGGGGCAGTCTGATTGTTATAATTGGATGCGTGAAGTGTTTACACAAGAATGTAACTCATCACTTTTTCTCCACACCAGTGTGAGCTAGAACACAAGAAAGGTGTTTAATTAAAGAACACTTTATTGTATATATTCCTTCCAAATTAAACTTGTGTTTGCGTGTTTTCCCATTTCTTCCATCTAGTGGGAGAAGTGCTAGAAAGTTTCCTCAGTAATCCTTAGGAGGATAAATCTCTCATGAGATCTGAAAATAGATCCCTCTCTCTTTCTGAATAGAGTAGCTTCCTTGGTCTAGAAAAGGGGCCACCTAGGCGTCTGTTGTGTCTTGGATGGTGTTAGGCCCAGGACATTAATTCTAACAATCCTTGTGATGGTGGATGGGTGAACTGGAAAGGAAGAGTTTATGGGGCCTTTTGAGTTCTGAGAGTTATAAAGGGAAGGCTCTGGGCATGTTCAGAACTGCAAAGACAGTTTCTGAAAAAATTTTGAAACAATACTCTCAGAGTCTGAGTGATGGCTGAATATGGCTAAGAAAGATGAGCACAAGTAGCTGGATTATGCAAACCCAGGCGGTGGAGATCCTTGTTCCATATCATTCTCAGAGAGTAGAATTCTTTGGAGATTCATGGACACCAACACCTAATTGTGGAAGACCAGTTGTCAACAGAGACACCATGTGGCAGGGAGAAGCAATGGCAGTAAGAGAATAAGGAGTAACCCAGCTTTACCGCTGAAGAAGTAAGAGGTGGAACCCTACGAAGCAGAATTGGGCTTTCCTTCTAATGTGGATATTTCAGACTGTAGTAGAGGTATAACTGCATTTACAGCCCACCTTGGAGAAGTAGCTATGTAGAGGAGCACCTATATTAAGAGAATATTTTTTAAAGATGAAAGGAATAATTAGAAGGTCTAAATAAAGATATGTTGAAAACATTTAATTATTGACAAATATTATTTCCTCCTAAAAGTCATTCATAATATGCCTAGGTGAGATCAAATCTTCCCATTATCAACTGTCATGGCACCATGAATCTCTACTTAGAAGTCATCAAAATTGAAATTTTATATTTATTGCTATATTATTGACAAAATCTGTCCCCCCTCTAGAATATACATTCCACAAGAGCGGGTCCACGCAGCTCACCTGTGTATCTTCAACATAGGTTCACTTTAGGCTCGCAGGATCACTGTTGTATGTCAACCTCCATCACAATGGTACATAACATACATTCATTATGTAACTTGCTAGATAACATATACTCAATAAATAGGAATTAAATATCATTCTTTAATAGTCTAAAAGTGAAAGTTGAATACATTATTTAAAAAACCCTTCTTACAATAAAAATCTCAGGCCTAGAAAGTTTTACTTTCCAAACATTTAAAGAAGAAATGTGAATAAAAAATAACACCAGTTAGAAGCAACTTCTTCCAGGAAATGAAAAAAAAGGGAATAGTTTCTAGTTCTTTTTATAAAAATAGCATTCAACTCTTTATTCAAATGTAGATGCAAAAATCCTTAATAAAATATTCCAAATTAGAATTCATATATATGTATGTGTATTTATATATATATATATATATACACACACACACATACTAATACCAGGTGGCTTTTCCATATATAAAGTGAGCTTAACATTAAAATAATCAATCAGTGTAATTTATCACACTAAAAAAAATGGGGGGAGGGAGGAAAAAATCGTATGATTATTTTGATAGATTTAAAAAAATAGATTGACAAAATTCAACGCTTACTCATGATAAAAACTCCAAGAATACTAGGAATAGAAGGGACATATCTTAATCTTTAAGATAGATCTAATCTAATCTAAGTAATCTATAAGAATATCTGAAAAAAGGCTAGAGAACCATCTTCCATAATGGTGAAATATTAAAAAGATTTCTCCTGAAATTAGGAACAAGACAAAGATATTCACTAGCAATATTTCATTCCACATAATACTGAAAATTTAGCCAGTAAACAGGCCAAGGAAACAAGGACATAATAATTGGAAAAGAAGAAATAAAACGATCATTAGTCATACACATAATAATTGTGTTCCTAGAAAATACAAAAAGCTTAAAAACAATTAGAATTAATAAATGAATTTAACAAGGTTATTGGATGTATCCAATCTATAAAAATTGCTTGCATTCCACCAACAAAACAACAACAAAAAACAAAACAGAAAAAATCACACCATTACAATAGCATCAACAAACCTCAAATGTCGAGGAATAAATTGATCAAAAGATGTTCAAAGCCTCCATGTTAGAAACTAAAATTCTTGTTAAGATTAAAGCAGACTAAGTAAATGGAAGGATAATGTATGTTCATTGGAAGGTACAGTATTGGAAGTCAAAATATTGTAAAAATATCAATTTTCCCTAAAGTATGTATGGATTCAATACAATTACAACCAAAGACCATGTAGTTTTTTTTTTCTAATCAAAATTGTTAAGCTATTCTAAAACATATATGGTAGGGACCAACACCAGCAATATTGAAGAAAAAAACAATGCTAGGCAGACCCTACCAAGTATCAAGACCTATCATAAAGTTACAGTAATTAAAACAATTTGTTGGGGCTGGCCCCGTGGCCGAGTGGTTAAGTTTGCGTGCTCCACTGCAGACAGCCCAGTGTTTCGTTGGTTTGAGTCCTGGGTGTGGATATGGCACTGCTCATCAAACCATGCTGAGGCGGCGTCCCACATGCCACAACTAGAAGGACCCACAATGAAGAATATACAGCTATGTACCGGGGGGCTTTGGGGAGAAAAAGGAAAAAATAAAATCTTTAAAAAAAACCCTAGCAATTTGTTATTTGTACAAAGATAGAGAAGTTGAATAATGGAACAGAATAGAAAGCCCAGAAATGGCCCCCACATACAGTCCTCTGATTGTCATGGATGCTATTATGTGCCACTCATAATTCCCTTCACAAACGAAGGACTTGTGCTCTCAGATGCTGGGAATGCGGCTGGAAGGTGGTTCTCAACTATCAGCTTTTTATGGGGATTGCCTTGCTGAAGAAAACTGGCTCACCCAAGGTTAGAGCTACTTCCGGGGTTAGCCTGCATTCAGTGGCTGATCAGCACAGGGGCATTAAGGCCCAGCCCCGTCCCCCTAACTCAGGACAACTCTGAAAGGCCATCCCAGTGCCAGACCTCTCCAAGGAATCCACAGAGGCTTTTGTTGGGATGGCATTACAGCTTAGCTTCTCTCTCTGTCCAATTCTGTTTTCTTTCTATCTCTTTTATGGTTGTAGATTCCCAAGAGCACTCCTTAACAAATGTCTGGGAAGCTAATCTTTACCTCAGAGTCTGCTT
The DNA here is from genome assembly GCF_041296235.1 of Equus asinus. Lineage (NCBI taxonomy): Eukaryota > Metazoa > Chordata > Mammalia > Perissodactyla > Equidae > Equus > Equus asinus. Next base: position 43,745,688 of record NC_091792.1, read on the forward strand.
CGTAGAGACGCCAAATTGCAACAGATATTGCCAGGAATGTTCAAAAAAGCAGATGCTAATATATCACATATTAGCAGATCTGGATCAGAGCTGGGTCATCTGATGCCTGACTGGAGGATGACAGTGGACTACTGCAAAGTCAACCAAGTTGTAGCTGCTGGGCCAGATGTGATTATCTTTGCTAGAATAGAATAGCAGGTGTATGGTATATGGCCATTGATTTAAGGAACGTATTCTTTTCCATTCTTCTCAGAAAAGAGAATCATAAACAGTTCAAATTTATTTGGAGTAGATATTTATAGATATTCAGAGTTTCCTACCAGGGCTGTGTTAAGTCTCTTGTACTGTGCCATGATACAGTCCAAGGCAGTCTGTACCTTCCAGACATCCCAGAGAACATCACATTGGTTCACCATATTGATGCCATTGTGCTAATTGGACTGGATGAGCTAGAAAAGGCTAGTGGATTGGAAGCCTTGGTAAGACCCAAGTGTTCCAAAGAGTGGGAAGTAAAACCCACAAAGATTCAGGCACCCATCACAGCAGTTAAATTTTTAGGAGTCCAGTGATCCTTTGCTCTCCAAAGGAAAGGATAGATTATTGCATTTTTGTACCCCTAAGAAGGAAGGACAATGCTAAGTAGGCCCATTTGTGTTATGGAGGCAACATCCGGCACATCTGGGAATACTGCTCTGACTTTTGTACCAAGTAACACAAGAGTCAATCACCTTTGAGCAGGGCACAGAGCAGAAGGAGGCTCTAGAGTCTGGTCTGTAGGCAAACTCTAGTGTATTAAACCTGACAGACCCTATGATATTTAATTTGTCAGTGGTGAAAGATGCCACGGGGAGTTTAAGGAAAGTCTCAATGAGAGAATTACAACATAGACCCTTAGGGTTCTGTAGCAAGACCACGTCATCTTCAGTGGATAATTACATACCTTTTGTAATGCAGCCTCTGATGTGTTACTGTGTGCTGGTAGAAATGAAGCACCTGATCATAGCAAGTGATCATGTGGCCAGAACTGCTCATCCTAAGCAGAGTTTTGTTAGATCCACCATGGAATGAAGTCAGACAAGCCTAGCAACAAGTCATTGGAAGATGGAAGTGGTAGATCTTGGAGATCAAGCACGAGCAGTTATGTGAGGATCTAACTCAGCTCCCACATCATCCACAACCGTCGCACAAGTGCCTCTCTCTCAGCTCACATTTATGGCCAAATGGGAGATCCATATGAGCAGCTGCCCTTCTGGTCTCCAAAGATTCCCTACTCTTCCTCTCATACATAGGACACACTAACTTGTACTGGTGAGGGTCCAATCAGAGGAAGAGAATTACAAGGAATGTTATAAATATGGATTTATTATAGGCAATTAAACTTATATGTTAAACAGCTTATATACAGCTACTACTTTGGCATGTGACATTGGGCCTGAAGTCAGCAGGGCAAATAGTAGGGAGATAAAGATGGACATAAAGTACATAAAGTGGGGGTGAGTAAGGCTAACGTGGAATCTACGAGGACAAGCTGCACCCTGCATCCCTCTGTCACCACCTCTAAGTCACCAACTTTGATATTGTGGGTGACCCGTAGGAAAAGCGGAGCCCTATGTCACAGAGCTGCACACACACCTGGCCCAGGAACCAAAGAAGCTGAAGTTGGAGTTCAGGCAGGAGTTGGAGGAGCTGCTAGCCAGCTGCTTCCTCGCACTAACAAGGTGAGTCAGCAGGTCAGCAACTTGTGTGATCAGCAACCTTGCCAGATGGCCCTGAACGGACCTTCTGAGCATGGAAAGAATATGACTGTTGCTGCACGTTGCCTTCCAAATTTCATACAGAATGTCTCTTGTGGCACAAGCTAACCTGAAACTTTGCAGGGAAGGGAATTCTCAGAATTTTGTGGTTTGCTAAACTGCTCCAGTACAAATTTACGACATTTGCTCCCCAAGGAAGGCAGCAAAATTCCATTAAGTCCAAAATCCAGGGATGTCTAGATAATGTGCTGTCTCTCCATGAAGACCAGATGTGGCTCCTTGGAATCTAGTTACCCAGCAACTTGAAAAACAAATGATCTGATCGCCCCTCTCCCTATCTCATGCACATATCCACAATACACAGTAGGAGAATGTCACAATACACACTCCCATTTGGGAAAAAGGAAACTTAGGAAACACACAGCAAATGCCAGTTTCTGGCGATGCTGAAGTCTTAGCAGGCTGAAATTGCCAGATCTCTCTTTCCTGGATGCAGAAGAATTGTCTTGATTTATCACCAATTCTGCTCCCTGGGACAGACTTTCTTGTCCACTGCACTTTTTGGCTCCTGGCCGGCCCTTCTGGAAAGTTACTCCTTGTCTATTATTCTCAGTGACTGCTTCTGAACTCGACAGCTGAGGAGTTTCCCTATCTTGGGGGCAGCGTCCCCTTCACAGCACTCTTTCTGTTTCTGTTTGTGGGCTAACTTAACAGTGGAGTCCTAATCCACATCGAGTTTATTTTGATGCTGGTGTGAAAAACGGTCTAACCTTTCCTGCCCCCGCCAGATATGTAGTTGATTATTTCAAGCTCATTTATTGATTTGTCCATCTTTTCCATGCTAATTTGAATCTGTGAAACTATTTCTGGACCCTCTTTCCTGTTTCATCGATCTTTTTTATCTATAATTCAGTGGCTTCAACCTGGAGTGATTCCTCCCACTCACACCCCAGAGAATTTGCAATGTCTGAAGACATTTTTGGCTGTCACAACTGGGCCATGGTGTCCTACTGGAGTCTAGTAGGTAGAAGTAAGGAATGCTGCTGGCTATCTTACCATGCACAGGACAGCCTTTCACAGTAAAGAATGATCTGGTCCAAAATGTCACTCGTGCTGAGGTTGAGAAATCCTGCTATAATGCTTCCAAAATTACTATTTTAGGCATTATTTTTATGTTGTTCTCTTCAATGTGTCTTTAAGAATAAACTTGAGTTCCATAAAGACATCTTATTTAGGTTTTCTTGAAGATTTCATTGACTTTATAGATTAATTTGGAAAGTTTCAAAAGCTTTATAGTATTGAATAATTCCCATTTAGGAGGATGGTCTGATTCCTCATTTATTTTGGTCTTTCTTTACATTCTTCAGTAGAGTTTTAAAGTTTTCTTGATGTATATCTAGCTTTTTATTTTAGGTTTTGTTCCTAAGCTTTCTATTTTTCTTATTGCTCTTATAAATTGAATCTTTTTCTAAATTACATTTTCTCATTTTATATGCACTGGAAACTTTCTGTCTTTTAAAATATTCTTGTATGTTGCATTTACCACTTATCTATTTACCGTATTATCTGTTACTGAAGGTTTGGAAAAAATACTTGTTGGTAGCTTAAGGGTCTCCCCCCAAAATCCATTCTTCTTTCTCTGAATTCTAAACAAAGAAAGAAAGAAAATAAAGCAATAGAAAATGGAGGCCAAAATGGAAATATCTAAAATAGAGGATGTAGCTTGATGAGAGAGTGAAACGAGCTTGCTAACTAAATCCCAGAATTTGGCAAATTTAACCTATCCGGTTACAAGCCCTGATGGACTGCTGGCAATTTACTCTGAACAACGATGGCTTTCTCCTATGCTTCCACTCTTTATATCTCACATGAGTTTTTCTCATTGGTAGAATTGAATCAAGAATCATACTGATAAGTGGATTCTGGAAAATGTAATTCTAGGCTTCTCCTCTGGAGTATCGAGGAAATCCTAGAAAAGAGTGACAATGATCTGGGTTGACATTAGACAAAAGCCCTGGGGCCAGTTCCATCTTACCACTTGCTTTTTTCAAACACAGCCACACCCAGGAATTGTCTATGACTGCTTTGGCTTCACGCTGCAATGGCCAAGTGAAGTGTTTGCAACAGAGACAGTATTGCTGGCAAAGTCTCAAATAGTCATTATCTGGCCCTTTAAAGGAAAAAGTTTGCCAAGCTTTGCAAAGAAAATCCAGTATGCTTTTCAATCTATTCTATGGGTTTTGGTCTTTTTGTGTTTTCTATGTCTTCTTGATTCAGTTTTGGTCATTTACATATCTCCTTGAATGTCATCTATTGCATCTAAATTTATTCCTTTCCTTTTTTCTTTTATATCTCTTTTCTCATTAATAATACTATGTAATATGTTTCTAATACCTTTTGTTTTGATACAAAATAAGACTTTGCCAGAGTTGTTTTACTTAATTGGTATAATTTGTCATTTATTTTAATCAATTTAGTTTTTGATTTTGTTTCCTTCTATATTTAAAAGGAAATAACCTTGTTCTTTTTTATGTACCTTCTTGGATTGAATGTTTAATTCATTTATTTAAAATATTCTTGTGTTTTAATAAATGCATTTATAGTTACAAATTTTCTTCTCAGCATTGCTTTGTTCTAAATCTATTACTTTTGAAATATAGAGATTCATGATTAATTTCTAAAGTTTATATTTTTAGTTTTGATTTCCTCTTTAACTCAAGTTTTAATTAGAAATGTGTTTTTAATTTTGGAAATGGAGGGCTTTATGTGTGTATATGTTTCTAGTCATTTATAGCGAATTTCTGGTTTATTTCATTGTAACTTGAAAATGAAGCCTGTATAGATTCTTTTTCATGGAATTAGTTCAATTATTCATTGGGGCCTTATAAATAGCCATTGCCTACTGCTGCAGGAGCAAAAAATTTGGGTTTTAGATAAGATTATATGTGAATTAAAAAAAGTTTTCTTGTAACTTTTTTCTTTTCTTGGTTGTAAAATTCTTTCTATATTAGATCAATTGTGCTAACTGTGTCATTCAAATTATATCCTCAGCATCATGTGGTCCCAAACCAGACACAGATGAGAAAGGAGAAAGGAGGAGAAACAGAAGGGAGACAAAATTAAGGGTTGTTTCAGTTGTATATTTCAGTCACCACAGATCTGCTCAGGTGCAAAGAGGATCATATGTCCTGCTAGTAAAAGAAATAGAAGATGCAAAAAACAAATTCTATATCTTCACTTTTTTGTGCACTTGATCTGACAATTTTTTAAAGAAAGATGTTAAAAACCTCCCAGCACGATTATAGGATTGTGTACTTCTCTTTTCATTAATAGAAATTTTTGCTATCCATGTCTTGGCTATAGAAAGTGAAACATGAAGTTTGTGATGGTTCTGAGTTCTTTTGGTCAGCTATTTCTTCCTTTGTTGTGTCCAGTCTCCTAATGAAGTCATCAAAGACATTCTTCATTTCTGTTGCTGTCTTTTCAATTCCTAGCATTTCCTTTTGAATCTTTCTTAGAATTTTCATCTACCTGCTTACATTACCCATCTACTCTCACATGTTGATACTTTTCCCATTAGAGCCCTTACCATATCAAAGTTCTTTTAAGTTCCCAGTATGATAATTCAAACACTTGTGTCATATCTGAGCCTGGTTCTGATGCTTACTTTGTCTCTTTAGACCATTTTGTTCTTGCTTTTTAGTGTGCCTTGTAGTTTGATGAAAGCTGGAGATGTTTTATTGGTTAATAGGAACTGAGGTAAATGGGCCTTTGGTGTGAAGTTTTATGTTAATCTGGTTAGGAATTGGACTTTACTTACTGATGGCTGTAGCTTTAGGCACAAAAGTCTTCAAAATCCTTCTTGTGTTCTGGTTTTCGTCTCCTTTTTTTGACTTTGGGCTTTTGTAAGTACTTCTCAGACAGAGTGTGTTTCTCTCAGCTGTAATCCACTGTTATCATACAGTAGCCCTTTGGGTGTGGTGGTAAGGTATGGATGAGGGAGGCCATTCTAGAATCTTCCAATTAAATCTCAGTCTTTTACTGGGGACTGTGTCTCTGGCCTATGACATTCACAAGTGTTTCTTCTTGTGGGGTTGAGGGGAAGGCTGGAGGGGGCTGGAGGGAGAGGAATATCCTTCCCCCCTAGCTCTAGGACGAGGCTCTGGTGAAGACTTTCCCCTCCGGATAGTAGGTCTTTTCATAGAGAAGGCTCTGGGCATATATCACAAGGATTACGCTTCCCTGCCCCCTGCCAAAGCCGCTAGGGGATCTTTCTCCAGGCTTCACTGGGACAACCGGTCGGGGGTTCCTGGAGGTAAAGTCCATGAAGCTGGAGCTCCTAGGACTTCAGCCCCCAGGAGTATCTCACTCTCAGGTTGGTCCACACTCAGCCTCCAGTAACTTGTCAAAATCACCATTTAAAAGTTCCTACCAGTTTATGGTTCCAGCGGCTTGTGCTCCAGGTAAGCAGATCTCCACTGTGAGACTGGATTCACCTGTCTCTCCAGATTTGGGGGTGGGGGTTTGCACTTCCGACTTAGCTCTCTGATAGGTCTAAGGAAAATCGTTGATTTTTCGTTTGTCTGGCTTTCTCTTGTTGTAAGAATAGGGGTGACAACTTCTAAGCCCTTTACGTCTGAAACTGGAAGTCCCTAATCTAGTATTTATCATTATAAATACACTTTTTCTTGGCATTAATGAATGCTTTTAGTATTACATCTCACCTTAGCTGATTTTTAAAATTATCATTCGTTTAAAACATCCTTAGTCATTTCATTCTTGTTAGCGTTTCTACATAATTTTTTGTTTTGTTCCTTGTAACAAGCACATGGCTGGGTTTTGTTTCTTAATCCAACTCTTTATTTATCTTTTAACTGGGTAATTCACCCCATTACTGCCATACTGTCAATGCTTTGTGTTGTGAGGATTCTGACACCTGATTTTCCAAATTGCTGATTTTGTTTTAACAATCTATTTTTTAGTTTCTTTTATTCATATTTTTATACACAAAAATCGGATCATCACTGGGGCCGGCCTGTGGCATAGCAGTTAAGTTCACAAGCTCCACTTCGACGGACTGGGGTTCACCAGTTTGGATCCTGGGTGCAGACCTATGCATAGCTTATCAAGCCATGCTGTAGAAGGCCTCCCACATGTAAAATAGAGGAAGATGGGCACAGATGTTAGCTGAGGGCCAATCTTCCTCAGCAAAAAGAGTAAGATTGATGTGGGATGTTAGCTCATGGCTGATCTTCCAGAAAAAAAAAATCATGTAATTTAAAAAATTTTAAAACCTCTTTTTTGTTCTCAGCTAACTTGTTTGAAATGTCTTCTTGCGTCATCTTAATTCATTTTTATTTCCTTACTCATATCCGGGGAATGCCTTACCCAGGCGGTGAGAGGTTAAAAATGAATTGTGTCACCAGTTGGTTAGGAGCCAACGGACTGGCAAGCTGTGACCCACAGAGAGAGTGGCTCTATTTGGAAGCCTCCAGGTCGCTAAGCTCTTATGGAGTGAGCAGCAAGATGTATTCTCTTCACTTCCCATTCCCCAGCACGTTCCTTTCTTTAGGGAGACATGACAGATAAATGCATTATGCTTTTCCCTGTGCTATGATCACAAAGCAGATAGGGACAGTTCCTCCATGAAAGCCATGGCATGGGATGGCACCACCTCAATTTCCTCATGCAGGTTTTCCCTTCAGACTGTCCGGTCTTGCATGAGAGAAACTGTTCCTAGCACAGCCTCCTTGTAAAGAGAACTTTTTACAAAATTGCTCAATCCCCTGCTTCTCCCTAAGCTATATCACTTGGCCCCAAGCCCCCAACCCCAGTTTTCAAAATACACACATCACTAATTACCAAAGAGGTAATCTTTTTTTTCCAGAGGAAGATTTGCCCTCAGCTAAGATCTGTTGCCAATCTTTCACATTTTTTCTTGGGGAAAATTAGCCCTGAGCTAACATCTGTGCCAGTCTTCCTCTACTTTACATGGGGGTCGCTGCCACAGCATGGCTGACAAATGGTGTGGATCCCTGCCTGGAATCCAAACCTGTGAACCTGGGCTGCCAAAGCAGAGCACACTGAACTTAACCACTATGCCAAGGGGCTGGCCCCCCAAAGAGGTAATTTTTTAAACAGAGGATTCATTAGTAACATAGATAGCCATCTTTACAGAATCTCCTGTTAGTTATTAATAACTTTTTTCTGTCTTCTTGGATAACAAAAATTAGACAAAGTAACTCTTTTGTATTGAAGTCTGTTTAAATATAGCAATGTATGCCTGAAGAACACTAAAGAATTTTTATATTTTGTCCTTTATAAGTAAAAGAGATCCTCACATTTGAATTAACTAAGTTAAAAAAACATATCTATGTCTATGTTAGAAAAACTTTCAATTATTATTTTTTATCTGGCCAAGCTAAAGCCCTTGAATCAATAATGCCTTCTTTATTCACAAAATAACATTGTCCTGATAAATTGTGAAAATGAAGGGACCTCTTTTTTTTGTGTGTGTGAGGAAGATTTGCCCTGAGCTAACATTTGATGCCAATCCTCCTCTCTTTTTGCTTGAGCAAGACTAGCCCTGAGCTAACATCTCTGCCAGTCTTCCTCTACTTTGTATGTGGGTCATCCCCACAGCATGGCAGATGAGTGGAGCAGGACTTCATCAGGGATCCGATCCCACAAATCCGGGCTGCTGAAGCAAAGTCTGTGGAACTTTAACCACTTGGCCGTGGGGCTGGCACTGAGACCTGTTTCTTAAAATGTATTTTTGTCTACTTGTCCATGTGGAGATAATAAAATACGTTGCTTCAAACACAATGGAAATAAATTAAATTTACTGAGCTTTATTCACGTGTTAATGTTCCAGTTTCTTTTGACCTTCTTAAAGTTTGGCATACTTCCTCCTTCTTGGCTTTTCTCATCTTCTTCCAGATCAGCTTCTTCCAGAGCTACAAATTTGTTAAAAGCAGCAGTTAAGTGTTCCTAATGAAACCAGTGAAACTGCACTAAACGCCAACTAATGTAAATTTTAAGTATGTTCTTTCACTAGCCTGATAAAACCTCTATTGCTTTTAGCTGTTCCATCAGTAACACTGCACCTGATTTGGCATCTGAATGAGACATCTTTTGTCTTGGTTTGCAAATGGAAACACTTAACTTAATCAATTGCAAATAGTTTCCTTAGAAATTATACTAACCAAAATGGAATGGAAATAAATGAAGAATTATTTCTGGAAATTTCTATATTTCTTTTGACAAACTAAAACACAAGCCCAAACAAAAAACTAATTTTCTAAGAGGCAAAGACTCAAATATCAAGTATCATATTTACTTTGTATATTTGTTTTCCTAAATATATACCATTATATTAGAAAAATTGTTAATAAATATTTTATTCTTATGAAATTCAAATACTGTATTTGATTCATCTGGAAGTTTTCCAAAATCTGTGCACAGAGATTTATATTAAATAGCTAGGAATTCTGATCTTATTTTGTTATTGATTCCTTCAAAAATTGGGTAGAAATCTTGAATTCATAAATCTTGTGGGAAAGATTCCCTAGGAATGCTCCAAACCCCAAGCCTGAGATATAAATGACTCTTCTTCCTCTTCAAATATTCCTAGTACAAGCCCGTCTACCACATGCAAATATGTGAACTCCCTCCTTTCATTCGCCTGCCTTCTCTTCTGCCATCAAGCTTGTAGTGGCTCAGTGATGCCAGATTACCGTCACAGCTGTAGAGGTGGAAGCTCCTTGAATAACACTGCTTTGCGTTAGAGCAGCCATTCTTGCCATAACCACTTTTATTTTTATTTTTTAGGTACAAAATTATTTAACAAAAACCATTGGGATACAGCCAGTTATTGACTGAGGATATAGATTGATCAACACTCAAGTTTTGTACAGATTTCATTAATGGAGAGATTTAAATTTTTAAAAAATTGTGTAAATAACCCTTTAAATCAGTTTTAAAGCTATTTCATAAAAAAAATACCAAAAAGGAATTTATGTAGCACCAAATTGAAATAATCATGTGTTATTTTGCAATCATAATATGTTACTTTGAAAGAGAGTTACTTTCAGTGCAAATTCATTACATTGTTTACTTAATCTATTTTAACGAAATTTTTTAATATTTGGAAACAATTCAAAATTAACATGTTCTTTTGCAAATCTTACTTCTTAAATGTAAATCTGGTCATGCTTTATTTCTTACTTAAAATTCTTCAATGACTCTCATAGTCTTCAGAATAAGGTAAAAATAAACTGTTTAGCATGGCATTCAATGTTCTTCATTACCTGATTTTACTTACCTCTCTGGCTTTATCTTCTTCCATTTTCCTGTGATGTTCCAGCCATACTGTAGTTCTGAACACCTATTTGGCTCACACTCAATTCAAATGCCCATAAACATCATGGTCTGTCTGTTTCGAGAAAATTTATACACCAGAAGTACTTTCATCAAGCTAACTCCTAATTATTTTAATTCCTAATTATTTTACAAGATTCAGCCCAGTCATCTTCTTTGGGAAACCTTCCTGATTCCCCCATTCTGGGTTATGTGCTCCCAGAGTGCTCTGTACTGTGACAACTCTTAACCACACTTTTCTGTAAACTTCTGTCTGTTTCTCCTACTTTGGATCACTTTAGTGTAGGTACCATTTCTTACTAGTTTTTATATTTCAGTTGCGTCCACAATGTTTGACCCATAGGAGATATCCAAAATACGCTTGTATTCAAAGAAAAATAAAATAAAAATGAGCTGTGTGGTGTTACTTCAGTCTTAATGAGTAATTTTCTTACTTAAAAAAGAAAATACTGTCTAATGTTATTGCTCTAGACCTCTAGACTTTCCACCTTCCTGCGCTTTCAATAACCAGATCCTAGGTTTCATTCATTTACACAGAAAGTATTGGAAACTGAGTTGAATTTTTGAAATTAATAAATAAAAGAAATTGGACAAAAGAATAAGAGATAAATCTTTATCAAAAGTGCGATTAACTATTTTGTCTTGAGATAAAAAGTTTTCACCTGGGACTACCAGTTTTGACTAATGCTAAATCCATAAATGCATATGAAAGTCTCCTCCTATTGGCACTGGACCTACATATGATGTTGAAAAATGTCAGACTTTGCTTTATATTAATGTTTTTAGAGGCTATCTATCTATCTATCTACCTGTCTATCATCTATCTATCTTCACCAATTCTATTTTTCTTTTAGTATTGCATTTTGAGTTTCCATATATTTCCTTTAAAGTTCTATATAGGTAATTTACTAAAAATCATTTACATAAAGCAGGATACGAAAATGAAAAGCCCTATGTTTCACTCCTGGCTCTAATACATAGAAAAAAAATAAGATATGATACCTACCTCCAATGTTAGAGATACTGTACATAAAGCTTCTGGTATCAGGTAACTCATTTATGCTTGCTTTTAGCCTTTATCTCATTCTCACTCCATTTCCTGTGACCCCCATCTTATTTAATGAAGATGACAGACTGAAGCTTTAATTATTCTTTTTCTCCTTTCTTCTCTTCCATGAACTTTATTTCCGTATCCGTTTTAACAATTCTTCCATCTTTCTTCCTCTAAGTGTAAGCATCCCCAAAGATACAGCTGGACTTCTTTTTATGTATTTTCCTTGGTGTAGCAGTTGGTATTGTGCCTTATATTACATTTCCATCCCTGACTTTCTCCTAAGTATAGGTTTTTCATTTCATTTTTGCTAGATATCACTATTTGGTACCTCAATGTCAATGCACCCAAAATAGAATACTTCATCTTTCTTCCCACAATTGCACTTCTTCTGTTCCATATTTCTATAAATATCCCACTAGCAACCTACTTATCCAGGTTCAAAAACTGTGAATTGTTTCTGAGTGTTTTTCACTACCCACCACGTTCAACCAGCTTATAAGTGGCATGAATCCTTCTGCTGAAATCTCTCTCACGTACATTCTCTTCTTTATTTCAGCTGCTTTTTCAAAGTCGTCTTTCACATCCCTCTCTCCTATCCATTTCAGATGCTATGTCCAAAGTCCAGGTACTACAATAGGTCTGAAATGTTCCCTCTACCTTCAAAAGAAGAGAAAAAATTAGTAAACTAATGTCTAGTGAATAAAGTTGTTAAGAGTCCTCACCATGATTCTCTTTTATATCTGCTTATAGTACTTGTCACGGGCTGAATTATGTCCTACTAAAAGGCATATGTTGAAATCTCAACCCCCAGTACCTCATGATGTAATCATATTTGGAGATAGGATTTTAAAGAAGATAAGGTTGTTAGGGAGGAGCCCTAATCCAATATGACTTCGGTGTTCTTATAAGAAGAAGAAGGGACGCCAGGGATGTGCACACACAGGGATGACCGAGTGAAGGGGCAGCAAGAGAGCAGTCATCTGCAAGCCAAGAAGAGAAGCCTCAGAGGAAACCAACCCTGCTGGCATCCTCCTCTTGGACTTCCAGTCTCAAGAACTGTGAGAAAATAAATTTCTATTGTTTAAGCACCCAGTCCACGGTATTTTGTTATGGCAGCCCTAGCAAACCAATATGGCGTTGAACTCGGGTCAAGTACTTTCCAGTCCATAGGCATCCTAATGTTCCTCTGATAAACAATAAAGTTGATCATGCGAGGACAGAGAAAGAAAGTACTGGCAAAAGGAGGAAGCAGAAATGCAGAAGAGCTGCAGAGTCAAAATGTTTTTTACCCACTACTTTTTCTTTGATATTAAAGTTTATTGCAGATTACTTAGCTTTTCAGAAGAAGGTTTTTATTTTTAAGTGTTGGAAAGCCTTGGGATATTTAATGATGGAGTTAGAAAACATGAAGATGAAAGTAAAGGAAAAGGAGAGGAGAATTGATGTATTATAGTTCCCAAATACATGAGAGATGATAAGGCTCAGGAGAAGAAACATAAAAGGAAAAAATGTTTTATTTTAACTGAATGGAGGGAGAAAAGAAAAGTTCTCATAAGTACATTTGTGGAATGAACCTTGAGGAAATTTCCATTCTGATGCTTTCCATTTTCTCATCTGTCGAGGGTAAGCAGGAAGAGGGATGTTCAGAGGTTTCAGGAGAGCAGAGAATGTATGAAATAATCATGGAAAACAAGAGCAGACGTAGTAAGATTGCTGAGCATAGAGAGGGCTTATCTACTATAAATGTCACTTAAGCTATTCTGTTAAGTAATTAATCTGTTGATGCAGTTTTGAAGAAAGTAGATAACTGCCTTCACCCAGGATTGGAATTTTGTTAAGGGAATGCAGCAGAAGGACAATGAGGCAGTGTAGTTCAGCCAATCAGTAAGAAAGCTATTCCTTGAAACTGCCACAATTTATATCTCCTTCAGTCACTGAACTGAAACAAAACAAAATGAAACAAGCCAAAAATAACTACCCCATTGTTCCTATGTTTTTGGCCATCCACATCCTTGGTTCTGTCATCCTCATCCTATCACATTCCATTATGCATTCCTCACCAATCCTGGGAGATTTTCTTCACTGACAGCTCTTATATCCTCTGGCCTATCTCTATTTCCCAACACTCAACCCATGTTCAGGCCCATAGTATTTTGCGTAGACATTTACAACTTCCTCAATGTTCTTCTCGTTCCTTATTTTGTCTCTCCCATCATTGTCTCCAAAAGGCAGTTCAAGTGACCATTCTGCAAAACAAATCTGATCATATAATTCCCTTTCCTTAAGACCCTTCACTGCTTTATTATAGTTTATAAAATAAACCTCATTGTAAATGAGACCCTTCATGATTTGGTCCAAGTCAACTCCTCCAGCTTCACTTTCTGTCACTTTCTTCCTCGTATCACTAACACTTTATGTTGCAGCAAGATAAAACTACAGAAATGTGAGCATGCCATGTATTCTATATTTACGTCTTCACACATGTTTTTCCACTTGTTAGAAATTCCTTTTCCCCTTTGGTCAATCTGGCATATTGATTTTACAAAACCCGACTCAGGCATCATCTCAATGAGAAAAGGCAATCCTTCCCTCACTGCCTCAAGCCAGATAACAACTCACTCCTAAGGAAGCCATGAATACCTTGTTCGTGAGTCTTTTGTTGTAATGATAATACTCTAGTTACTCTAGTGTTACCCTGCTAGGGAGTGATGTACTTAAAAGAGGGGATAGTACTCTGTTTGACTCATCTTGGGATTAATAGTTGGTTATGACATTCATAGTTGTGGCCCATACAGATCATCATCCCTTCTTGCTCATTGTTAGTGAAAACACTAATTTTGTTTTCTTTTTTTTGTCCCTCCCCAAAGCCCCAGAACATAGTTGTATATCCTAGTTGTAAGTCCTTCTAGTTCTTCTATGTGGGGAGCTGCCACAACATTGCCTGATGAGCGGTGCTCAGTCTGCACCCAGGATCCAAACCAGCGAACCCCAGGCTACCAAAGCAGAGCATGTATACACAACCACTACGCCACTGGGCCAGCTCCTAATTTTCCTTGTTTAAGACTCAAGTCTTACCATCGTTGTGGAATTTTTCTTCCCCTCTATCTCTCACCAAGTCCTCATTCTTCTCTTTGCTAGATATGCTGCCCTCTATCCTTCTTCTTCTTTTTTTTTTGAGGAAGATTAGCCATGAGCTAATTACTGCCAGTCCTCTTTTTGCTGAGGAAGCCTGGCCCTGAGCTAACATCCGTGCCCATCTTCCTCTACTTTCTATGTGGGACGCCTACTACAGCATGGCTTGACAAGTGGTGCCATGTCTGTACCCGGGATCCAAAGTGGCAGAACCAGCGAACCCCGGGCCACCGAGAAGCAGAATGTGCGAATTTAACCGCTGTGCCAGGGGCCGGTCCCTCTATCCTTTTTCTTGGTGAATTATTTAAGGCACAAGACATACCACCTGACCAAAGCTTTTCTTCTAATTCTTGTTGATTAACCACTCAGTTTACCACTAATACTCTCAAGATTTAATGCTAAACATTGCCCCCTCTCATGTTGCTTGCAGTTTTTCATACCTATTGTTTGCTATCTGTCCATTAGAACTTCAAGCTTACGAAAGAAAGTCATCATGTTTTATTCTTTCTAGTACTATCTGTGTGAACTATTTCTGATGGAAAGTTGTTAACCACCTCTCCAGAATATCTACACAATTTTATCATTTCTGTTTACTTCCATGACCTCCATTTAATCTAGTCCTTCACCTTATGCCGTGATTGCTGTAAGATCCTTCTAGTCAGACTCTGTGCCATTTGTCTCTTATTTTAGCTAATATTCTGTTCTTATATAAAACAAAAAGAGCATGGTTCTCTCTATCTTTTTAATCTATCAGGAGCCTTTTCTTATACTGTTTTTACATAGAGAAGATTTTGTGAATTAGATCTCTTGGAATCCTAGGTCTGTGGAATATTTATAGATGCAGCATAAAAAATATACTGGTCAAATATATTTTGGAAATACTGTGTTAAATAATGTTGAAATATTCAATTATGACATAAAAAATATGCTAAAATACTTTATAAATGTTAGAAGATACTATAGGCAAAAATTTCCAAATTTGTTTAATCATTGACTTTTTCTTTTTTTCTATAAAGCATACCAAAGGATAATATTGCATAAAATATGCTTTAGGAAATGCTAACCTAGAGAATTTTCTCCAAATATTTTATTCTGGTCCCATTTTTTCTACCCCAACCCAATGCTTTATTGACTTTCCTCTTGGCTTCTCTTCCTCAGTCAAGCCGGTTTCAGAATTGGATCTTTATCTGTCAGTCTCCTGCCCAAGTACTATATATGGCTTCTATTGGTAAAGTAAGTTTTTAATGTTAGGTTAGAGAGACATAATCTTTAAAATCCACAGTAAACTTAAGTAGCGACTTAATGATGACACAATGGGCTTAATTTGCTTGGTGAGCCTGATTTTAAAGTTTTATTTTAAAACCATAATAATTTGATAGGTACCATGATTTTCTTCATACAATTTACTTTTAATGTGTGTAGGACTGTTATCCATTCACTTGTGTATTCTAAAAAAACCTTGCTAAAACAGAATGCCTATTCTTATTCATCATCTCTCATGCCACATATATAAATTATAAATGGAGTTTATAGATGTGGTAAATATGAAACATTTCCCACAAAGACATAGATTTAGCTTCCCTAATCTGCATGTTTGGAGCTTACAGTTGATCTAGCTTGATATTAGAAAACCTAGAGGAATAATTTCTTAATATCATCCATAGATAATACTTTTCCAATATTAGTTGTTTACCTAGGTCTTAAAAGAAAGAGATAGGAAAAAGAAATCAACATTGACACTGTTTGTAAGTTTCTAAAAGACAGACTTTTGGAGTGCTTTTTAAATTGACATGACGTATCTGCTTTGGATACCAGAGGAAGAGAACATGTTGTCATGATCATTTATGACTTGAAATCCTGGCTTTTGGAGGATAGCATGACCTCCTTCCAGATCTGCAGCAATGCCAATGGGCAGATTCAAAGTTTGTCAAAAGAGGCAACTATAACTTTGTTCAGACTTGGTAAAAACTGCAAACGCTTTTGGAAGAGATTTCATTTGACTGGAAGATTTGTGGGCCTAAGTTACCAGTCATCCGCTTCTGCCACAATAACTGTTATTATGGCTTCAGAGGAATATTTGGCTTTGAGCAATCCTGAGTGAGCTGACCTATCACATGCTAACTACAAAATAAAAGAATAAACAACTCATACAACTTGATCTGTGGATGACAGTTGCATTGCAATATCTACCTGGACACGAGGACTTTGGGCTAAAATCAGTGATTTTGATATAATTGTTATTGGACTAGCCTTGATAAAACCAAATAATCAATAGGTTTACTTGTTTTTTTTCCTAAGGAACATTCTTGAAGTACAATAATAGTATCATGTTATTTGCACAGAGGTGAGAAATTTTTTCTGTTTTTGCTAAGGACTAGGACACATATCTAATATACCAAAAAGCTGTATCATATCATGTAGATGCTTTTGCAGTAAATACTTTGAGAAAACATTACGATCTTGATATCTATTTTAAGTTCATATGCCTCCAAACGCAAATAGTTCCTCTCCGTGGAGTTAGGAGTGATGGTGGGTTGGTAGATGTCACGGTGGGCCTTTGATTGTTCTGTTCCTCAATGAGATGAAACAGAGTACAATGCTCAGATTCATAAATAGGAAGATCTTACTCATATTTCTTCTTTTATCTTCTCAAAATTACACCATAATTGCTGCGGCGTTCTGGTTGTATGCCAATGTTATTTTGGGTGCCATGAGATATTGTTGAATATACAATTTACAGTCACACAAAAAATATTTTAAGGGCTCAGTTTCCAGAATCAGACATACTTAGGTACATAGCTTTCTGAATCATTTATTAGCAAACTTTGGAAAAGTTATATGATGTCTCTGGCTCTTCATTTATAAATTATATAATGGCAAATGGACTGAAGTTTTGATGAAAAATTTCATGAGTGACTATTACAATTCAGGCTATCATTAAAGGATAAATAGAATTCATATAAAGAGAAAATAGGAAAAAATAAATGTATATGTTCAAGACTAATGTTTTAAGACGATTTAGGCAGCGGCAAGAGTGGTAAGTTCTTATGCCATATGAACAAATGATTTGGTGAGAATAATCTCTCCTCTTTTAATGTTTGGTTTCTTAATCTAACACCAGATATTTAGAGCAGCATTTAAGTTTCACGATCAAGTAAAATAAAATTAATATAGGCCACTTGAAGCTAGGTGCATAAAACACAGCATTGCTATTAAGTATGTAGAGATAGACCTCACCAAATGTTTTCAGGTAGATGTAAACAAAGGAAGAAAAAAGCAGAAAGAAGCGTACAACAGGATCCCATTAATTAAAGAAAAAATATTTGATAAATCTCCTTGAGAGGGTGACATCTGAGAAATAACTTGAAGACATTAGGGAGGTGGACAAGTGGCTATCTGGGGGAAGAGCGTTTTAAGCAGAAGGAACAGCTGGAAACAATAACCTAGGGTGGGCCTCTGCCTGGCACTGGTATGTTTGAGAAGCAGCAAGGTCAGTGTGGTTGGAGCAGAGGGGTCAAGGTGTAGAGTGGGAGAAGAAGGCAGGGTTATTTGGAGGGGCTGCATAACAACTGGGGCCTTGTAGTCTATTATGAACACCTTGGTTTAGAGTCTGAATGAAGTGAAAGTCATTGCTGGGTTCTGGGCTGAGGAGTGACATAATCTGCCGTATGACATGTTTTGAAGCTATCTGGCTGCTGTGTCAAGAATATTAGGGGGTGGGGGAAGGTGATGGTAGAGGCAGGGAAAGCAGCCAGGAAGCTGTTGCAGTAATCCAACTTAGAGATGATGGTGGCTCAGCCTGGGTTGGTCACAGTAAAAATAGTGAGAAGTAGCTGGATTCTGGATATAACTTGAGAGTAAACAGGGTTTCCTGACAGGTTGGATGTGAAGAGTGAGGAAAAGATAGGAATCAAGAACAACCTCAAGAAGTTTTGCCTGAGCAATCAGAAGGAAGAGGTTGCCATCAGCTGAGAAGAAGGCTCAGTATGGAGCCGGTTTGGGGGAGAACGTTAGCTCCATTTTGGACATGCTGAGTTATGAAATGTTTACCAATATGCAAGTTGACATGTTGAGAAGATAGCTGGCTATATGACTCTAGAGGTTTGGAGAGAGGTCAAGTTTGGAGAAATAACTTTGGGAGTTATCAACATGGTATTTAAAGCCATGTGACTGGATGAAATTATGAAGGCAGTGAATGGAGACAGAGAAAACATAGAGAAAGTGGACCAACATTTGATAGGATTGGGGAAAATGGATTATTTCATGACGTTATTTGGCAGCTTCCCCTTTGACAATATAATATGAAACAGTGATATAAATACAGGTGAGCCAATCATCTTCAGAGAAAATATTCAAAATTCTGAATTTCACAACTTCATAGGCCTGGAAGAGGTCATTTTAGGTCATCAACTGTATTTCCTAACCTTCGGGAAAAAGTCAAAAACAAAAATCCAAAACCATCCAAACAGTTCGATATGCTTTTCTTCTGAATAACCTAATTCTCCAACACAACATCCATAGGTGGCATAGAGACAATACTAGGGAAGGTGACCAAGTCAATTTTAGGTATTTTTAGCATAGAAGTTCTAAATGCTTCCCTAAGATTTTGCAAAGAAAGGTAAGTCTATTTCATTACATGAAAGTGAACCTCCTATTATTCCAAACTCAGTAATTCTTCGATTATGGGAAAACGAAATTTAAGGTTTTCTTCAACTTCTAAACTCCCTTGGTTGCATGAAACTTATTCTCCTATCCCTCTGTAGGGCAGGAAAAATAATTTTCCCTCTAACCTTCTAGGTTCTTGGCTGAGACCCCCCCGGAACAAAAAGGTAGATTAACAGGAGAAAAAGAAACAGAAGTTTAATAACATGTATACCTCTCGTATACCTGAGAGATACCCAGGAAAACTGGGCAACTCCCTGAAAGGGCCCAAACCATCACCCTAAATACCATCTCCAGTTGAAAGCAAAAGAACAGGTTGAGGGGGATGGAAGGCGAGTTATGGGATGTTACCAGGAACAGCACAGTGAACAATGGTGTTATGCATATTTAAGTAGGTGCCTTCTCCATTGATAGGAGTTTCTAGATATTTAGTCATCCTCATCTTCCTGGTACAGAGAGGGAGACATCATTACAAATGCAGATTTCCCTTATAAATATCTTTCACAAAAGAATAACTTCTACTTGGTTTTCAGATCTTCTCCTGTGTCTGCTGTTTCTTTATTTTATTTTTAAGTTATTTTATTGAGGTCATATTGGCTTACAAGATTGTGTAAATTTCAGGTGTACATTATTATATTTCAGTTTCTGTGTAGACTGCATCATGTTCACCACCAACAGTCCAGTTTTTATCCATCACCATACATAAGTGCTCCTTTACCCCTTTCACTCTCCCCCCATCTCCTTCTCCTCTGGTAACCACTAATCTGTTCTCTTTATCCATGTGTTTCTTTGTTTATCTTCCACATATGAGCGACTTCATATAGTATTTGTCTTTCTCTGTCTGACTTATTTCGCTTAGTATAATACTCCCAAGGTCTATCCACGTTGTTGCAAATGGCACAATTTTGTCGTTTTTATCGCAGAGTAGTATTCCATTATATACATATACGCCACATCTTCTTTATCCATTCATCCATTGATGGGCACTTCGGTTGCTTCCTCATCTTGGCTATTGTGAATAATGCTGCAATGAACATAGAAGTGCATATATCTTTTTAAATTATTGATTTTATGTTCTTTGGATAAATACCCAATAGTGGAATAGCTGGGTCATATGGTAGTTCTATTTTTAATTTTTTCAGAAATCTCCATACTGTTTTCCATAGTGGCTGCAGCAGTTTGCATTCCCACCAGCAGTGTATGAGGGTTCCCTTTTCTTCACATCCTCTCCAACACTTGTGATTTCTTGTCTTGTTAATTATAGCCATTCTGATGGGTGTGAGGTGATATTTCATTATAGTTTTGATTTGCATTTCCCTAATAATTAGTAAGATTGAACATCTTTTCATGTGCCTATTGGCCATCTGTATATCTTCTTTGGAAAAATGTCTGTTCATATCCTCTGCCCATTTTTTGATCGGGTTGTTCACTTTTTTGTTGTTGAGTTGTATGAGTTCTTTACATATTTTGGAGATTAACCCTTTGTCAGATATATGATTTTGGAATGTTTTCTCCCAGTTGGTTGGTTGTCTTTTCATTTCGTTGATGATTTCCTTTGCTGTGCAGAACGTTTTTAATGTGATGTAGTCCCATTTGTTTATTTTTCCTTTTGTTTCCCTTGCCTGAGTAGACATGGTATTCAAAAAGATACTGCTAAGACCGATGTCAAAGAGTGTAGTGCCTATATTTTCTTCTAGGAGTTTTATGGTTTCAGGTCTTACATTTAAGTCTTTAATCCATTTTGAGTTAATTTTTGTGTATGGTGTAAGATAATGGTCTACTTTCGTTCTTTTGCATGTGGCTGTCCAGTTCTCCCAACATCATTTATTGAAGAGATTTCCTTTTTCCCTTCTATGTTCTTGGCTCCTTTTTAAAAGATTAGCTGTCCATAGATGTGTGATTTTACTTCTCGGCTTTCAATTCTGTTCCATTGATCTGTGTGTCTGTTTTTGTGCCAGTACCATACTGTTTTGATTACTATAGCTTTGTAGTATATTTTGAAATCAGGGAGTATGATGCCTCCACCTTTATTCTTTTTTCTCAGGATTGCTTTGGCTACTTGTGGTCTTTTGTTCTTCCAAATAAATTTTATATGGGAAAGCATTTGACATGATCCAACATCCATTTATGATAAAAAACTCTCAATAAATTGGGTATAAAAGGAAAGCACCTCAACATAATAAAGGCCATATATGACAAACCCACAGCCAACATCATACTCAATGGTGAAAAACTTAAAACTATTCCTCTGAGAACAGGAACAAGACAAGGATGCCTACTCTTGCTTCTCTTATTCAACACAATACTGGAAGTTTTAGCCAGAGCAATTAGGCAAGAAAAAGAAATAAAAGGGAAGATAGGAAAGGAAGAAGTAAAACTGTCACTATTTGTGGATTACATGATTCTATATATAGAAAACCCTAAAAGAATCCACAAAAAAACTATTACAAATAATCAACAGATACAGTAAAGTTGCAGGGTACAAAATCAACATACAAAAATTAGCTGCATTTCTATATATTAACAATGAACTAGCAGAAAGAGAAATCAAGAATACAATCCCATTTACAATTGTAACAAAAAGAATAAAATACCTAGAAGCAAATTTAACCAAGGAAGTGAAAGACTCATACATTAAAAACTATAAGACATTATTGAAAGAAATTGAAGAAGATATAAAGAAATGGAAAGATATCCCATGCTCATAGATTAGAAGAATAAACATAGTTAAAATGTCCATATTACCTGGAACAATCTACGGATTCAGTGCAATCCCAATCAGAATCCTAATGTCTGCTGTTTCTTAAAAAATAATCAGCTTAGAATAATCTGTACGCCAAAGAGACATATTTTGGGGTGGCAAATCCTGCTCCCCTTCACTTCCATATATGACTTATTCTCTAAAACTTATAAAACTCACACGATCAATACAGTTCTCCTTTACATACCTGTAATATCCAAAGTCATCCTGATCCAATTTGGGGGCTCCAAAGAGGACAGACCTTTAAATAAAGTAAAGATCAAATGCTAATCTCAGGCAGCAGAGTATCTGGTGAAGCTCAGAGAACATAGTTATATGTAGGGAATTCTCCCTTACCCCCATTTGACATGAGCAGAAAAATTTATTAGTGGATACATCTGTAGGTCTACAATACAACGCTAAGTGACGCTCACCTGAGACAATGTTTTCTTAATAAAAAATCAACTAGGCACACAGTCAGGCGGTAACAGGAAAGCTACGTCTATTATCCAAGAGCCACACAGCCGAACGAAGGGCTACTGGTTAAACAACAGAGAAGATGAACACTTTGCTACAAGAAAGCCAAGAGATCATATCTGACTTAGAAGTGTAAAAGTCAAGACTTTGAGTCTCTGGCAAATTCCATTCAAGATATGTAATACTAAGTAAATCCCTTAATGCAGCTGAGCTTCACTTTCTTCATCTGCAAAATGGGAACGAAGCCACAAAACTTGCCCAGGAATGAATGTTGTGAGGGCCAAATGAAATAATGCAGGCAAGGGTTTTGAAACTGTCAAGCTCTGTACACATGTAATTAGGTAACAAATGTTAAAATGGCATTACCTGCATGGTTATACGGTTTTAGTAATTTTGACCAATTTATTTGCTTAGAAACGTTAGGCTTTTAGAAATGGAAAATGAGACTCAGAGATTAAGTTACATGCCAGAGTCTAGGCAAATGATGAAATCTCAGAAACTGTATATTTTCTGCTTTGGTCCCAGAAGGTTATTCGTTGTTTTGTTTTTGTTGCTAGTGGTCAAAAGTTGACCCTAAAGGATTCCAGCTCCTTTAAAGGTTTTTACTTCTGAATCAACACTGTCCTAAACACCCTTGTCCCCGCCTCCACCGTCTTTACCGTCTTTAGTTCCCTACGAGGGACTACATTTCTGATGCTCAGCAACCCCGCCAATGCCTGGAGGGGAAGATGTTGTGACGTCTTTCCACCCTGGGTCGGAACACCGCTTGCCTCCCCGGTCTCGCCGTGCCCCGGCCCCGGCTCCCGGCAGCGGTCCCGGTCCCCGCAGCGGCCCCGACCCGGGCTGCGGACGCCGGGCAGCGGCGCCTCACGGCGCAGGCTCCGCGGCCGGAGCAGGCGCGTGAGCCGAGCTCGGGGTGGCGCGGGCGGCGGGGACGCAGCTGCCCCCGCTCTGCGCCCGCTGCACCCCCAGCTGCCACCGCCGTCTGGGCCCCGAGCCGCTGCCTTCTCGCCCGGCGGCTGCGGGCGGGGGCGCCACGGGGTAAGTGTTGGGGGCTCCGCTTAGGAGGGAGGAGCAGGAGAGGACAGAGGGGTAGGCGACGGTGGGGGGGGGGTCTGGGGACCGGAATAAAAGCCTTTGCGGAAAGACCGGGTCACACCTGGGGTGGTGGAGGCGCGAGGAGCACTGCGGCGTGCCGGGGGAGGAGGCGAGCGCTGCCCTGCGCGGGCCGCCGTGTCACCGATGCGGTGGCATCCGCGGATACGCTCGGGATGGAGGGACGCAGAGAGCCGGGGGGGATGAGGGAACGCAAGGTTGGCGAGGAGGTCTCCTTGCGTTGTTTTGTTTGTGAAGATCCTTGGGTCTTGCCGCTGTCCCTTTTGAAAGGTTGGAGATGAAGACAGAGAGCATAGGGTTGAATTTCTCTCTCGACCCTTCACACGGTTAGGCCGGCCCTCCTGTTTTCTTGGGGAAGAATGAGAAGGTGGGAGAAGTACCTGATGCTGTGGGCAAAGGTGTCTGGAAGCAGATGCCGCTGTAGGATGGGGGAAGGGAGCATCCAGTGCTGTAAGTTGACACAGGAGAGCCTTCTGTTTCTGTTGGCCTGATAAGCCCCCACTGTTGTCTTCACTATAGAGGACGGAGGAAGAAGCTCTTCTGGCTTATCTTAGGGGCTGTAAGGGAGAAATGTGAGAAAATAAGAATTCCTGGGAGAAAGAGAGATGAAAAATATGACATAGGAGAAGCAAAATTATAAGGGTGAGATGCGAATTAAGTTAATGATGAGGAATATGACAGGTCTGTTACTCTGCGGAAAACAATGAAGGAGAAACAATTTATGGTTTGGAAATGTAGGATGCAGAAGAGATTTAAATATTCCAGTGTTAGTAGAGCTTAAAGTTTTTGTGGTTTTTCTTTTAATTCATCAGACTGGTAAGAATATAATTCTCATTTGAGCATGGAGAATGTTATTAAAATACGGCTAAGAAGATTATTTGGAGGAGTCTGACCATACTTACTATTTTATTTCATATAATGTTGCCTAGACTTCCTGGAGTCAGATGTCTTTTTGATGATAAATGTTAGCATCATGTAAATAGAAAAGCCAAAAAGCTAACGTACATCAACATACACCTTTTTTGGATAAAAGATGACTTCCAATTTAGCGTGTATAAATAAAAACAATGAATTTAGAGTGTGAAACTCTTTGATACTAAATTTTTCTTTTATATCTGTCAGTTGTCTAATATTTAGAATAGTGTTTTCCTTCAGAATACGTTTATGGTTTTTGAAGAAATATGCACGCAAAATTCAAACAATATAGAAATTAAAAGAGAAAACAAAAACATTAATGCCAGTATATTAGCACAGGATAAGCGTTTTGACACTATGATAAACATTCTTCCAGGTATCTTTATAAATATATATTGATATACTGTGCAATTCTATGTCAATTTATAATTTTATGTAACTATGGAATCAGAAATTTTGCATGCTTACCTTTTATACATCGTTGGGGTCTTATTTTCTATGAACCACTATTTAAACTAACTTTTACTAAACCATCACAAAACAGTGAAATATTGCCATATAGGTTTGAGCAGTGAGAATTTGATGTACAAAAGCACTTGTCCTTTGGGTGGTGATGGTGATACTGTTTAAAGAGTCATAGAGTTATCTGTTGCTTCATAAATGTGAACATTTTCTTGTTCTTTCTTGCAGATCAATCTTCTGAAATTTAACTTTTCAAGATGAAGTTTTTATTGGCGATTGCTTTTTTTATTTTAATTTCCTTGTGGGTTGAAGAAGCCTGTTCTAAAGAGAAGTCTTCAAAGAAAGGGAAGGGGAAAAAGAAGCAGTATCTATGTCCATCGTATGTTCTTCCTGTCTTATATTTTTATATGGAGAAATGTCATTGCATTTTTTATGAAAGTAACGTGGTGTATTGAAACATATCAGCAAAAATTTTCCTATGGAATATGTGTCCATTTGTTTCATAGATAGACAATGACAGGGTGAAGAGACATTTAGAAAATGATAGCCAATTCCCAGTGCTAAAGGTAAAGTTTTATAAAGTTTTATTTGTGCCCTGGGCTTATATAAGTTTTTATACATTTTTTATAAAAGTAGGAAAAAAGTTACTATTTCTTTGTCACCTTAAGTGTGCAACTTTAATTGGATACTGAGATTCCATGTTTTGAGCAAATACCAGTTCAAAAAGTTGATTTTTAAAAAATACTCCTAAAAATGAATATTCATTTAAAAAAACAGCTAAACTATGACTTAAAGATGTATTTAGTTTACATTGATGCACAAAAGAAGAAAATTCACATGGTAGCTCAATTTTCTGTTTCAATATTTTTTATCATAAAGGACTTACATTAGGAAATTAGGATAGTTCTCAAAAATTTCATTAAATTTGAAGTTATGAAAACAAAATCTAAATCCAAATCACCCTGCCCTCCAAAAAAGAAAAAAATGAAACCAAAGTTTTGTGGTCTGGACTCTGCTTTTTTTAATTGGAAATGTTAATATTACTGGTGAAAAGCAGCAAATAATGTCCAATAGTTAGAACAACTGAACAGTATATAAATAACTTTCACAAAATATAATGTACTTTTAGGTAATAATGTAACATATGAAGTCATCTGGAATAAAATTTAATTTGCTTTTGTAGGTCATTTTTTAATTAAGATTTCTTAAATTCCATGTTGATCATAGGTAACATTATTCCAGCATCATCATTATTTAAAGGTAGATTATTATAGTTTTATAGATGTTCTGTAAGAGATATTAAGGTACGTTTGGGGAATATAGTTTTAAAGAAAGCATGTTAGAATTGGTATTTTGGAGTGGGTATTTGCATGAATATGTGAGACTGAAAGTCTGGAGACAATATCATGATCTACATAAAGTCTAGCATGAAATAAATCTCCCTATTAAGAAATATCTCCTGGTTTTCAGCTTTAATAACCCTGCTTAATCCAGTGCTACACAGTCTGATGTCAGGGCGAGATTTCTGGGTATGTGATAGGAGGGCCCTGAGTTATATTCATGTGTCCCCCCTTGGCCATTTGCCCAGCTGGGTATGAAGTATCTGATGGGGGAGGTTCAGGAATAACCACCATCTGCAACTATCACTACTCTTCATTGTTAGAGTTTTTGTGCCACAACCAGGAGATTAGCATTTTAGGGAACTGGACATTGTCAGGCCTTGCCATTCGCAGGGGAAAGGACACATTCACATGTTCAGATGTTCTTTACCTTAACCTTTTATTTGATGAATGTTGACATATTTGCACAATCCATTGTATATGTTTTGTAGTCATGGTGATTCTATGTGTGGAGTCAAGCCAGCTTCTATCAGTTAGGTTTCTCTATATGCGGGAGCTGCTGGGGCTCTTGTCCTCTTTCCTTGCCCCCCATCAAATGCCACGAATCAAAGAGTTCTGAAGAGGGCACCAGCAAGCCCTATAACTACATGTATCTTAGGAGAGCCTTTTAGAGGACATTCTATCTCTTTTCAGAATTACACCATTAAATTGCCTTATATATAAATTGACTGTATATACTTATGGTATCTATGGTTATTTAAGACAGTTTTTTAAAGTTAAATCTAATAGATTAAGAATGAAACAATAAGGTTCTCTTTTGGTGAATGTGGAAATCTTCAAGTGGAAGGCCCAACATATAACTGGTAAGCCCATATCACAGTATTTTAAATATGTTGAGTAATTAATTGAAATTTTACCTTTGAAATTTCCTACTACAGTTTTAAATTTTTTTATTTTACTTTTTATTTTATTATTCTGTTATTTTAATTCTATTATTTTATTATCTTTTTATAATTATGAGATTAAAGCTTTATTAACAGTTGCCATGGTGATGCTGCCATAAATCTTACTTATTAAAAAGTAGATGTACCCCGGAGAATTAGATTTGTCTATTATTTTGTTTGAGCATTTTGTTAAGAATTTTGATTTTATTATCACTGCATTATGAAGTTCAGAAGACTAGAGTTTTCTCTGGCTATGACTGTATCCATTGTATTAAATTTCTTTGAACATGCAGATTAAGAATCTCAGCTATAATAATGTACTGCAAGAGAATAAGCAAATTCTTTGTCTCTTAGAGGATGATCCAGTTAGTCCATCTTGTGTAAATTGATTAAATATTGAACATCTTGACTAAGAGGAATATTTGAGATTACAAAACTCAGAAGTTAGATACAGACTAGCATAGTACTCCTCAGTATGGTTAATATCTTGCCCACTGATATTTTGATTTATTTAAACTTTTTTCTTTTGAGTAGAGTTGATGAAGCAACGAGGTTGTGTAGACATATACCGTTAATGTGTTGTAGAAGTGTAGCAAACATGAGTGAAAACTTCTCGTTTTAATGTTTTAACATTCCCCCCCCCAAAGATGGTCAATAAGAGGAAAAATGTTTTAAAATGTAGAATAAATAAATGACTTGGGGTCCTTAACATTCCAGGGTATAATTTTGATGTTGAGCTTGAATCATATCATAAACTTTTCCTGGCTCTTTACTATTTTTCTTAACTCACATTATTTTAAGATTCTGTAACATCCTAACTTTAGGCTGTTGTTGTTTTTGAGTGTGTAAGTGAAAACACTAGTACCACTTTGACAGGCTACCTGATAAATTTCCTTTTAAAAATTTAATATATATTAAAATAAAAGAAATATACTTTAAATGAGAAAATACTATTTTAAATTAAGTCCTTGGACACAGTTAGTTTTTTATTTTGCAGCTTGAATTTGACATTAACCTTAATCTATTGGTCCTTCCTCTGATTTTCTATACATTCTGTCTGAGTGATTTTGTCCAAATCTATGGCTGTAACTACCATCTGTTCACATTAACTCCTAAGTGTCTGTGTCTATCCCAGAACTCTCTGAAGAACGCTCTACTCACACATCCAGCATTTCTACCTGGCTATCCCATTTTGACCTCAAACCCAACTTAGAATGATAAAACCTGAGTTCAGAAATCCTCTCCCACCACTCCTAATAAAGCGTTCTCTTTTTCAGCAAATGATACCACTACCTCCTTTGCCATCCGAACTAAAATCTGGGGATCACCTTAAACCTTCTCTTTCAACCTTAGCTCCCCAAATTTAGCAGTCTCCAAGACGTCTCATTTCAGAGTCTTTACCACCTCTGGAATATGAGCTTCATTATTCATTCCTCTGTAGACACTGCTTTAATTTCTCCTCCCCACCCTTTTTGGTGAACTGTTTATTAGTCTCCCTGCTTCTCATCTTCCTCCATCAATTCCTATTCCACACTGACCCTAGAGTGTGTTTTCTAAATCTTCAATCTAGTCAAGTCGTTCCAATGCTTAGAACCCATTAAAGGACTCCATAGCTTTCTGAATAAGGTTCTGATTTCTTGGCTCTGCACACAAAGCTCTTGCTGAACTGACCTCTGACACCTCCAGCAGTATCTTTCCATCCCAGCCCCCACCACTACACAACCCACACATGGATTGAGTTTCATTCACACTTGCTCTTTCACACCTCTGAAAGTGTTCTTCCCTTTACCTAAGATGTCAATGCTTTCCTTCTTTCTTTAGTTAACTCTTGCCTCAGTGATTTTGTCCAAATGCATGCCTATAAATACCATTTATTCATTATTGACTCCTAAGTCTGTATGTCTGGCCCAGACCTCTCTGAAGAGCACCATGCCCCTATATCTAACGTTTTAATCTGGCTGTTCCATAATGACCTCAAACTCAACTCAAACCCTGCTATTTCCTTTGGGAAACTTTTCCTAATCCTGACTGATTTAGATAGTCACACTTGGAGCCTCCATAGTTCCCTAAATGGTTATGAAGTTTATAATACTGTATAGCATCATCAATTGTAATTGTCTGATATCCCCACTAGATTGTAAGCTCCTTGAGAGCAGTGTCTTATTGACTCCATCACCAGGATTAATACAGTGCCTGACACCAAATACACATGCAATAAAAATTCGTTTAAAGAGTGAATAAAAACCTAAAGATCTTTGGCTCCTATAAGTCATTATATCTGGATTTTGTTAATGTACTTCAAAATAACTTATATGATCCCTATGGACAATATTTAGAAATATGGTCTTGATATAGGGAAAACTAGATAAGAACTGGGCACTCAGTGGAACACCTTCAACCAGGATGATGTTTCCTGGTGAAATTTTGGGCTTATCATGTTCAACATTCTTACCAATGACTAAAATAAGACTATACAGAGGAAACACTTGTCCAAACAGGATAATGTGATATTGGGACATGTAGTGAATATGTGAGACAGAATTAGGATCCAAAATGATGTTGAAGGGTTAAAGTGAAGGACTGAAACTAAAAAGATCAAAGTATGAGTTGCATTTGGGCCAAAAATCATTTTTGCAAGTATAGGTTGGGGAAAACATAGTTTGATAGAGCACATTTTGAAAAAATATTAGATAATACAATAATCATGATACAAATAAATATGTATAGTTACTTAAGAAAGAAAATTAATGTTTCCATTTTACTCATGTTTCCATGTTAAGTATATTACTTCACTTAATAGAATGATATTATTTAAAGCAAGATTTACAGAGACTTCTCCATTGTGCTAGTCAGTATTTTCAGGGGAGAGAAATAAGAATAGTTGAGGAATTAAAATCACATCATATTAGGAATTGCTGAAGGAACGGAGATTTTTGGAAGTTGTTTTCAAATGATTGAAAAACTGTAATGTAGTTGAGAGAGTAGACTGCTACTTGGTGCCAATATTAAAACCAGGACTAATGAGTAGAAGCGATGAGGAGGCATATTTTGGCTCCAAATTAGGAAGAACTTCCCAGTAGAGTTCTGCCTCCATATAATTGACTGGGAAGTGGGGTGGTAGAGTTCAGTGTAACTGGAGGCACTCAGGCATAAGGGATAATTATTTGGCAGGCATATTTTACAGAAAGTTTGAACACTAGTTAGGTAGTTAGACCAGACAGTGATATTTCAGGTCACTTCAATATATGAGATTTTTAAGATTCTTTGATTCTAATATATTGTATTTGATTACAGCCTTCTGATTATCCAATAGGAGAATGATATAGAGTGTATCATCTTTTAAAAATTCTATCTCAATACAGATTTAAATAGATGTATCTTTATTTTTGGTGCATTGTCTTGGAGAGCTCTATCACTTAAATAAATATGTCTTGGTCTTGTGTTAATAATAGGGATTTAAAAACCTTCAATGGTAGAATTTCTTCTCGAAATGTCATGAATAATCAAGTTTTTAAAATATCTCTTTCAAACCCAGAAAATCTTTCCTCTTTTCTGACCTGAACCAGTAGGAAGAAAGCTACAGTTCTTCTCAAGAAATAATGATTGAGCGATGACAAATATAAATGATGTAATCAATGCCTGTCGTAATTTATAAGAAGGCATAGGTTTATGGATTTGTCTTTATATGTGTATTACATATGAAACCAGGACATACTAAAATATACTTTCAGAATTTTTGATTAGATAAACAAAAACTAAACAAAACAGAACTGTCTTATCAAAAAAACAAAACATTACTTGTCATTTCTATTTGTGCTCATAACAGACATAATAACATTTTTAATACTGCATTTGGCCAGGCAGTATTAAATGCCATTTTTGCCATCACTGAGCTAGGGAGCCTTCTACCATTTCTTGAGGACTATTTGAATTTCAAGCATCTGGTAGTTTAAAATAAGGGCTACTAATATGTTTACAATCTATATTTAAAATCTCCTTTCTTCCATTTTTTGGTCCAGACTTGTATCCTAGGTATGGGGAAGCTTAATAACAAGCCTTTAATTGATACTTGATGAGGGCTGCCGTTATTTATATTAGTGTATTTATCCTATCTTCTTAATTGTCTTTCCTCCAAACTGTTGGCACTCTAGCTTCAAAATCATGACAAAGAGCTTTTTACTCTGGTTCTGTGTGCATAATGGGAAAGAATGTGACTTCTTTATATTTTATATATATTTCTTATATATTCTTTATATTTTGTTCACAAACTAAAAAAAAATTGTGTGTGTAAAGATATTTGATATCTATCATGAGAAATATTTTTGTTTCCTTCAAAGAGATACTGTACTATTTAATGATAATATTTGTACACATCAGTTCTATGTGGTAAGAAGGGTAGGGATACTGTGAATAATCAATGCCGTCATTTGTTGCCTAAGTTTAATATTAGCCATCTTCTTCCTATTCTGGTTTTCTTACCTACTATTCACTAGTAGAGTGCACTGAGTTGAGTTTAGTTCTAGTTTCTTATTTCTTACTGGAAATGTTCAAGATAAACTCATTGGCCAAAAGGTGAAAGGCTGATTGGAAAAGGATATGGATGATCTATACAACGGATACAGTTGAAAATTGCCTGTATTATTACTACTATAACATGTTTAGATTGAATATTTCACTGATGTTTAGTTATGTATTTTCTTACCACCTATTGAACAATTCCAGCTTACTGGCATGCTGTTATTTTGCAATCAACTGCATTAATGATTTCCTCTTTCCAAATACTTTCTCAAGTTTTGAAATTGTCATCCTTGTTACTCGAGTTATTCAGGCATGAAACTTAAATGTATCATGTCTTTCTTTCTCTTAAAATGATTTCCTATATGTGTTACTTTCATTGCATCTCCACTTACCATCATTTTGAACAGTTCATCAATATTTTTGTGATTATTTGCCCTATTTTTTCTCTGCTTGTTATTATCCATCTTACATATTGTTTCCATTTTCATTTTGTTGCTCTTACATTCAAGACCCACAATGTATTCTCATTGCTTGATGGATCCAGTGCAAACTCTTTACTTTTTCAGTGGCCTAATTTACATCCCAAACTTTCTATGGAACTCCTCTGTCATTTTAGAAAGGCTGATCTGTCCTTGTTCCCAACCTTCTCTTGCTATTCTTTATGCTGAGACATGTTTGTATGTAGAATGACAGCTTCCCGCTTCACCTATCCAGGTCTTACTGGTCCTTCAGGGCTCATCTCAGGGATTACCTCGCCTTATGAAGCTTTTTAGATAATCAGAAGTTTCAGTTGAGAATAAGATTGATATAAATTAACAGCATACTATGGCTGATTAATACTTTGAGGTCCTGGACATTGATAGAAATACAGTGTTTCGAAAGAAAAAAGTATTAATTTCATGGTGGGTATGTCATACCTGGAGCATCGTGTTAAATTCTGTTTGCCATTGTTTGTGAGGATTAGAATGACATGGGGTTCAATCAGAGAATTATGATCACGATTTTCAGGAACATGAAAGTCTGTTTGATTGATTGTACTGTGGGTTGTTTTCTTGGACAGACAGAAGAGTAATCACTAGCTATTTGAGGAGTTGCCGTATAAGATGAACTAGATTTCTTTTGGGTGACCCCGAGTTATAGAACCAAGACCAAAGAGAGAAACATAGAGGAAGACAAGTTCAATTTTAAAGGATACCATAGAACTTTCCAAAGAGAAAATAGATTTCTTTGGGAGGTTCTTTGTTGCCAAAGTGATTAAGCATAGCTTGGGTAGGGACACTACCCGAATCAAGATTCACCAGGAAGTTAGAGGTTAAAAGTTCCTTTTGTCCCCAAGATTTTATGAGCCTATGATTAGAACTCATGTTTAACTCCCTCTTCTTGATCTCTTAGAAACTTTTTTGTCCATACTGTATCTTTTGACACTTGATTAGATTTAATACTAAAACTCTGTATAGTGTCTTTTATTTCCTAGTTGAACCACATGTAATGTTAACTCTCTAACTAATAAATATACACATCTTATCTAATATATGTGTGTATATATCTATCTATCACATCTCAAGTATTTACAATTTAGAGAGTTAACTCTGTATGTGGTTAACTTTCTAACTATAGATATATATATAAAATCATGTGTATATATATATATATATACATACATGCATGCACACTTGCATTTGGTAAGCATAAATGAGGCTCTTATGTAAAGATTTTTGAAGTAGGCAGAATACGAAAGTATATATATGTACATGTACTTATATATATATATATATACACATTATATATATATATATATATACACACTTTCGTATTCTGCCTACTTCAAAATTCTTCACATAAGATCTTCATTGTGTTTGCTAAATCAAATGGAATCAAATGGGTGACTTATTATATTAAAAAAAAACCCACGAATCAATCTTTTGATGGGTCAGTGACTCACTGGGACCCTGGTTAGTGGTAACACCTCTAAACATGTGTTGTTTAAAGATTGTTTAAAGTTCCTTTGTTTGTCTGCTAAGTCATGATGGACAAGGCATTGTAATAGAGAAGAAAGAACTGTGTTGTATCTCAATTAGAACGTTGCTGATTGGCCTTATGACTTTCAAGAAGTCACTAATCTATGTGGGTCTCAGTTTTTTCATTTGTACAGTGAAAAGTTGCTCTCAGTAGTCTGCGAATTTCATTCCTGCATTCATTTATGACAACTGTATCTTTTATGATGCTGTGGAGTTTTATTTATGATTGTTTTGGTACCTTTCTCTTCAGGGTTAACTATTTTTGTTTTTTGTCTCTTCTTTTGTTTTCCGATTTAGAGCCAGTCAAGCCTAACCAACAGAAAACGAATACACAAAATTCTGTTTCTTGACCAAGTTAATGGCAGAGGGGTCTAATTTCAGAGTTGACTTATCAAAATGTGGGTATTTAACTACTCCAAAGTAGAAGAATGTGGAAGGTGAATTGTCTGTATTCTTAGCCCATCAATATTTCACAAATTAAGGAATTTGATTTACGAAAGTGTGTCTTGTTTTTGTTCTTTTGGAGGTGAGTAATTTCTGTAATACAGTAAAGAAGCGAGTATATTTGCAGAAGTCTCCTATGTTCTCCTTGGGCTGCTACCTAAAAGAGGCACAGCACTGCTGCACTCCAGAGAACGAGAACCTCTTACAAATGAGTTGCTTTACCGTAGACATTTTATGGAAATTTACTCTTAGAATCTATGAAGCAAATTATTCAAATTTATGTACATACAAATAGTTCCTCTGAGAAATGATGTAAATATGAAATAATATGTCTAGAGCTCTGATCAGAATAACAGCAAAACACTGATTAAATCTCTAATAGAATGTATTGGATAACTTGAAACATCTGACCTTTATTAGTCCTCATGTAACAGAACCATAGTAGGAATTCATGCATATGTAGGGAAGTTTATTACTCTGATTCTGAGAATAACCTGATAGAAAAGGCCACCCTATAAATGAGTGGATGCGTAGTGTTCTTTGCATCAGTGTTTAGCTCTCGAATGGAAATGGCTGACAAGATAATCCAGCGGTCTTATTTGCAACACTGTTTAATATCACCTCAAAGTTTTATATTCATTTGACTAGAACATCTATAATATTTTTGGTTTAATTCTACAAACATAGATGTTTTCCATTATTCAGAATCTTTATTGATTTATGTTCTGTGTTGATCTAGTCTTGGCTGGGTCTTCATGGTGGTTCCACAATCCTTTTACTTGCCCTTTAGCAGCTCTGTTTTCCTCTCTCCCCGATAACTATTTTGGTCCTTTATACTGCCCCTTTCAGTCTTGGCATACAATCTTAACTTTTACTTTAAGGAAAAGAAAAATACAGGGCTGGCCCCCTGGCCAAGTGCTTAAGTTCGTGCATTCTGCTTCAGTGGCCCAGGGTTTCGCTGGCTGATTTGGATCCTGGGTGTGGACATGGCACTGCTCATCAGGCTATGCTGAGGTGGTGTCCCACATAGCACAACCAGAGGCACTCACAACTAGAATATACAACTATATGCCAGGGGGCTTTGGGGAGAAGAAGAAAAAAAAAGGAAGATTGGCAACAGATGTTAGCTCAGGTGCCAATCTTAAAAAACAAAAAGAAAAGAAAAATAGAAGTCATTGGGCAGGAACTCCCCCATTGTCTTTCTGTCTTCGCTCTAAAGCTACCTACAACATCTTCCTTTCTTTTCTCCTTTGCTCCTGACTTACAGGAAAAGGGACTTCCTTTTGTTCAGTCCCTAGATCCCATCCCCTCCACCCTCTTCTGAGACGTATCTTTATCACCTCACCTCTGCTTGCCCATGGTTTCAATTCTCTTCTTTGTCTCTTTTTTCTAAGGGCTTACAAATATACTGGCAGATCTCCTACCTGAAAAAATATATATAATTTTTATATTCCTATTTCATTAACTTGGTTTTTTCCCTGTGTTCATTTTCATACTTCTTAAACTAATAGCCTACAATGGTCTATTCTTTGTTAGCTCTAATTCACTTTTTCTTCCTTTCCTTTCCTTGAATTTCTTTAAATTAGAAAAACCGTACATTATTATTATAACAAATGAAACAATATGTACCACTTAATTCTTCTCCTATCAGTACAATAGTCCCCCCTTATCTGCAGGGGCTATGTTCCAAGACCTCCTGTGGATGCCTAAAACTGCGCATAGTACTGAACCCTATATATTCCAGGTGTTTTCTTAAACATACATACCTATGGTAAAGTTTAATGTATAAATTAGATACAGTGAGAGATTAACAGCAACAACTTCTCTTTGGCATATCTGAATTGCCAGCATCACCACTCTTGTGTTTTGGGGCCATTACGAAGTAAACTAAGGGTTAGTTGAACACAGTCACTGCAATATCCAGGCAGTCTGATAACCAAAATGGCTACTAAGTGACTAAGGGGTGAGTAGCGTATCTAGTGTGGAAATGCTGGACAAAGGGATGAGTCATGTCCTGCTCGGGATGGAACAGGGCGGCTCCGGATTTCATCTTGCTACTCAGAACAGCCTAGTTTACAGAGCTTCTCTGATAGTATAATTTGAAGTTGTATGTGAAAGTATTTCCTAAACTATAAACGATCTACAAAGTGGATTACCTATGTTTGTGATATTAGAGTTTCTTTAAAGGGCTCAGAGGGTTTTCCATATTTTATATTATTCTAGTTCTCATTCTTCTATCATTACTTAAGCTAATTTTTAAAAATAGAAAACCTAATTATGGGAAAGACATCGGGGTCACCTTATTACACATAGCTTCTTCATAGACTCAGAATGGTAGGGCAGGGATGGACACGACATTAGTGGCTCACCCTCTCTGTGCAAGAGTAGGTGCTGTATGCTTGACAGATGACCTCATTTCATTCTCCCAGTGAATCTGTACAGCAGGCAGCATCATTCACCCTTTATATATGAAGAATTTGTCTTGTGGAGAGTGTTTATGTAGCTTTCTTAAGGTCATAGAGTCAGTGGTATTCTAGTTATCTAATCCAGGTGGGCATTTTAGGGTCACTTTTTGGTCATACAGCACAGTTCATCTTCCATACTGTTTATCTGGAAGATAAAAAAATGAGGTTACACGAAGCAAAATGGCTTTCCTATGGGCACCCTGCTGAGTAGGAGCTGGGAGTGAAATTTGGTCTTCTGATTCCTAGTCTAAATCTTTTTATCAGCTTTCTTGCTGCTATATTTATGTTTCTTTAGTTGTTATGCTCACCAATAAGAATACATTTTTCTTTATCTTGATTTTGCTTATCCTTTGTATATTTTTTAAATTTTAAAGCAACATATTAGGTTTACTTGTAGGCTTTTACTGAGATTTAAAACTCATTGAAGTTCTTTCTAAATAACAGAATGTCACTTTCTGAGCACACGGTCTTACAGTCTTCCTGTTCATAGACATACATTTACCACATAAAAACTCATCATTAGTTGGATTAATGATATTCAATTTGGATCTTAGTTACCAACAGAGCTTTGCAAATAAGAACTCATTCTGAACTAGTACTGTCTGGAGACAGTATATGATTTATTCTCTCTGCATACTGCATATACTTATACAATAAGATCTGCAAAGGCATACTTACAAAGGAAATGAAGCGTAAAACACTTGATTCTCTTTGGCAGTGCTTTCAAAAGATAAAAAGCAATAGACTAATTCTTTACAGATAGAAAAGTGCATTATCTTTTAAAGATCATAATACATTTGGAGTGAATTTACTCACATGCATTTACTCTGTCATATAGAATATTAAATAGAGACTTTTAGTTTTAACTAATGAATAATTCCAATATCATCTTTGAGTTGCTTTGTGCAACCTCTCTCCCCCTCTCTTCATGTATGTATGTATGTATGTATGCAAGTGTTTGTATCTGTCTATATGGATGTACAAATACCATACATATATAATTAAACACAAAAGTTGTTTTAAACATTTTTGAAATGAAATATGCATCCAGAAAAGTGCACTAATCCTAAGTCTACCATTGAATGAGTGTTCACCTGTAACCATGTAACCAGCACCCAGATCTAGAAATAGAACATTATCGAAACCTTAGAAGCCATTTCATGTCCTCTTCCAATGACTAACTAGCTTCTCAAAGATTATGATACAGTAGATTAAATTTGCCTATTTTTGAACTGAATATAAATGGAATAATCCAGTAAATTCCTTTTATTTGGCTTATTTTGCTCATATGTGTGTAAGACTCATCCACAGTGTTCAGTAAGCAATAGTTTATTCATTGTCATTGCTGCATAGTATTCCATTATATAAATTGCTACACTTTAGCTTTCTATTCTACACTGTCTCTGTTTGTAGACATTTTCGTTGTTTCCAAATATGCACACATACTAATAAAGACTTATCAAGAATATAAAAAGAACTTTTAGAAATAATTGTGAAAAAAAGTCATACAACCTGATTGAAAATGACCAAAAGACAATAGCCAAAAGGCCAATAAGCATACATGAAGGCAGTTCCAACTTCACTAGTTATCAAGAAAATGCAAATTAAAATCACAAGGGGATACTATTACACATCCACCAGAATGGCTAAAATGAAGAAAGAAGGAAAATACCAAGTGTTAATGAGAATAGGAACAGCTGCAACTCCCATAGACTGCTGGTGGAAGTCCAAATTGGCATAAGTGCTTGGTAAACCATTTGGCAGTACCCACTAAGACTGAAAATTCATCTACTCTGTGACCCAGCCACTCTATTCCGAGGGATGGACTCAATAGGAATGCGTACATATGTTTACCAAAAGACACGTACAGGAGTGTTCCTAGAAGCACTGTTTGTAATTACCAAAAAACAGTTCATTTTTGTAAGCTTGGATGTGCTTTTTTGATTCAGAAGATTCCAATTTTGGGGGGCTAAAATAATATTTAGCATCATGTGGGTTGGAGAACTAGAAGTTTATTAATAGAGATTGACTTGGCTAGAATAATCATCATGTGAAAAACATAAAATTGAGGTTTGAAGCTGTAATTAAAATAACCGTGATAACTATTAACTCATGTAAGTTATTTCTGGAAATATTGTGTAACTTCTTGCTTATCAAAGTTAGGTAGGTATAGTCAGTTCTGAATTATCAATGAAGTGGAAGAGAGTATCCTTTAGGGAACTCTAAATGAAAGGTACTATCATTAGTATTTTGAGTGCATCTATAATATTGTATTCTGGGATTTCACAACCCTTAGGCAAATTTCCAACTTAGACCAAAGAGAAAATGATCTCTTCGTGACCTTTAACTGACTTACTGACTACTTCTCATTTCATGTTTTAAAATGACTCATTTAGTTAATTTAATTGCTATTTCTTGAGCATCTACTACGTACCCCACCCTATCCTAGGTGCAGGGGATGTAGCAGTGAACAAAATAAAGTCCCTGCCCTCAAGAAGTTTAATACCAGTAGGAGATAGAACATAAACATGTAAACATGAATTTTTAATATGTTGGGTAGTGGTCTGTGCTATGGGGGAAAATAAAGCAGGTTAAGGGGAATTGAGGATGGAGGAAGTTGCTATTTTATGCATATTGATCAAGAAATATCTTTCTGATAAGGCAAGTTTTGAATAGGGAGCTGAAAGAAGTGAAGACGAAAGCCATGGAGATTTCTAGAGGGGCAGTGTTTCAGGGAAAGGGGCACCAAATACCAAAGTCCTGAGGCAGGTTTTATGTGATCAAACAGCAGTATGGAGATGAGGAGGAGAGTGGATGACGGGAAGAGTAAAAGGAGATAAGGTCCGAAAGCTTGTAATACTAAATCATGCCTGGCTTTCTAGGCCATTGTAAGAATGATTCCCATGTTTTGGGCCTGAGCAACAGAAAGAATGAAGTTTTGGTTTACTGAGTTGTCTGTCAAAGACTGCATTAAGAGTAAATAGGAGATGAAGGGAAACCAGGAGTTTGGTTGTGGTCATGCTCAGTTTGGGATATCCATTAGATGTTAAAGAAGAAATGTACAATAAGCTATTGAATACAGAATCATTCTGGGGAATGGTCTGGGCAGGAGGTACAAATTTGAGAGTTATAAATTAATGAACTAGATGAGGTCCCGTAGAAAGTGACTTACATAGAAAAGTAAAGATATCTGAGAAATGATTATTCAGGGATGAAACTGAAGAAATGAAGAAGAACAGGCAAAGGAGAATGAGAAGGAGCAGCTAGTGAAGCAAGATTGGAATTAAGGGTCATGTCTTTTACTTGGAATTCAAAGAAAGCTAAGAAAATCTTTTAAGAGGGTGGTCGGGATCACCAATGTCAAGTATTGCTGTTAGATCAACAGAGATGAGGGTTGAGAATTGGCTGCTGAATTTGACAACGTTGTTGACCTTGACAAGACTTGTTTCTATAGATGGTGGTTACAAAAGTCTTGCTAGATTGGATTTAAAAGACATTATAAAGAGAAGGAATGGAAACTGAAAGTATTAAAATTCTTCTGAGGAATTTTGATGTAACGGGAACTTGAGAAATGGCTATAGTTGGAGCTGATGTAGGGTTAACAGAAAGGTTATTGCAGATGGGAGATAATAAAGTGTATTGGTAAGCTGATGAAAAGATTCTAGCAGAGAGAGAAAGTTTATGATGCAAAACAGAGGGAACAATTGCTGGAGTGATTCGACAATGGCAGAAACTCACAGACAAGTGGAAAATGTAACCTTGAGTAGCATTTGCATCTCTTTTTCTAGCTTCTCTATGAGGTTCACAATGATAGAGGAAAATTAGATAAGCAGTTGTTTTGCTTAAAAGTCATATCAAGGTGGGAAATACAAAGAGGGATGTCATCTGGTCAGCGTATCGCACCTGCTAATCTTGCCATTTGTTATGCACTAGGACACAGATTCAAAGCAAAATACCTTACTTCAAGGCGTGTAAGAGTCAAAATCTCTTGAGAGATAATGGAACATCAAGTATATTCCTCTGAAGTCTTCATTATATTAGCATAGAGGATCTGTAAAACCTGTGCAGGTTTTAATTGACACTGATACCCCTATGACACGAGGTAACTGGTTATGGTTCATCCTTCTGTCTCTGCGGGTTCCAGAGGGTTAGTTTACAGAGCTTCAGATTGGTTTCTTTCCATGTGCTTGTCTGTTTGGCTTTGGAGGACTATTTTTAAGCAGTATTGCACAACTTACCTTTGAATAGTGTGTGAAATTTTAGGGAAAACCCCACCTGAACAGGAATATTAAGTAAGATTTCCTTATGGATAGCAGGTATGATTCTTACAGTGATCTTGCAGGGGGAGGAATAGAATTTAGAAGACATGAACTGCTGCTATCTTTTACATTTTATTCTAAACTCTTCATATCAGAAGTGAAAATAGTTTTTAAAATAGAGGTTCTTTTGAGCTCTTTGTGTAGAAATGACCAGTTGCTGATTCAACTATTAATTAGGACAAAGAACTTTGATTTAATTTAAAAATCAAG
The DNA here is from genome assembly GCF_041296235.1 of Equus asinus. Taxonomy (NCBI): domain Eukaryota; kingdom Metazoa; phylum Chordata; class Mammalia; order Perissodactyla; family Equidae; genus Equus; species Equus asinus. The sequence goes on from NC_091792.1 coordinate 43,786,637, forward strand.
TTATTAAAACTCTAATTGATAGTGTTCATAATCAAGTCTTTGCTCATGTGAAAATTTTTAGATTTCTACTTTAAAATTTTCTACATTAAAAAGTCTGCCTAGCTATATTAATTCAAAATCACCTTCTGTATTTGAGTCTTTTGTCCTTACATTATGTCCTGTCAGAATCCAAAATAGAAATTATGATTGATTATGTGATATCAAGGAACATTTTAATTACTTATATTTAATTTTTAAGTAAATATTAACATTTACTTATATTACTTATATAAGTAACCTATAGTTACTTATATTTTCTGTTAGAAATGACCACTAAGGGCAGTTGAAAGTTAGCTTTGTACGTCAGGAGGTTGAAGTAGAATTCTTTCTGTCTCCGTTATGGCTGAGGACCCAGAGGCCAAGAACAAAATAGATGTGAAGAACCCCCATATGTCAAAGTTAGGAAACAGACCTCTTAATGCAAGTCACGCAAAAAAGATGGCTGAAACTGGCTTTGTGACCTTTCGCTCAACATTAACCTCAGTGGCCTAAAAGGGTTGACTGAAGAGAACAAGTGGGAGCACTTCCCTGGAGGAAGATGTGGGAGTGCTGTGGCATTTTCCATACTCCCCGCCACAGACACAGGAGGAAAATGCTTCTCCTTGTTCTCAAACCTAGCAAGAGGCAGAATCACATCTGTCCCCCATGTGTTGGGGGGCCCATGGTGGACTGGCCTCTGACGCACATTGGAGAGTCTGTAACTGAGACTGTTGGCGAGAAGTGGGACAGAGAGAAGAGGGCTGCCGTGAGATGGAAATACGTTTTCTATTTGTCAGGAAAAAGGATGCTCAAGTATTTACTGTGACTCAGATGTAGGTCCCATGAGAGACATCTAGAGAGCAACAGTGAGCAAGAAAGCGCAGGCTGGAAGTTCAGAACAACTTTGCCCAAAAGGGCCTGGGAGGGTGATGGAACCCTGATAGTGTGAGCCTGTGAGGTGGGGACTGCAGAATGCCCGGGCTGGAGGCTGGAGTCAGGAGTTGCCACTGGAGAAAAGCCACGGCCGTTTCACAGTGATTGAAATAAGAGGTTCTCAAAGAGGGGATTTTGAGAAACCCACAGAGATGTCTTTACAACAAGGAAGGAGATTGGATTAAATTAACAAGGCAGGAAAACAGAGCAAAAGCGAGTCATACCCCGAGCCCCACCGCTGGCCTGCCTGTGTAAGGAAGGTCTGCCTGGAGAGAGAAGGGCTTTCATTTCTGAATGAAGCTCAGAGTTTTGATTATTACCTAGGACTGGGGATCTTAACTACAGAAGTGACAATTTTAGTGGGACTCAAAGGGCTAGGGGGTGGGGGGCTTTTTATTATCTGAGAGTGACTGAAAATAAGAGATCCACTGGAGATTTCATCCAAGCACAGTGGAAGTACTGGCTCACAGAGCGGGTCTGGCTGGGTGTTGGGGGAAAACCAGAATTTCTTTATAATTCAGTCCTCTAGACTGTAACTCAGTCAATAAAAAGTGACTGGTTTCCAAACAATGGTTGACAGGAACAAAAAAGGCTTATCTTGCATTATCCCGATGCCACCACATTCATCTTGCAAGGAAGCAGCTCACCTCTGAGAGTCACCTTCAGACTTGTTGCCTCTCTATCTTGTCGTGGGATTTCTGTCCAGGACATGTATCATTGTTCAGACATGTGTGCCTGTGGATATTTTAATGAATATATCATTCAAAAGAGATACTTTTCTTGTCTCTATTTTACAAAAAATTTTACACATAAATGCTGTGAAGAGAAGCTGCAAAGAGTAGTTAAAGCAGACAGAGATTCAGTCATGCTGGTGGCCTCGTAGCTGTTTCCACTCAGTTCCTTGGGTTCCCCGGCAGTAGCAAAGGCGCCTCTATCCAAAGGCTCTGTAGGGTCCCTTGGAGAGATTTACTCTAAGTGACTATGAAGCTTAAGTTAGTCATTTCAGTTCTCAATTTCTCCTCTGGCCTCTCTTTACTTAGTATCTCATTTTAAAGTTTTGGTTTGTAGTAGCAAGGAAAACGCTCCCTTTTATTGGTTTGGTACCATATATTTCTAGAGCAACGCAGAATTAGAGTACTGATTTACAAACTAAGATACATGAGTTACAGTATGTATATAGTAAGAAATCAGGGTGTTCTGCATATTTGCTTAACCAAACCACAAATTGCTAACTTTCAACTGGTTTGACTCAGTTTCTTTCTAACTAGTTGTCTTACTTTTGTAACATAGATTTCCCTCCCTCTGCCTATGATACAAGATAGGTTACTGTGAAGTGATGTACCCCACACGTATTAGGGAGTATGCGAAGTTCTTAAGTTATCTGAGGTAATTCGGAAAACAGCCCTTTTATGAAGGACTGGTTTTCCAGGATTGTTAGCCCCGTTTACAAATGAGCTAACTGAGGCACAGAGATGAAGTGTGCAAAGCCACACTGCTAGTCAGGGGTAAGCCGGGATTCAAACTCAGGTGGCCCTGCTCCAGAATCAGTGTGCTTAATCACCAATGGTGCCTCTCAAGCCAGGACAGGCTATATACTTTTTTCTGCTCAATAAGAAGGAGATCTTGCCTTTGGTATATGTGTTTAGGAAGGCTCAAAATGATATGCTGACAATTTAAAAATTATTTAAAAACCATATAGAAAAAGTATATACAGCAATGATGTACAGTTGAAAGAATGATAATAAAATAAAGATCAATGTACCCATTACCAGCCTAAGAATTGGAACATTGCTTGTCTTGTCATTTTAACTGCACGAGGCACAAATGCGTGTATCTTTAACAAATGTTTGCTTGTAAATTACACAATTAGTACCTACCTCTTTTTTCTATACAAGATTTTGATGAGCTACTATGCACTATGGCACATAAATTTATGCACTTGATTTTTCTGCATTTTTTTAAACGTTGAAGTATAACTTAGATTCAGGGAGGTACACAGATCTTAAAGGTAAAGTTCAATGACTTTTTACATGTGTGTATACCCATGAATCCACCTCTCAGACCAAGATACAGAAGATTTCTAGTACTTTAGAGATTTTCCACATGTCATATCCCAGTCAACACCTCCTCTCAAATAGTAATCACTATTCAGATTTTTAGTACCTTAGATTGGTTTTACCTGCTCTTGGCCTTCGTATAAATGGAATCCTAGCAATATGTACTCTTTTGTATCTGGCTTCTTTTGTTCAACACAGTACCTGTGAGATTTCCTCCATGTTGTTGGTGTAGCAGTAGTTCCTTCCTTTTCGTTGCTGCGTGGCATTTAATTGTTTTGAATATGCAAAGTATTTGTCCACTTTACTGTTAAATGTGAAAACAAATCCAAACCTAGGTAAGGAGGCTTTATTTGAAAAGATTGTTGCAATAGGGAGAATGCTCCGACTTTAAGACCTATAAGCATCTCAAAGATCAGGCAGGAAGGAATTCTTTTATAGGAATAAATGAGGCTAGAAGCAACCAAATGTCGGGAAGTGCAATGAGCAGGTGGCATAATTGGACAGTTTTTCTTTGCTGTAAGCCAGTTCTTGGAGGAGTCTGTTAAGGAAGTTATGCTTTCCAATGATGGCTTAACCTCAGGAGCAAGAGAAAATTGAGGGGCCTGTGAGGAAGAGAGAAGCCTAACTCACGTTTGTTCAAGTTAATTTAGCAGACGTCTAGTTCAGATGGTCAGTGGGGACAAACAGTTCAGCTACTCATTTATAAGACTGAAAAGGGCTGTTGAGAGGGTCTATGTCTGATCTCGTCATGGGTGAACAAGAGGTTATCTGTGAGTCTTACCCGGGTCACTTGGGGAAAGGTTCTTTGAAGTAAGTTGCTTCCCGGAACACAAAAGGGTCAGGGTATTTCTTAACCATCCCAGTGTTCTAGGAACTCAGATAAAGTTCAACTAAGGTTGTGCGTCTTTTTTTTTTTTAAATTTTTATTGAGTTAATAATATTACAATATTACAATCTTGTGAAATTTCAGTTGTACATTATTGTTTGTTAGTTGTATTGTAGGTGCACCCCTTCACCCTTTGTGCCCACCCCCCACCCCACCTTTCCCCTGGTAGCCACAAATCTGTTCTCTTTGTCTACATTTTTAATGAGTGGAGTCATACAGAGATTTCCTTCTCTATCTGGCTTATTTCACTTAACATAATTCCCTCAAGGTGCATCCATGTTGTTGCAAATGGGACGATTTTGTCCTTTTTTATGGCTGAGTAGTATTCCATTGTGTGTATATACCACATCTTCTTCATCCAGTCATCTGTTGATGGGCACTTAGGTTGCTTCCACGTCTTGGCTATTGTAAATAATGCTGCAATGAACATTGGGGTGCATGGGACTTTTGGAATTGCTGACTTCAGGTTCTTTGGATAGATACCCAGTAGTGGGATAGCTGGGTCATATGGTAGTTCTATTTTTAATTTTTTGAGAAATCTCCATACTGTTTTCCATAGTGGCTGCACCAGTTTGCATTCCCACCAGCGGTGTATGAGGGTTCTTTTATTGCCACAAACTCTCCAACATTTGTTACTATTAGTTTTAGATATTTTTGTCATTCTAATGGGTGTAAGGTGATATCTTAGTGTAGTTTTGATTTGCATTTCCCTGATGATCAGCGATGATGAACATCTTTTCATGTGCCTATTGGCCATCCGTATATCTTCTTTGGAGAAATGTCTTTTCATGTCTCCTGCCCATTTTTTGATTGGATTGTTTGATTTTTTTGTTGTTGAGTTGTGTGAGTTCTTTATATATTATGGATATTAAGCCTTTGTCAGGTGTATGACTTGCAAATATTTTTTCCCAGTTAGTGGGTTGTTTTTTTGTTTCAATCCTGTTTTCATTTGCCTTGAAGAGGCTCTTTAGTCTGATGAAATCCCATTTGTTTATTCTTTCTATTGTTTCCCTTCTCTGGGAAGACATGGTGTCCGAAAAGATCCTTTTAATACTGATGTCAAAGAGTGTACTGCCTATGTTTTCTTCTAGAAGCCTTATGGTTTCAGGTCTCACCTTTAGGTCTTTGATCCATTTTGAGTTTATTTTGGTGAATGGTGAGAAAGAATGGTCAATTTTGATTCTTTTACATGTGGCTTTGCAGTTTTCTCAGCACCATTTGTTGAAAAGACTTTCTTTTCTCCATTGTATGCCATCAGCTCCTTTGTCAAAGATAGGCTGTCCGTAGATGTGTGTTTTTATTTCTGGGCTTTCAATTCTGTTCCATTGATCTGTGCACCTGTTTTTCTACCAGTACCATGCTGTTTTGATTACTGTAGCTTTGTAGTATGTTTTGAAGTCAGGGATTGTGATGCCTCCAGTTTTGTTCTTTTTTCTCAGGATTGCTTTAGCAATTCGGGGTCTTTTGTTGCCCCATATGAATTTTAGGATTCTTTGTTCTAATTCTGTAAAGAATGTCCTTGGGATTCTGATTGGGATAGCATTGAATCTGTAGATTGCTTTAGGTAGAATGGACATCTTAACTATGTTTATTCTTCCAATCCATGTACATGGGATGTCTTTCCATCTCTTTATGTCATCATCCATTTCTTTCAGAAAAGCCTTGTAATTTTCATTGTATAGGTCTTTCACTTCCTTAGTTAAATTCACCCCGAGGTATTTTATTCTTTTTGTAGCGATTGTGAATGTTATTGTGTTCTTGAGTTCTTTTTCTGTTAGTTTGTTATTAGAGTATAGAAATGCTACTGATTTATGCAAATTGATTTTATACCCTGCAACTTTGCTGTAGTTGTTGATTACTTCTAAAAGTTTTCCAATGGATTCTTTGGGGTTTTCTATATATAAGATCATGTCATCTGCAAACAGTGAGAGTTTCACTTCTTCCCTCCCTATTTGGATTCCTTTTATTATTTTTTCTTGCCTAATTGCTCTGGCCAGGACCTCCAGTACTATGTTAAATAAGAGTGGTGATAGAGGGCTACAGTTATGCATCTTTTAATGACAGGGATATGTTCTGAGAAATATGTCAAGTGATTTCATCATTGTGTGAACATCATAGAGTGTACTTACACAGACCTAGATGGTATAGCCTACTGCACGCCTAGTCTATATGGTACTAGTCTTATGGGACCACTGTGGTATATACAGCCCATTGCTGACGGAAACGTCGTTATATGCCATGTGACTGTAATACTATTATTACTGTTAATGAACATTCATAATGTTTCCAGTTTGATATCACTACTTGGGTTTATTAAAAGTGTTGTGAACATTTTTATACATGTATTTTGGTCGACGTAAGGATTTATATCTTTTGGGCATATATTCAAGAATGAAATTTCTGTATTTTAGGGTGTATGAATATTGACTTTAGAAGATACGGACAGTTTTCCAATTACGTTCCCATCATCAATGTATGAGAGTTCCAGTTGCTCCACATCCTCATCAAAACTTGATATTGAGGCTGGCCAGGTGGCATAGGGGTTAAGTTTTCACACTCCACTTCATCAGCCCAGTGTTTACCAGTTCGGATCCTGGGCGTGGACCTACACACCACTCATCAAGCCATGCTGTGGCGGTGTCCCACATAGAAGAACTAGAAGGACTTACAACTAGGATATACAACCATGTACTGGGGCTTTGGAGAGAAAAGAAATAAAGGAAGATTGGCAACAGATATTAGCTCAGGGCCAACCTTCCTAAAACAAACAAACAAACTTGATATTATCAGCAGTCATTTTAACTTTAGCGCTCTGTTGTGGGTATACTGATATTGCATTGTGATTTTCATTTGCATTTCCCTGATGATTAATGTTGTTGAGCACCTTTTTATACATACATAGAACTTTTAGCTATCCTTTTTTGCAAAGTACCTTTCCAAGTGTTTGCTCACTTTGGTAAAAAATTGTTTTCTTTTTCTTATTGATATGTAGAAGCTCTTTACACATTCTAGATAGGATTCTTTGTCAGATATATGTACTACAAATTTCTTCTCCAATCTTTGTTATGCATTTTCACTTTCTCAATGATGTCTTTTGATGAACTGAAGTAATTTTTAGTGAAATCTGATTTATTAATCTTTTATTGTTAATGCTGTGGTGTTTTAAGAAATCTTTCTGTACTCCAAGGTCATGAAGTCTATTTTGGTTTTTTTCTAGAAGCTTTATTGTTTTATGTTTCACATTTCATTCCATGATCTACTTCAGTTTATTCTTTGTGTATGATGTGGGGTATGGTCAAGACTCATTTTTAAAATAGGCATATCCAATTAATGCAGCACATTTATTGAAAAGAACTTCCATACTCTACTAAATTGCAGTTGTACCTTTATTGTAAATCAGTTGCTTGCTTCTCTTTTCTGTCCCACTGGTCTGTTACTTCTTACCTTGTGCCAGTAACACAATTTATTATTACTGTAGTGGAATGCCTGCAGGTCCTCTAGCTTTGTCCTTCAGTGTTACCTTGGCCATCCTAGGTCCTTTGCACTTCCATACAAATTTTAGAATCAGCTTATCCATTTTCACACTTATAGATACAAAATTCTGGGATTTCACTGACATAGTATGGACTCAACTTCGTTTCTAATTTGTATTCAAATGTTAAGTGAAAAAGTAAACAAGAAAAATAATCACACATAGGAAAAAAGGCAAAGCAAACAAACTAATTAGGAGTGAAGCTATTTACCACGATGTTGGAATAACAACCTTTTCATCAGTGTGGCTAGACCTGGGATAATGGTTATTTGAAACCATGTCTAATACAAACCATAGCACTGAATAGTACTCTTGAAAGAATGGGACCTGGGGACTTTTTAATTCCTATCCTGTGGCCAGTTGTTCCGTGAATTATGGGTTGAGCTTCATGAGAGCAGGTGTTTTTGTATGTTTTGTTTGCTGATATTTTTACCGGGTTTAGGAAAATGTCCGGTTGTAGTAGACACTTACTAAGTATTTTGGGAATGACTCACTAAATATTTGTTGAATACTACATGTGTAGTATATTCTGAATGTGTACTTCTATTAAGTATGAGTTTTGTAAGGGAGAAATAATTTCTACTTTTGAAAATTTACATTCAAGGAATATTCCCCTCCCCCCAAAAAACAGTGTTAACAAAATACAGAAAATTACATGTGATAGATGATATTAATCATGTCATAAATCATTTGCTAACAGTACTGGATACTGTATCATAATACCTTTAAAACATATATTTCAAAATCAGTCACACTGATGAATTTTGGGTTATCTTCAAAGTTCTGAATTATTTTAAATTCAGCGCAGTATATTTCATTTTTTATCTTCTAGGTGCTCATGTAAGAACTCTTACTTTTTGTCAAGTACACAAGAAGGTTGTTCCGAAATATTAGCTTGAAACTTTTAAGGAGGAAACTAAATCTATCTGACTTGACTTTTCCCTACCAGCCATACAATCCTGCCTATACTGCCATCTCACTCTACTCCTTTCCCTCATTACAAGGAAGGAGCTCTCCTTCTCCTGTCTACAGCTCATTCTTTAACCCCTGATTTAGATCTCATTGACTCCTATTTTGGGGGGAAATCTGAAGTTGGGATTAACTTTTTCAAGTTTTTGCACTCAACTGCATCTTTTATAATATATTCAGGTTTTCCAGTACAGCCTAATATAAAGAAAAATGCCAACATGTCTCTAAAACCCACATCTATCTCTAGTTGTCACTATCCTTTTCTAGAGTGCATATGGTCAACTTTTGTTTTTAGAGGAGCAAAAAAAATTGATTCATTTGATGAATTTTCGAGGTTGAAGTTTTTAGGAGTTATATCCAATGACGTTTGCTCTTGTTGATGTCTATCTTTTCATGTGCCAGATTCTCCTTAGAAGAAAATCAAGAAATCGAATTTTATTTCCAAGTGATAGCTATGCAAATAGTTTAAATCATCAGCCATTTGGTTCAGTAAAAAAAAAAAGAAGGAAACTAATTTGACTGATGTTTTTCTATATTAAATTGACCAATCACTTAGTTAAAACTTCATATACATACAGTATGGAATTTCTTGTTGAGGTGGTTGTTGTTGAAATTGTATTTAAATTTTTTGTTTTTATTTACCATGATAAGAACACTTAACATGAGATCTACCCTCTTAACAGATTTTTAAATGTACAATACAGTAATGTTATCTGTAGGCACAATGTTTTACAGCAGATCTCTAGAACATATTCATCTTGCATAACTAAAATTTTTTACCTGTTGATTAGTAACTTTCCATTGCCCCCTCACTCCAGCCAACCACTATTTTTTCCTTTGCTTCCATGAGTGTGACTATTTTAGATACCTCATATAAGTGGAATCAGGGCATATTTGTGCTTCTGTCACTGGATTATTTCACTTAGCATAATGTCCTCCAGGTTCATTCATGTCGTTGCATATTGCAGAATTCCTTTCTTTTTCATGGCTGAATAGTATTCCCTTGTATGTATATACTACGTTTTTTGTCTCCATGCATCTGTCAATGGATATTTAGGTTTTTTCCACACCGTGGCTATTGTGAATAGTCCTGCAGTGACGTGGGAGTGCAGATATAGGAAGGAGCTGGGGTTTATAGCCCAATCACCCTGTCCTGAGTTGATGGCCAGGGGAGGTGGTTGTGGTGAATGCTGGTTGTTCCAGCTGCTGCTTTGTTTTCTGTAGTCCCCAGGGGACTAATGTATGCCCCATTGTTTCTCCGAGACAGGCGAGGTAGAAGCCAGTCCTTAGGGTAGCAGTGAGCTGTTAGATGTGCAGTCTGACTCTTTCCCTCCTCAGAGAGAGGCTGGGAGCTGAGGGTTCCTTCTGGATGGTCTGTGCTGTGCTGCCCCTATGGCTGGCGATTATGGCGAGAGGGTTCTCTACTTTTCCTGCTGTTTCATCGTGGCTGGTCGAGTGTAGAAGCCTCTCGTTAGTTTCTGGATTTTTGACAAAGGGAATTGATCCATGCATTGCCATTGAGTCTGTGTGTCCATGAGGGGAAGGAGAGGCCAGAGCTCCCTATTCCATCTTGCTGAAGTCACTCCTAGTCACACTTTTCAGTAGAGGTGCTCCTCATTCCATTTCCTCGCCCACCACTCACTAGCCTCTCCACTCCAGTCTGGTTTCTGTCTTTTTCTCAGCTGAAAAATAGCCTTCCCTTTTGCTAAATCCCATGGAGAGTTTTCAGTCCTCACCTTAACCTCTCAGTGGCTTTCGATCCTGTTAACCAACCCTTCCATAAAATACTCTATCCCTGAGTTCTGTTGACACCACACACTTCTGGATTTCCTCCTTCCCCTTGAGCTGTGTATTCTTTGTCTTAATCGTTGGCTTGTCTTCCTCCATCTGCTCACTAAATATTGGAGTTCCTCATGTTTCTATTCCATGTCCTTTTCTCACTGTAAACTCTCTTTTCTAACAAGTGATTGGTCTGACCATTCAAGACATCTGAGGAGCTTTTAAAATCCTGATGCCCGGGCCTCATCCCAAACTAATTAAACCTGGAGGAGGGTAGTAGAGCTGGGCATCAGTAGTTTGCAGAGCTCCTCAGGTGATTCCAATGCACAGCCAAGGCTGAGAATCACTAGACAAATTCATCTGAACCCACGGCCTTAAATACTACTTTTATATCAGAATAACCAACGTTTGTGTTTGCTTCTTAAATGCGCAACCTGCACATTGCACTGTGCATGGCACGTAGTAAATGCTCAAGAACTTTCTTAAAGGAATTCAGGAATGAGTAAAGTAAAAGAGAAATTTAGCACATTGGTAGTTGCATGATTGGTTAAGCTTTTGCTCTTCTTTAAGGAATCTTGTTATTTAGTTGATGTTGCAAGTTGAGTTCTCTTAGAGACAGCCTCCAAGATGAAGATTTACTTGCAGAAAGGGATTGCTTTTGAAACAAGACCTCGTAGGGGTGAGAAAAGCAGATTCAAACACAGGAACAATGCACTTGCAACTGAGGCCTTAATTGATGCCACAGGGAGCTCTGAAGCTGGGATGGCCTTTCAGAGTTGTCTCAATTAGTAGAAAGGGATTTGGAGACCTCTGTATCCCCATATCAAAGTCTCTGGATGTGGGTTGCCTCCAGGGCAAGACATCCTCCTTCAGCTGAAGATTATTCCAGAAGAGATCCTGCTTAGAACCTTAGGCAGCCAACATCCCTGGTAGCAGCCTCAGTTCTGAAGGGGCCTCTGAGGGATGCAGCACCACAGCATCCACTACAGGTAGAACCGGATTATCCCTGCAATGGGATCTTAGAGACCATCTCATGTAAACCTTTGATTGACAGGTGAGTATACAGAGGCTCAGAGAGGGTGAGTGATTTGCCCAGTATCGTGTGGGAATCTTACAGTCTCTCTGGGGCTAGAACACCAGTCTCTTGACTCATAGACAAGTGTGTCTTAATTATACCCACACTTAACTCAACTTTATGATGTGTGTGTGAGTGTGGGGTTTATCGTATTACCATTTCTATTAGGCTAGAAAGGAAACATTTTATATTTATGCTATGTGTAGAAAATTGAGGAAAGATAAGCACTGTTCCAGTTATAGTCAGTAGCAGAGTTAGAGGTGTAACTATGGATTCTTATTTGTTGGGCCAGGATGTAATGCTGTTTCTGTATAGTGTGGAAAGTAATTGCACAGTAAATGTTTGGTTTGGATTGAGGTTTAATTCCTTATGTCATGAGGTTTGTAACAAATTAGTAAACCAATGAGAAGTAGTGAGAATGTAGAGTGTCTTACACTGTTTGAGAAACATACCATATAAATAGGAGATACTTGAGTATTCCTAGGATGGGTAATCTCACATGTGATATGAAGTTTAAAAGGACCATAGCCTTTGATGAGATTTGGAAATTGCTAATTTCCAAAATCCAGCATCTCTCCAAATAGATGTTTCTACTTTGTGAAAAATATTTTTCTTTGGGCTATGGATGATGTAATTGCATAGTAAAGATAGACAACATTTGAAGATGTTTCCATGGGATCCAGTTCCTTAAGCCCAATTGGGGGGATTAATAGAATGAATTTTGTGGAACACTATTCTTAATTACGATTCTTGGCCTATTATAATCTGACAGACTTTGCCACACACATACACATATACCCATAAACACACTCTTTTCGAATAAATATAAACTAATTAAACTCACCTAATCTTGTATGTATTTATAAGCCTTCTGTTCACACTTTGATCTGGAAAAACAGACTGGAAAAAAAAATACAGAAGCTGTCAAGAGAGGTTATAAATTATACTATAGTTAGGCAAATACAAAACAAATGAAAATATTCTGTAATAATTCCATAATCATCTGGATTCCTAAATTAACTACTGACTTAATTTATTACCTGAATATACGAAGTGTTTGTCTTTGTGTGTGTATCTGGCTGATTATCTAACTAAAGATTCTTCTATGTAGATGAAAATGGGATACTGCCCTTTTAGTAAGTTGACATGTACAAACTTGTAGCCGTGTTTTTTCATAATCCCCAGCCTTACTGTCTGATCAAAATGTCAGTTCTATATGATTGTATACACAGTTTGCCTCCAGTTAAGGCTGTGGATTTTGGAATAAGAGAGTGAGATTGCCTCTCATGAATCTTTTAGCTTCTCTCCTGCTCTTGTTTTTACTTTATTTTTTCGGAGAAGTTTTAGATTCACAGCAAAATTGAGAGGAAAGTGCAGAGATTTCCCATGTACCCCCTGCCCCTACAATGGCATAGCCTCTCCCATTATCAACATGCCCCCCAGAATGGTACATTTGTTACAATTGATGAACCTACATTGACACATTGTAATCACCCAAAATCTATAATTTACTTAGGATTCATTCTTTTTTTTTTTTCTGTTTTATCTCCCCAAATCCCCCCGGTACATAGTTGTATATCTTAGTTGCACATCCTTCTAGTTGTGTCATGTGGGACACCACCTCAACGTGGCCTGACGAGCAATGCCATGTCTTCGCCCAGGATCCGAACCAGCGAAACCCTGGGCCACCGCAGCGGAGCGCGTGGACTTAACCACTTGGCCACGGGGCCAGCCCCTAGGATTCACTCTTGATGTTGAACATTCTATGGATTTGGACAAATGTATAAAGACATGTATCCATCATTATTGTATCATACAGAGTATTTTCACTGCCCTGAAATCCTCTATACTCCACCTTCAAACCCTGGCAACCACTGGTTTTTTAACTGTCTCCATAGTTTTGCATTTTCCACAATGTCATATAGTTGGAACTATACAGTATGTAGCATTTTCAGATTGGCTTCTTTCACTTACAAATATGCATATCAGTTTTCTCCATAGCTTTTCATTGCTTGACAGATCATTTCTTTTTAATGCTGAAGAATATTCCACTGTCTGGATATACCACAGTTTATCCATTCACCTTCTGAAGGACATCTGGATTGCTTCCAAGTTTTGGCAATTATGGGTAAAACTGCTATAAACATCCTGTGCAGGTTTTGTGTGGACATAAGTTTTCATCTCCTTTGGGTAAAGACCATGGAGCACTATTAGTGGATCATATAGTAAGAGTATATTTCATTTTGTAAGAAACCACCACTATCTTCCAAAGTGGCTGTACCATTTCGAGTTCTCACCAGCAGTGAATGAGAGTTCCTATTGTTCCACATTCTCGCCAGCATTTGATGTTGCCGGTGTCCTGGATTTTGACCATTCTAATGGACGTGCGGTAGTATCTTATTTTTGTTTTAATTTGCTTTTCCCTGATGACTTATGATGTGGAGCTCTTTTCAGATGCTTATTTGCCATCCATATATTTTCTTTGATGATGTATCGGTCCAGTCTTTGGCCCTGTCCTCTTTTTTTCCTCAAACTTTTAATTTTAGAACAGTTTTAAATTCATAGAAAAATTGCCAAAACACTACAGAGTTCCCAATACCCTGTACCTACTTTCCTTATTATTAACATCTTATATTAGTATGGTACATATTTTATAATGAAACAGCCAAGATTGACACATTGTTACTAACTAAAGTCTAGACCTTGTTCAGATGTCCTTCATTTTTACCTAATGTCCTTTTTCTGCTTCAGGATCCCATTCAGGATAGTACATTACATCTAGTGTCGTGTCTCCTTAGGCTCCTCTTGGCTGTGACAGTTCTCAGACTTACTTTGTTTTTCATGATCATAAGAGTTTTGAGGAGTATTAGGTATTTTGTGGAATATCACTCCATAGGGATTTGTCTGATTTTTTTCATGATTAGTCTTGAGATTATGTGTTTTGGGGAGGAATAATACGGGTTTAAAAACGCCATTCTCATCACCTTATATTGAAGGTACATGGAATCAATATGACTTATCACTATAGAGATTAACCTTAATCACCTGGCTGAGGTAGTACTTGGCAGGTAGAAACTACTCCTTTTTCTCCTTTTCCATACTATACTTTTTGGAAGGAAGTCACTAAGCACAGCTCTACACTAAGGATTGGGGAGTTAAGCTCCATCATTTGAGGGCAGAAGATCTACACCAGTTATTTAGAATTCCACATGGGAGATTTGTCTGTTCTGTGCCACTTATTTATTCAATCAGTCATTTATTTATATTTGTACGGAATCATGGATTTTTATTTTGTACTCTGAATTATAACCCAATGCTACTTTATTTTATTCCTCAAATCATTCTAGATTTGGCTATGGGGAGCTCTTTCAGTTGGCTCCTGTGTCCCTTTGACATAGTCCCATTATTTATTTATTTTTGAGGAAGATTAGCCCTGAGCTAACATCTGCCACCGATCGTCCTCTTTTTGCTGAGGAAGACTGACTCTGAGCTAACATCCGTGCCCATCTTCCTCTACTTTATATTTGGGACACCTGCCACAGTATGGCTTGATAAGCGGTACATAGGTCCACACCTGGGATCTGAACCATGGAATCCTGGGCTGCCGAAGTGGAACGTGTGAACTTAACTGCTGCGCCACTGGGCTGGTCCCCCATTATTTATTTTTTTTTTGAGCTTACTTTCTGTCACTCACAAGATACGCATTTTTTTTTTAATCTTTTCTTATGTCACTCTAGATGAGAATGACAGCATTTGTTTCCGTGAAGGAAGGTTTCTTATCCTGTGGACCACAAGCCTAGGAACCCTCAGCACTGCAAACTTTATGTGCATTTTTTCAGGGAAGAACAGAGCCTTTATCAGATGCTCAGCAGTGTCTGTGACCTAAAAAAGAGGTAAAGAATCACTGCCCTAGAGTAAAGAGGAGAAATAATACATCCTACGCATTTTACATCCCTTGTTCTTTCCTTGCTGCTTTGTTCTTACTTCAGTTCATGTCCAGCTGAAGACTTTGCAGCTCCCACGCTGAGATTACTCAGGCGAGCATATGCCATTCAAGTCTGAGAAGACCTTTGACCATTGTCATTGTGTTTATAACTCTATAGAAATATGAAACAATCCTTTTGGAGTCAGATTCCTGGTTTGGAGGAGAGGATTAAGACAATATGCTCGTATACACCAGTTTTGAAATGGAACTGTGCAGTGTGGTCACTAAAGGGTCATGTAAGAATAAGAACGTTCTACAGTTAATGGAAAACTGAGCATCCCTCTTTGGAAAGAAATTACTGAATTTTTTCTCTAGTGTTGGAAAACATTACATCATATCGCTATACAGCCTGATACATTCCTTGCATAACTTTACATATTGGTTATGACATCAGTTCAAGTTTAGGCAAAGGAACAAAAGAGGACTAGTTGTAAAAAGGCTTTTGATATAAAACATTATTTTCTCTAGTCATTTGATCACTTTGCCTGAGTAGAATAAGTTATTTTCTTAAATTAATATCATATTTCCATGAAATAAATCTTGTTTTGCAATAATATCAGAATTGTTGATAGATTTCTTGAAATAAAACAAAATGGCATAGTCAAATGGATAAAGCATTGGACTGAGATTCAGACTATGAAAACTAATAATGAAATAGGCGTTAAGTGTGTAACTTAATTAAAATCATTTAACTCATCTTATTTCTGCTTATTTTCTGTAAATAATACTGGTCACTTTCCAAATTATAAGGTTATATGTAGTAAAGTGCAGACATAGGAAAATAAGCACATGCAAATTGTTTCAGCTCTTTCAAAGAAAGTGGCATAGCTATCAGGCTCTCAAAATATATTTTAATGTGTAGAGATGACTTCAATGTTATTTTTGTATTGACTAAGCTAAAAAAAGGATTTCTATATTTTTTTGAGGTTGAAAAAAATCCTGGAATTCGTGTATGTGGATATAAACCACAAGAGATTTCAGTTAAATTTTAAAATGTCTTTGGATTTCTAATATAAAGGAAGTGAACTGTTGATTAAATATTCTCTCAGGTTGCTTGCAGCAGAGACATGAAAATATATATTGACACAAATGAGAATAAAAGAAAAGGGGCTATAACATACTTGATATACTCTTCTTTTTATTTCAAGAGATTTTTGTCAACTAACATTGAACTTTTGTTGTTCACACATAAGAATTTTCTTTCTAAACTATGGAGAGAAATACTAACATTTGGAGATGGCTAGAGGAAAGAGTGACTCTGATAAGTTGAAGAAAGGGCAAATTCAGATTTTTCCAGGACTAATGATTTTCAAAGACTAATACAACCTAAGGTGTAATGTTTTATATATAAAAATAGGAGAGAAAGATATATATCCTAAAGCAATATATGAATGGATAAGAAGATAGATACTACTCCATTTTCATTATGGCAGGCTTATTGTGAAATGATAACCAGGACCAGGATTACTACGTTTCATTCTTTCCTGCCTTAGAAAGATCTTTTAACCCTGCTCTGTCTTGGTTTCTGCATATACCATGTACGCTATTGTTCCATTTACTCACCCACTGCTCACTCTTCTACCAGTTTGGTTTTTCTCCATCTCTCCACTGAAAAACAGTTCTCTGTGTGGTTAATATCTCTCCTGTTTAACCAACTGAGACTGATAATCAAATGAAAGAATGTAATGGACATGATGGTTGATTCCCCAATATCTATTCCGTACCAGATGTGGGCCAATCATGATTGTTTCTTCCTCCTTGCTAGTGATTGGTTCACCAAAGACCAACGCTGGGAAAATTCTGGTGGAAAACAGGTCCTTTCTTATAAGAGGACATGTCAGGAATAAATGCTCTTCTTCATCTGGAAATGACATGTGGAACTGCTACCTTGATAGCACACACAGTCACCCTGAGCTGAAGTCAACTTAGACAAGCCAGCACATGGCCAAGTGCTTGAAGCAATGTGTATTTAATACTATACAAGCAGGATAGGGAATTACAAAAATAGAGAAGCCAGGATTTCGTCAAGACTCATACTGTCTGCATTCAGTCTAGTTGGTAATATGCACATGGATATGAAAAAAAGCTACAGAATAATTGCCAAACAGCATATTTATCAGTTTCTGTTCATTAGGATAAACTGGGGTGATTGAGGCCATATTTTAGAAAGGTAATCTGAAAGGACAGGTTGGGTTTAGATTAGCACAATGAGGAGTGGAAGTTACAGCATTCCAGGCAGGGGGACTGATTCGGAACCAGTGAATGGAGGAAGGACAAAATTTGGTGGTGAGTTAGAAAGGCTAGAATATGAGTTTTGATTGACTGAATTTATAGCTGTAAGTAAATACCCAAAAGAGTGGTGAGATTTAAGAGTTTATGTACCATCTTAACAGGTGAAAAGTAGGAGGGATGTATGTCTTTAAAGGGAGAGTAAATGATTTTTAGGAAAGACAATTGGGCCCTTAGAGGAATAGATGGGAGGTATAATAGTTTGTGACTAAATGTCTGGGTGTGGTGTTCACTTCCAGTGTCCTGTCCTGTGATATAAGTCAATCTTCCCTAGTCAATGAAACTCCCAGGGAGCAGATTTATGACAATCGAGCTTGTTTTGGAGGATCTGTCTGTAGGCAGATAAGAATAGTTCAGAGAAAGCCACTCTCTGCATTTGCTGTTTTTCAAGTGCCTTTAGCTTGAAATAATCTTTATGCCAAAGAGGCGTATTATAGGATGACATAGTCCACCACCCTTCATAGCTGGAAGAAAAAAATTAGTCTGGAAAGTTCTCTACTACAGAAATTAATGTTAATTGTCTTTATGTTGTCTAGTCATTTCATTGCTTAGAGGGAATGTACTTGTGAGGGATTTTATGTCAAGAGACACAGTAATAACAGTCCTTAATTGATTCAGTACAAGTGTATTTTATAACCAATCAATTCTGTTTTCCTCCCTTGAATGCAAAAACTTGTAGATGTGCTTGAATACTAATTTGCATCCTAATATCCAATTTTCCCACATACCCTCATTCTCTTTAGAGATTTCTGTCTTTTGATAAGGGATGACAGTTGGCTCTAAGGAGGTTATGATTTTACCTGCAGTGAAATGGAAAATCTTGTTACCAGTCCCCAAGCCCCTGCAGCTGTAACATCAGAGCTGATAAAGCCATGAGAAGCAATTCAAAAAATCTTTATAATCTTCGGCACCTTTGGGAGGTTTTACTAATTGATTTTCATTTTTTTCTTTAATGTTTTGGACTCTGCATGATATCTACTTGAAAAGCTTGTCTGTATCAATTCGTATTTTTATTGTTTTCATAAACTTCTTAATATCTGTCAGATTTCACCTGTAATGGTTGTATCCTATGTGCAGATTGTATGATAATTAACTCAGAATAGAATTGCCTGGCAGGTAAAAGCTGGGATTTCAAAGCAAAGCCATGCCCATTACATCTACGTTTGCTTCATATAAATTAATATCATTTAATTTAATGCTTATCATTTAATTAATATCATTAATTTAATATGTTTTAATAAATCAATGTCATATAAATTAATATTATTTATGAAATTAATACTTTTACCACATCAATACAGAATAAACAGTGCTAGATGCTCCAAGGATAGTTTTAATCTTCCTTGTGATTATCATGGATTTTTTTTGTATTGGAAATTGATTATATAATAACACTTTATGAGTGGCAAAACAAATCCAAACAAACAGTAAACAACAAAACATTTTCCATTGGCTTCCAAGGAAGTGTTTTTTTTTTTTATGTGCACTCAAGCAACTACCAATTTAGTCAAGATTCATTGTTCAAACTTAATTAAAATAGAAAAATCTGGCAGTTTTTCCCTTTTGATAGTTGACATGAATTTATATATACACTGTTGAAGAAAGAGGTAGCTGTGTCTTATAGCTTTGTAGAGTATTTTCCTTGTTTGATTGATCTGATAGTAGAGAAACTTCTTTTACCAATTCCCCTCCTGGACTAACATTTCACTCAATAAGGAGAACATTTATTGTGTATTTCTTGGGCAATATCATTTTATAGACGTTGGCATGATTGTTTTATGAATTCTGGCCATATCATCTTATAATATTCACATACTCCTTTGCTTGGGCAGAAGTCTAATATTATACATTATTTGCAACTTATTTTTTGCTGCTTTTCCTTTTGCTGCTATCACATTGTCTGTGCTTCCTTTGTGCTTGTCTAGATTTTGACTGCAACTTGCTTCAGGACAAGTAAGATGTCTGCTTAATTTTATTTAAAAGAAAGTAACGTGGAGTATTTAGGACAATGTTTCATGCATTTGGTAAAATTAAGTGCTAAAAGACTTTTTTGTTTGTTTTTATTTTTTATGACAAATATCTTTTGGCTTCTGACAATGTCTACTATTTTTCATTTACTTCTATTTGGAAAAACCATGTATACTGGTGGATTTGTATCAAAAAGCAAAGTCTTTTCTCTGATGAAAATCACCCATTCCTGTGGCTTGCTATTTTTAAATGCTTATCAAGGTTTTGTATTGCTTTTTCTCTTACAGCCAGCAGTCTGCAGAGGACCTTGCACGAGTACCCGCCAACTCCACTAGCAATATCTTGAATAGGCTACTGGTCAGTTATGATCCCAGGATCAGACCAAATTTCAAAGGTTTGTTTCTCCCTCCTCCAAATATCTTCATTCTTTGCAATTTAAAAATTAACTTTATCTGTATAAAATTATTTATTTGTGATGTTTAAAATAGTAATATTTCAAATTGACATATACTGTCCTGTAATGTGCTTAGATCAGAGCAATGTAATGCCAAAAAATGTTCAAAGATAAGCAAAATATTAGTTCTAATAGTTTTATATGGTTTCCAGTTTTTTTTTTTTTAAAAGGCATGTTGTGAATTAATAGGCTAAACTCTGTAATGAGTGTTCTAAGTACTTAGTATTCTTAACCTTAGTAATTTAAAATTCAGGCTCTGGATACAGATCTGGCTTTCATTCACAGACACCACAGTCATAGTTTGTAGGAGAATGTCGATATACTCGTTTAAGGATAGATACCGTTTAACACATCTTTTGAGAACCAAGACCACACTTGACAATAAAAGTCATGAGAAGATTATATAGCTGTACAAACTTTTTGTTTTTCTTTCTTTTTTTTCATCCTCTTGATGAGTTAGGAAAAGCTTTGTGAAAAAAATCTCCTCTAAAAAACTGTAATCCTTGTTGCTGGTTAAGGACAAGTATTAAGGTAGATCAGCTTAACATTGTAAGGCTGGATTTTTTTTTTTATCCTTTAAAGAAGAAAAAAAGTCTGCAGCTGCTTCTAGTCAACTGAAGTTATACAACTATGTTGTAAAAACAGGGATTTTGTTCATTACCAGAACCGATTCAGTTACTTTCAACAACAGCCCTGGTCTGAGTTGTCCCATGTCTACCGTATATTGATTCACCACCTGGTTTTCATCAGTCAGTGGTTATGTGGCTAAAAGGCTAAATTCACATTTTTCCTTTGTTAGCCCAACCAGCAGCCCACAATGAGTAAAGAAAAAAAAAGAAAAGCAAGAAAGAAATTTGCAACATTATACCTTAGTTCTCACTCCATGAACTTTCAAATTATTTTCCAACAGGTCAGGCAAAAATCTTTATAATGACTCTGTTATATGTCTGATTAACTTCGCATTTTTGTGAATTAAAAATCTAAGTAAAGTAATTGGAAGTAAAATTTATTGAATACTGCTTTACCGATTAAAGTAAGAATTTGAAATGATTATAAAAATGCAAAAAATTAGACCATATTTTTAAATGATGTTTTTAAGAGTAGTGTATGTTTTCTTAAAGTAAATGCATCAACCCAATTTAAAATCTTTTAAAAGGTAAATGTATTTTCCCAGAATCTCTACAATTTAAGAGATAAATATTTCTGAATAAATAACATGAAATACAACTCATTTTTGATTTGTGTTGTGATCCCTACTTAGAAAATTAAGTTACTAGCAGTTGTGAACGTGGTATACTGAGAGCATAGATTTATAATTTTATATCTTGTGGATTGGAAAATAATATAAAAATCAAATGCATAAACCATAAAAATATGAAGATTCTGACCAAATTTTTAGAGCTACTAAATAAATCCTTAATTTTTATTCATAGGCATTCCTGTTGATGTGGTAGTCAACATTTTTATCAACAGCTTTGGATCCATTCAAGAGACAACAATGGTAAGATTACAATTAATTTAATATTTTTAATTATCAAAATTTTAACTAGAGGGTAGTGAAAGTAACATTAAAACTGAAAAATACGGAATAACTCTAAGGAAAAATGCATGCTCTCTCCTAGTATAAAATATCCACATTCCAAGGTTTTGTTAAATCAGTGATTTCAGTGCCTATGTAATTTTGCAATTCAAATTTAACTTTAATACTGCGTTAATACTTACGGACTTGGAAGAATTAATATACTCACCCTGAACAACAACTTGGATACCACCTGGAAAAAGGTTTTATATGATGACTACTCTAGAGCAACATTTTTTTCCCTAATATGCTTATATGTATGAGCATTCAAAAATATTTAAATGTTCACAGGTTTTTTTCTTCCAGTTTCCTGAGGAGAATTTTTGTTTTCTTGGTTGTGCTAATTTTGTGATGTGTGGAGAAGAGAAATGTAAAAAGCAAAATTGATTTTCATAAAATAGGGCAGCAGAGCTCCCTGAAAAGATATGTAACAAGGAGAAAGGGGAAGGAAGAGTGAGAAGGGGTACAGGCAGCCTCCTGTCTTGAAAAAAGTGGAAAAGAAAGATTTGGAGAGTGGCTGCTCTCCGGGATGAGCTGGAGTTTAAGATGGCTGTGAAGTGTGATCGGTAGATTTCCTGAGTGATGTGTGACATAATTGTGCCTCAGCTTCTCGAAAGACTTTCGATAAAGTCTAGTTGCTTTTTGATGTTTCACAATATTAGATTTGTGCCCTTTTTGAAAAACCACATACTGAAATGGTACTTCAGGTAGGAGAAGGAAGGTCCAAGTTTTTTTCTTTTTCTTTTTTTTGAGATACTTATGTTTTTCTTAAGTAATTGTACAACGTTTGAATTGAAAGCCTACTAATGAATGCTTGAAGCACAGTATAATTTTTCAGGGAATACCTCAGACTAGAGAAAAAATGATTTAAAATATTTATTCTTTTATTCCTAGTAACAGCAGTGTGTTATAAAAGCAATTTTATATTGCATTTAAATTGTGACACCTATTTTTGTATCTAATTGTGGTGAGAATGTTTATTTTTTTATAAAACCATGTATTTAGCCCCTGATTAATTGATTTTCTTAGACAATGCGTAGATATTTTTAGAGAATTATTTAAAAGATGATTTTGGAATAAAGTCCAAAATTCACTTCCAGTGACTTTCAGTTCACCTAAGGAACAGAGACATACAGGATAGATCATTAGAAGACAGCTCAGAAGTAGAATATAGACTACCATATATCACTCAAGAGACAAGTGTAGCACTCATTAATTAAAAATATAATTAGTCTTTCTCAGCACTTCACTTTGCAAGAGTAAGGGATGCCATTTTTCTCAAGGTGAAACTTTAAGGGACTCTGTTTGCTCTCTACGCTCTTCTCTGTACCCTGTTTTATCTTTCATGGCCCCGCTACACTAATCCTCAAACACCGCTATCAAGATGTGACAGCCCGTTGGAAACAGCCCCAACTCTATCTTGCATTTTAGGACAACGAATGCAAGGATGTTATTTTCTCATTTGCATAAAGGCTACACATGTGTCTTAGCTCAGTAAGTATCCTTAATGTATCTATTTAATAAACACTGAATGCCTTCCAAATATCAGACCCTAAACTTCTCTAGGTCCCATCAGTAGTTACGTGATTGTATCAAGTTGAAAACACCTGAGGGGAAGGATGTTAGAAAAGGAAGAACTTTCTTACAGATTATTTGAGGATTATAATCAAATATTTAATAAATTCTAACATAATCTGCTGCTGCTGTCCTGCACAGACTCATTGCAGAAGCTAGCACAGAGTACTTATTGCAGGGGCCAGATTCAACTAATTCTCATCATGGAGTCTTTGCCTCTACTATTGATCCCTGAGCTTGATCTCTTATCTTCTAATCAGCGCCTTTTATGGCTAGTCTGACTCACTTGGTGCCCTCTTTTCAATCTAGATCTTTCATCTCTATCATTTGTTTGTTACTTAAATCTGGTAGCTTCTTTCCTGTAATTAAACAATTATTGTTTGTATTCTTCTTATTCTTGAATGGACTCTAAACCTCTTAAAATCAGGAATAATGTGTCCTATGTCTTCATTTTTCGTAAAATACAGAAGACAAAAGACACTCGATAAATAGTGAATACATAAATAAATAATTTCTTTTTTGGGGGGGAGCGTGAGGAAGATTTGCCCTGATCTAACATCTGTTACCAATCTTCCTCTTGTTTTGCTTGAGGAAGATTAGCCCTGAGCTAACACCTATGCTAGTCTTCATCTATTTTGTATGTGGGATGCCTCCATAGCATGGCTGATGAGTGGAGTAGGTCAGCACCTGGGATCCGAACCTGCAAACCTGAGTGGCTGAAGCAGAGCATGCTGAACTTTAACCACTCAGCCATGGGGCTGGCCCCCAATAATTTCTTATATTAGCTAATATTGATTGAATAAATGAACAAATAAATTCTGCTATTTGCCTGGCACAAAGTGAGTCAAAGTAGCCTAAAACAATTGGCAGAACAAATTTAAACAAGAGATCCATGTGTTGAACATTTATTTGGTTAAATAACAGATTGAATAATGTTATTATTGTAGAGTGTTAATTTTGGAAATTTTGGAGACCTTTATCCAGAGGAGCCCATTATTTATATTTTCTGTTTCTTTTGCTGAAATAACATGGATGGAAACCAATCTGCCTTCCACTTTGTGTTGTGCAGACACAGCCAAAAAGTTCAGAATTAGAACTATACTCATCAAATAGACTTAAATATTCTACTTTATCATAATTATTAATTTTTGCTTCAGCAATATTTATTTTGTACATCCCTATAAAGAGTTTTATAGACATGTCTTCTGAGGCTGTCATATTTTATAGATTTGCTCAGTCTTTTCCTTAGCAAATGCACTAATACCTCATTGCTTAATAGTTAGGAAAGGCACAAACTGCTGTAGATATAAAGATAGCATTAAGATGTCTTCTAAGGAAAAAAATGGATCTAAGACAAAACTTGTTCTTCATTATCTGTTACAAATACTGGTCAGAAATAATAGTGATGACTCAGGAGGGTGATTAAAAGGGTGTGCATGTATGGATAGGAGTTATATTATGAGAGGATATTGGTTTTTTTCCTTCCAATCACCTGGAATGGGCCTACTTTATTTTTTCAGCTTTATTTAGGTATAATTGACAAATGAATTTGTAAGATATTTAGAATGTACGTAATGATCTGATATATATCTACATTGTGAAAGGATTTTCCCCATCAAGTTAATTAACACATCCAACACTTCACATGTTTATCTTTTTTTTGGTGAGAACATTTAAGTTGTTCTCTCTTTGCAAATTTCACTCATACAATACAGTGTTATTAACTATAGTCGCCATGTTATCCATTAGATCCTCAGACCTTATTCGTCTTATAACTGAACGTGTGTTCCTTTAACTAAGCTCTCCCCATGTCCCTAACAATCACTTTCCCACTCTCTGTTTCTGTGAATTCAACTTTTGTTTTTTTAAGATTCCACATATAAGTGATACCATGAAGTATTTGTCTTTCTCTGTTTGGCTCATTTTACTTAGCATAATGCCCTCCAGTTTCATCCATGTTGTTGCAAATAGAATTTCCTTCTTTTTTAAGGCTGAATACTCTTCCATTAGATATACCACATTTTCTTGACCCATTCATTCACTGATAGACACTTAGATTGTTTCCATACTTTGGCTATTGTGAATAATGCTGCAGGCAACATGGAATACCTCTTCTGGATAATGATTTTGTTTCCTTTGGGTATATACCCAGAGCAGGATTGCTGGATCATATGGTAGTGCTATTTTTAATTCCTTAAGGAACCTCCATACTGTTTTCCATAGTGGCTCTACCAGTTTGCATTTCCACTAATGGTGTACAATGCTTTCCTTTTCTCCATATTCTCACTGGCATTTGTTATCTCTTGTCTTTTTGATAATAGTCAGAGAGAATATTTCTTAAAAACAAACAAAAAAGCCCTCCAAACAAGAGGTTGGGAAAGCAGAAAGCATTATATTTGTCTAAATACAGGATATGTGTTCATGGAAACAATATGGTGGACAGTGTGTGAGTTGTGATATCAGACAGGCTGGTGCTTGAATCTCTTGTGTACTTGATGTGTTTATACCCTAAGAAGAGAGAAAAAATTACAGAAGCAAAGCAACAGTATTTTGTCTGGCATAGTAACTCACTGTGATGGTGACTCTTAGGTTGTCATGCAATTGCAAATTAATGTAGTATTTCCACAATAGAATCTCATCCTAAAGAAAAATGCTAAAGAAAACAAACCATTTATAAGTTTATTAGCAGCCCAACTGTACAGTTGTGGTTTTGTTTATTAATAACGCCCTAGAAATGTCACTTCCAAAGATCTGCTGAAATAAAGGAAGTTCTAAAATTTGGGAAGCTTGAATATTGCCCAACACTTTCCTCTCCAGTTCACACCTTTCTGCCTCAACTGACGGTTGCTTATTCCAGAAAGCAAAATGTAGAATGCAGGGCTTGGGGGTGGATGTAACATGAATAGCTGCAAGTCAGGTGGCAGACAGATGTAGGGCAACTTCTGAAGGGAGAGGGCAACCCATTCCTCCAGTGTGTAAAGTTGATTAACAAACAAAGAAGCAATCAAGGTTATGGGCAGTAACATTCCTGTCAGGAAATTTTAACTAATCGATTTGGAAAACATTCCTTCCTGCTTATTTGTTTTTTAATTCAGATGCTAACTATTGCTAGCTAAACTAAAATAAAAGTAATCTCACATTTATTCACAAACTGTAATTGTGTAGTGGAGGAAAAATGACAGTCATATTAATATTCCTTAAGCTCTTCTACACCCCCATGGTTATACGCTCCCTCAGCTTGTTTTATGATCTCATTTTATAGCTTTCTAGTTCCTATTTCTCATATCTGTGTGTTCATTTGCATTCCATGACCTTACATTTTTCTAAGGTATTGTTCCTAATACTGTAAGTGATATATACTGACATTAACGGTAGCATCACCAAAATTGTCAAATAAGTGTTATCCTCCTAATTCAAAGTTGCTAAAACAGTCATTTCTAATTTTATCAGTTTATATGCTACTGCTTATAGCAACTGAAATATGAACATTCAAAACAGTGAGAAGAATGGTTTGTTAGAGGCTAGGTGGCATCTGCTCTATGGGTATGCTTATAATATTGGTTGATTTTTCCATTCAGTTCTTACCTTTGGCTTAAATCAGTGGGATTTTCATAATTGAAAATGTGAACTACTGCACTCGTGGGGGAAAAATTGAGTATTATGGTTTATTGTAATAATCTATACACAAGCACTTTACCTCATCAGAACTACATAAGAGCTCTTTCATGGAAATGAAAGCTTGTTTATACAATCCATTTTCCTCCTTTGGTTTGGGCATGCTTTGTAATTATATTGACTTATTATTGCACTACAATTCATGATCCTGTCAGACTCTCTATGCCTTTCTGCTGCAGACTTTTTGTTTGTTTTAATAGTAGACTTCAGCTCTTTTTGAGCCACATGGCTGTGCCTGTCAAGGAGAAAAAGCCATATTTGGGATCAACTAAAAGAGCTTAATTCTAGTTCTTGACAATTACTCATCTTTGTTATTTTAAAAACAATTTTATTTTATATATTTCCTTCTATATAGAGGCTTAAATTTCTTTCCTTAAAATTTGTCTTAGTTTACTATTCTTTATATTTTGTTGCTTTTGTTATTAGCTTTCCAGCATTGTTTCACTTATTATGGAATATTGGACATATTTGTCCCAATTATTTTTTCTATTTTGCATCTTAGATACACAGACCTTAAAATGGTTTTGCGTTTATATTTTCTCACATTATCCATCGTCAGGGTTTGTACTTTATGGTAGGCTAAATAGTCGTTCCTAAAACATGTCTATGTCCTAATCTTCGGAGCCTGTGATTGTTATTTTACGTGATAAAAGAGACTTAGGATATGTGAGTAAATTAAAGATCTTGAGAGGGGGGAGATTATTCTGGTTATCCAGGTGGGCCCAGTATCATCACAAGGGTCCTGATAAGAGGAAGACAAGATAGAGTCAGTAGCAGTAGATGTGGTGAAAGGAGTACGAACTTGGACTGATGGCAGGAAGAGGCAGGGGTCCAGGACTGCAGGTGGCCTCTAGAAGCTGAAAAAAAGGGAGGGAATGGGATTCTCTCCTCAGAGCCTCTGGACAGAACCAGCCCTGGGGACACCTTGACTTCAGCCCAGTGAAACTGATTTCAATATTCTGAACTCTAGAACTATAAGATGACAATTTGTGGTGTTTTAAGCTCCTCAGTTTTTGATAATTTTGTTACAGCAGCAGTAGGAAACTGATACACTTGATGACAAACCCTTGTTAATAAGCTTTTTTCTCCCAAATGCTGCTGGAGGGCTATCTGATTGTGTATATAACTTTTTCCATGTATGGAAATGCCAAAATAACCAGTGGAATTTTATTCAGTGACTACTAAAAATTCTCACTCATTAAATTTAATCATAAGGACATTTGAAAGAGAAGTATAGTTTTAGTAGTTAAAAATATACTGTATTTCTGTCTCTTTTCTTTGTCAAAGGTACTTTTTTAGTGTGTCTGCCTTAAAATGAAGAATAATATAATTTATCATGGATACTTTCCTCTTTACCTTTTTTCTCCTAGCTGATTATTCAGAAGCATTGGTGATTAAACATTAAGAGTAAAGAAGCATTGGTGATTAAACATCATAAGTAAGAATATTGTGTTAGGCAATAAGGAAGGATGAGAAATATCCAGGTTTTATTTTCGCCTTCCAGTAATTTTTCATTGTTATCCATTGATATAGGAAAGTTAAATTATTGATGTGAATAATGGTAGACAAATATCCTAACGTGTCAAAATGCTATAGAAAATATTTCTTCATTCCTGCATTTAACAGAAATATGTCAGGCACTTTCTGTATATCCAGTCAGCCACTGCTGCTCTTATGGGGTTTATAGTTTAGCGTGGCACCAGGGCACCACCTAGCAGGCACTCCTAATAAAACTGGAATATTGGTGTAGGTCTAGAAAAATATAAATATTCATAAGGTGTCATTAAACAATATTTAACTAAAAACTTAAGAAAAACAACATATTAAGAAATATAGTTAAAATATAACGTAAGAATTTTTACTGGCATTTTGTTAACTTGCAATTCTTACATGAAACTTCTAACCTCAGTAAATGACTGAATTAAAATCCTTTTCAAACCAGACTTGTAACAGCTCTGTTGACAAAACTTTGGTTATCATGCTGCCAGATGCCAGGAGAGCTGATCTTTATTTGCTTGAATGCTAATTTTTTTTTTGTCATAATGTAAAGAAAAGAAATGATTAAAGATTGCATATGTGAGAGTTAGGTAAAAACTACAATTCGGAAGAGCCATCCTAACAACAATACAAAACATAGATAAACAATTTTTAATATTAAAATATCACTAATGAAACCTAACCAGTTTTTGTTTTGTTTTGTTTTTTTTGTGAGGAAGATTGGCCCTGAGCTAACATCTGTTGCCAATCTTCCTTTTTTTTTTTCCTCCCCAAAGGCCCAGTACATAGTTGTATATCCTTGTTGCAGGTTATTCTAGTTCTTCTATGTGGGATGCCGCCACAGCATGGCTTGATCCAAACTGACGAACCTTGGGCTGCCAAAGCGGAGCTCACAAACTTAACCACTCTGCCATGGGGCCAGCACAGAAACCTAACCAGTTTTAATGTCTTGTTGTGAAATGTTTTATTGCATTGAAGAAATTGTTTAATTTGGGTATTAATTGGTACTGAAAATTTTGGAGAACATCCATTTTCCAGAGAATGACTAATAGTGTGCTATTTGGAATGAACAATGAATAGTATTTGTCACCAAATTCTTTAAAAACAATTAAGTCATTTCCCACTGATAAAAGAAGTCTGTTTCTGATGGGAATTTGTTCATTGCAAAATAAATGATAGAGCTATAATTATTGTGATTGAGTAATTGAAAATGGAAATAAATAGGTTTCAAAGATACTTAGCTTAATATAGAGCATTTGAACGCCAATAACTAGCAATTATATAGAAATGCTGATAAAACATTAACCAAAGCATACTAATGAATGAGCTTTTATCTTTTAATGAATGTTGAACTCAAACTATTAATTTAACTTGTAAAATTTTAAAACATTCTTCAAAGATATATGAGCTTGCTGCAACTTGAACTATACTAGTACGTAGTTACCTAACTAATAGGCAAACCTCTTTGAAGCCCTTTCATAATGAAATGGTAAGACATAATGACTAAGAGGGATACAACTAAATAAGCAATTTCCAGTGTTTTGGTGATGTTCATTGTAATATAACTCTGGAGTTCTAAAAATAAAATTTAAAAAGGATTACAGTAGAGAGTTGAAGCTCGTGTGGGGTGTTGAGCTTACACTAGTGCAGCTGAAAGCAAGAAGAGCTCAGGAGCTGCTCAAAAACCATTTTGGCTCTGTTTCAAAATTTGTGACCTAGAAGTGCACTACTGTTGAGAAGAATTATTGGCCAATCAGCACAGTACAGAGCAAACAATGAGTTACACTATATGTAGAATTTTATTTTGAAGCAAAACATACTAATCACTATTACCAACATTATAAAATAGTAATAATAACGTAAAGGATATATCCTAATAAGATAAAATATTTGTTAGTCCTTAATATGGCCAAGTGCCATTCATAGACTTTATATATATATATATATATATATTATCACATTTAATCCTTACGAAAACCCTATGTTGTTTGGTGTATTATTATTATTTCCATCTTATAGATAGGCAACTTTGTCCTCTGTTCGAGTCTTAGTCCTCTGTAATCTTGCTTTGGATATCCCACTCTACCAAAAATGTTTTTGCTAAAATCTTCACTGGCTTTCTCATTTGCTGAAAGTATTCAGTTTGATTGTACCTGACCCTCTATGGCACTTGCTGCTCTTGACCATCTTAAAGCTTTTGCCTCTTTAGTTTGGTGAAATCACATTTCTTCCTCCCAGTCTTCTACCCTACCCTTGAAATGCTTGCTTGTTGCCCTGAATTCCTACTCTAATTAGTTCTTTTGGACAAACTCTCCATTAGTCTTGATTTTTGGGGTTGTGTTTTCAGGGTTCATTCATGTCATAACATGTAACAGAATTTCATTCCTTTTTATGGCTGAATAATATTCCATAGTGTGCATATGTATATATCACATTTTGGTTATCCAGTTATCTGTTGATGGACATTCGGGTTGTTTATACCTTTTGGCTATTGTGAATAATGCTGCAATGAATATGGGTGTAAAATTATCTGTTGGAGTCTCTGCTTTCAATTCTTTCAGGTATATACTTGGAAGTGGAATTTCTGGATCATATGGTATTTTTATGTTTAACTTTTTGAGAACAAAAAATAATTTTTAAAAAGTTAAAAACATACATATAATGAGGACATGTCACTGATTTATTTGACTCATTAATGTGGGATCCAGCAGGATACAAAAGCTGATTCAATGGAGAATTTAAGAGACTGAAGCGAAAGAAAGAATGCTGAAATTATGGGGCTGCCACATGGGCGAGTGGTTAAGTTCGTGTGCTTTGCTTTGGTGGCCCAGGGTTCACTGGTTCGGATCCTGAGTGTGGACCTAGCATGGCTCACTAAGCCACGCTGAGGCAGCATCCCACATAGCAGAACCAGAAGGACCTACAACTAGAATATACAACTATGTACTGGGGGGCTTTGGAGAGGAGAAGAAGAAGAAAAAAAAAAGAAGATTGGCAACAGATGTTAGCTCAGGTGCCAGCATATTTTTTTTAAAAAAAGAATGCTGAAATAATTAGATACAGACTTGTTAATGTTCCACAGGGCAATAAAGGCATAATCTTTGGGAATATTTTTTCTACCTGACAGAAATCATTTGCATCTCTACCAGACAAAAATCATTTGTAATTCATCAATTTTCTATAAGTTATCTAATTTTACAGAGTCTGGGCCCTAATCAATAGAAAATGACAAGTCAGTTGTACAAAGTTATATCTTCCTAGAAAATCCTGCAACCCTTAGGTAGGCTTGTTAGACACTGTTTTGGTATAATATTGAAAGGGCAGACACTAATCTTTTTGTCTTATCTCCAAATTTTAGAAAGATTTTTCCTAGCTTCGTACTTATTTCCTTTCGTTTTTACTATGTTTTGTATACACTTTTTAAAAGTATACTTTATTTTTTAGATTTCACAGTACAACTGAGCAGGAAGTACAGAGTTCTCATGTACTCCCTGCCCACACCCTCCAGCCTCCCCCACTATCAACATCTACACCAAAGAGGTGCAGTTTTTACAATCCATGGACCTACATTGACACATCATCGCCTAAAGTCTGTAGTTTACGTTAGGGTTTGCTCTTGGTGTTGTACATTTTATGGGTTTTGCAAAATGTATGATGACGTGTATCCACCATTATACTTTCATACAGAAGAATTTTACTGCCCTAAAAATCCTGTGTCCTGCCTGTTCATCCATCACTCCTCCTAACCCCTGGCACCCACTGGTCTTTTTACTGTCTCAGTAGTTTGCCTTTTCCAGAAGGTCATATTGGTGGAATCATGCAGTATGTAGCCTTTTCAGATTGACTTCTTTCTCTTCGAAATATGCATTTCCATTTCCTCCGTGTCTTTTCATGGCTTGATAGCTCATTTCTTTTTAGTGCTGAATAATGCTCTGTGGTCAGAATATACCACAGTTTATCCATTCGCCTACTGAAGGACATCTTGGTTACTTCTACATTTTGGTAATTATGAATAAAGCTGCTATAAACATCCATGTGCAGGATTTTCTGTGGGCATAAATTTTCAAATCCTTTGGGGGAAATGCCACGGAGTACAATATGGCAAAAGTATGTTTAGTTTGGTAGGAAACTGCCAAACTGTCTTTCAAAGTGGCTGTGCCATTTTGCATTCCCACCAGCAATGATGAGAGTTCCTGTTGCTCCATATCCTCATTTGCATCGTTTGCATTTGGTGGTGTCAGTGTTCTGGATTGTGACCATTCTAACAGGTGTGAAGTGGTATCTCATTATTGTTTTAATTTGCAATTCCCTGATGACACATGAGGTGGAGCATTTTTCCATATGCTTATTTGCCATCTGTGTATCTTCTTTGGTGAGGTGTCTGTTAAGATATTTGGTCCATTTTTTAGTGGGGTTGTTTGTTTTCTTGTTGTGTTTTAAGAGTTCTTTTGTATATTTCTTGGTCTTGCTTTTAACTTTGACCTTTTCACCCATTGCTCCAAAATCTCCATCTCTTGCTCTGGCTTCTTTTCAGTGATGAACCTGATTATTTCTGCCATTTTCTGTATTTTGATATTTAGTGATTCTTTTATGTTGTTGATGAAACACGTAAGAAGTAGTGATTTTTTGCCTCTGTAGTTAATCCTGCCCTTCCCTGACATCACCACCTGGCAAAATTCTGCCCACTCTCTGAGAACCTCCTCAGACTTGCGTTCTACAGCCTTTCTGGATTCCCGGTGTCTGAAGTGATCATTTCTTCTCTCAACAAGAATCAGCACCTTTAGAGTCCTTACCAATTATTTCCTTACTTGTTTAATCAGCACTTCCTGAAGGTGTGGACCTCAAGTTTTTATCCCTCTCAGGCAGTAGCTTAGGCCTTTGAGCATAGGAAGCCCTTAATGCTTAACTATTGAATGAATGAACAAATGAATGAAGAAATGTTTAACAGAGCACAGCAAAACTGATTGTTAACTGAGTCTCTTTTGTAAATGTTAAATTTAGTCTGGAACATAATTACTGGTAGATGTTTTATTTTGGTTAGTCCATAAAACAAGTTTGTCATTATTAATCAGTGTGTCTTAAGTTGGTGAAATCTGAATAAATAGTCCAAAAATCTCACCTTTATTTTCTAGGACTGTATTTTATTGATCTCTAGATGGCTAGCAACTGATACAGTGCTTGACCTCTAGCACACACAAAATGCTTTGTAAAAGCTTTTGAAAAATTAGTAAAATTAATGTCAGTTTTAATGTTTAGTAACCAGTTAAAACTTCGAGGTAGTACCTTTACAACAATAGAAAAGGAATACTGTCAATGGTAACTGTTGGCCTTTTCCAAGTGGTAAGAATAGAGATAATGATAATAATGTTAGTAATACAGATAATGAAATTAGTTGACTTTTTTGTGTCCTCCCTTTGTGCCAGATTTCATGCTTTAGGTACAGCATCTCATTTAATTCTTGGGCATAACTGGGGGCTCTTTTTATTGACAAGGAATTTGAGGCTCAGAGAGGTTAAATAACTTGCCTTAGGCCACACAGCAGGACATAATTGGACTTGGACTTGTTTAACTTCTATGAGACACTTCAGGTCTCAGTATAGATGTCAATTCACTCCGTTACTTTTAACTAATCCTCAGAGTCTAGATTAGATGCCCTGTTGCAAACTGTTCCACTTTCCACAGCCTTTGTCAAATGTTTTTATAGTTTATTGATTGTCAATATCCCCTACAGTTATTTCCATGAAGTCTGGGAGTATTCACAGCTGCATCCTTAGTACCCAGACAATGCAAAGGAATATATGGGCAATAAATAATGTCGGAAGTGAATGAATGAGCCAATCTGTCAATTACCTATGGATTTAGGAGGAATTTAAATAAATGTTTTCTGAAAGTATATGATGTATCTGTGGCTGGATTTCCAAGGATAGAAAATGGAATTATATTTATATAGGAGGTACTAAGTTAATTTTTTATACTGAGTATTTTATTTAATTATCACATTAGGATATTAATAGTCCTATTTTTTTATATGTATCTTAAGAAACTGAGCTCAGTGAGGTTAAGAAACTTGCTCAGGATCAAAGCTTCTGAGATTCAGAGCTGAGATTTGAATCAGAACTTTATATTTCCAAGTCCATTTTACCAGGCTTTTTAATTTGATTAACATAATTTTTGGAAAAATTATTTATGATGGTTATATGGAATAAAAAGGATGTTGACTATAAATTAAAACATTCTTATATCATTTGTAATTTTTCCCACAGATAGATTTTATTTTGTCAAAGCCTCTGATACTATGTTGGGCTTTAATCAGCTTTCTGCTGATTAAAACTCGTTGAACTTAATAACTGATAAATCATGTAAGTGTCTTCTTGGATTGTGTGGAAACATTGGTTAGACGTCAATGAAAAATGACCTTCACATGAAGAAATACTATTAAGATTACTATAAAAATTTAAAAAGCAAAATAATTTCGCTATATAATTTTAGATGACTTAACTATACCATTTGGAAACAGGTAGAACATAGAATAGTGGTCCCAAAAGAGTGTGTGCATGTATGGAGATTTTAAGGGGAATTCAGTATCATGCAGGCTTAATTTCTGAAGTTCCACCCCAAACGTTATAAGATGGCTTCTTTTTTAATTATGCAAAAATATGCTAATGTTAAAAGTTTGCATTGTTTTAATTCTTGTCAGATATCTTGAATAATATCATAAAATATTGATAGAATGTTTTTAGAAATTAATTACCGAGAAGCAAACCAGCATACATTCCAAAAAGTAATTGTTTTGGTCTAGATAAAGAATACCAATGAGGTCTTAATATTTATATCTCTATACATGTATGTAACATTCTATTACTGATATTAGGCTAAAATAAAGCATCTTGATTCTGAAAGCCACATTGGAAAAGTTGCTCGGGAGCTTATTCAAATAATGCTGAAAAACTCTTATCAGGTATATGACAATCTCTCAACCGTTATTTTATTTATTTTTCATCCATCCCTATTTCTGGAAGGGTCTTGAGGTGTATAATAATAATAATAATAACAAAAAATACAATGAAGTTACTGAAATAGGACTAAATGTGCAAGAGTCATACAATGGTAGTCATACCAGGATATGAGAGAGAAATTGTTAATTCAGTTGGTTATAGGATTTAGCTTCCAGTTCCCTGGCTGCCAGACAAAAAGAAAAACATGATGAGATACTTAAGTCCTACTTTCCTAATAGGAAGCATATAAGGGTATCAGGAGAGCATTTATAGTATAAACTCTGAGGAATAGATGTATTTTCATGAAGCACCTAGACTAAATATGCCTAGCAAATAATAAATACCTGTATAATGATATTATAGTAATATATATATGTAAACAAATGAAAAATTAAAGAATGAAGAAACTCATCTTGTTTATTTTTGTAGAATGGTCATTGACCAAAATATTAAAGCTGTGGGCCATGGCTTTAATAACAAGTTTATAAAAGATACTTAGGCAACTTCATCTGCTGACTTTTTTATACTGACCTTTGATAACAAATTAAGGACATAGTATTTTGTCATAGTATTGCGAATGTGTACTTTAAATACAACAATTTAAAGATGTAGTTTTTTGATGATTTACCTTGGTAAGACAGTATTTAGAGAAGGTAATATAGTAGTTTTTAGTGTAGATAATTTTAGAAGACCCGTAATTTTGGCAGATCATTACAGGAAATCTTTTTTGCAAATAATTTGAAATTGAATACTGTTGAGTGCTCAAAGTAATGTCAAGTGGATATTAATCATCTGCTTTACCTAAGGTAGCATCATTGTTATTTTATTAGAAATTGGTTGTATTCCTTCTTAAGTGAAGCGCCAAGCATGTTTGCGTGGATGGGATAAAACCTTAGCCTGGAAGCAGCGTTGTGTCTGCTGGAAGCCTCACTGTGTGAGGTAGATAGGCTTTTGTCTTGGACAGTTGAGTTCATTTGTGTAGTTGTCACCATCACAGTTGGATGTGAAGTAATCACTAAATGAAGTCCCATTACAAATTTTAAGATATGTGTATATTTTGACAAAAAGTTCATGTAACTGTGTAATGCAGGTCTACATTTTCTAGGGTTTTAGGCCTCCTTTGTTCTCTCCTTGATTCCATGTTCCCTTGATTAGAAAAATGTTATCTTTTTTTTTCCCCAGTGATGCAGCTATGTTTAGTGTCAGCTCATATAATCTTTAATTTATTTGACTTTGGCTCTCCAAAACCATCTGCATATGATTTTTAAGAATCAATTTATATTGTATGTTGAGGTTTTTATAAACATCAAGTTTAGAGTAGCTGCAAGATGTAGGTAGATTAAATCTGACTTCCCTGTCTGTACTTCAGTAAATGTATATTGTTACTACCTGCTTACCCTTCTCCAGTTACGCCACTGAGTCGGAAGATCAGAGGAGAAAGTAAATTTCCCAAGCTTTTCTAGAGTCACTGCTCCTTGCTTATGCTTTATTTTATAATTTAAATATATATAAATCATGTGCATTTAGGTTTCCTAGAAATGTATTAGGTCTTATTATTTACTAAAAGATGATCTATCCCTTTTTCCTGTTTAATTATTTGGATTTTGATTTGAAGTGTATGATCTAATTCATCTTGATCGTGTCAAAAGACTATGGATAGATAGTATTTTGTGAATTTTGAGTGATTGAACATAAGGAAACTGAAGCCAAATACAATTTATGTTGAATACTTTTGTGCATATTTTGAGTTTGATACATAAAATTAAAATCGAAAGACCTGAGCATGATCTCTTAATGCTGAGTTTGACTGTATATACTAACAAACCCATTTGTGTCAGAACCCCATTTCAGTGGCAAATATAAAGTGTGTTAAGGTATTAAACATGCCCCTAGGTTCACATAATCTTAAAATCTATATGTCTTGATATAATTCAATTTTTACAAAGGTTTAAAATTAAAACTGTTGTAGCTAGGGATAAAACTAAAGTGAAACAATCAGCTATTTAGTGGATTTCAAAAGATTTTTCTACCATAGTTGAATATAACATAACATTTACAAATTTTGCATGTACTCTCATCTGTTTTGCATAATTCAAATCTCATTTGACTAGCTCATTCTCTCTGTAATCATTTACATGTATGAGTGGTCAAGGATAGGTTTTCTTTTTCCTTCTCAAGAATATACACATTATATATGTTATATGTAATGTTATATGATATATATAGTTTTATATCTAAATTATTTTTGTAGTTTGCTACTTAGTAAAAGACAAGTGAAAATATTTTCGCTTGGCTTCTTATCTATTTTTAACTAAATTTTACACTACTTTTTTGGGGAAAATAATGGTAATATTTAGCAGTTCTCATGCTTTTATGATAACACCAACTAACCAATTGGTATAATTGGTGTTTGTGTAAATGTAAAGCAATTATTGATAAAGTTATATTCTGATATTTGAACCAGCAAGTGCTAAGGAAATGTGTGTGGAAAGGGATTCGAGAGACACACTTCTTTTTATATTGCTGATGGAGCTCTTAGTGACAGAGCTCTTGTGATCCTAGTGATGTTGGAAGAGCAAAAAGTATTTGTGCTGCTGATAAGTGAAAGCGTTTTTATTCTGGTGCTGAAAACATTCTTAAAAATAGCAATAAACACACCCATGCACACATATTTTTTTCCAGGACTATAGAGTTAACATCTTCCTGAGACAAAAATGGAACGATCCCAGGCTGAAGCTCCCCAGTGATTTTCGGGGCTCAGATGCACTGACAGTGGATCCCACAATGTACAAGTGTCTATGGAAACCTGATTTATTTTTTGCAAATGAAAAAAGTGCTAATTTTCATGATGTAACCCAGGAAAATATCCTCCTCTTTATTTTTCGAGATGGAGATGTCCTTGTCAGCATGAGGTACTCTTTTATCTTTAATATTTGTAGATTTATATTTTCCTTTTAAAATCAGTATATCACAGAGAAATATATTAAACAACTTCTAAGACCTTTGTTTCTACTTTCAGGTTATCTATTACTCTTTCATGCCCTTTGGACTTGACCTTGTTTCCCATGGATACACAACGTTGCAAGATGCAACTTGAGAGCTGTATGTAAATGAGACCCTAAGTGACTACAGAAATAAAAATGCTTAAAATTTTTAGGCAATACATTCTACTAATATCTTAGATAACAATAGTAAAACTAATGCTTTTGATTATAAATAGTTATTAGAATAATTTATGTAGGGAAATTATAGTTATTCTTTTTCTGTATGAATTTGTACTAAGATAGATCCTTTTGGTACTAGTCTTTGATTTCAGTTAAGTGGATGTAGTTGTACACTTCTAATTTATTCCAACTGAATTAGTGATTCGACAAAGTAAAGAAGAAGATGATATTCTAATAATTTTTCTGGGGTTAAAACCACATTTTCAGAGCAGAAAATTTGGAAAATATTGAAAAATATTCTCTAAATCTTACCAAGTATTTGTTTTTAAATAAATGTAAAAAACCCATTTTTTTACAAAATTGGATTTTCTATATTAACATTGTTTTCAGTTTATAAAAGATGCACTAGGTGTATTAATTGAAATGATTATTTATAAAATAATTAATTTTCTATGATGCTTACCTTTTGAAATTAAAAGTAGGAAATAAAATTTGAAAAATTAACGCTAAGGGAAGAAATCTTTAGCCTGAATACCTATATACCATGACCTATTTCTGCAGAGGGTAAAGAATAATAACCTTGTAAAATGTGTTACATATACTTGCTAGATGATATGCTTTAAAGTTACCTAGTGGTTATTTGTTGGTTTTTTTCTTTTTGCTTTACTGACCTGGATCCTAAATTTGAATAATTTGATTGCTTTCTAACTGTAAAATCAGATTTTACGGATGTCAGTGTATGTATGTATGTTTGTGTATGTGTTGTGTGTGTGCGTGCCTATGTCAATATGTATTTGTATAATACATTCCATCTTGTATTTACATTCAGTTCTATTACTAGATGCACTCAAATATTGCTTTAGAAAATGCATGTACTTTAGAGTCGGATGGTAAACTACTATCTGCTGTAAAACCCCGTAGGATCCTTGAATTGTAGCCACATTACCTAAGGCCAAAATGTGTGGCTCAGGATGCTGTAATGATGTCCACTTGATGGACTGTTTTAAGGCTCTCCTGTGGCAATGCAACTCCTTAAGGGAAGTTGGTAGTTCTTTCTTCAAAAAAAAAAAAAAAAAAATAAGTATTTTGGTGCTCAAGTTTCCTTAAGAATTTTCAGGTAGCATATTCATGGTTGTAAATACATACATTCAGAGAACTAGTATCACTTATTTAGTTCTTTTTTATTGATGACAGTTTAGAATTCTGACATACAGAAATGTACTATTCCATGATACTCTAGGGTTTTAACTATTTGCAGTATGCTAATTATTTCAGCTTGTTCTTTCTTTAAGCCAATTATGTGTTAACTTTTGTGCTAATGTTTTCATTAGTGGCCATAGATTTTACCTCTTTACATTTTACAAAAAATTTTTATAGAAAGGGCCTCATCTTACCATTTCTATGTTTAATATTTGGATCATTAAAATATTAAGAAAGGATTAACAATTATATTTCAAACTAATATTTTTATTTATTTACTTTTGTTTATAGTTGGTTACACAACTGATGATTTACGATTTATCTGGCAGTCAGGGGATCCTGTTCAGTTAGAAAAAATTGCCTTGCCTCAATTTGATATTAAAAAGGAGGATATTGAATATGGTAACTGTACAAAATACTACAAAGGCACTGGTAAGTAAATTCTTTAAATTAAACAAAGCTAAGTGCTATTTGAAGGATTCACTTTAATATTAATATACACTAAGGACAGAATAGAGGAAAACTAGTTAAAAAATAAGTTCAGTGTTTATAAGTAGTTTATCTTTAAATTCATATATTTAAATCTTTCATAAAAGTACATCCAGTAAAGTTTTTCTTTTAATTTTTTATTAGTAGATAGTTTTGCTTCTCTTTATGTACTTCTGGATAAAAAGAGGTTGTCAATTTTTTGTTTTTAGTAATATGAACTCTCCCAAGCAGTGGTTTTCTTAGATATCGCCAAGAAATTCTACTTCTGGCAAGATTCAGTTTAAGGCCAAACATTATGGATATAAACAATGTAGTCTATATATATGTACTCATCTGTTGTCTTTGGGGCAGTTATTGGATGTTGGTTGACCCATATTCTTAATTTTAAAAAGTATTGATCTTTATGCTGTGCAGAAAGCAATAAGCATGTGAAATAATTGAACATTAGTAAATATTCCTTGTATTATATTCATGGCCTAGGTTATGGAACAGCCAATTATGAAAAGCTCAAGAAATTAACCTCATTCATTAAGTTACATCAAGCTTTGCAGAAATGAAAATACAGTATTACTGATCAATACTTTCATAGTATGATTAGTATTCAACCTTTGAGTCTCTACTGGTAGTTATAGATTATTGAGCGTTTTAGATATTAAATATAGTGTTAGTTCCTTTAGCAGTGTAAAGAAAAAGATGATTGAATTTTGATCATTACAGTCATACTAATGACTAGTTCAACTTGTAAATTACCACAACATTGTAATTCTTTATCAGTAAGTAAATTACAGCAAAGATATTCAGGAATAAATATAATTAAAGTTTAAGTTTTTTGCAACATTTATGTTGACTTTACAAAAATAAAAATGTATAGTGTAATTGTGTAGAATTTAGAGAGATCAGATGTTTGAACTAAAATGCTGCCATCATGACATCATCAGGGACAAAATAGAATTTAAAATATTCCTGTTGATATTAAAATGAGAGGTAGCATGAATGTTTGCATATTTACAGTGTTATAATGTATGCAACACTAGGCAACTTGGAGATGAAGTTAGCTCAAGCATCTGTTGTTCCTGACCTTCAAATGAATTAACAGATTATATAACATTTATTTGTAAATAGTTCCTTCTCTTATAAAGCTTATAGTATATTAGGACAAGAGAGATAATAAACAAATACACTGCTAAAAGAATTATCAAGTTTTTTAAATGGAAAAACTGAGAGCTCTTAAAATTTGACCATCAAAGTTCTCAATGAAGAAGTCATAGATATGTAGATTATTAGATATGGAAATGATCTTAATGATAAATCTGAGCCAGCTCCTCTATTTACCACAAAAATAACTGAGATGCAGGGTGACTGAATGATTTATTGAATGTGACCAGGCAAATCAGTGTCAGCCATGGTGCTAGGCATAATATTCCTCTTTGTACTCCTCATTCAAATTAAGGAGACTGAGTATAATTTTTAGGGATTTTTCCAACTCACATAGTGTAGGAAAAAAAAAAACACCATGAAAGCCAAGAAAAGTCCTTTTAGGATTGTTGTATACAAACATACTTAGTAGATGGTTTTTGAGTTCTTGCTATATGTTAGGCATTGTTTTAAGTGCTTTGCAAGAATTCTATGATTTAATCCTCACAACAATCCTATGAGTTCAGTACTTTGTTATCTCTATTTTACCCATTAGAATGAGGAAGCAAAGACAGTTGCTCAAGACATACTGTTAGTAAGTGATGTGTTGGGATAGTGAGTCTGGCATCGTTACACCACCTGTGGAGTCGGTCCTATTATACTTTGAAAATAGGTACCCACATCCAGGTTATATGCTGAACGTTTGAAAATGAATAGTCTCTAAATTGTTTTGAGAAATTTGAAATACCCTCTATTAATGTTTTTAACTTCATCTAGAGGTGAAAATAAAACAGTAATTTTATTTCTAATTTATGTGTGATAGCACTGATAATCTGGAGGTATTCATTTTTTCACCTTTAGGCCCTACATGTAAAAGTCTCTACTTGGGGGACTCTGCAGTGAATAAAAGAGATCTTTGCCCTTTCATAGATTCATATTCTATTATGGTAGAGAAGTAAATATAAGTCATTTCAGTTCTAAGAAGGAAATAAGAAGATGTGCTGTGGTAGACAGTATTTGGGGAATTACTCAAGATTTATGATAAACAAATGTTTCGTAGATTTTTTTGTGATTTTTTTGAGTTATTGTAAATAAGTCACGGATATCTCATTAGCTACAGAAAATAACAAGAAGACTTATGGCTAATATAGTAATAATTGGCACTTACTATGTTTCAGTAAGCATGCTTTATCAGCATTGACGTGAATCATATGAATATAAGTAAAACATTTTAATATTTGGATAATATTTAGAAAGGTATTTAGGAAAACAGAACATTCAAAATATGTGGAATGCTTAACAATGTAGAATAGTGGAAAAGATATAGAGAGCAACATATATAAAATGATGACCAATGATTTCTTTAATTTGTACAGAAATAATTAGAAATAATGATTCGGCTTTAACTTCATTAAAAATTACATTTTTTAAATAATTGTAGAAATTGCAAGGGTGGAGAAATGTATACAAAAATTCTTAAATTGGAAACCTGAGGAATAATAATGAAATAAAACCTCACAGGAAATAGAAAGTAAATTGAATTTGCCAATGAACATTTATATCAATTAGCTGCCCACCTGCCTCTCATAAATGTAACAATACCAGGAAAAGACCAAGAAATGTTTCTCATAAAAGTTTATCGAGCAAATCTCTGTAATATCCAACCATGTATTTAACGCTGAATGCATCCACGTCTTGGGAAGCTCCACTCGCTTGTGGGTGCCTTCGTTAAGGGATTGGTGGAAACGTGCTTCAGATTACAGGACTCAGGTTAGTGAGGCTGTCATTTAAACATTGCGGGATGGAATACAAAAATTCATTTTAAAGTGAGCAACTTTATAGTAAATCGTTATACTATTTGTGACAACTTAGGCTACCTAAAAATACAAAATAAGCACATGTATGTCCTCCATTTTGTGTGCACTTGGTGAATATAAAATTAAATTGAGTAAATGATGCTATTACAAAATGAGGTACTTCAGAACCACTTTTAGGAAATATTGTGAGCTGTCTTAATTGTGGCGATTGAGTTTATTGTGGTAATGAAAGATTATATTTTGGAAATTTTGCACATGATTGTTAGTTAGAAACATATGTTCTCGTTTGTCCGGGCAGGAAGTTAAGATGCGTGGTGGGGAACTGGAAAGGGAGGGAAATTTGTCATTGTTTTGCCTTTCTTATATTTTTAAAACCTGTGCACAATTGAAATTGCCTAGTTTTAATGAAATTAAATTTAAAATTTAATGAAATTAAAATTAAAAGAAAGACACTCTACATTTCTTGTTTTATGATTTAGTATGGAAATATTTGACATAATTAGAATTTACTTCAGTTCAAATCAACTATTTATTTTTGTTACATGTTAGCCCTAATATCTTTCTAATCTCTCAGAGGTATCAATGATTATAATCCACATTGGAAAAATGATGGGTTTCTAATCTAAGTTATTTGATAAAAGGATGTGAATGGCCATTCTTTTATTAAGACCCTATGGTTTGCAACCATTAATGAATAAATATGAAGATTATTGTAGCATCAGAAGTATATATATTCTTCCCAACTAGGAAAAATAGATAAAAATAACTTTTAAACTCTAAAATAGTAAAGAGTAATATTGTCCTTTTCCCTGTAATTATTGCGTTTATTCACTCTTCATTCATTTATTTGTTTCAACATTTTAAGATAATTATGTACAGTGTAAGCTGAACACACTTGGAAATATTTTAACTTTTTGGTATGTATGCATAACCTTACTTTTGCTGAATGGTAAATGACATTTTTATCTAAATTAAGCACTTCAGGCATTATTTTATTTGCTTTGCTAACTGAAAGGATCAAAACGTTTTAAAAAAATTCTCAAACATCTGGAAATGTCTCTTTTATTCCAGTGCTAGAAGAATATTTGTGTCACCTATCTTCTTTCTCAAGTCAGCGAAGGCTATTATGAGGCTGCTCATAATTTGTGATTAATTTGGGAAACCAGCTGATGTCATGGCAGCTCTAGAATTATGCTGTGAAACAATTTCTGCTTTTGTCTCAGCTTGTGAAAATGAAGTCTTTTCTCTCAATGAGAGGATGTTTGAGGGCCCGGAGTGGAGGAGGGGAGAGGATTGAGAGAATGTCAGAAGTTTGTACTTTATAATCTTTTATCTATATAGATTGAAAACACTTATT
This sequence comes from Equus asinus, assembly GCF_041296235.1. Lineage (NCBI taxonomy): Eukaryota > Metazoa > Chordata > Mammalia > Perissodactyla > Equidae > Equus > Equus asinus. Next base: position 43,831,064 of record NC_091792.1, read on the forward strand.
TCTTATCCTTGCTAATGTTTACCTCCAATAGTTTCTTAATTGTTTAAGATTGAAATATGCATGTGAGTTTTTGTAGAATGCCGTCCATTCTAGATAATAAATGGTACACGTGGCTGAAAAATTTTACTGACGATGTGGAGTCCAGGAGTGTTTCTCTTTAGACTTGTTCTACTTTGATTTACTACTCCCTGTATGACTCCTTTAGATCATTTGCTCTGAGGGTACCCCTGGGTAATGAAAAGTTTAAGTTCATTGCAAATTCTCTGAAAAATAGACTGGAAAGCCACGATACTGACATAGTGGAGCAGTACGTAGTGTCTATTTCTCAATGTCATAAGGAAGCTGCGAAAGGTCAATGAAACAGGTCCCGTAATGTCATCCTTTTAGATCATATAAATTATATATATTTACAGGAAAACTGTTTTTATGGAGTTTCCTTTGTGAAATTGCCTTGAATAGAAGTGACATAATTTATAGGTGGCTTATTGCTTTTTGCAGTTGTATGTGGGTGAGAAGCTCAGACTTTTCATGTTTGTTTCTGAAAGGGTACTACACGTGTGTGGAAGTCATCTTCACCCTAAGGAGACAGGTCGGGTTTTACATGATGGGTGTTTATGCCCCGACCCTGCTGATTGTGGTTCTCTCCTGGCTTTCCTTCTGGATCAACCCGGACGCAAGTGCTGCCAGAGTGCCCCTGGGTAAAGTGTTTCATGCTTCTCTCTCATGTCAGGAATGTCTTATGTCTTTATATAACTAACAATATAATCAACTCTTTTGAAACAATGAGTTTTGGGATTGATGGCAAACTTTTTTTGTTTGTTTTTAGACTTTCTTCAAAACTTGACTTTGAACTAGATTTTCTCAATGTTTATGCACTCTATAATTAAACTGGTTTTTCTTTTTTCCTGTCCTCTGGATATTTTAAAGTTAACCTGTCCTACTTTGACTCTCATGAAATAATTATTAAAGTGATTTTCACAGATAACTAAAGTCTAAAATCCCCAATAGTGCAAACTTAAAAACAAATAACTATTTTGATGGAAATCTTTCTAAATAGTATTATATATTATCTCATACTCTTAACCAGGGAATATGTAATATAACTTATCTTCTTAAAAATGACTTAGCTAGGCCCCATGGCCTGGTGGTTAAGTTCACGCATTCCACTTCAGCTGCCTGAGTTTACAGATTTGGATCCTGGGCTCGGACCTACCCACTCATCAGCCATGCTGTGGCAGAAACCCACATATGAAATAGAGGAAGATTGGCACAGATGTTAGCTAGGCCAAATCTTCCTCAAGCAAAAGGAGGAAGATTGGCCACAGATGTTAGCTCAGGGTGACTCTTCCTCAGGAAAAAAAAAAAGACAACATCATTTTCCTAAACATCAATTACTGTGTACTGTATCATCAGGAGTGGCTAGAGAGAGCAAGGGCTGGTTATTCATTTAATAAAATTTGTTATTTTTAATGCTATGTGACATAGAAACATCATTAGCCAAACTCGAACGCTGTGTCTGCATAGGGGTTAAAAAGTCTTTGCTTGGGGAAATATTCAAGAGTACTTCTTATGAGTAAAGTGAATAAACTTCAAAATAAGGACATTGTAACAACAAGTTTTGCTTGGCAGGTTTTCAAATTTTTCATTACTTTGTGCGTGTGTGTGTTTTCTGAATCTCACCTGGAATTTATGTAGGTAACGCTGGGATACGTCTGACCTCTTGGTGACCTATTGGTTGCAGCATTTCATTTTTAACTCCATCACAAAGGCCTTGTGCAAATCTCCCTCCTGACTAATTGGAGAAGTTAAATGAAATACAGATTTTCAAGAGTAGGACACTAGGAAAGAAGCAATAAAAATGACAATTTTATCTGAATAAGAAATTTGGTGGTTTACATCTAATAAAAACTACAAAGACCAAATCTATATCTTAATAACCAAAAATGTGGGAAATTTCATCCTAAGGGTTATGTATCTGTAATGAAGACAATGACAACTTATAGATTAATTCCTTTAAGAGATGAGAATTAGCAATGTGGTGTATTGTACTAGGAATAAAACACCCAGAAAACATACACTTGAGTTCTAAGACTTGTCAAAAATATTATATACTTCCCGCAAATAGCCAATTTTTTTGTTTGTTAGAAATATCTTACTCTCATGGAGTGATATAAATTGAAATGGCAGGCTTCCAAGGGTCCTTCAGAGACAGCCCAATCCCTGACATATCCTTAAAGGATTTTTCTCTATAAATCCTCATTCATTGTAGGACTTCTGCTATGAAGTTCCTAAGCTGTCACTTAGCATCTGGCAGACCTGTTGTATGGAGCAGAAAGGTTTAATGGTTGAAAGTCAGTCTCTAGAGTCAAACTTGAGTTTGAATTCCAGCTCTGTGCTTACGGGCTGTTGACAACCTGGACAACAAACCGATCTAACCTCTTGAAACATATTCTGTTTACTCTGTTGAAATGTCAACAGGGATGAAAAGATATTCAAGGGGTTACTTGGAGTATTGAAAAAAAGAGAGTAAAGCCCATATTACACATTTGGGAGTTAGTTGTATGCCTCACTTTTTTGTTGCTTTTTTACACTTTACCAAGTACTTTTACACATTTTGATTCAACAGATATTTATTGTGTGCCAACTATGTACTACGTAATAGTCAAGAATTTGGGGATATAGTTAATAAAGTAAATAGCTAGTAAAAGTTAATAAAATAAATAAAAAAAGAAAAACTCTTAGCCTTAATAAGCTTATATTCTCCTGGGAAGAAACAGACACCAAATAAGTATACTGTATAATATATAAGATGATGGTATAGGGATAAAGAATTCAGGCCTGCTTGTCAGGAATTGCCTCAGTGAGAAAGGGATATTGGATAAAGACAGGATAGGGTGAAAAAGTGAATCATCGTGGTTGTATAGGAAAGAGTGGGCCGGGATAGTGATCATCAAGGGCAGCAGTCCTGAGGCAGGAGCATGCTTGGGGTATTGTGGGAACAAAGAAGACCAGTGTGACTGGAGCAGAATGAGTGAAAGGAAGATTATCGATGAGGTCAGAAAGATAACAATAGTGAGGCGTGGGCCATGTAAGGTCTCCTAAGGAGTTCTGATTATTTTGGCTTTTATTCAGAGTGAAATGTGAAGTCCCTGAGGGCTTTTAAGCATGATCTGATTTAAATTTTAACAGGTTCCCTTTGCCTGCTTTGTTCAGAACAGACTGAAAGGGGGCAAGGATGGAAGCAAGGAGAGCAATTAGGGAGCTGTTTTAATAATCCATGTGAGACAATCAGGGTGGGGCCAGAGGGTGGTAGCAGAGGTGCTCATAAGCAGATGAAGGATATGGTAGAGATAAAGAGATCTGTAGATGTGTTGTATATGGGATTTAAGAAAGAATCAAGGCTGACTTCAAAATTTTTTTGGTGGGGAAACTAGAAAGATGAAATTTCCATTAACTGAGATGGCAAAAACTGCCTGTAAAGTAGCTTTGAGAAAGTGAGCAAACCAGGAGCTTGGTTTTGGACATGTTAAATTTGAGCTGTCTCATAGGTAGAGATATCCAATAGGCAGTGGGATATATAAGTCTTGGGTTTCTTGGAGAGATCAAGCCTGGAGGTAAGAATTTAAGATTTGTGATAATATAGTTGATCTGTGCAGCAATGAGACTGGAGTGTAGGTAGAGAAGTCTAAGGGTTAGACTTGGGACTGAGAAGATGAGGAGCAACCAGTATGATATGGTTTCCTAGAAGCCAAGTAGAGAAAGTATTTCTAGGTGAAGGGAGTGATCAACCAAACTGCTTGCAAATCAAGTAAGGTTAGGGCTAAAGATTGCCATTGGATTTATCAGCCTTGAGGAATCACTGGTGTCCATGACAAGGACAGTTTCCATAGAGTGAGGAGAGGCGGAAAGCCTGATTTAAGTGACTTCAAGAGAGAACAGGAGGGGAGGAACTAGAGACATCCAGTATAAAGAACTCTTAGAGATTGTTATGTTAGCTGTAAAAAGAAAAAGAGAATGGGGAAATAGCTGGTTGAGAATAGCAGTTGAAAGCATTTCTTGTTTCTGTTTTGTAAGGTGGGAAAAATCATACCATGTTATTTTTGGTAGAAAACAACCAATAGTGATGGAAAAATTGAGAGATGTAAGAAGTGCAGGAGCAGCATCTTTGAGACGTGAAAAGGGATGAGATCTAAGAAATAGAGAGATTGGCCTTTGCTAGGACAAAGTGGATTTGTCCCAGAGATCAGCAAACTCCTTCTGTAAAAGGCCAGATAGTAAAAATTTCAGGTTTGTGGGCTGTATGGTTTCTGTTGCAACTCCTAAATCAGCTGTTATAGTGCTAAAGCAGTCTTAGACAATACATAACTGAATGAATGTGGATGTGTTCCAATAAAACTTTATTTATAAAAATAGGTGGTGGGCCAGATTTGCCCTGTGTCAGTTTACTGACCCCTGGTCTGTAGTATCAGGAGAGAAGGCAGAGTGTATGGGTGTAGACAGAGATAGGTGAGTAGATATGGTAGTAAGGGCTTGCAAATGATTTTGTTTTCTCATTGAAATAGGACACAAGATTATGAGTTGCAAGTGGGATAGAGTAGTATTGTGGGTTTGAAGAGAGAGAGAAAGCAGTGGATAGACAAGGGAAACACGTTATACATGGTAGGATTATGGACTTCTTGAGCTTAGTGATTATAAATTTCAAGTGAGATCAGTCAGCATGTTGGCATGTTTATCTCTAGCCACACTAATTAAACAAAATCTAGAGGATAGGGACATATTTATGTTTTTGAGATTTATCTATATTGTGACTTGTATTCATATTTTGTTCTATTTTATTGTTGAATAGTGTTTGATAGTATGAATATGCCACAGATTTTTTTTCCATTTAGCAATTGATGGACATTAGGGTTGTTTCCTGGTTTTATTATAAAGAATGTTGCTATGAACAATTGTGTACAAGTCTCTGGTTGGACATATGTTTTCTATACTCTTGGGTAAACACCTAGGAATGAGATTTCTGGATTTTAAGGTAAAAGTGTATTTTACTTTTATAAAATACTACCATAGTGTTTATCAAAATGATGGTATCATTTTGCATTCCTACAAGTTGTTTCACATACTCCCCAACACTTAATTTTCTTGCTTTATTGTAGTGGCTAGCACCTCTAATACCATGTTGAATAGAATTCTTGGTAGTTGCCTTACTCCTGATTCTAGGTAGAAATAATTGAACCATTCACTGTTGAGTGTGGCAGTAGCTGTAGATTTTTTGTAGCCATCTTAGGTTGAAGAGGTTCCTTTCTCTTTCTGGTTGGCCCAAGTTTTTTATCATGAAGGACAAAATTTGATTTAATTTGCAAAATGCTTTTTCTCCATATATTCAAATATTTAAATGAATTCCCTTCTTTATTTTGGTGAATTATGCTGATTGATTTCTAGTGTTATATGAGTTGCAAAAATTATTAGCACAAAAAATGTTCATGATGTTCACTTTTCCTTTTAATGTCTGGCTGTAGTGATAGCCCAGCTTTTATTCCTGATATTGTTCAATTGTAAATTCTCTTTTTCTTGATCATGCTAGCTAAAGGCTTATCAATTTTCTTGATTTTTCAAAATATCAGCTTTGATTTCATTTATTTTTTTCTAATTGTTTTTGTTAATTGATTTTAGCTTTTTATTGTTTCCTTTTTATTTACTTTCAATTTAATTTGATCTCTTTTTGGTGCTTAAAGTGGGAACTTGGATAATTGATTTTAGATCTTCTTTTCTGAGCATTTAAAGTTACAAATTTCCCTGTAAATACCACGTTAGCTGTAATGTACAAATTTTGATATGTTGTATTTTCATCTTTTTTCAGTTAAAAATATTTTCTAATTTCTCTTGTAATTTCTTCTTTTGCCCATGGATTTGCTTGATTTCCAAATACTTAGGATTTTATAAATACCTGAATATGATTGCTTTCTAATTTTGTCTGAGAATAAACTGTATGATTTCAATCCTTTTGTTTGTTGAGACTTTTCTTAATGGCCTAGACCAGCATGTGCCTCCAAGTAACCAAACCATGTGCACTTGCAAGGTATATTTGTCATTATTGAGAGTAGTGTTTTGTAAATACTAGTGGAGTCAAATTGGTTGATAGTGCTGTTGAAATCTTTTATGTCTTTTGTCTAGTGATTACAGCTGTTGGTGAGAGAGTTGTTAAAATCTCCAACTATATTTATGGAATTATGCTTCAGGTATTTTGAAACTCTATTATTAGGTTTATACATATTTATAATTTTATCAAAAAAGAAAAATCATATTACTGACTTAGATTAAATTTCAGGATGTTCAGTTGATATAGCTATTTTGACTCAGCATATCTTTCTTTTTTCTACTCCCCCCCCAACATTTTCCCAAAGGATTACAAAAAATCAGTTTACCAATCTCTTCTTTTTATGGCCCATAATTTTTATTTTCTAAAAGTTAGGAGGAAAATATATAACATAAAGTAATTAATTTGCCTAGACTCTTTTTGGCTTTTTAAAAAATCAGTTGTGTATTCTAGTTTTATTTTTCTCTCAGTCTCTTTTTGATTTACTTTTTCCATTATTAACAAACACCAAAGCTTCCTCCATGAAATTTAGGTAAAGACTTTTTGTCTTTAGTTATTTCTTTGAGTAGGAAATTAACTATGCCAGTAACTATGGCAGTACCTTTCTGTAATACTCTAAGTAAATTATTCTATAACACTCCCTTTTCCTGGTACATAAAAAATACTTGAGTTTCTGCTAAAGGGATTTTTTTTTAACAAGGAACTCTCAGTCATAAATGTAAAAAGATTCATAACTCAGGTCACAATTCAGACCGCTAGTAGACCGCATATACATACTTTTCTTTCTTATTGTGCTCTTTTCTTATCATCTAAAGCAGTCGTTCAAGGATTAAAAAGACCTCTTTCAAAAATGTCAATATTTTTTCCCAAAATGTCAATAGATATTTTTCGATTGCCATATGATAGTAATAGTTTTATTTTCGTTCGTTCTTTTTTTTTTTTCTTGTGAGGAATATTGGCCCTGAGCTAACATCTGTTGCGAATCCTCTTCTTTTTGCTTGAGGAAGATTGTCACCGAGCTAACATCTGTGCCAATTTTCCTCCACTTTATGTGGAATACTGCCACAACATGGCTTGACAAGCAGTGCTAGGTCCATGCATGGGATCCGAATCTGCAAACTCTGGGCTGCCAAGTGGAGTGTGTGAACTTAGCTACAATGCCACCAGACGGGCCCCAATAGTTTTCTTTTTAGTATTCTTTGATTAAAGCATTATGAAATGATAGGCTGATATAACTTAGGGGTACTTCCAAATGAATTTTCATTTTATTCATCACGATTCCATATATACAATTTGGTGAATAGTTTATCTCAGTATGAGATAAGAATTAGTTGGAGTTTAGACGGTAGTTGGTATGTGCACACTTGCAATTACTCCTTGACCTTCTCTATGGGTTCATGGCATTTGTTAACAGAAAATGCCATACTATCTCTACCTTCCATTTCTTTTCCTTTTTTCACCCTCTTTTTCTTTCTTTCGGTTTTTATTTTCTAGTTTTTGGTCTTCCTTTTGTCATCAATACATTGCTAGTGTATATGCTATGCATTGTTTGGCAGATTTCTCCTCTGAGATTGGTTAACAAGACATCTCATAGTCAATCAGAGTTCACTATAAAGAGTGGTCTTTTGAATAATTGAGATGATTTTATCACTATAAAATTCTTCATATTGATTAGCTAAATAACTTTTTCTTTCACCCTGAATTGTTTATACAGGTTTTTGTTCAGTTCAACCTTTTTACATATTAATACTCTAATTTATATTATTGTTAGCTTTACCTTTTAATAGATGTAGACCTCACATCTAGTTCTAAGAGATATATGAATTTTAAGACATTTTCTCTGATTTGAAATCTAAACTTGATGTTATTTGCTCAGATTTCTTATTTTAGGATGAAAAAAACAAATGGATGTTTTCTGTTTTAACATGATTTCCTGAAGATTAGGCTCATGATTTCCAGAAGATGTTCACGCCTCCTCCTCCTTAACTTATCTCCATTTCTATTCTTACATCTTTGAAATGATAAAAATCTTAATAGAATAGACTACCATGCTTTTTTAACTTAATGTCTGGGATTATAAATACCTCTCCTTTCCCCCCACATCCATTAATGTTGTATCCTTCTGTTAAAAAGGCAATCCCGTCTCTGTTCCTTTAATCCCCTTTTTCTGACACTCGAGCATCTTTGCCTCACAAAGTCTCCTTTTTCCACTTGACCTCCATCTGAATGTTATTGACTAATCCTTCTTTTTAAAAAAGTTCTCAAGTGCACTGTGCTGTATCATGGTCATCTGTTGTGTGTTTCTTGGTCTTTATCTAAACTGACTCAGTGTTTTCATACCCAAGTCATCATCTTGTCCATGGTCTCCTCCTTCCATTTTTTCAGTTATTCTATTCAGAACTTTGTCTCAATCTTTCCCTCCATCCTTTTGTCAGTAACCAAGTCTTTTAAAATGTTTTCTCCAAAATCCTTCCACTTTGATCCTCTCCTTTTCAATTCCTTATGCTTTGTTTCTGCAACTACAGTTTTTCCTTTTCAGTCTATTTTGTATATCGCTACCAGAACAATGTTATTTAAACATTCTTTTGATAATGTCATTTTTTTCTCCCCAATTTAAAGTTTCTTAATATTCTCTAGTAAATATGGTGAATTCATTATAGGACTTTCAAGGCTTTCTATAATCTGACACTGTTCTCCATTTTGTCATAAAGTTTGTAGTATATCAGGATAAATTTTCAGGTGTATACTAAGTTTACTACAATTTGGTGGATTCTATGTTATTGATGAGCATAAATGCTATGAAAACACAGTTGTGTCAATATATTCTATCTCAAAGAATTAAGTAAGGCTCGTTTTTGATTGATAGGTTGACACATAACATTTGATTAAGAATAGAAAAATTGACTTGGAAAGATGGCTTGACAAATTAATGCCCATAAGTATAATTAATTGTAGTTTAGGGCAATGATTGATAAGATCTTGGATTTTATGTTACTTCCCACTTCCAAGTTAGAAAGCCTGAAGACCTATATTAACTTTAAAAATATAGTCCTATTAATTCGTCCTTAATTTTCTTTACGACCGAGAATAATTACTGTGATAGCAAATTAGATGCCTATCAAGTCTTTATATATCTAAGTAATATTGTTTTCATCTGCAGAAGTCATTATATTTTGCTAAAAGCCTTTCTAGTAGAATGTTTTAGCTCTTGAATACTTAAAAAAATACAAAAAAAGAGGTTGACACCTTTCAGAAGCCTCTGAAATGGTGCAATTGATGGAATATATTTTTTCAATCTTTCAGGTGATTATTAATACTCATATGGTGCTTACCATTTCAGGGCAAGGGGAAAGAGCACCAAGTACATCTTTAATTATTAGGGTAATGTATTCATTATTCTTAGAGGTCATCAAATCTAAGAAGAATAAGGTGCACTTGGCCCCGTAAGTGGACTCATAGAGCCAAGGCAAACCTGTTTTCCTGCTTTACTTGAAATGAAGCTCTCTTGACATCATGTGAGATTCTTTCTGACCCAGTGTATCACTGGTTGTTTGTGCCACTGGGTCATGTTTCCTCATCCTCTCTTCTGAAAAAAATGGAGGAAGAGAGTGTGGCAAGTGGGAACAGAAAGAGGGAGATAAATTATTTCAGTTGTCTTTTGGGATTTTACAATTGTTTGAGTTAAACTGATACATTTCTAGTTAGCTTTCCATATACGGTTAATATTACATATAGCAGAATTTTAGCCTTTCCTTGAAAAGCTGGAATCATTTGTTTTCCCTGAAATAATCAGAAATGTTCTCTACGTTGTCTTTTCTATTAGATTTTTTTAAAATTGGCAACCTTATCAGAAAATTGCTTTATGTGTTCTGTTCTTGTTCTGATTTAGTTGTTCATGGGGTAAAGTTCAGCTCTATAACTGTATAAAATAAAGCTGAAAAATGAAATACCCCTCTCTAATCAGAGAACTTTGTGGCTTCCTCGGAGATACTACAGAATAGTTTTAGACATCTTTAATATCTAAACCAGATGCAAATTTTGTTTTCATACTTTGGTTTAAATTTCTATTCATTTTTTTTAATACTGAGTATTTACAAACATCCAAAACCACGTTCAATAATCATTACATTAAATACATGCATATTATTTCCTCTACTCTTTGAGCTTCAAAGGGACCTGATGAATTGTTCATGGCCCATTGGAAGTTACTGGAGATGGATTTAGTCAAAGAGGAATGATTACAGAACATTTCACAGGGTTTTGTAAAAAACAACTTTCACGCCTATTTCTGTTTCTGTAGGTATCTTCTCAGTTCTCAGCTTGGCCTCTGAGTGCACAACCCTTGCTGCTGAACTTCCCAAAGTGTCGTACGTGAAGGCTCTTGACGTATGGCTCATTGCTTGTCTTCTCTTTGGGTTTGCTTCCCTGGTGGAGTATGCTGTCGTCCAGGTGATGTTGAATAACCCCAAACGAGTTGAAGCCGAAAAAGCCAGAATTGCTAAGGCTGAGCAAGCAGATGGGAAAGGTGGAAATGTGGCTAAAAAGAATACTGTGAATGGTACAGGGACCCCTGTTCACATCAGCACTTTGCAGGTAAGAATGATATTATCCAGTGAAATGATTTCCCCCATGCTCTCTGCTGCGGGAGGAGAGAGGTCCTTTTCTGTGGGTGTCAAGGTTTGATAGAACTGGTTTTCACCCATTTTTCTCTCACAGATAAAAAAGAATGAAGCATAATATACTTTTTGGAAAAGAAATAGGAAACACTAAGGTCAAATACTAATTAAGAAAAAAGATCAACGCCTTATTAAATTTTTAGAGGAATTTTTATGTTTAAGGATTTTAGAGGAATTTTGGGTTTAAGGATTGCTTTGATTGTCACAATCCAATGTGGAGATCTTGCCAAAACTGTATACCTCCTTACTGTTTTTCATCGGATAACCTTTAGCAAAAGGCCAAAGGACTATGGGGGAAGTATTGACCTTCTGCCAATGCTGAAGGCTTAGGGGAGCCATGCTCTTGATTAAATCCCCTATCTGTTCCCCATCAAGTTTGAGAGCTTCACGTAGAACACGTCAGGCAGGCTACTTATTTATTGGATGCCTGGCCCACAGGGAAACTATATCCATAGTTTGAGATCCATCCAGCCCAGCGGTGAGTAGCTGGAGAAGAATTGGGCAGGGATTAACCCCTTTACCTTGCCTTGTCCCTTGATCTTGCATCTAAGAACCATGGGCAATGCCTCTAGATTCAGGTACTGATAAATCCTGGGGCAACAGGCTGCTTCATGGATTAAGGATAGCTGTCCGCTTACCCAGATTGATGCCCTCTGGTTGGGAAGACCAGTAAGCTGGGAGACCATTTTCATTGAGCTTAGCTTGCTTGGTAAACTCCACAAGAGACTAAAAGGTCCATACCATTCTACAACCTTACAAATCTTGCCTGTTCTGCCTTTATTTGGCCCCATACAATATCAATTTGTTGACCATCACCACTGCCGTTACCTAGAACGTTAGACAAGTATGCCACATATGTACTTTTAGATACAAAAGCAATATGTGGTGCTGCCTGCAGCTCCTTCTTTTTCTTTCTTCTAAGTTATTAAACTCATTTTCTAAGCCTCTCTGCAAATTCTTAGTTGTTACCTTGTGGGAGGATTCTTCAGGCCTTATAAATCTTTTGTATCCTTAATCCTCTTCATGAAGAATAAGTATAAAATTTTGATTAATGCAGAACTATCATGGCCTTAAAGAAGCCATGTCTTCCACATCTTTTTCCATCCTTTTCCATCCAACATGTCTATGTCATTATATTTGAAGTGAGTTTCTTGTAGACAACATGCAGTTGGTTTATGATTTTTAGTCTGCTCTCTCACTCTCCTGTGTTACTTGGTATGTTTAGATCATTTAAATTTAATGTAATTATTGATATATTAGGGCTTCAGTCTATTATTTTATGTTTTATTTTCTGTTTGTTCTGTTTTTTTTTTTTTTTTTTTAAAGATTTTATTTTTTCCTTTTTCTCCCCAAAGCCCCCCGGTACATAGTTGTGTATTCTTCGTTGTGGGTTCTTCTAGTTGTGGCATGTGGGATGCTGCCTCAGCGTGGTCTGATGAGCAGTGCCATGTCCACCCCCAGGATTCGAACTAACGAAACACTGGGCCGCCTGCAGCGGAGCGCGCGAACTTAACCACTCGGCCACGGGGCCAGCCCCAGTTTGTTCTGTTTTTTTATCTATTTGCTTTCCTGTGGGTTACTTGGATATTTTCTAGATGATGTTTTCAGTTTTCTATATTGCTTTTAAGTGTATTTTTCTGTATGTCTTGTTTAATGGTTGTTCTAGGTATGACATTATACATACGTAATTTGGCACAATCTACTGGTCTCATTACCAGTTAGTGTAATGTGTAGATGCATTATCTTCCCTACCATCCCTTTACTTTCCTCTGTTTAAATTGTAGCAAATATTTCGCAGAACCCAATTAGACAGTGTCATAATTTTTGCTACACTATCAAACACAATTTTGAAAACTCAAAGGCAGAAGGAAAGCTTATTGTATTTATGCATATTTTTGCTTGCCGTGGTCTTTATTTTATTCTGGTATTCCAAAGTTCTGTCTTTCATTGTTTTCTTTCCTTTTAGAGAATTTCCTTTATCCATTATTTTGAGTAGCTCTACTGGTGACAAATTCTTCTAGTTTTCCTTCATCTGACAATGTCTTGATTTTCCCTTCATCCCTGAAGAATATTTTCACTGGGTATAGGATTCTGGGTTGACAGTTCTTTTCTTTCTGCACCTAAAAAATATTGTTCTACTTCCTTCTTGCCTCCATGGCTTCTGATGAGAACTCCACTTCATTCGCACTGCTTTTCCCCTTTAGGTAAAGTGTCATTTTTATCTGGTTGCTTTCAAGGTTTTCTGCTTTTTGTCTTCACTGTTTAGAAGTTTAATTATGCTATTTTTGGTGTGAATTTCTTTGTTGATCCTGTTTCAGACTTGTTTAGCTTGTTAAAAAATGTGGGCTTAGGGGCCAACCTGGTGGTGTAGTGGTTAGGTTTGTGCACTCTGCTTCAGTGGCCCAGGGTTTGCGGGTTCAGATCCTGGGCACAGACCTATGCAACACTCATCAAGCCATGCTTTGGTGGTGTCCCACATACTAATTGGAGGAAGATTGGCACAGATGTTAGCTCAGTGACAGTCTTCCTCAAGCAAAAAGAGGAAGATTGGCAACAGATGTTAGCTTAGGGCCACCTTCCTCACAAAAAAAAAAAAAAAAAAAAATGTAGGCTTATGTTTCTTGCCAAACTTAGAAAGTTTTCAATTGTTATTTCTTTGAGTACCTTTTTAGCCCTGACTTCTTTCTCCTGACTTTCTGGGACTCTGATGGCACAAAGGTTAGATCCTTTGTTATAGTCCCACAGATCCCTGAGGCTCTGTCCATTTTTTCCTATCTATTTTCTCTCTGTTGTTCAGATTGAATAATTTCTTCTGTTATATCTTCTTGTTCACTGATTCTTTCCTCTGCCCCCTCTATTTTCCTGTTGAGCTCATCCACTAAAATTTCTATTTTGGTTAATGTATTTTTCAGTTATAAAATTTCCATTTGTTTTTATCTTTTTTTTGACTCAGATTTTGTATTTTTTTGCTCAGGCTATCTATTTTTCATTTGTTTCAAATATGTTCATAATTGCTGATTGAAGCATTTTTATCATCCATGCTTTAAAACCTTTCTCAAATAATTCCCACACATTTTTCCTCTGGGTGTTGATATCTATTAATTATATTTTTTGAAAAATTCAGTTTGAGATGTTCCCCAGTTCTTTGTGTGATGAGTGATTCTCTATTGAAACCTGGATATTTTCGTCTTCTGTTAAGAGACTCTAAATCTCGTTTAAACTTTCTGTTTTAGCTGGCTTTCTCTGACTCTGTTCTGCCAGGAGAAGGAGGGATCCTGCCTCATTATTGCCAGGTGGAAGTAGACGTCTAGGTTCCACACACAGTGAGGTCGGGGGCTCCTCATTACTGCTGGGTGGAATTGGGAGTTGTGAGTTTCCCATGTGGTCTCTACTGACACTGCAATGGGGTACCTTCATTACTGCCTGGCAATAGTGAAAGCTCTGCCTCTCCCCTAGGCCTCCTATGACATCACCCCAGTGTAGAAGAGGAGAAGCAGCTTGTTGCTGTTGGGTCAGAGTGGAAATCCATGCTGTTTATACAGTCTCCACTGACACAGTGTTGGTAAACGGAGCCTTGTTACTGGTCTATGGAGATGGAAGTCCTGCCTCCCTACTTGGCCTTCTTTGATTCTACTTCACTGGTAGTGTTAGGAACCTCGTTACAGCCTCTTTAAGGCGGAATGCTGACTCCCCGCTCGGCCTTTGCTGGTATGGGTGGGAATAGGGCCACAATTTTTTCTGTGGTGTTTGGCTGGAATAGATGGATTATTGCCTGAAAGTTTTCTGTCTTGCTAAGTTGCCCCTTTCTTTGTCCTTTGGCTGGAGAGAGCAGGCTTTGTTGGGGCCGTTTTTATCTGCACCCATTGGCATTTTCAGTTCCAGCTTCTTCAGCTCCAAATCTTGGATATATGAAGCAAAAAGGAAATGCAAGAACTCACCAATGTCTCATTCCTTGTTGGGTCTAAAGATCCCCAGCTGATCTGCTTCCTTTTCTCCACCTCTCAGTCTTCTTAGGTTTGTTTTGTATAATGTCCAGAGTATGTCTACTCTGTTTTCCTGGATTCAGAAGTCCCTTCTATTCTTTTCAAGTTGCTCAGCATCCTCATTATACCTGTACCCTGCCTACCACATCCTGGTGATTAAATAGACAGATCAATGAGCTACTCTTAAGATTTCCATTAATGTTGCAACTGCTCTGCCTACTGGGCTGTTTCAGATTTACTGCATTCCCTGCACCAGGAACACACCCTTTCATGGAAATTATGGTTCTGTTTCCTAGTATCTTACTTTCTTCTCTATTACCATCAAAACTGCCAAATAGTACCTAGAAGAGCTAGCGACTGCTTAAGGGCATGCTTTAGCACATCAAAGAACTGGTATTCGAAGCATGCTAGGTCTTTGTGAGAAACTTTGGTTTTCCTTCTGAAACTTATACTTATTTCTCTATGCCAGAAGTGGAAGGAGGAATACCTGAGACCCTTGTATTATGTGGGAGTGTTCACTCCTTGAATCTTTGGCTCTAGCTATCAACCCCTCCATTTACATCTCCCTATTTTTTAGCACCTCCCCCTGTTTCTAGGACACTAATCCCCCTACCCTTTAACTTGGACTCTGGTTGAGACATCTGGAGACAGAAAGCAAAGATATTCTATAGAACAGATGCCTGATTTCCAATAGTGCCACAATCAGCTTCATTTTCTGGTATGTTATAGAGCATTGATAATTGCAGAAATTCTCTAGTAACAGAGAACAGCAATGTGCAAATGATCTTGGAATCTTAATACAGTCCATGAAGTGGGGAATTAACGGAAGGAGACTCATTAGAACCAGATTTTCAGAGAGCTGTAGAACATATCAAGATTATTTATGTACATAGATATAAAGGATAAATAAGATCCAGAATATTAGACTGAATTATGTCATTTTAAATTTAGCTTTCAATTGTTAAAATAATAACTCTATGAATAAAAGTTCAACATATTTAAGAACATCTGTGTTTTAATTCTCTGTGTTTTAGTTGCTAATAGAAGCACATGTCTGGATTCTGAAACTGCTGTGACATTTTGCTACAAGGGTCATAGAGTCATGCTCAGAGAGTTTAAAAGTTGACCAGAAACTTTAATCTCCAGATATAAATGTAAATTACTCTTGTTATAGACCAAAATGCAATTTCCAAAATAAACATTGTATCTATGTAATATTTATATTCTGAGATAGCCTTCAAAAATGAGAATATAAGTCCAGAAATAACTTAGCTTAAATTACACATCAAATTTACAGCAAATGTGTAAGCTTGATACATTAATAAGATTCTTACACATTGACACATGAAAGAAGATATAAAGGAAATTTTTAAATTATTGCCTTTTTAATTTAACAGTTTTTCTGTGAAAAAATTATAGGTTTGCTTTCAAAGTGCATTTGTTTTAGTGTATTTTGCTTTATAAAACACAAACTTTTGGGGGCTGGCCCCGTGGCCGAGTGGTTAAGTTCGCGCGCTCCGCTGCAGGCAGCCCAGTGTTTCGTTGGTTCGAATCCTGGGCGCGGACATGGCACTGCTCATCAGACCACGCTGAGGCGGCGTCCCACATGCCACAACTAGAAGAACCCACAACGAAGAATACACAACTATGTACCGGGGGGCTTTGGGGAGAAAAAGGAAATAATAAAATCTTTAAAACACAAACTTTTGCCAAGTAATTTCAATCAGATGATATGTCATTTATTTTTAGACAGAATAACGACAGTAATTAATGGAAGCACAATGAAATTCGGATTGTAGAAAGTTTTTGATGCTGATTTTTAAAATATTATTGTGCTTGCTAAGGAAAGGAATGATTTTAAAAAGTGTAGGAAAGATCAATGATGATATAATCTAACTTTTAGTATGAGATTTTCATAATTTTGCCTGCATACATAAATCTGGCATCATACATATATAATTGTCTATGGTTTTTTTCCCCTTAAATTTGGTACTTCCTCAATCATTCTAATATCTTGGTTACTAATTTGATGGTTCATTCATATATT
Organism: Equus asinus; assembly: GCF_041296235.1. Taxonomy (NCBI): domain Eukaryota; kingdom Metazoa; phylum Chordata; class Mammalia; order Perissodactyla; family Equidae; genus Equus; species Equus asinus. The sequence continues at coordinate 43,847,864 of NC_091792.1, forward strand.
TCTTTTTTTTATTCAATAGAAACAGTTGAAGGCCCACTGTTGTTAATATCATCCTATTCCCAACACCTAGTATGTGCCGTGTGCTATTTACAACAAAGGTGTTGTGAATAAAAGACAAAATAGTATCCATGCCTACGGATTTGAATAAATTACAAAATAAAAGCTGCTGTTCGTGCATGAATGAGAGAGTTGTTTCTTATGGTAATGATGTGTTAAAATAAGGATTGATTTAAATTTGGTAAAATATAGAGAGATTATTCCTCTCTGAACAGATGTTTATCATCTATAGAAGATACTGCTATCACCGTGAAATCATGCCTAAGTCTTCTAGTCAAGAAATATTGCATAAGGTGATTTTCTTTTAAATGTGTACAGACTCAAACTGAACAAGACCACAAAGAAAATCTTAGAGGCTACGATTTGAAGCAGTCAGAAGTTTTACCTGCATCATTTTTTATTCTTGACAGTTTCATTATCATACTACCTCATTTTTGCTACCAGTAATTTTCAGAAGTGGCAAGTTTATATGATGAGAGTAAATGAGACACATATTCATATGAGGAAAAATTGAGAAATTATAAATTGAAGATTAATATAACCAAGATTACTTTTAAGAACATGTTAAGTAGGGTTACTCTTTTATTTATAAGCAGTTTATTTAATCCTTCTTCCTGTGATATTATCATTGTTTAAGATAGTGTTTATATTTTACAATATAATTTTGTATTTTTATGTACATACTTGATATGATAATTATGTGTGGAGAGTATTAATTAAAAAAGAAAGTTATGTTTGTGTAAAATCTCTGATGAATGGGGGAAGAGGAGACCAGGCAGCTAGGTAATGAATCATGAGCTATTTAAGGAACCTGAGGACTTCTCAGTAGGGAACATAATCTTATTCCTTATTTAATCATGTCACATTATTGAAAATTACTTCTGTAGTAGGGGTCTTCACCAATAAACACACACACATACACACACACACACGCAACCAACTCTACTTATTTTAAATATCAGAATCTTCAAATACGTTCCTGGAAAGGTTTTAATAAATTAAATGATTAAAAATTTAGTAGGACCAAATTGAAGCTTTTTGGAGTGCTTTTCTATGTTATTACTTTAACAGTGAAGAAATTATTTTTCTCTTACTGTCATGGTTACTATATTTAAATAATGTCTCTTAATAAATGTAACATTCTATGTCTACATTTTGAATAAACTATGCAGATAAAATTCTAAAATTATTAAAATAGCTGGCAGAATCTAAGAATATGTTATGTAAATAAAACAGATTAGAACATTTGAAGTATGTGTGTGTGGCTTAGGTTATAACATCATATAAATTTGGCAACTTGTTTAGTTAGCCGTAGTAAACATGTGGCTTAGTATGGCTAAGCCATACTAAAGCCATACCTAAAGTCAGATATAAAATGTGATTTATAGTAAATGCATTTCTATAGTAAATATATATGGCCTTCTTTGTGAAAAAGTAAAAACAACTGATAAGAATCATGCTTCCTAAGTGTATTGGCAGAAGCTAGAGTACTCCTTTGTTTTGATAAGTGGATCCTAAAACCCAGTTAGTGCATCTAAAACTTTTGGAGAAGAAAATTCTCAAGGGAGAGGGAGAGACTGGGATTCCCAGAGTCCCAGGTCTTGAAGATTGCTCTGAGAGTCTGAGGATAATGAAAGATTTGATATGGAGAGTCTGTTCTCAACTTCTGTTCCAATCAAGGTAGGGATTTACTCTTTACAAAAGTTCACTGATACATAGTGAGACTTATATATTCCTTAAACAACACTGCAAAACTAGAGCTTTAAAATGTGGTTTTCTGTCTGGTACACTTACAGGAAGAGTGTGTGAGTGCACATGTGTGTGCATGGTAATGGAGCTTAGATGACAGACTGCTTGCTGCAAATAGCCTTTTAGAATTTCAACTTGGGGAATTTAAATGGAAGGTCTGGAAGTAAATTATAAATGTGTATATATATATTCATGAATGATTCGTATATATGTGTATGTATGAATGATTTCCCAAAGTTGCATTTAAATAATTTAGATTTTAGTTGCTACCTTTGTTCTCTCTGTCATTCCATTGATTAGTCTCATTTTTTGCCAGACATTTTCCTAGACACAGTGTATAAATTGATATGGACTAAACCCTGGACCTATGGTGACTCCATCAAGAATAGTTCCCTCATCAAGACATAATTACTCTTTTAAGCTCAGTCAAGCTCTGACAATTGGTAAATTGTAACTGCGCATTTAAAAAAATGGAGAGAGGGATTTTTCTTTCTTTAGGTTGGCCTCTGTAAGCTAAAACAATGTTCCATGAAACCAGGGTGGAACTGCGTTTCCATTTGGGCTCTTGTGTAACATTCTCTAAATAGGTTAATCTATTGGTGATTCACATCTTTTTTTTTTAAGTATGAAACATTCAGAAGACTCAACTTCTAGCTCCTCAATCCACATTCCTACTTATCAGCATTTTCTCGTGTATTTTTGTACAATTATATTTACATAAACATCTTTTTAAAAGTTCTTACCCAATAGGATTGTACAAATATCTCTGGGTTATAAAGTATATAATGATAAGGCCAACATTTGTATACCAGCTTAAAAAAATAGCATTACCAGTACTTGTTTATATTTTTTAAAAAATGGAAATAACCTAAATGTGTAATGACAGGAGGATATATAGATACATTTTAACTTGTTTTTTTCACTCTGCATATCTTGGTTATCTTTGCTATCTACCTCTGAACACTGCCATCTGGCTTTGGCCCAGAAAATATGTCTCAGTGATTGTTCAGATAAAGGATAGTGTCCTGGTACCTGAAGTCCTGCTGGGGAATAATTTGTTTTACTTCTTACATTATGCATAATGTGTACCCAGCCATAATCTGGTAAATATAATAGATCCACATAACTACTCATGTATTACACTAATAAGGCAAAAACTAGACTAACTATAGTATACTAACAGTATACAATGATATGGTTTCATTTCTCAGTAAAAACGGTAAATAGCAATAGTGAAGATTTCAAAAGTAAATCACAGAAATCAGCCGTAAGAACAGTGGAGGATTAAGCAGGATAATCAAACACTCACTGTTCTGTGGGCTTTTGTATTATCAGCGCTATCTTGAGCCACTGAGGTTAGCCTATATTCTTTCTAAGAACATTTCTGAGTGCTAGAGAGAATTCAGTGTGAAATAATTATTTTGTATATTACTGGAAATTGATTCAAATTTAATAACTTAATTTAATAATTGGTTCTAATTTAATAATTCAGAGATTATCAACTCTGAATAATCTCTATAGTATATGATCTGGCTGACATACACACAAGTTCTTCGGATTCTCTGAGCGTGGTTGGCTAATTCAACTTTAGCCAACAAGCTAGCAAAGCCTTTCATTAGTAACTCTTTGGTTCATGATAATTGTGACCATCTTTTAGTTCTTATTTGTGAGTGTGGTTTAGAGACACAGTCAGTCTTGTTGGAGTGATAAATGTCTCAGCCACTTATAAAACACCCTATTTGGAAATAGGATCTATGGGAGGTCAAAAGTTAGAAGTACTGGAAGATTTCTGTAATCCATATATATAGTAATATGGTCTGTGTCATGATTAAATGTTCGATTTTTATTTCTTGGTCTTTCAACTGAGAACTCTCACAAGCCTGGGAGCACTTAAGATAAATGTTGATTTGTGCTTTGATCACTTAACATAAAATAACCTATCAAAAGTTTATCCCACGGCATAAGCCTTGTTATATAGGCAAAATTTTAGAGCTCTAAATGTTCAAGTATCTGATGGTCTAATCAATTGACTCTTAAAGATAATAGTCTACTGATTAAATAATCAGATTTTTTTTTTTGGTGAGGAGGGTTCACTCTACCATAACAGCTGTTGCCAGTCTTCATCTTTTTTTGCTCAAGGAGTATTAGCCCTGAGCTAACATCTCTACCAGTCATCCTCTATTTTGTATGTGGGTCACTGCCACAGCATGGCTTCATGGGTGGTGTACATCCATGCCTGGGATCTGAACGCACGAGTCCAGTCTGCCAAGGTGGAGTGTGCCAGGCTTAACCATTATGCCACAGGGCTGGCCCCAAACCATCAGATTTTTTAAATCTTCTTTTGAAGAAATGTATTTTTTTTAGGAAGATTAGCCCTGAGCTAACTACTGCCAATCCGTCTCTTTTCGCTGAGGAAGACTGGCCCTGAGCTAACATCCATGCCCATCTTCCTCTACTTTATATGTGGGATGCCTACCACAGCATGGCTTTTGCCAAGCGGTGCCATGTCTGCACCCAGAATCTGAACTGGTGAACCCTGGGCCACCAAGAAGTGGAATGTGCAAACTTAACCGCTGCGCCACCAGGCCAGCCCTGAAAAAATGTGTTTTCTGAGTAGAAAAATTCTGAAGATATTCTGTCTTTAATTTCTGTTCTCAGGTTGGAGAAACCAGATGCAAAAAGGTTTGTACTTCTAAGTCTGATCTGAGATCTAATGACTTCAGCATTGTTGGAAGCTTACCAAGAGATTTTGAATTATCCAATTATGACTGCTATGGAAAACCTATTGAAGTCAACAATGGACTTGGGAAATCTCAGGCAAAGAACAACAAGAAGCCACCCCCTGCCAAACCTGTCATTCCAACAGCAGCAAAACGAATTGATCTTTATGCAAGAGCTTTGTTTCCATTCTGCTTCTTGTTCTTCAACGTTATATATTGGTCTATATATTTATGATACATCTTTTCCAGTTGTATGAAATAAAACCCCATTTCATCATGACCAACGTCATTCATAAATGCCAATCTGTGAAAATCTTTGCATTTTCCTAGCAATATACTGCATTTGGATGCCATTTGATTGTAATAAAAATGTGGCACCTTAATTTTGAATGGCAGCATGATCCTGTAACGTCTGTGCTCTAATAATGATGTATATATGTATAGCGAACTTATTGCTTTAGGAATAAATGAAGGATAAGCATACTACAAAATATAAATACAAACAATTCTCTTCAGTTAGTGTAAATTACAAATACTTCAGATAATTCTGATAATAAAATGATGTGCACGCTGAATCCTGTTATGACCATTCTAATGGATGTAGTATTTGAATTGTCCTTCATTGTAACTTTCAGAGAAAGCCATCTTATTCTTGTATAACTTTAGATGATATATCACAGATTAAGCAAAATTATATTGCATATTGTCTAAGCTTTGTAAGTAGAAATATATCAGTTATAATTATGTGGGCTCTGTGGAGAAATAAAGTTGAAAAATTACTAATTTGTAAAATCAGCTCATTTTAAAATGTGCCCGTGTTGTCAAAATGGCAGATGATTAAACACAGTAAGCATTTGTGAAACATGGGGAAATCTGGATTTACATAAATTCATACTGAATTCTGACTTCTGATAAAATAAAGGATAGATACATTGATTAAATGTTTCTGATAAAAGAAATTCTACTTAAACCAGCTTAAAACTTAAATATATTTTCGTGGACTTCATTTTGTTGATACAGAGTATACAAAATCATTGTGCCTTAAAAAGACTCATAAAAATTTTAAATTGGAATATAGTAATGGTTATGTGATTTCACATCATTTTTAAGAAACCAAGAGGAAAATACCCTGTCACTAGAAGTAACTTGAGTTGGAAAAAAAAAATCGTAATTATTAAAGGATTCTAACGTCTTTATTAAAATGCTTACATATTTTTAAGTAAAATTAAAATGTTTTTCAGAATTCATTTATTTTTTTCTTATTTATCTGAATATTTTTTGGATTTGTTAAAGAACATTTAAAGACTAAGGAAATATCTTTGTATATGCTAGGCCTCACTTCTACTTGTGTTTTCTTTCTTGCTAGACGTCTAGACTACTTAGATTTACTTACTTTGATCTTGTTCCATCCTGACAATATGCACTTTCTGGTCTATAAGGCTCTCATTACCTAGCAATATCACAGCCAATGTACCTTTTTATTTTTGCCAGAGCTGAAATGAGAACTATCAGTAATTAATGGAACATGAACGTAAGACCAAATAAGTATATTTATATTATTTGGCGAGTTTTGTTGCAGCTAAGAGTTTGTATTGTCAATACAATAATAAAATATGTTTAAATATTTATGCAAATTGCCATATGTAAGTCAATGCTATTTTATTGAAGACTTTAATTTTGAAAGATTCTCAGTGATTATCAAATTTTGTAAAAATGAGTTGTAATCTAGTCCTCTGTAGTCCTTCAGCACCCTCTAGTTGCCAAATCTTAGCCATCTGAATAGTTTAAATGCCACAAATAACCCTATTGATGGACTTCAATATCCTGCCAGGACCAGGCCAATCACATTTTAATGGAAATGTGGTGGGAAAAAGATGTCCTGAATAGGACTTAAACCATTAAAAATTTTTATTTATAATAATTACATTTGCCAATAATCTGTTTCCTTTATTCTTGCAAATTTCTTTCATATTAGGGAGTTTGATTTAGATACAGAGTTGTAAGTGGGAAATGTACCAAATGGAAGACAGGTCTCACTACATAAGAATTTGTTGAAAATAATGTGAATAAATTTATTTCTGTAATATAATATTGTAGCCTCTTATGATCAATTTTCATACCTAAATATATATAAATAGCTATTCCAGGATTAAATGTGTATATATAACTGCCAATGGAGCATTAGACAGTGATCGTAACAAAGAAATACCATCAGTGTTCATAACACTTGCTTTATAATTGTTATCTCAAGGATTTAGTTACTTAACCCCAGAGTAGTTCTGATCTGTGTACTTTAAATTATGTCTTTCTAGGAGACTTGCAGTGTATCTACCTGGATATCAGTATCTCAAATTCAGTGACTCCAAAATAAAAATTATCTTTTCCTCACAATCAGTAGGTTCTCTTATTTTCTATTTCTCTTAAAGCCATCTCTATTCCAGTCACCAGTGAAACCTTCCTTTCTCACACTCCATCCCCTTTCCAGTACCGAGTCCTATTGACTCTCTCGCTCTTCAGCCTACTGCCTCCTCTCCAGTTCTGTCGACACCACCCTAAATCCACTTCCCTTTCCCATTCTTAAGCAGACTATTACAGCAGTCTACAATCTCAGTCCACTGTAATTCAGCTTATTTTTGAACTAACTTTGTGATATTTATTTTTTAATGACACAAGTAATACATGACTATCTTGTATTGTACTAGAACTATTAGATTATTAGAAGTATTAGATGTAGTAGAAGACAAACCAATGTATTTAAAGTAAGCACTTAACATTGCTGTGATAGCCTGCTCTCTTCACACCCTTCTCTCTTTCCCCGGAAGTCATCTCTGTCTCATACCCATCCAGACCTTACTCTAGGCATCTACAACCTCTAACCAATTTTTAAGTATAAAAGATAATTTAACATAATGGTATTTAATGTAAATGGAATTTTGCCGTATGTATAGTTTTACAATTTCTTTATTTTTCATTTAATATGTCTTGGAGGTCTTTCTATGTGAGCACATAGTGGAAGTTCATAAATCTATCTTCTGCCTCCTGTTGTCCTATAGTGTGGATGTGCCTGAATTTAGCTTCTTTTTAAGCAGAAATTTGGATTCTTTTTATTTTCTAGTACAAAATAGTCCTGCAGTAAATATCTTTGTGCATATATGTGCTTATTTCCATGAGGTGGATGCCAGAAGAAGAGCTGGCGAGTTCAAAGATGTATACATTTTAAATTCTGGTAGGTTCTCCTCAATTTCCCTCCAAAAAGCTACTAATGTAGATTTTCAACATGATGTGTCCAAGCTGTCACAGCCCAGTCAACTCTTAATTTATTTTGTCATTGATACATTACTTTCCTTTCTTAAAAACATTTTTGACGTTGTTTCAGACTTTTAAAAACTTGCAAAAATATTACAAAGAATTCCTGTGTACCATTCATCAGATTCCCCACATGTTAATATTTTATCACATTGCTTTATTTTTCTCCCCCTGCTTTGTGTGTGTGTGCGTGCATGCATGCACATGAGACATTTTTTATGAAATATTTAAAATAGAGTTGAAGATTTGATGTCCCTTTACCTCTACACACTGTAGTTATGTTTTCTAAACAGAGACATCCTTTCATAACCACAGTAGTGCTAGGTGTCCATATCAAGAAATTAACATTGATAAAATAGTGTAATTTAGAGACTTTATTCAAATTTGCCAAGTGTCTCTCTTTTTTTGATGTTCAGGATCCAATCCAGTATCACATATTTCATTTAATTGTCACAATGTTAATTTCTTTAAAATAAAGCTGTGATCATGGCATTCTGCTCAAATATCTTTAGTGCCCAACGAACTACGTAAAAAGTATTCTCTCTCACCTATGAAATTCTTATTAAATGTTTAACCGTTTCTCACATTACTCCTCTGCTGACATCTTAAACTCCGACCAAAGTGATTTTTCCCTTGCTCTATCATATTTAGCAGTGATTGGGGTATTGTATTCAGCCAGGTACCTTTCATTTTCGGTAAGTGGTTAATTCGTTTCACTGTTTCTTTAAGTGGGCCAGTCTTGGATGTCAAATACTCATTTTAACTAATGTGTTTTATTCAACATGAAAACTTTTTTAGTCATATGGTTTCATCTCTACTGAATAATGAAGTTAAAATGCTTCCCATTACATATGCAGTGTTACGATTAAGCTGCTCTAAAAACAATATTACATCATCTGTATTAGTGAAAATTTCAGTTTACATAAATAGCTGGATATAAAAATTTAAAGTACCGAGCCTAAGGTGAAAAATAGCTTGAAATCTTTTTTGAAGCTTTAATCAGAGTTTCTTGTTAGAATATTATTACCTTGCTTTAGAATAGCAGATTTATTCCAATTATATTTTCCAATTAAATGCATATGTTTACACAATATATCAATAATTTAGCGTTCACTAAGTCCCCCTGCCCCCCTTTTTTTTTAATGAAGTTAGTCTTAACCTTTTAAGAGGTTAGGGTCAAGTTCTCTCAAAGCATCAGCCACATCAGTGGAGTAAAAATATTTTACAGGTTAATAAATTTTCTTGTGGTTAGTATTCGTGGATAATAAGGATGTCTTATTTAAGGTTGGTTATAACCTTGGTGTGTGTAAGTACATATATGCATAAATTTGACATTTTATATTTTAACACACTTTGCATTCTCTCTACATATATACATACACACATATATATTATTTTGTCTTTGACCAGCAAGAACAATGAGAAAATTAATGAATTCTGTTCCAGTTGGAATTTCTCTATTTCAAACAATAAGTGCATTTTCACTCCCATAAGTACTTTTAAATTTCTCAGATCTCACATATGACACCCAAAACAGTTCTTTCTAAACCCTCTGAGAGTAGAATACTAATGAAAAAATTGGAAATCAGTAAATGCTTCTTGGGTGCTTAATACATTAAAGGTCTTGTGTTAGCCAAAAACTGTAAAGATTAACAAAACATGGGTTCCACTCTTACATGATAGTCAATAGTGTGAGAAGGAAAGATTTGCTAAATATACAAATCACTATAACACAAATCAGAATATAATGCATATTATAAAAAAGCATAAGAACAGAAAAATCAATCATTTATCTAAAAGAGAAAAAGCTGTCAAAGAAAAATAAATAATAAATACTTTAATATAGCTAAATAAAGGCCATTTTACATAGATCATAGAATTTTGAAGCTAGACATTAACTGAAAGGATAATTATGAATTGTAAAGTGCAGAAACATTGCAATGAAAATGTTAAAGTGCTATTTGAATTTTATTTCCTAGTTAACATTGCTGAGGAAATAATGAGCAATAAACTAAATTTCCCTTAGCTGATGATGTAATGCACTTTACCTAATGTTTGTTTCTTAACTAAAACTCGCATCTGATCTTAATCCTATAACTTGAAACAATTTTCAGTAAATCCCAATTTGCAGCCTGAGGCAATTGCGGTTCAATTAATGTCATTCACAGTGAGGCAGCCAAAAGGAGGCAGAGCCCTCCATGGTTCTAGCAAGAATGCAGTCAAACTACAGGTCTTTTCCCAATTACCTCATCAAATAGGGATTTATTAGTCAATTAGCATGGCCTTGCCCTATGCCATTGACGACACACAGCAGAAACCCCATTTTGTGAAATGGTAAACAGGATGAAGAGGCAAATGATTTTAGCTTTTGAAAAGCTCAGCTCAGTTTATTGTATGTTCCCGTGGGATGTTCTTTTAAGTGTTTATTAGAGTTGGAAATGTAGCAGGAGGCAATTGGCATGTAACAATAGTAAACACCCTGTCCACTTCTCTTTGAGGACTATGACCTCACGCCACATAGCTTTCAGGAATCTCCTCCTTAGGACACAAATTTGGCACACAATGGCAGCATCATATCTGCTTGCTTTCCTACAAACTTAAGCATTTTTTAAGTAAATCTCAGTCTGAATCTGCAGGCTTGTCAGCTGCAAAGATGATCTTTAATTAACTGAGAGAATATTATATGGAACTCATTAAGAGGGAATACCCAATAAATTCTGCCTTGGACTATTATAAAGCCTCTTTCTAAACACAGCTGCACTTTTCTGGTTCATTCATTTGTATACTCAAAAGCCCTTTCATTCAAAAATCACTAGAGTTTCCAGTCAGTCTGCTGGCATCTTAGAAGCTTTCAAATTCCTGGATGAATTAATTTAGATGTCCGAATAAAAATGTGAAATTTCCTAAGGAATATATGTGCGACATGCATCATATCAAAAAATTCTGAGACTCACCTAAGCCAAAAGCCCGTATTGTATGTAAACATATAGGGATGCAGGAGAGGGTAATACAAAGACCCTTGGACTGGAAGTAATAGAACCTGGGTTTGCCATTACAACCTTGTAAACTTTGTCAAAGAATCTTTTTCTCAGTTACCCTATTTTTAAAGAGAGAATACAAATAATATAAGAATTACCAATCACAATGCGTAAGTCTGGATTCTATGGTGGTTACAGGCAAGGACTTGGAATCAGATAGTCCAGGCTAGAGCCCGTCCCACTTACTAGTGTAAATCTTGGCAAAGAATTTAACATCTGTGAAGGTCTACTTTCCCATTTATAAAACATGGGTAATAATGAGAACCTCATAACATTATTGTGACGATTTAATATATTGTATGCTCAGCAGAGTTCCTAGCACATAGTAAGTGTGCAATAAATTATGCTTATTATTATTTCATTTTACTTCTTACGGCTACAATTACTACAATATTTCTAGCACCAGAACTACTTATAAGGATATTTCCATTTTTTAAAATTTCTTTGTTAAAGTAATGGGTGTTTGGCTAAGAAATACACTGACATTTTGACAACCGATGCATTTTCTTCTGCCCTTTAGGTATCTTAGCAGCCATAATCAATGAGATCAATTTAGAATACAAAATAATTTAAGGATAGGAGCATTAGCAGAAACTATAAATTGCATATTGAAATATTCTTCAAGTGAGTAAAGGAGTCTTTGGAATATTTACTTAGAGGCCCATAATGTAAAAATTACACTGTGGGTAATGCAATATAATAATGCCAAAAATTCAGAATTTACACATTTAAGGGTCATATTTTACATTTATCCTATAAAAAGAAAAATGAATAATTGGGAATATTTCATAATTTTTTGAAAAAGAATAAGGAGAAGAATAATTTCCTAGATATGTTAAACATGCTGTACAAATTGAGCTCAATCTTTTACAACTCATGCATTCGTGGTACTAATAAAAGATATTTAACGCTCATAATGATTATCCTGGAAAACTGCATGATTCTGAAGTTTTCTATGAAACCTAGAGGAAATACTAAATTATGTTTAATATAATTGTTGTGTTAATATATTTTATTATATTCTAATTCTTTGAAGATTGGTAATCCAACGATGGAACATAATGGTTATTCTCAGTTAATCAAACTATCCAATTAACCCAATTCTGTATAAACGATAATGTGATACATTCTAAACTCATATTAAAAATGTATGAGGCCAGCCTCTAAGTAATAAAATCGTATTTAACTCTCCTTCAGGCAATATATTTTATATTATAGATGTAATATTTATTCATGTGTCATAGAAACAGTTGTTAAACATCATGCATGACAAGTATAATGCTGGGAAGATACTAAAGTAAGTGTATCCATATATATGTAAATAAAGTATATATATGTGTGTGTCTGAGTAGGTATAGGTGAATATATATATATTTCTATATGTATATGCATATATATACACGTAGTATAATAACATTGATTGGTGTTCTATTTGCATCTAAGATATACTATATTTTTGCACTTTTGGAAGTCCTGCAGGTACCTATTTTATGTCTTTATGAAACAATTTCACATTAAGGTTACATTAGGAGCTCTTTGAGAGAATGCCCATTTAAGGATCAAATAAAATAAGTGTGTGCTAATTAATATGAACCAGATGGCCCACAGAGAAAAACTTAGTCTCAACGATTGTTCCATTTATTTGTTTGTATGCTTATTCATTGAAAAACACTTTCATTCTTGCATATACCCCAGGTTCCTTCTGCCCCACCTCATAAAATGCACCACGGCCTCCACCGCCTCATCATTCTATACATCAGAAAGAACTTCTGTTTTCTGCAGGCCAAATTGTTCTGGAAGGAAACATACTCAGTTGTCTCTCTACTCACTTAGTGTAGTTCTTTAGGATTTATACATAATTCAGGCTGAATCTAATTCCTTCCACAGAGGCCAAATCACTCCTGTCCTCCGGGGGGTTTTGGCACATTTAGAATATCCCATCTTATGGTCCTCCCTGGGTATCTACTCATGAGCCATCAGCCCAAATCCCAACTCTTTCTGTCTTTTCCTTCTTCCACTCCCATGATGCACCACCCCCTCGACAAGTTCCCTCCTTTCCATGTTTCCTCTATGACTTCTGGAATGCCCATGCTATTATAAATGAAGCCTTTGCTTCGTTAAGCTTTCCGTATTCCATTTCTTCCCCTGCCTTGCCCGTACTTAATCAGAACTCTCCAGAGAACTGTTTAAGATAGATCTCAAACTGTGAAATAGGTATCAAACTGTATCTCTTTCAAGTGGCCCCTGTTTATTTTCCCCCACCATGTATTGGGTATGGGAATTGAATTAGCATTTTCTTGCTTCCTAGTAATGCTCTCAGATTATCTCTCCACCTATATGTCTTAGTCAGTTTGAGCTACTGTTAACCATAGACCAGGTGATTTCAACAAACATTTGTTTCTCGCATTTCTGGAGGTTGGTAGTCTGAGATCAGGGTGTCAGGTTCTTGGTGAGAGCCCTCTTCCTGGTTTACAGGGGGCTGGCTTCTTGCAGTGTCCTCACTTGGCGGAGAAAGAGCTAGCTAGCTCTCAGGCACTAATCCCATTCATCAGGGCTCCACCCTCATGACCTAATTATCTCCCAAAGGTCTCACCTTCAAGTACCATCACATTGGCATTAGAGTCTCAACATATGAATTTTGTGGGGCACAAACTCACACCATTGCACTGTGCAAAACCTCTTTGTTTGTTTGTTTGTTTCTTTCTTTCTTTCTTTTTTTCCTCAGGAAGATTAGCCCTGAGCTAACATCTGTGCCAATCTTCCTCCATTTTATACATGGGTTGCTGCCACTGTATGGCTGACAAGTGCTGTAGGTCCACACTCGGGATCCAAACCCACGAACTCAGGCCACCAAAGTGCAACACACTGAACCCAACCACTAGTCCACAGGACCAGCCCTAAAACCTCCTTCTTTAGAAGTTTGAACTGTCCTCTTATATTATGCTTTTAAACATGTGTGTGTGTGTGTGTGTGTGTGTGTGTGTGTATCTATGAGAGAGAAAGAGAGAGATGGGTGGGAGTGGAAAAAAATGGTAAAGGAAATATAATAATCACCTATATTCTGACACTGATAATTAAATCACTTTAACTTTCTGGTATATCTGACTTGAATTTTGTTTGTTTTTGTTCTTTTAATCAATAAGTAATATATGAATATTTTGTCTTTTTTCTTTCAATTAGAACCTTAAAGATAAACTTAACCATCATCTCCAATTCTTTATCTCTATCCTCTGCAGTTATACCTAGAGGCAACCACGATTACCAGTTTGTATTTTTCCAAAAAAGGTTTACAGTATTCTTAAGAGAAAATATACAAGTATTAGTGTTTTTGCACAAATGATATCTAACTATACGCATAACTCACATTAGCTTTTTTCAGAGCCATCCACACAGATATCCAGATTATTCCATCATATGCATGTATCACATCTTAATTAATTAAAAATATTTGTTATTTCAAAATTTTCATTATTTCAGACAATGCTGAAATAAAGGTTTTTGTGTATATATCCTAGTATTTATGTGAGGAAGGATTCTGTGTAGATAACTACAAGTAGAACCCCTCTGCAGTTAGAAAAATTAATCGATAACACAAAATTTTTCCATAGAGTCACTATGTCAATTTACATTCCTACCCAAGATTGTATGAGAGAACTTATTTCTCATCCTTCATTCAACAAATGATATATATAGTCAGAATTCAACATTCAGAAATTTTGCCAAGGTAAAATGTTGAATGTATTCATTTTCTCAATTTTCAACTATTGAAACGATTATATTGTTTTTGTCCTAAATTATTATGTAGTTGCTGTATTAAAAGATTTTCTAGCTTGATATAACACCTGTATTCCTTGGATAAATTGTTTTTGTCTGTGATGTATTATTATTATTGTTAATTTTTTTTTCTTTTTTGGTGAGGAAGATTAGCCCTGATATAACGTCTGTGCCAATATTCCTCTACTTTGTTTGTGAGATGCCCGCACAGCATGGATGACGAGTGGAGCAGGTCTGCCCCCATGGTCTGAACCTGCTAACCCAGGCAGCCAGAGCAGAGTACACAGAACTTTAACCACTCAGCTACAGGGCTGGTCCCTGTGATGTATTATTTTTAACATATTCCTTTTATGTTTAATTTAGTCTTCTAAGAGTTATGTAAAATTGCTATTTAAAAATGAAATTGGCCAATATCATTTTCTTTTGTCATCCATATACTGTTTATGCATCAAGGTTACATACACTAGCCCCATAGAATGACTTGAGTATCTTTCTATTTATTTCCAAACTTTGGAAGAAATTAAACAAGCCTAGAATTAATGGTTCTGTGAGTTTTCTAGAACTTCCATAAAACAGGTCCAGCCTTGTGCTATTGAGAGTCGATTTGGGGACATTTATGATTCTGAGCTCATTTAAAAAAAAAATATTGATCTACTCAGGCTTCTCCTTCTTAGATGAATTTTAATAATATATATTTTTCTATAGGAAATTATCTATTGCATTTAGATTTTTAAGATTCTGACAGCATTATTCATTAAATGTCTTGTGGCATCTAAAATCTCTATTAGAATCTGTGTCACTTCTTATCTCGATATTTGCTCATGCTTTCTCTTTTTGTAATTGTACTTTTAGATGTTTTCAATCTTATTACTCTAGTTAAAGAATTAGTTTATTTTTTAATTGATTAACTCTGATTTGTTGTGTGTATTACTTCATTATCTTCTACTTTTATCTTTAGTATTTTCTTTCTTCCATTTTCTTAGTTTTACTTTTTTTTTTAAGCTTCTTGACTCCAATGCTTAGTCCACGTTTTTCCAACCATTCTTATTTTCAATAAATATATTTAGTTATAAATTCCCTTTAAGTATTGCTACATGCCACAAATTTTTATGTGTATTTTTGTTGAAGTTTAGTTATAAATGCTGTTAAGGTTATTTCTTATATACTCTGCAACCTGAAATTATTTAGGACTGTGACTTCTAGTAACCAAATTCATGAAATGTTTGACAATCATTTTGTTAGGGATATCTATTATTTTGGCTTTCATTTCGTTATTGATTTCTTATTTTATTATATGTGATTGGTGAACATAATCTGTGAAAAAAATTCTTAAAAATTGTCATTTTCTCCCCATAATCCTATTAGATTTAGCTGTCTATATTTTGAGGTTTGGTGTGTATTACTCTCTCTCTCTCTCTATATATATGTAATTGCTTGTGTATGAGTCAACTGACATTTTCATATATATAAATATTTATGAATATTTTCAAATATATGAATATATAAATATATATTGTATATGTGTAATTGCATGTGTATGAGTTCAAGACTAACATGTTTTCTGGTGGATTATTGCATTTCTTTGTATGAATTTTGCTCTTTAGTCACATTCCATGCCTTTCTTCTTTAATTCTATGTTTTACTTTACCTAACATTAATCATGTCACATAACTTTCGCTTTGTCGACCTTTTCATCTTCTTGGTTTTGCTTTGCATTAGGCATGTCCCTTTTGAAATGCATATATTATATGGGCTATTTTAAAATCTAACTTGAACTCTGGCTTGATCATGATAAAACATTAAACAAAGTCAAATAGAGGGACATTCTACGAAAGACTTGCTCGGTAACCTTCAAAAGGGACAAAGTCATGAAAAACAAGGAAACTCACTGTTTGAAGGAAATTAGGAAGACATGGTAACCAAATGCAACGTGGTATCCTGGATGAGATCCTGAAAAAAGGACATAATGAAAATGGAGGAACAGAATGAAGTCTGTAATTCAGTTAATAACATTGTACTAATGTTAATATTGCAGTTTTGTTACATCTGCCATGGTTACATAAGATGTTGACAATAGAGAAAACTGAGTGAAGTGCATACGGAACCCTGTAGTTTCTTTGTAACTCTTCTGTAAATGAAAAAATTATTTCAAAATAAAAAGTTTACAAATACAACTTGAGCGTTTCTATTAATAGGGCTGTTTAACTCATTTATACTTATTGTTTTTAGTGATATATGTGGACATACTTCTGTCATTTCATATAGTGTGTTCTTTCTCTCTCTGTTGCACTCTGTTGCTTTGATCAGGCTTTGTTGATTCCATATTTCTTATATCAAATAGGAATATACATATATTATATTCTTTAGGTATAAAATTTTTAACATGCATATCTAAGTTTTTTCCTCCTACATCTGAATGAATTGAAAATCTCCTTTCATCCTCTGAACTAGGTAAGAATATTAAGTATTTCTTTCGACATTACTCTTTCAACTCCTATATTGTAATTACCTGAAATTTTAATTCCAGAATAGTATTAAAAACATAAACATTTATTATTGAATTCAATACTTACTAAGATTTGTCAATGTGTTTTACTGACTTACTTGTTTATCCTTTCCTAGTGTCCAATTCTGAACTTCTTTCTTCTTATTTGTCATATGTTATTTAGAAATTTTTTTTCAGCAAACTACCATGTATTGTGGTAAACTTTATCAGTTCAGGTACATCTGAAAATGTCTACATTGCTCTCTTATTCCTAAATGCCCATTTAGCTGTGCACAGTATTTTAAGGTTAAAGTTATTTTTCCTCTCACGTTTCTGGTGAAATGTCTGATATCAGTCTAGGTCTTGGCTTTTGCTTTGGTAGGTAATCTGCCTTTTCTCACTAGCACATTTTAGGATATTGTTTTCCCTTAATAATCTAAATTTTGACTAGCTGGCTTTTTGCCCTTAGTTAGTCCTTCTCGACAGTTAGTAAATTTCTAAATCGAGGGATTTGTCTTTTATGTTGTGTCGTAGTTTGGGGGAAAATTTTACTGCCTTTTGATTTACAGTTTCACCATTGTTTTCTTTACTCTTTCTTTCTGAAATTCCTAAAGCCCTCTTAATTTTTTCACTTTTTAAATTACCAAGCATCAATCCTTACTAATATTTTCAATAATACAAGTAATCACACAACATGGAGAAGCAGAGGTTCAGGATTGCCACAGTATTCCTTTCTTTCTCTTTGTGTATGTCTGTGCCTGGGATCTGAACCCGCGACCCCAGGGTGCCTAAGCGGAGCATGTGAACTTAACCGCTATGCAACCGGGACGGCCCCAAGTATTCCTTTCTTAATGCATTAGGATGTGTGGTGGACCAGCTTTTACATATGAGGTCTCTAAGTGAAGTACATCATCCCACAACATACACAGAAGAAAGCTTATTCAGTCATGAAACATTTCCCTTTTATAATAGTTGCATTGCTCATATTACATTTTCCAGGGAGCAATGGAGTCCATATATTTCAGGTTTTTTAACCAAGATCAATCCCAGATAAACCAGGTCCATCCTCCTAAAAACATTCCAAAGCTAAGGACTCTTGCTGCAAATGTGTCTGCCAGGTGGTTTGCCACTACCATGTTTACAAGAACATTTGATCAGCCTTCTTTCTCTCCTGGACGTTCACCACAAAGGGAGAAGTTCTATTGCTGCCCACCTTTTCCTTCTTGGTCTACCTTCTGTCATTGGTCAAGATCTCCTTGATACATACTTCTCAGGAGCTTTTCTAGTTTATTTTATGGACTATTTTATATTTAATAATAATACTCCTAAGCTCCCTTGGCCACCAGGTTTGAACCATTTAGTGTGTAGAAGGAATTCTCTCTATAAAGCATTTTCACTGTGACTATATCATTTCATAGTTCCTTGATTTATTTTTTACCACCAATTTTAACTCCAGCATCTGTAGTTATTTTAGATTTTAAAAAATTTATTGATGAAGATATTTTTAATTTTTAAGGAAAAATGTATTTATTTTTTCTAGAAATCTTTTATGAAGGTAATTATAGTCACTTGGTTTTCAAATCTGCTTCTCAAAATATTTTCTCATTCTGGAGGTCATCATCTACAAGTTTGGTTTTCATTTAATTCTACCTATTAACCTACAAAATTTTTATTACCTATAAAACTGTGGCAGATAAAGAAAAGGAATATTTGACACACCATTTGCAGATATTTGATGTATTTACATCAGTAAAATTACAATACCATTCCCATTCCTTCCTAACAGAAACCATGTTTTATAATGTGCACACAGTCCCAGAAACTAGGGTGGTAACTGGAGATCTTTGTTCAGTAAAGTATAGATTCTATTGGTCTATGGGCATGACTATGTCACATTTATGGGACAGGTTTTCACAGAGCCTGACATCAAGGGGTCATAGTGTAACACTGCCATCCTTCCCCCCTATAGATAATATTATGTTGCTCCTTTATCTTTTCAATTCTAATTAGTTGCATCACAGCAATCACAATATCCTTTTTTACCCATGGTGCTGCGCTGTCAGAGAACAACAATAAGGGCCATGGGTCCTGTAACATCTGACCATAACCTGGGCTTACCACAGTGTTCCCATAAATGTACACCACTCCCCCAGCCTTCTGGCACTCCTGGAACTAGACTTTAAGTACATCCGGTGCCATAGTGATTAGAATATCCAAAAGTCCTTCCTGGGTGAGATGCCAGCCCTCTGACATCATTTGTGACAGGTATGGAATTCCATTAGAGTTTTTAGCCAATTACTCATGTTCTTATAGTCTAAAAACAATAAACTGAATGATAGCTGGAGTTAACTACATGTAATTTGAGTTACTGGTGTGTTCCATGTGAATTCTTTTCCCCAAATTTTCCACATGGAGTTCATTGGTAGAGCTCTTGCATCCACAGGTATTTCCAGAGAAAAAAAGTTCGGGATTTTTTTCCAACATCAGCCACTATTCAGTGCTAGACATGAAAGCATTTGGTAAAATAGACACTCTTGTGGAAACATCCTGAGTGCATTCCTTCCTGGGATTGTGAATAGCTTATAAATTCTTGTTCCATTTGTTACTATTTCCCTTGTTTCCATTTACTACCTCTCATGATCAGCCTTTTTTAGCTCAAATGCCCTATTCACCAACAGGGCTGAGGATCAAGTCATTTAAAATATAAGCTAATCTTTCAAAGTGTTCCCATTACCTGTGTGGAATAATAAGTATTCCAACTAGAAATTTAAAACGCGGTAAGTCCATATACTATTATTTTTCCTTTTCCATTTTCACTCATTGGTAGTAGTCAAGTGCTTCCTTTTTCCAGAAGAAATATACCCAGGTGGGCCAAAATGGTAGAAAATCTGTTGTTCCAAACTTTTAATTATTTTCTCCAAGGTTATTTCTGATACAGGAAAAGAAAAGCCTAGGATAGACAATTCACAGGATAGGAGAAGAGATGTGCAAATCATATATTTGATAAAGGACTAATATCCAGAATATATAAAGAACTCCTAAAACTCAACAACAAAAAAACCCAAATGACTCTTTCAAAATGGGCAAAAGACTTGAAGAGACTTTTCTCTATAAAAGATATACAAAGGGCAATAAGCACATAAAAAAATGTTCAACATCACTAATTTTTAGGGAAATGTAAATTGAAACCCACTATGAGATATCACCTCGCAGCAATTAGTATGGCTGCTATATATAAAAAACATGAGCAAACAGAAAATGACAAGTGCCAGCTAGGATGTGGAGAAATTGGAACCCTTGTGCACTATTGGTGGCAATGTAAAATGGCATAGCTACTGTGGAAAACAGAATGACGGTTCTCCCCAAAATTAAAAATAGAATTACCATAGATCCAGTAATTCTACTTCTGGGTATATACTCAAAAGAACTGAAAGCAGAGTCTCAAAGATATATGTGTGATCTCATGTTTATAGCAGCATTATTCTCAATAGCTACAATGTAGAAACAACCCAAGTGTCCATTGACAGATAAACGGATAAGAGAAATGTATTATATTCATACCATAGAATTTTATTCAGCCTTAAAAAGGAAGGAAATTCTGATGTTTGCTACAACATAGATGAATCGTGAAAACATTACGCTAAATGAAATAAGCCAGTCACTAAAAGGCAAATACTTTATGATTCCACTTACATGAGTTACTTAGGGTAGTCAAAATCATGAAGACAGGAAGTAGAATGGTGGTTGCCAGGCTGGGGGGAAAAGGTGAATGTGGAGTTATTATTCAATGGATATAGTTTCAGTTTTACAAGATGAAGAGTGGAGATACATGGTAGTGACGGTTGTATAACATTATGAATATATTTAATACTACCAAATTGAACACTTAAAAATGATTAAGATGGTAAATTTTGTGTTGTGTGTATTTTACCACAATTAAAAAAAGTTGGAAAAAAGAAATATATTTGCTCAAAAGAAAAGAAAGCCTAGAGTAGAATCTGTGTCAATCCCAGGTAAAATCCATTTGTAGACTCCTGGGGCTACTGGTTGAAGGCCAGTGTAATCGGATTTACAAGTATTGATTCTTTTCCAATTGACATTAGTCAGTTTCTTATTACATTAGCCATTTTATCAGGTGCCAGAGGACATGACATCCCTCCATCCATGAGTATATGACCTGAATACCCACATGCCCACTTATTCATAAAGTCATGAGTTTGGTAGGCTTTTACTCTAATTTTCCAATCTCCTTCTTAGCTGGCAACAGTATTTATTGGTGGGTATCTACATGCCCCAGTTTAATTCTTTCTCTAAATTCCCACAGAGAGTTTTATAACTGAATGCTCCCTGTGCAGTGCTTTTTTAATTGTTCAGTCGTCTAGAGTCCATTTGCCTGACCATACAGCAAAGGTCTTTGGCTACAGCCCAAGTCTATAAATATTCAATCACGCTTTAGAGGACCTGAGCCTAATTCCTCTTCCACTTTTAATTAAATATCTCTCAGTTCTGTCCATTGTGTGAACTCGCCCTTGCTTTCTTCCATCAGAGTTTTACCAACTGCCGGGCATGTTGTGGCTGATTTCCAAACAGCAGAATAGCTCTAAGACTGGGGACTCCCTGAGACTGGGAAATCCAACCAGTGACCAGGAAGCCTACTTGACCTCAACAAGGAGAGAACAAGATTCTGACCACACAGCAAAGGAGGCAAGGAGTTCCTCAGAGGCCATAAGGAGCTGAGCACTGAGGCAATCCACTCGTGTATGCGGTATACCCCACCGAACTCCCCCTACCCTTATGCTGCTCTTAAATATACCACTTCCATTTTATGAGAGAACTTTGCTGTGTTTCTCTCTCCCTATTAGAATGCTTCTATGACATCACCTAAGTCATCATTGACATTTCTGGCCTTAGATTTATTCAACTCTTTCTGTGGTGAGTGAAGTTTTGATTAATATCCAATAACAAGCCAACACTTTCCTTTCAAGTAGCCTAGAATTAGCAGCAGTCTCAGGCAGCTCTCAAGTCCAAAATCCATGAGGCTTCAGCTGGGTGGCCTCATTCCAATTTTGCCAAGAGATCTAGTCTGTGTATGTTCTGGTTGCAGAGACCTCTAACGTGATGTGAGCTGTTATCTCCTAAGGGCTCAGTGGGATTCCCTATGACACCACTCTGTAAGTTTTTAAATGCCTGTTTCTGCTCAGAGCCCAATTCAAATTCAGATTTCTTTCTGTTGACTTTGTGATTAAGAGCCAATAGGATTCCTAGATGAGGATGATGATTTTGCCTTTACATATCAAGTAAATTGAATGAATCAGAGGATTTACCATATTTAATCCTTAATAATCTACTATCCACTTTTAGGTCCTTCCTAGCACACTGGCGAGACAGAATTGTTATAATGGGAGTTAGTGGGAATCAACACTCTCACTTCAACCAGCCTGCTAATCAGAGCAGTAATAACTGATTGCCCTTCTAGATTTTTATCTTGCTTAATGTTTATTACTGAGGAGAGCTCAGGCAATTCCAAAGTTCCTCTTTATGGTGGCCAATTTAAGTTGTGCCAAAGGCAGACTTAATTTATACCCTTGTGAAAATCATCCCTGTGACATCTATCGCAGTTATGCATGGAGTTAAAAGACAATGAGGCTACAGAATAACCTACCCAGCTACAATTTCCAGTTTGTAGCTCCATCTCTACCTTGGTTTTTCTTCACTCAGCGTTTTCATACCCTCTCAGTTGCAACCTCAGGTCTTTGAGAGCACCATCTCTGTCCCGCATGGCACTGTCCCTATCTCCCATGGGGATGCCTGTGCGTTGAGCCCTAGGCAAGAAGGCTTAGGCATGTGCTCTGACGTCTTAGTCTAGAAGCTTTAGTTCATTGTTAATCTCTTTTCCTCATTGCCCTATACTGATCTCCTGGTCACTCATATTTATTGAAGAACTTGATAAGTGGTATTGCAGATCCTACTTGTACATTTCTCAGATCCCCTCAGATCTTTTTACCAGTTCCTTGGGCCCATCCTTCAGCTTTGATGTGATTTTGTGTTGCTTGAGACTACTTCAGAGAATGGTTCTGGAACACGGAAGTGTCCTGGTGAGCTGACAGTGCCGGACTTCACCTCTCCTCCTATGTCAGGGCATTCTGGGGCCAGTGACTGACTGTCTGGGTGAACTGAAGTCCCAGTCTTTCACTCTGAGGTGGAATTATTTAGTTCCCCATGGGATCAAATGGAATCTAGGGCTTCACTGGAAGCTGCACCCTCCCAGGCTTGTTCCCTTTCTCTCTCTGGCTTCTTTCACTCCCTTCCTCATTTCTCCTGGTGGTACTTTATAAATCACTTGCATGTGAATCCTGGGCCCAGGTTTTGCTTCTAGGAAATCTGACTTAAGATGTCTAACTAACAATATGCAATTCGTGTCATCCTTCTGGGTAACATTTGTGTCTTAGAGGAGGGATGGCAAATGGGTTTCCTTTTGGCACCCCTTGAGGAGAGAAGCCAGACTCTCCTCTGACTTCCCTTGATGTCATTTATGACTTCCAGTGCACATATCAAAGCACCTTTCCTACTGAACTCAGATGCAGCCTGAAAATTCTCTACATGCTTCAGAAAACTGGAGCTAATCCTTTTAACTTTCTAACTTCAATATAAAACAATAAATAATAGTGATCTTGTCTTTTAACCACTCAATCTCCCACCTTCACTATCTGAAGAATCTTATGTGTAAATCAGGTTAAATCTATGCTGCATGGTCTACTTATAAGTGACTGTACACTGATATTTTCTTCTTTATTTTCATTAAGGAGTGTTTTTAAAGGGATTCTGCAGCTGCGTGATCAGAGAGGATCACCATGCTGTTTTGTTGTATGGCTGATCATTGGGAAGCTTGGAACAATCATCATTTTACTTGCAGTGTGCCTCTTGCTCTTTCAAATTACACAAGCACTTAAATTGAATTTGGAAGTAAGTGTATCAACAGAGGTGGTTCTTCCTTCCACTTATGCAGACAACAGCTTCGAACTGGCTTCTGTGATGATCAGTCTTTACAAGACAGTTCTCTTCTCCTCTTTGTCATGGGGCCTCTGCTCAGTTTTTCTTGTTACTCCTCGCCATCTGTAACTATTTTGTTAGTTTGTATATTAACTTGTTATTGTCAGTCTCTCTAATTATAAGAAAATATTAAATAAAAAATTTCATAAGAACAGGGACCACATGGAACTTTACCATTATATTTTCAATTTGCCTGGCATGGAGGAGGACGTCAACAAATACGTGGTGAACAAGTTAATGGTGAATGAAATAGTGAGAAGAACCCTGTGTGAGGGCTGGGCTGTATGGCAGATTGCATACCTAATTCAGAAATTGACAATCACATCTTATTCCTCACTATTATGATTTTATTCTGCATTTACATTATAGAACAATGGATCGCATATAGTTTTGAGAGTTAGACACACTCTATGTTTACATCTGTGGTCTAACTATCCATGTACATCTATTAAGAGACTAGTTCAGAGTTACTTAAATTTCAGGGCCCACTTGATTCTTCTTTAAAACAACATTATGCCTAACAGTGTTACAATGAAGATAAAATGAGGTAACATATTTAAACATGTAGTGTCTGACACATAGGAAGTACTCAAGAAAGATAGCTATTTCAGAACTTGCAGCCTACAGAATTGTTCCTTTTTATATACGATGAGGATAAAGAAAATTAGTATTACTTCTATATGTAATACAATTATGCACACTAATGTGAACATTGAATTGTTTATCTGAATAATAAAATCTGAGTTCTAAAATGAGATATAACATCCGAAGATCATCCCGCCCAACAATCCACTAGACAATTTCAAGCTTAATAATCAAGATTTGTTGTTCATATTCCTTTGGCAACTTATGAAATAATTTTGAAACATTGCTGGATTTTAAAAGTTGCTTTGAAATTTATACATCAAATATACCAAATAGTAAAAACAAAATCCTCATTTAAAGAATGCCACGGATGTGTGGCTCCTTTAGACCCAAATTCTCTTGCTAATCTATGGATAAATTTTATACTAGTTAACCTTAGCTTTCTCTCAGTACCTTATTTTTATTATAATTGGAAAATAAGTGGTTTAACTGGTTTCTGTGTACGTCTGCACTTGAAGAATATGTTACCTGAGAAGGTCAGACGTTTCTGTGCTATGGCTCCTTGTCCCTAGCTATTTGCTCTCTCATTAACTCTAAAAGCTGCTTGGAAGCCAAGTGTTCTAAAGGTAGCCCTTACCTGAGTCTCTGATTGTTCTCATCCTAATATTATAAATTCTGTTTTCCTCTTATTTTGTTTCTGCATTAAAAAGGGTTTTAATGTTTAAAGAAGCATTTTAGCTAAGTAATTCTTTCTTTTTCTGCCCCTTATTTAGAATTTGAAAAAGGAAATTATTTCAGTATTTAGAAATGTGGCAAATGAAAGAGAATTTTGACAATTGGTGTCAATCGGATTGTAGCAGTGACCAAAGGTCTAATAACAAATAGAGGATATGATTTCCACTCATGATGGTAAGGAAGATATAAGACAGGGCCACAGTACCCTTACTTTGCTAAAGTAAATTGAACCTGACTCTATGCCCTCACTTTGCCGGTATAGCGAGAAGTTGATTTTTTTTTTTAAAGATTGGCCCTGGGCTAACATCTGTTGCCAATCTTCTTTTTTTTCTTCTTCTCCCCAAACCCCCCCAGCAAATAATTGTACATTTCTAGTTGTAGGTCCTTCTAGTTCTGCTATGTGGGATGCTGCCTCAGCATGGCTTGATGAGCAGTGCTAGATCTGCGCCCAGGATCCGAACCAGTGAAACCCTGGGCCACTGAAGTGGAGCCTGTGAACTGAACCACTCGGCCATGAGGCCGGCCCTGAAAAATTAAATTTTGTCATAGCTTGAAGGCCCCTTCTATTTCCTGGGGTTACATGACAAATTGGATAACTTAGTAATGCCTGGAAAATGGGAGAAAAAACTATAGTCTCCAATTCATCAGGTCATTTTCTGAGCCAGGTGATCTTTCAGTGTGAGCAGGCCTAGCCTTCCGTACAAGCATGGGCACAGAAGCCTTTGCCCAAACACCAAGGCCATGGTTCTTTGGGTTCTCCCTCTCTCCAAGTCTCCACATGTCACTCTATGTTGGCTTCTATCAGCTTTCAAGTCTTCCCGTATGTTTCCATGCCTCGTGAAGATCCCCATTCCCCACAACTCTCATGAAAAATAATCAAAACTGAAGTAAACAAAACACCCATCTCCATCCTTCACCTCAGAGAAATTGTCTAGAGGTTTAGGCCTTTCAGTCTTAATTTTCTACTAACTTCAGAACCACACCCTTCAATTTATGACAACTTAATCCAAAGCCCATTATATCTGACCTTAGAGCAACGGCATCCTTCTGCTTCTTAGACTCAAAGCCCAGCAAAACATTTCAAAGGGAGTTTGCTCGAAAGAAAATAGTTCTCATTCTTTAAGAGTCTTCTGTAAGAGGGAGAACAAAACATAAATTATTTATCTCTATAAATTATCTCACCACTAATGGTACTAGGACTTTTTGTCATTAAGATATGCTCTGTAATGCATTCCAGTGGAATGGAATGTTAATGGAACATCTGAATTAGGCTTTTGTGTATAATCTTACAGCATTTTTCTAAAATTAAAAATGAGTTGTAAGATTGTACAAATTTATAATTAACTTTCAAAACTTCAGGTGGTTGGGTAATTTCCTTGAGGTTTCTTTTCCTCATTTCAGTAAGTAGCTTTGATCTGTAGGTGAAATACAATGGACTCTAATTAGAATTTTTGCTTTAATGTCACCATCTGAAAAACATTTTTTGGTTTCAACTTTAATGCATTCATCCATCCATGATATAGAATGGCAAAACTCTGTTATTGGTAGTACACCAGTCAGACATTGCTATTTTAATGCTGGCATTTGGGGAAGCAAGCATACAAACAAAAAAATAACTGACCAACTTAAACAGAACTCTTATCTTTTTTTGTTGTGCATAATAAAAATTTTTGTTTATTTTAATATTTAAAAATAGCTATCCAACCACTATGTATTTTTAGCACAGTCACATAAAAAACCTAATTACTGTTGCCAAGAGGAGAGTGCTGAACAAGGAATTTGGTGGGCTAAAAATTCTTTTATGGATCTCATTAGCAGTATCAGACACAAAACTATTTATGATGTTATAAAACTGCTGAAAACAGAGGGGGCATTCAGTGCAGTTCAGGGTTTATTTGGGCCTCAAACTCCTTTCATGGCCTTGAAATGCTCTCAAGTTGTATACCTAGTAGCACATGATGTTATTCCAAGTGAGTTTACAATGTTACCAGAATTTACACAATGCTCAGGGAATATTCTTTGAAATGAGTAGAAAGCTATCTTCATAGCAAACACTAACTAAGTAATCAAATCAATTTAAAGGTTTCTAAGATTAGAGACAGCATGTTTCTGGATAAAGTCATCGAATTTCGCCTTTATTAGAATTAGCCTTATTTTTTTCCCATATCTATCTACTCTAGTGGACATATTTGTCTCTGCTTAGCATTCCTTTCTTCTTCTTCTTCCCCATTATTAAAAGTAACCACACATTCCATTAACTCCTGGCTTTAGTGGTAGTCCCAAATCCAACCACTGCATTTCTTCTCCCCTGGACATACGCACTGGGTTAAAGCTGGCCATATGACCTAGGCAAGTCAGTTAGGATAAACTTTAGGACATCTTCTTGGAAGCTGCAAGCAAGTGCCTTCTTTCCAGCTAGAGAAAACATCAGTGGCTACAACCATAAGAAGAATTAATCTTAATCTTAGACTAAAGCTGATTAAAAGAAAATCAGAGTGAGTGGGTCAAATAATCCTACTATAACTCTGGAATTATAGTTCTATGAATCAATACATTGGTCTTATTTTTAAGGCAGTTGGAGCTGGAATTTTTGTGGTTGTTCTTTGTATAAAACTTCACTGACTTAGCAATGAAATCATTCTTTTTAGAAAAGGAAACTTTTATTCCTTTCCGCCTCAATCAGATATAATAAGAACTTGAACATTGCCATATTAAAGCAGATTAACTGCTTTTAAGTCTTCAGTCTCCAATGGCTGTATAATATGTTTTCTTCCTCTTCGAAAAACAGGTTTTGTAAAATGTGTGACAGGATTGTAGATATTCCTCTTAATATCCAAAATCCTCATAGTAACTTCTCTTTACTCTGTGCTGATGCAGAAGTGGAACGCAACCTCCACAGCAGGGTGTTGCTGAAGATTAGGGAGAGGAGGAGGGGTACATCCTAGCAATGCAACTTAACCTGGAGTATCAGACATCCATTTTCTGATAAGTACTTTATGTCCTTTCTCCTGGGAATTTCTGATCACCCTATCTGTGGGATCTTGGCTCCTGCTATGCTGTTTCTTTGCTTGTCTATTTTCTGGGCCACTTTTATCCTGTGTGTCTTCTGGAAATTCAACTCTCCACTTTTTTTCTTTTTTTTCCTTCATTAAAATTTTTTTTTTTTAGAAGATTAGCCCCGAACCAACATCTGTGCCCATATTCCCCTATTTTCTATGTGGGACACCTGCCACAGCATGGCTTGATAAGTGGGGCACATGTCCGTGCCTGGGATCTGAACCGGTGAACCCTGGGTTGCCGAAGCAGAGAATGCAAACCTAACTGCTGCGCCACCTGGTTGGCCCCTCAACTGTCCTCTTTTTAAAAAAATAAGTATAATTTAGCTCTCTCTGCCTCTTCTTAGCTGTAGATCCACTTTATTTTCTTGCTGAGGAAGATTGGCCCTGAGCTAACATCTGTTGCCAATCTTCCTTTTTGCTTGAGGAAGATTGTCCCTGACCTAACATTTGTGCCAATCTTCCTCTGTTTTGTATGTGGGATGCCACTATAGCATGGCTTGATGAGTGCTGTGTAGGTCTGCGCCTGTGATCCTGGCCTGTGAACCCTGGCTTGCTGAAGTGGAGTGCGTGAGCTTACCCAGTACGCCACTGGGCTGGCCCCAGTAGATCCTCTTTTGCATATCCAAGGACTCGTTAAAGTGCTCTATGAAATAAAACATTAACCAAGCTGAGTCTCATCCTTTCATAATTCAAAACTGGCAGAGGCTTTGAGATTGAAGTCTTTCTTATTTTGCATTTCCACAAGTCTCTGTGGAAAAATAAATTTACTTTTTGTTGTTTGAATCAGACCTCTTCTCTTTAGAGGAGAAGTAACTTTATATAACACTTTATCCCTTCAATGCAATTGTCTGTCTCTCTAACTAAAATGTGAACCCTCTGAAGGCAAAAACTGTCATATTAACTTTGATTTCTCTAGTTATCAGCACACAGGTGATCAATAAATATTTGTTGAATGGATGAAAATGTAACTGAACAATAAAAATTAAAATCTAAGTATATAATAAATTCAAGTTGACCAAATATCATAGGCATTTGCACAATACTATCCAAGTATTACATTCACTTATTATTCTTAATGTAATATATTTTCCTAAATTTCATCTCTTCATTCTTTAATATTATTTGATTTGGGTTGGCTTTTTAGAACTCCTTAAGAATAATTGTCCTTATTTCAAAAGCTTTGAATGGATTATGTTTGCTATGAGCCAGAAAAAACTACCGGAGGACAATTTTATTACACTTATTAGTCTGTGTTGAAAACAATGGAAAATACGTGGTCTTTCCAGGTACTAAACTAGGATTGTATTCCAATTAATCAAGTTACATCATAGAAAGTAATTTCAGAAAGTCAAACTAATTTCTGTTTTGCTCATATAAGAAAGGTAACCAATCCCCTAAAAGCTGATGTCAACAGTGTAAACTGTGTTTCCCAGTTCTCCTCAGGCTGTGGATTCAAAATGGGTAATTTTTAATGATAATGTTCAAAATGTCACTGGCTCTTGACTCCTCCTGCAGAATACAGTAGCTCAGCCCCCAGTAAATTCATCATCCCCCTTCTGCGAGCCTCTAGAGTTGTCTCATGTGTGCTCAGAAACAGTCCTCCCAGGTTCTTCCATTCTGGTTCCTTCATCAATATCTGATACTTATGAAGGCATTTTGTGATGTACCTTACTCACCCTCCAATGCTAGTACCATATGTGAGAACACCTATGTATTTTATAAGGTGTTCCCATAGTGACAAAACCTCAAACTGCCCAAGTTGCATAGAATTCCTTTGATCTGCATTCTGACACAGTCACATCATGATCCAAGCAGATTTGGGGGTTGGGGAGTAATCCAAAATGGCACTAATTGTGCCATACTGCCTCCTGGAGACTATTGTGAAATCATTGCTTCATTATCTTCTCTCCCTAAATGTATAATTGGTGTATCTGAACCAAGGTCAAAGAGACATTGTGCCATCCTTCTTTCTCCTGTCTTCCTCTATGTACTCATGCAAAACCAAATAATCAACCAAGTAATCTACTTACTAACCATTGATAATGAAAAACCGTGTCCTCTCCATCAATAGCTGTTATGCAACTTGACTCTCGGTGTCTCTGCCTAGCAGTTCCTCTTATATTCTAACATTTATCCGAATTGTGATTAGGTTTAAGGAAGAATGGCTCAGGTGAACTGGGCATATTTCCATTTCCTTGTCAAATTAACTCTCTCTCCTTCTCTTTCCTACTTTCTGCCCCAGGTGTCTGACCTGTATGAGCCACATTAATGTCTTCCTTTGCTCTGACTTTCAGTTGACTTTAGCCAACAGGGAGCTTGGTCATGTGATTAGAGAAGAAAGCAGAGTGAGATTGTGATATTTCTTCCTCTGGCTTCCTTCTGATAGGTCACCTCTGGTGATTTCTGTCCTCAACCAAGGACCACTGCATCTTTCAGGAAGGTCTTCTCGTTATGACTCTATTTCTGGGCTCATGTACTTGATTCCTCCTTCATCTCTTTAAGCCTAAGGATGTCAATATCTCTGCTGCCACTATCCTGGATTATTGGATTAAATTTTGTGTTTTTCTTTACTCACATACACTTCATATGTAAAATGTCCTTGGATCATTCCTTTGGCGTATGTCATATGTTTTCTGCCAGCATCTAGATATAGAGCAGTTGGTGTTGCAAGTGGTCCTGGGAATTAGAACCTCATAATGGGATTCAAAGATTAAATTGCTCACATATTTGAGGAGCAGGGGATATGCTCTTTGTAAATGGGGAGACAGGACTTGGGTAATTTATGGCAGATGGTAGCTTCATGATTACTAGCATTTTCACTGATGGTAGCATAGAATGAAGAGGAACTGGAGGAAAATCTAGTAGCTGTGTCATTTTGTTGCTATGACAACAATAGTGATTTGAAATATTGGAGCTATCCAGATTCTTTTTCTGGCCCCAGAGAACAAACATAAGGGATATGAAAAATTAAAACCTATCAGCCTACAATTAAGAATATGTATAGAGAAGCGGAAAGACTCCTTGACGTTTTGAATCAGTTCCTCCTCTCCTATAGTATCAGGGCATTTACGGCTTGGAGAAACCTACGTAAACAGTTTGCAGCACCAATTAAATGCTCTACCATAGGTTTCTAATATAATCGTCCCAGTAAACAAGAAGTGGAACTCTGATGCATTGAATAAAGACATTTGTACAGATTTGGGTGAGGCTGGGAGCTTAAACATCGCAAATTCTCCAGAACTCCTGTGCAATCAGAAGCAAACTTTCAACGCTGCAAGGGAGCCATCCCCAGTGCAAAAAATAAAATAAAATAAAATAAAATAAAAATGTCTACACATGGAACAGTTGCTTCCCAAAAGAAAGCTAATTCTGCCTCACTCTAACATTTCTCATCACCTCTAGGCCAATAATAAGAGTTATATCCCACCATATCCTCAACAGAGGTACAGGGACTTCTCTGGATGGGATGACCTCTATAGCAGAACAGTAAACTGGTACATTAGATTGATGACACAATGTTAACTGGACCTGATGAGCAAGAAGTGGCAAGCCACTTAGATGCCTTAGTAAAAATATGTGTAACAAAGTGTAGGAGATAAACTCCTCAGAGAATAGAGGGTCCACCTCATAAGTAAAGTTTTTTAAGCATCCAGTGATCTGAGAGTGGCTGTACCTTTTACCACTCACCACAAAGAGAGAAGCAATCCTTGGTTTACCTTTTTGAATTTTGCAGGTAATGTGTGCCACATTTGGGCATGCTGCTCTGACATGTTTATTAGTATTAACATATAATGTTGCCAGTTGGAGCCAAAGAAATAAACTACAGTAGTGGATTCAGGCTGCAGTGCAAGCTGACACTTAAGTCTTGAGACTCAGTAGACCCAATGGTATTTGAAGTGTCTGCGGCAGTCAGAGAGCCTAATACAGAGACTATGGCAAGCTCTAGTAAGGGAATCACAGCACTGGTGCCTAGAGTTTGAAGTAAGACCTTGCTCCCCTCTGCTGGCAACTTTTATCCATTTCAAAAATAGCTTCTGACTTGCTACTGAGCCCTGGTATATACTAAGCTTCTGTCCAGAGGACACCATGTGATTCTACAACCCGATCTTCCCATCCTGAAGAAATAGCATTATCTGATCCATTGAACCATAAAATTGTACATGCACAGCAGCATAGCATTATAAAATTGAAATGGGATATAGTGAACTGGGGGGTGCTATGCAGTGGAGGAGATGAGGAGTTTCACTATTCATGACAGTCCTCTTGGTATTCTCTTGCCCAGCAATCAGTCAAAAGAAAACTATAGAAACCTCCCATAAAAGACAAGAATGTCAAGGACTCAGATCCTGCAAGAATGAAGGTTTGGGTCACATACACCAAGTAAAAGAAATCTATCCAGCTGAAGTGCTGACAGAAGTAATGTGGATATGGAAGTAGTGTTTGAAGAAAGTGGCTGTGATTTCCTATTTAATTCTTGCAACCATCTGCAGATTTGTAAACCACTGCAGCTATGTTTTATGCTACATATTTGTTTCTTTTCTTCTCCTTTTTGTCCTTTCTTAAGTTATTTTAAAAAACAAAAACAAAAAGATTGGAGGCCTCCTGAATACTTTTGGCCAGCAGCTTGCCCTTCTAATTTCTGCTGTCATACATGGAGTGAGAGTCAAGTATATTTTTAAAAAAGAAAACATTTTATGACAGTTGAATTTGATATTGTGATTATGTACTTTATTTAAAATACTTTGTAAATTGATAACATGAAAAGAGAATTGTTGAAAACTATGTTGAATGTTCTGGAAAGGATCAGTAATGTAAGTAGGTAAAAAATGTTATTCTGGTTAAGAGTGAGCAAGACTATCAGAAAATGCTAGAAAAATCATAAAAATCGAAAAGGATTTAGTCTTCAGATTTCTTCACAACTACTCTTAAGTTCTTGTTCCACTACAAAGAGACTGAAATGGGAAACTATTCAGTAGACCCATGCTCAAGGTAATGGTGTGGTCCCACTTCAAATGAGTGGAAAATTATTGCATCTTTATCAGTATGAAGTGAAAGCAGAATTTTTAAGGCACACATGTTTCTTCTCTTTTTTCAATTTTTTGCTTTAACTGACTTTTTTCAAGAAATAGTAACTATCATATGAAACACCACAAGCTGGTGATTCTCAAAATTAACCTCCAGATGAGGCCTCTTCCCTGAGTATCAGAATCAGTGTCAAGTGCTAACACAACAGCTTGAGTGGTTGCATCCCACAGACCTTGTAAACCCAACATAGCCAAAAGTGAGCACATGATCTTGCCCCCATATCTGCTTTCTGGTGTTCTCTACATCTCGTCTTGAGATGACACAACATTTCCCTGGTCCCTCAGCCTAGTCCCCTGGGAGCTGGCGTTGTTTCTCCATATTCTTTACCTCTATCATGTATGCATTCACTAACAAGTTCTACTAGGTTTCCATCCTAAATATTTCCTAAAATCAATCTTTTCTTTCCATCAGTATGATTACTCCCTTAATCTAGATTCTTATCACTCCCACCAGGAATACAGCCTCCTACCTGGTCTCTCTACATTCACTGTGTTTCCCCGTAAATACATTCTTCACACAGCCTCCAGAATGTTCTGTTAAAATGCAAATCTTAATAACTCACTTCTCTACTTAAAACTCTCAAAATATTTCCCTTTTCCTTTTGGATAAACTACATATTTCTTACCGTGGTCTGGCTTATTCCTGTTACTCCTTAACTCACACTTTTTATTCTAGAAACACTGCACTGCTTGTAATTCTTGGATCACACACACACCTTTACTGATGTCATTGCATTTAAATGAAGTGTCCTTGGGATCAACCAAGATGGTGACATAAGAGGCTCCTGACCTTCCCTCCTCCCATGGACACATCAAATATACAGCTACACATGGAAAAATTTCATCTAAAAGAAATCCAGAAACTAGCTAAGTGACTCCTACACATCAGGCGAATGAGAAAATAGCCATACCAAAAAGGGTAGGAAGGCCTGAGACATGCTCTTGCCATAAGGCCCACCCCCAGCATATCTCCATGTAATCTGGAGGGAATATCCAACTCCTGGCTTCTCCCTAGAAGTAAGGGTTTGGAACTCATATTTAGTGCCCTTTTAAGATTCCTACTTGAGTGATAGGGTGCCAAAACACCTAGCTCTGAAAGCAAATGAAGCTTGCATCTACAAGACTCTCAAACAATATCAAAAAAAGAAGCAGTTGATCACGGGCTGGGTTTGCGAGCGCTCATGGCCACTATCCCTCTCCAGGTTCTGTACAGAGGGGACAGGCAAAAATGAGAGGGGTCCATCTGGGTATTTTAAAAGCTGCTGTCTGAGGATTAAGCTTCTAATTTAGCGCACATCCAGGGGCTAGCTAAGATCCTCCCTGGAGACCAGGGAAGCTACTAGACATCTCCCCCTCCTTCTTCTTCTAGCCCACTCCAAATTGTCTGTATCTCCCTAGAGGGAGCTTGTACACATGTCTAGCGACCCAGCTTTTGTGGTTGCTGCCCAAGGGACAGGCCCCCAGATCACCTGGGTCTGCTAGCCAATAGGGTTTACATTCACGAGTCCCACAGAACTGTAGTAAACCAAAAAGCTGCCCTTAATGGGTGCAGGAGCACCCCTCTAACTCCCCCAACTGCTAAACCCCAGGGTCCAGCACAGAGGGAGAAGACAAAAATGCCCATCTCCTAGTTCCCCCCTGAAAAGGGCTTAACTACATCCTTTCCCAGCTGCTTCCTGAGGACTCAACTTCCAATCAGCCTGCATCAAGGTGCAGAATATGATCCTTCTCTTTGGGACACTGACAAATCTTGGCATTCTCTAAACTACTAGAACCACTAGGAATGAAGAAGGTGGCTTGGACAATCATAAAGGTTTGAGATAGAACCAGGAGCTTGGACCAGGCTGATTAACAATGTTTAGCTCTTACATGAGACTACACTGTCAAGACTAGGAAAGGTGGCTATTTTATCTAATGTGCAGAAACCAATAGAGTCAAGGAAAATGAAGAAAGAGAGAAATATATTCCAAGCAAAAAATACAAGATAAATCTCCAGAAACAGATCTTGGTAAAAGAGATGGAGATTGATTTACCTGATAGAGAATTCAAAATAATGACCATAAAGATTGAATCATGATGAAATAGAAAATCTGAACAGACCGATTACTAGTAAACAGATTGAATCAATAATTAAACCTCCCACCCCCCAACAAAAAAGAAAGCCCAAGACCAGATGGCTTCTCTGGTGAATTCTACCAACCATTTAAAGAAGAATTATAAGCAAACCTTCTCAAACTCTTCCAAAAAACATAAGAAAGAACACTTCTAAACTCATCTTACAAGGCTAGCATTACTCTGATACCAAATATAAACAAGACACTTCAAGAAAAGAAAGTTTCAGGCCAATACACTCAGTAAACACAGATGCAAAAATACTGAACAAAATATTAGTGAAACAAACTCAACAGTACATCAAAAGGATCATACACTATGATCAAGTGGAATTTATTCCAGGTATGCAAGGATGGTTCAATATCTGCAAATCAATCAATGTGATATATCACATTAACAAAATTAAAGATAAAAATCATATGATCATCTCAATAGATGTAGAAAAAGCATTTGACAAAATATCCTTTCATGGTAAAAACTCTCAACAAACCAGGTATAGAGGGAAAGAACCACAGCAAATAAGGGCCATATATGACAAGCTGACAGCTAACATCATGCTTAATCATGAAAAGCTGAAAGCTTTTCCTCTAAGATCAGGAACAAGACAAGGATGTCCACTCTTTCCACGTTTATTCAACGTAGTTCTGGGAAGTTCTAGTTAGAGCAATTGGGGAGGAAAAATAAATAAAAGTCGTCCAAATGAAAAGGAAGAAGTAAAATTGTCTCTCTTTGCAGATGACTTAATATTGTACACAGAAAATCCTAAGGACTACACCAAAAAACTGTTAGAACTAATAAACAAACTTAGTAAATTCGCAGGATACAAAATCAATACAGTTGTGCATTGCTTAATGATGGGGATACATTCTGAGAAAGGTGTCATTAGACAATTTTGTCATGCGAACATCATAGAGTGTACTTACACAAACCTAGATGGTGTATCCTACTACACACCTAGGCGATATGGTGTAGCCTATTGCTCTGAAGCTATAAGCCTGTACAGCATGTTACTATATGAATACTCTAGGCAATTGTAATACAATGTTAAGTATTTGTATATCTAAACATATCTAAACATAGAGAGGGTCCAGTAAAAATAGAGTATAAAAAATGAAAAATGGCACACCTTTATAGGGATCTTACCGTGAATGTGGCTTACAGGAATGGAAGTTGTTCTGGGTGAGTCAGTGAGAGAGTGGGGAGTGAATGTGAAGGCCCAGGACATCACTGTGCACTACTGTAGACTTTATAAACATTCTACACTTAGGCTACACTGTATTTATAAAAAATATTTTTGTTTCTTCAATAATAAATTTAACTTACTATAACTTTTTACTTTATAAACTTTAAATTTTTTAAAAACTTTTTGAGTCTTTTGTAATAACATTTAGCTTAAAATACAAACACATTGTACAGCTGCAGAAAAATATTTTCTTTCCTTGTATTTTTCTATAAGCTTTTTCCTAGTATTAAAATTTTTCACTTTATTTTTCCTTTTTAAACTTCTTTGTTAAAGACTAAGACACAAAAACACAGATTAGCCTAGACCCACACAGGGTCAGGATCACAAATATCACTGTCTTCCACCTACACATCTTGTCCTCCTAGAAGTTCATCAGGGGCAATAATGTGCATGAAGCTGTCATCTCATATGATAAGAATGCCTTCTTCTAAAATACTTTATGAGGGATCTGCCTGGAGGTGTCACTCTTTTCAGAAAAAAACATGTCTATGGTGGTTTTCTTGGTTTCTTTTTTTTTTTTTAATCATAGACTTGATAATAAGCAGATAATGCACCATGAACATTCCTCTTCATTAATAAAAACCTTTTGGTGTTGTGGATCCATGTTTTCAAATGTTTTAAGGAGCTTGTTGAGGTCTGCAAAAGCTTCTGCTAAACCCTTTGCTATGAATTTTCTTGGGGGTTCTTCTTCTTTTTCTTCTCCTGCAGTTTCCTTTTCTCTTGCCTCTTCTTCAGCTATGTGTGCCCGTTCCAGTTTCAGCATTTCCTCATTAGTCAATTCCTCAGGAAGTACATTAGGAGCTCCTCAATGTCATCCTCACCCACACCCAGGTTAAAGTTGTTTGCCATCTCAACCACAGCCTTGTTGCTTTTTGCAACCTGCTCGTCCTTGGCAAGTCTTTTGAAGTCATGGGTGAACCACTTGAGAGTCTTCTTCCAGATACTACTCACCACCCCAAGCCCAAGCAATGCTCTTGATGCAGTCATAGATGTTGTAGTCCTTCCAGAATTGAATCAGTGTCTTCTCGCTGTCTTCCCCAATTGCCGCAATAGCTTGGGCAAAGGTCCTCCTCAGGGAGAAGGCCTTAAAAGCTGCTATGACTCCCTGATCTGCTGGTTGGATCAAAGAGGTGGCGTTTGGAGGGAGAAAAACCATCTTGATATTGAGATGGGGATCACCAACAGAAGGAGGATGTCTGGGAACATTATCAACAATAAGCAAAATCTTAAAAGGTATGTAATTCTCCAAATAGTTCTCCATTTGGCTGGCACAGCAATTCAGGAGGGCATCATGGAAGAGAAGCTGGGTCATCCATGAATTTCCATTGCTCCTGTGTGCTCATTGATATGCTTGAAAGCCCTTGGGTTCTCAGTGTGCCAGATCACAAAAGGTTTCAGTGTGTAGCCTGAAACATTGCCCCAAGCAAGACTCTTATCCTGTCCTTAAAGATCTTGAAACCTGGCATTGACTTGGTCTCTTGATGTATGAAAGGCCTTTCAGGCATCCTTTTCCAGAGTAGGTAGCTTTCATCCATATTGAATATTTGCTCTGACAAGTAATTTTCCTCCACAATCAGCTTATCTACAGTTTCCAAAAATTCTTCAGTATCCTTCATATCAGCACTCACAGATTCCCCATTCACTTTCACTTTGTATAATGAATAATGATTCTTGAATCCTTTAAACTACCCAGAGCTAGCAGTAAATTCAACATCATAGTTGGGCCCAGCCTTTTCTTTCAACAGCACAAACAAACGTTATGCTTTGGCCATGATTGTCACGGTGCTGAGAGGGATATGCTTCTGTGTCTGGTCTTCATTCCAGGTCATGGAATTTCCTCCATGTCCGATACAGGTCTTTTTCAAATTTTAGTTTGTCTCGTTGTCTTCAATGAAGTATATTCTTTAACAGCTTCCATCACTTTGTTCTTGTGCTTCAAATCATAGCTCTGGTGGAATGGGACACGCCTGACTGGTGAGCAATAACCATCACTGATTTTCCACCTTTGTAGTCTTTAATCACTTTTAATTCGTTTTCAGGTTAATCACTTGACATAACCTCTTACTGGCAATGTTAGCAGTGTTTTTCGTTGCTTAGGGGACACAATGAAGAAAACAACATGAAATTAAATCAAGCACTAGAGAAAATGATGCAATCAAGAAATGTGGTACACACAAGATTTACAAGGCTGCTGCCGGCTTAACATGGCATACTGTTTTACAGAAAAATTTTTTTATGAGTAGAAAGAGTACACTTTAAAATAATGATAAAAAGTATAGTATAGTAAATACATAAATCAGTAACAT
Organism: Equus asinus; assembly: GCF_041296235.1. Classification (NCBI taxonomy): domain Eukaryota; kingdom Metazoa; phylum Chordata; class Mammalia; order Perissodactyla; family Equidae; genus Equus; species Equus asinus. The sequence goes on from NC_091792.1 coordinate 43,887,167, forward strand.
AGTAGTTTGTTATCATTATCAAGTGTTATGTACTATACATAATTGTTTGTGCTATACTTTATACAACTGGCAGTGCGGTAGGTTTGTTTACACCAGTATCACCACAAACATATCAGTAATGCATTGTATTGCAGTGTTATGATGGCTATGATGTCACTAGGCAATAGGAATTTTTCAGCTCCATTATAATCTTATGAGACCACTGTGTATGGGCTGTCTGTCTTAGACTGAAATGTTGTTATGCAGCACATGACTGTGTATAAAAATCAGTTGCACTTCTATATACTGACAATGAACTATCAGAAAGAGAAATTAAGAAAAAAATCCCAATTACAATAGCATCAAAAAGAATAAAATACTATACACTGAATATTATAAAACATTGATAAAAGAAATTGAAGAAGACACAAATAAATGGAAAATTATTCTGTGCTCATGCATTGGAAGAATTAATATTGTTAAAATAACCATACTACCAGAAGCAATCTACAGATTCAATGCAATCTCTATCAAAATTCCAATGGCATTTTCCACAGAAATAGAAAAACAGTCCTAAAATTTCTATGAAACCACAAAAGGCCATGAGTAGCCAAAAATATTTAAGAAAGAAGAAGTAAGATGGAGACAGCATACTTTCCGATTTCAAATTATATTATGAAGCTATAGCGATCAAAATAGTATGATATTGGCATTAAAAACAGGTACATAGATCCATGGAACAGAATAGAGAGCCCAGAAATAAACCCCCATATATATGGTTAATTAATTTTTGGCAAAGGAACCAAGAATATAGAATAGAGAAGCATAGTCTCCTCAATAAACGGTGTTGGGAAAATCAGATTGCTACACGCCAAATGAATGAAAATGGACCCCATTCTTACACTATACACAAAAGTCAACTCAAAATGGATTAAAGACTTGAACACGATACCTGAAATGATAAAACTCCTAGGACTAAACAAAGGGGATAATCTCCTTGACATCAGTCTCTGCAATGAATTTTTTGGATTTGACACCAAAAGCAAAAATAAACAAGTGGGCCTACATCAAACCAAAAAGCCTCTGCACAGCAAAGGAAGCCATCAACAAAATGAAACGACAGCCTATAGAAAGGGAGAAAATATTTGCAAATGATATATTTGATAAGGGGTTATTATCCAAAATATATAAGGAACTTGTTCATTCCAATAGCAAGAAAGCACACATAACCTGATTAAAAAATGACCAAGGACCTTAATAGACATTGTTCCAAAGGAGACGTACAAAGACCCAACTGGTACATGAAAAGGTGCTCATTATCAGTAATCACCAGGGAAATGCAAATCAAAACCATAATGAGCTATCACCTACTACCTTTTAGGACTGCTATTATTAAAAAGACAAGAGATAACAAATGCTGGCTAGATGTGGAGTAAAGGGAACCTCTATATACTGCTGGTGGGAATGTAAATTGATACAGCACTATGGAAAACAGTGTAGAGCTTCCTTAAGATAAAAATAGAGCTACCATACGATCTGGCAGTCCCACATCTGGGTATATATCCAAAGGAAATGAATCTATTATCTCGATAAGCTATCTGTACTCCCATGTTCATTGGAGCCTTAATCACAATAGCTAAAGTATGGAAACCACTAAGTGTCTGTCAGTGCATGAACGGATCAAGAAAATGTGGTATATATTTATATATATACAATGGAATATTATTCCGCCTCATTATGGATGGACCTAGAGGGCATTATGCTAAGTGAAATAAGCCAGAGAGAGAAAGACAAATATTGCATGGTAGCACTTATATGTTGAATCTAAAACAAATATAAAAAGTCAAACTTATAGAAAAGTGGTTGCCTGGGGCTGAGGGGTGGGGAAAATAGGGAGAGGTTGGTAAAAGGAGACAAACTTTCGGTTATAAGGTGAATAAGTTCTGAGGATCTAATGTATAACCTGGTGACCATAGCTGATAATAATGTATTGTATAATTAGAATTTGCTAAAAGGGTAAAACATTAATGTCCTCACAAACAAAAAAAAGGGTGAATATGTGACGGGATGGATCTGTTAATTAACTCAACAGTGGTAATCCTTTCACAAATATATATATCAAATAATCACATTGTACACTTTAAATATCTTACTATTTTATTTGTCAATTATACTTTAATAAAGCTTAAAAATAAAATAAAAATAATGAAGTGTTCTCCTTAGTTACATCCCAACCCTTGCCTAGCTAACCTCTACTTGACTCAGTTCAGGTGCCAGTCTTTGGTGACTCTCCTCTTCCCTGAGCTCCGAGATACAATGTATAGAACAGATTTTTCTTTGCTTCATTATATTATCTTAATCGTATGTCTATTTGTTTCATTTCTTATTGCCCTTCTCACATGGTCTTAATCATTTGCTTACTTGAATGAAGTCTGGGAACTTGTTGAAGAAGGCTTCTGCTGTTTCCATCTTTTTATCCACTGTATCAAGCACATTACTTGGAATATAGTAGTCTCCTATCTTTTGTTGAATTAATTAATCCTTTGAAACAATGTTTTCCAATAAGTGTTTCTGGTACAGGATTGCTATCTAATGGAGTAAAATTAATTAAAATCTATACAAAGCCCTTAAACAACCTAAAACGAAAACCCTACTTTGTTTTTTCCATTTTTGGACTTCATTCTAAATTCATAAAAAAAAGTACAAAAGCCTAACTTTAGATATATGTTTTGGTCCATGTAATTGATCTTATTGAATCAACAATTTAAAATTTTGCTGCACAAAAAGAAGGAATAATCAATATTGTCTCAATCTGAATAATTCTTTATATTAACATTATTCTTTACCTTAATAAAAGAATTAAAACTCCCCAGAATGAATATCCCTTTCTATTAATAGCCCTGAGTGATTAAAATCATCATGTTTTCTATTCCTTTGTTTTTTTGTTTGCTCTATATCTCAGCCAATAGTGTCTCATGTTTGGAACCTGGGTGTTTCTTCTGCAGGAACTTCTAACTTTGCTATCTTCTGCTGAAACTAGCATGGACTCTCGTTTCTTTCTAATGCTGAATTGAATCCACGCCTTTCAGTCGGCCCACATTTTCACAGTTTCAGAGGATCAACAGGAAGAGAGGCAATGATTTTCACTTTCACTAGACTGCATCACTAGGAACTGTAGCACTAACATATATAATCTAACTTTGATAATGAAGTCAGCTAAAATTTGCTCTGCCAGTCATTTCAAAATTATCCCCCCCCCCCCGATCACACACACACTGACTTTCCATTATGGGTCACAAATTAAAACTGCATGGGCTGGGTAAGCATATTTAAAATCCTTAAGCATTTTAAAGCAGATTTAAAAGGAAAATTATTGTTTTCTATATTGAAACAAAGATTGAGTAAAACAGAAATTGAAATTTTTTACATATAATACTTATTTCTAGCCTTAATGCTAAAAGTTATATTTAAACACACACACAAAACAGCAACAGTAACAACCAATCAGGCAAACAGACAAATGATAGGGTGGATAATACTTTTATTTCTTCCATTTTTTACTGTAACATTCTTGCTTCAGAAACAATACCTCTGTTTTAGATCATTACCAAAATTGAACAGCAGAGGGCAGAAAATAGCAAATTCTGTTTCTTAGAGAACATTATTCTATTCAACTGTAGTCCTAGTAGTTTTGAAATTTTCAAAATTGATTTTATTATTCATTATTTTGAGATATATTCTTGAAACAAGAAGTTTCTAAACATTAAAAAATAAATTCCAGTATCTTTCATTTATTTGCATAATGATTTATTTCAGTCAATTTAAACTTATGACCTTTATATTGACAGTATTCTATGCTTGAAAAATATAAGCTATATAAATAAAAAGCTCCATGAATATAATGTTAATATAATCATGCTAATATTGCAGGAATTATATTCAGATGTGTTGTGAAAGGTACATACATAACTACCTTGTGAAAGACACATTAATAAAATAGCTGTTGAATTACAAGTAATGTTTACTAAAATTTTTATTCCATTTTATATATGAATTATAATTGGTCACTTAACAGTAATATTTCCCGTGAATTCTTACATATTATTTACTAGGGAAAATGCTCTATGATTCGGCAAGTTCTTATTTCATTTCATTTGGTTTTTATAGAATGTAATTTAGTCAATTTTGAGCTCATCTTTGCCCTTGACTTTGGAATAGATTAAGATGAAAATAGTTTTTGAAACATCCTTTTTTAGGAAAAAAATTCAATTTACATTGACACACTTTAAACATCACTGTTTCTCCACATTTAAGCTCCTCTCTCTTTCTCTCGCTTTCTCATTCTCTCTCTTTTGCTCTCTCTTACTCTCTCACTCTCTTCTTTCATTTCAAGTTCCTTTGTATGAAATCGAAGCTTTTCTTGTGGAATAAAGTATTTATTAGAAGACTGAAATAAATTCTTGGTACTAAAATTGAAAGGTATTTTTACCTGTAGTATATAAGCTTAGTAATAGATTATAGATATTTTCACTTGCTGGCTTACAAATACACATCGAAAATCAAAAACGAGAAGATCACTTGAGATCACAGGATTATAGGATTTGATAGCTATTGAGCCCACTTTGTTCATCTTTCTCATTTTTAAAATGTGGAAATTGAGGCCAAGAGTGATGAAGGGGCAAGCATTAGATAATACAGTCAATCAAGGAGCCTTCAGAAATGAATTAATTGACAATTGCACAGGAAGACAGCATGACAGGCTGAGTCTCTTGGCAGTCTGCAATATTAGCAAGTTAATTCTTTAGTATTCTGGGCTTCAGTCTCCTGCTTCCTAGAAACAGTCCCTTGTACTCATCTTCCTTTATTCTTTGTTTAAGCCACAAAAGCCATAAAACCTAGGGAGGAATTTCTGAGGCAGCAGAGGGAATTGCTAGAGCAGGTTCTCGGGCATCCGCTTGGCAAGTAGTGTGAAGTATATAACGTCCACAAGGGTAAATCCAGTCTTCGATCCTCCCCACCAACTCCCTTCCTACAAACTTTTAATCCCTAATCTCATCTCTTTTCTCCCAGTGGTCTCAACCTTGTGGGTTCAGAGTAATGAGAGCTTAGCCTACTTTCTTTGGGCAGTGCTTTTTCAAAACTCACGGCAAAAACGCGATGGAGTATCCGATTTCTGACTAAGTCTCTGGGAAAGATTCTGCAGCTCAGTGGCCTTTCTAGACTTGCTTCATCTTCTAATTTCTTTCTCCTACAAAGCTTTCCCTGAAACGAAGGCTTCTGCTTTCAATCCGTATGAAAGGCTTCTAAGGAGCCAAGTCCACATGTCTCTACTACGGGAGGGAGTCTGCAGTGAAGCCTGCGAGAGAGACCCGCACAGAGCTGGCTCGGCAAGTTGACATCACAGGCCAATGGAACACATTTAAAGATGGGATTTCCATGCAAAGTATTTCAAAGATTCAATCTCGATCTTTTCCTTTGCAGCTTTAGCCTTAAAAGATAGCATTTTGGGTTTTTCCTGGATCCTGGCTACATCACATTTAGCTAAAGTTCACACTTTTGGAACATTCTTCCATGGGTATTTTGTTTGCTTGTTTGTTTTTTGGCTGGGTTGGGTGCGATGGATAGCAGCGTTTCTGTATAGCTAGGTGGGTTTTCACAGGCTATAGAAGATAAAAATCAAAATTACTTTTAACGTAAAACAGCAGGGTCTGGTGAGAGAATGCTTCACTGCCAACAACAATTAGCCATTCCGCTTCTCCTGCATAGCAGCCGGAAATCAGCTTTGCTGCATTTGGTCCAGGCTGGAGCATCTCGGTGGCAGCTGTAGCGGCGGCACAGAGGTAGCGCCAGGCTGGGAGCGGGGCGCTGTCCCCGGTGCTGAAAGGCAGAAGGGCTCAGTGGGCGCGACAGCTCGCGAGACCCGAGGTCTCGCCGAGGGATAGCCGCTGCCCGACTCTGAGCTGCTCTTTCCCAACGCCGCGCACGCGACGCAACCCCGGCAGAACCCGGTGCGGGGTGCGGGGCTGGGGAGGGGTGGACGCGCGCGCCTGCCGCCTGCTGCGAGTCGCGCACGCGCGCCCGGGGCTGCCTGCCCCTCTCTGTGACTTGCGTGTGTATGTGTGTGTGTGTGTGCGCGCGCGCGCGCGTGTGTGAGAAAGAGGGGAGAGAGGGAGAGGAGAGCGCGAGAGAGGGTGAGTGTGTGTGAGTGCATGGGAAGGTGCTGAATATTCCAAGACACTGAGACCACAGCGGCAGCTCCGCTGAAAACTGCATCCAGCCAGTCCTCCGGACTTCGGGAGCAGGGACAGGGCGCAGGGCATCAGCAGCCACCAGCAGGACCTGGGAAATAGGAATTCTTCTGCCTCCACTTCAGGTTTTTAGCAGCTTGGTGCTAAATTGCTGTCTCAAAATGCAGAGGATCTAATTTGCTGAGAAAAACGGCCAAAGAAGGAAGGGGAAGAAAAGGAAAAAAAAATAAGGGTGTTTTGTGGATGCTCTACTTTTCTTGGAAATGCAAAAGATTATGCATATATCTGTCCTCCTTTCTCCTGTTTTATGGGGACTGATTTTTGGTGTCTCTTCTAACAGCATACAGATAGGTAGGTACCCTTTGTGCTCTGCTTTTGAATTGTGCATAATTTGGTGGTAATCTTTGTTCATAGTGGTCAAATTAATTCATGTCATGTAGACTTATGTCATACCTTGACTGCATTCCAGATTTAAACTGCCTAGAATATACATGTTTTTCTTAGGATGAGGCAAAAGGAAAATACTATGTCTTTGATACAATAGAGGAAAAGATCTCCTCATTTCTGACCCCCCCCCCCATTTATTAATTCTGCTTTAACAACATTTTCCCGTTGGTTCAGATTCTGTAGGGGTCTGAATGCAACGCTTGTGATTACGAGAAAGGAGAACGTGTCTGGCCACCTGCCTTGCCCTCAGACTCATCTGTGTCTTGACCCCTTGGCTACCATTGGGATGTTCGACCCCCCGCGGTCCGAGTCTGTTGATGTGTTTATTCGGCAAATTAGCGTGAATGCAAGACTCCAGGGCTGTTGGGCGCTAGCGGGCTGTCCTCTTTTCTCTCCCGGCAGTGACACTGTTCTCCTGCTTGGTGTTTGTTCTTTGCAGGGGGGCTGTTTCCCAGGGGCGCCGATCAGGAATACAGTGCATTTCGGGTAGGGATGGTTCAGTTTTCCACTTCGGAGTTCAGACTGACACCCCACATCGACAATTTGGAGGTAGCAAACAGCTTCGCAGTCACCAATGCTTGTAAGTAATGAATATTCATGCCTTTCGGGTGCCGCACGCGGAAAGCCAGCGAGTGTGAGTGCCGGGTGGTGTGTGTTTCTGTGTGTCGGTGTGTGGGTGTGAGTGACTGCACACGCGCGTGCGTGTGACGGCGTAGGGAGAAAGTGGCTGCAATCTCTGGGACCCCCGCTGGCTGAGGGGTGGCGAGCGAAGGCATTGAGGAGTGTGCGCACTAGGGAGGTGGGGGGCAGGTTGGAGCTGGGGGCGCTTCGTTAGGTTCAGGGAGTTCTCGCTTATCTTGAGTGCTTCAAGAGAAGCCCTCCCACCCCCATTCTTTCCACCTTGCGTGCCTGGTGACACCCTGCGCACAGAGAACACGCTGTTCCCCAGGGCGCATGGTCGGGCTGTTGGTTAGATCCCACGGGGAACTGCCGGAGCCCGGCTGTCTGCCCCGGCAGCTGCAGACCTCGCCTGCGGCCCCGGGTTTAGATCTGCGGGCTCAGCACAGACTCACTCTACGACCCCGAGAGCCATGTATTCTCCGTCTCGATGGGACAAGTTGTTAAAATGGTTCTGGAGTTGGGCTCCGCGGGGCTGTTACATAACGCCCACACGAGGGGCGCGGCGCGGCGAGGAGCGAGGCTGACGCAGGCCGGGGCTGGCTGGGCGGAGGGGCGGCGGGCGGGCGCTGTCCGTTTCTCGTTGCTCCGTGGAACCTCAGCCGAAGTTGAAGGGGGCGATTGAGCCCCGAGCGCCGCTGTCAGCTCGCCGGCCGGCGCGCTTTGTTCTCAGGTAGCGGGGCTCCAGCCAAGGCAGCGAGAGGAAAAGGACCCGAAAGCAATTGGATCGGGCCGAGTTTGAAAATCTGAAGAAGTCACTGATCAGCCATTTTAGTCTTTGCAGTTATCCATATTAGCCCTCTCACCCTGCGCAGTGTTCCGGGACACGCGATGAAGCTCTGTGAAGGCTTCAGACAAAGTCATAGAATCCAAGCAATTGAAGACTCTGAAAGGGTCCCCGGAAAGGCTCGCCCGCTCTTGTCCCGGCGCTCCCACCACGCGCCGGCGTGGGCAGTGCAGCCCGCCCCCCCCACCCCCAGTGCCTTCCTGCCCTCTTCCCGGCAGCTGCCATCATTTCCTGCCGGCTGGGTTGGGGTGGTTCTTTCCTGCCTTGATGTTCTCAGTTTTTAATTTCGTAGTTAACAATTTTGGGGGCAGGGGGGGATTTGCAGATGGCTCATCTCCCACTTTGACTACAGTGTAAAGGAGCTAGCGGAAAATTACCACAGAAAATGCCCAACTGCAGGGTTCCCAGATTAGACAGACAACTGGTTGCCATCCCACTTCCCCATATTAAGCCTTAATCATATATTGGATGGGTTAGCTTGATCATAATATCAGGAACATCATCAACTCGTGTTGAAACTACTGTCACCCGGATGAGTGAAGTAAAGAAACAGTTTTCTTTGGTAGAACAGGGGCTGTATCCTGGTCGTATTAGATGCCTAGAATTCCATTGTTTATATAGGTTTTTAAGAAGGTTTCAGTGTTACATGTTTTCTTCAAATGTTGGATACTAAGTCAGAAAAGAAACGGGTAGGGGGCGTGGAGAGAGAGAGAGAGAGATCCTTAAAGTGGATTTGCAGCTTTAAAGAAATCTCCATAAAAGAGTATAAGATACGCTGGAAAATTTTAGTACATATATATACGTACAAAGAAACCGCTGTCGTTTCATTTTTGAAGGCTTTTCTGCTTGACCTATTTGCCTACTGGATTTATTCATTTAATTTGATATCAAGTTTCCAATTTTTCCCTGAATTATGAGTTGGACATACAACTGTGCTAAGTATCTAATTGTATACTAGTGTGCAAATGCTCTGAAAAGTAATGAACCTAAGCCAAGACTATGGTTATTGGAACTATGTAGACTTTAAAAATGGGGTGAAAGTAACTCACAGCTATACGTTTTGAAAATGGTTGATCATTGAGGAGTTCACTCACTGGTGAAAATGAGAGGGTCTGACTGAGAAAATAACAGATATGTTCACTGAACAAAATGAATATTCCTTGATTCCAACAAATGTTGAATGACTGTGTTGGTGGCTTTGTAAAGATCAAAGATTATGGTTAGTTTAGGTTTGCTAACTAGTTTAGATCCTTGGTCTCAATGCTTTTGAATAGATTTATTTTTTCATAAAATAAAATGTACGTATATTAAACACATATATAACTCCATGAATTTTTACAGGATGAATATATCTATGTGATGAGCACATTAAAAAAAACCCACAATTTAATTCGTCCACAGTTCTGAGAAACTGGGAAAATCAAATCTTCATTTTGCACAGATTTTTTGTTTTTCTCAGAAAATGAAGGTGAAATAAAAATGTACGTATTTCCAGATCCCAAAATTACTCCTTCGTGGATTATTATTCTGGGACACTAAAACAAATTATGCTGAGGAACTGAATGCATTTTCAGTTTTCCATCACGGGCATTCAAAATCATGGCATTTGTTATAAGTAATCTTACTGATTGCTAAAGAGAACTAGTGAGGCACTGCTAAGAAGAGAGACTCCTTGGGTAGAATTTTCTGGAGTTGACATTGACTCATTGACTGGGCAAATCACTTAACATCTTTGTGTCTCAGTTTCTTCATTCCTTTAGGAATTTCACGATCTAGAGATGGTAAAATGAGGTGGAGTGTTTTTATCCCTCTTCATTTTTCCTTTTTTTTTTTGCCACGGGCAATAGAAAATATAAAATTAGTTTTAACTCTTTCCAGACAGAGAGAGAGGAGCTGCTTACGTAAACTACAATCAGAAAGTCAACAGTCAAAAAATGGATGGAAATCTCTAATATCAAATGCCAAGATGAATCTTGATGATTTGAGTCCTGCTCAAGGTTTTTCTCCAATGCTTAGCCTTTGTTTTCTTGCCTTTTCATTCAAAGGAGTCTATGATTCTTTCCTATATGAAGTGGAAGCAGCAGCATCAAATATATTGAGGGCTAAAACGAAAACGCTCCCATTTCTTCCAGAAATTTAAGGAATTCTACACTTTAAATCTATTATTAAAATATGTCTCTTCAATCAATGTTCATAGAGTAGCTTATTCTTCCTCCTAAACCACAAAAATCCCATAGGGTTAAATTTATATATGAAGAAAGTGGAGTTTTATACCTTAATGATATAATTTCAAAATAGAAAAGATATTAGTTTACTAATTTAATTTTATTTCTGAGATAAAGAAACTTATCTGGAAATGCCGAGATTGACATTGATTTAAGGATCCAGCAAGATCCATGAATGGGTTAAGGTTATGCAAACGAAGTAAAATCGTTATCTTCTGAACTGGGTAAAATGAGTGTGCATTGCACTGAACTCCCACATCCTTCTCTTTCACAGTCACAGTGGGTAATGAAAGTACCTATTTGTTCCCATTTGTTTCCATGGGTACCTGAGGAAATAAAGACAGATTTCCAATTTCTTTCTCTCTCTCTCTCTCCCTCCCGCTTTTTTTCCCTTACCCTCCCACTTTCCTTTCCTCTTCTCTTTCTTCTTAGCTAGAGATAATGTTAAGGTTTTTTCTTTTCTTTTTTTTTCTGAAGGCCATTCAAACACAAGCTTTCAATATCAGAAAATAGAAACCCTAAAACCAGAAAAAAAAAAAAATGGTTAGCATCTGATGTGTTCAACAGTTGAAACCAGTGATGGGCCTCAAGGATTCCTTCCTCCCTGCCCCCTCCTTTCCTTTTTCAAACCTCCCTCCTTTCCTTCCTTCCTTCCCTCCTTCCTCTGTCCCTTCTACCTTCCCTTCCTTCAATATTTATTGAGTGCCTTTCTAGTTGTCAGAGAATATATGAATGCTTTTTTCACAGTAATTCATGTTTTGGGTAATCTTTTCCCTCTATGATCTTTTGAATAGTTTTCAAAGCCTTGTAGGCCTTGACACCAACTTGTAGGTCGGTGTGCACCGACCACTGTGGTGCTCTCTAAGAACTTCAGTATGAGAATGTGAAGATATTCTAATAGTTCTTATACCAAAGGAATTTATTACAGGAACTCAATTTTTGTGAAAATAATAAATTTGACATTCCATATGTGCATACACCACATATTGTATATAGTTTCACAAAATCAATCAGCGGATTTTAGGAAAATACTAAATATTTTTACATTCCAAAAATTTTAATAAATGTTAATGTTGTGCTTTAATAAACTTTAATTTTTAAAATAAAACTGTCTAAACAGGCTATAAACATGAATATTTGATCTAGTAGGTTTTCAGAATTAAAAATATTCAATATTAAATTTCCTTTTCAAAATTTTTGTATTTCTTTTTATGAATGACTTTAACAAATAGCTATTAGTCTATTTAAAAATAATTTAATAATTTTATATTTCAATTCCATAAAAAATAATGAAAATATTCAATTTAAAGAAACAGCAGATAAAAATCTACTTTTTCTCTAAGCCAGCAGATGGAGATGTTGGAGAAAATATTGTTCTTTCATAAAACTGTTGCGCACACTGAATACCTTTTGAAACATTGTAAACAAATTTATTTAGAGAAATTGAAAAAATATAAACATCTACTTTGAAAAAATTCACAAAATTACTGTTTGAAAAATAACTCCCAGTGCTTTTTAAAAAAAGACAAGTTTCGATTTTGTTTTTTAGATTGTCTTAAATATCCTTGTAAACTTGATTCATAAAGACGTTTAGAAAAGCACTGATTGTAAATGCTCTCGGAAGAGAGAGAATTCTGAAATTATATTTTTTTAGCTTTTTAACCTTGATTCTCCAGATACCATTTTTAAGGTGTATTTCTTATCATTGAATTTTAGTTATTAATTATTGAAATTGTTTATCTGTGTTCATAAAATTAATTGATATTTGCTAAACCTTTATTACACTTTATATGAATGCAATTCCATGTGTGTATGTGTATATATGTACACACATATGTGTAAGTATATAATATGTACAGTTAGAGTTATAATTATAGATTGCAAGTAGATATAGATTGGCTGAGCTATTGTATTTTGCCATTTTTGTTGAGATAATTGCTAAAACCTGGAGTTACTTACTTCAAGATATACAAACATTTCATAAAACCAGAATCAACTTGAATGCTGTTAAGCAATGATAGGAATTCATGGTGTGAAGAAAACCATGAACACATGCACCAGAATTCCATACCTTACAACCTGGTGATATTAACATTCGGTTACATTCAATTGGAGGTTACACAGAAATAAATAGCTCTTTATGTGTAAGAGTACTTTGCTTGTCATTGGATTTTTGCACATTTTTATACTTCACTTATCTTGGGAGAATTTCAAGAAAATAATACGTTGTGCTAAACAGAAATCAAAGAATGGCATTGGTTGAAATGTTCTGTTTTAGGAAAAGAGAATAAAATAAAAATTACTGTAAATAAAAATTACCGTATGAAACTATAGGGGCTTAATATTAATAAGAATGTGTTGGGATGCTATCCCTTTTTGAGGTCTTGCAGGCGTTAACCTGGTGACTCAAGAGGCATGGAGCATTTCTGCTCCACATGAAACCTTTAAAGTCGTAGGGTCATTACACTGTAACATTACGACAGTACAATGCTGATTCATGCCCAGTCTCACATCGTCTCCTGCTCTCTTCCAATGACACTTTACAAACTTTCAAACTTTCTGGATCCCCCAAAATTTTACAGAAGGCTGAAAAAGAGCAGTTGTTTCCTAATTGTTCCAGCATGTTGTTGCTATATAACTGAGTTTTCAAAGAGTATGCGTTATTTTCCCCACTTCTTTCCCTCTTCCTGCTTCTTCTTCGCCACTTTAATTTTTTTCAGTTTTTATTTTTAAATTATTTATTTTTATTCTTAAATATTTTTTATTGGAATATAGTTGACATACAAGATTGTATTAGTTTCAGGTGAACAACATAGTCATCAGCCTCAGGAGACTAGTAACCGTCGGTCACCATGCAAAGTTCTTACAATATTGTTGACTGTATTTCCTACGCTGTACGTTACATCCCCGCGACTTACTTATTTTATGACTGGAAGTTAGTACCTCTTAATTTTCTTCACTCCTTCTCCCTTTTTAAAAAAAGTCAATAGAAGTACTGAGTCTGTAAAGCAAATGCTGTTACAGGAAATAAAATCTAGACTGAAATAGAGAACTATCTTTTTTTTTTTTTAAGTGAGCAGAAAATACATTACACAGAGCTAAAATCTGGCATTAGATTTAAATATTTTATTGGGATGTTAATGACCACTGGGTAAATTATATTTCCGTTGTTTCTTAAACTAGATTCTATTGGAGATTCCTCAGATAGGATGAACATGCTAGCTCTTTTATTATGGCAATTTTCAGTCAAAATTTCTGAGATTTTTTCTAATGATCTGAATAACTAGTTGCCAGACCTCTCACATGACTATGGCTTTTCACTGCAAAAGGAAAATTAATTGTTGAATTCAAAGTGAAAATTTCGAAATCACCCACGATTTTAAACTTTTCAAACATCAATCAAAGTGGATTTTACTAATTTGGATGAAAAATGAATGTGGTTCTCACAGCGGTGTTGATTAGCAGTCTAACACCTATTATTTTTTGGCACTATTCAATTTAAAGTATTTTGTCAGTTTCGATAATTTTATAGAATGAAAACATTTTAGAATTAAGTTGGAGAATGAAAATGTTACCTTCTTGAAGGCAGGATCATGCTATTATTATTTTTCTATGTTTCACAAACCCTAATCCACTTCCTAGTGCATTGAAACACTTAATGCTTATTTATCTCTTAAACACATTTAATATTATAGAAAATTTTCTTATTATAGAATTACACTTTTTAGAGTCAGAATTTTGCTTTTGCTCTACAGTTGGATTTCAAAAGAAACAATTAACTTAGTACCTGCCTCAAATTCTAGTTAGATAAAGGTGTAATATATTTTTCATTTTCACCTACAAGCTAGATATAATCAAAGCTATTTTATTCCTAAAGCTACATTGCTATATGTTAAAATTATTTGCTGAAAATATGTACAATAGACATTTTCAAGAAGATTTATAAATGCTGTTAGGATGATGCAAAAGCCATGTTGCACGTGGTTGAAATACAAGACTCCATTATTAGAACCCCTTTGGTGATGAGAGTGCCCAGCTTCCATTTCTGTTTTGGATTTTCCACAAGATGAGACTGTACACATTCCTTCAATGGCCACAAAATTGTTTTAGTCCCACCCCAAGAATATTATATACTACAGTTTTCTGTGTTAATTCATTTAGTGCAAATTTTAAAAAAAGTATTGAATTACAAATTTTTTTTTCTTTTAGAAGATATCTTTGAATGAGAAGTTCATGGTCACTGTTTCTTATCATGGCTCAATTGCTCTAATATTTGCACATATGTGTGTGACTTTTTATATGCATGCCTCTTTTTTTTCTTTTTTTGGTACCAGCAGTCTATCTTTAGGACTTGTTTTCCAATAATGTAGCTTTTGCCTATTTTCATTCTATTGATAATTTGCTTCAGCAAAAAACCCCTTCAACTCCTTATTATAGAGTCTCATTTTTCATACATAAATTAACATATTATTGAAAAAATTCATCCAGAATGCTTATTGCTAATTTCTAGTTTAAGGTTGAAAATAGGTTTAAAATTTAGAGTCTTGACATGTATAAATGCCTTTGACTGAGTAGAACAAATAGGTTTGGGAGATATAGGTGTCATTATAGAAGGAGAATTTATGGATAGGTAGTTTTTTAGTTTGTTTTAATTTTCATATCTCTTTATATTTGCCAAACAATTGACATATATACTCCTCATAGTTTTATTATTTGGATTGTTATTCAGAATTTGACTTTATAATTTTATATGTTTTATTTATGGATATGTCATGTTAATGTGTACTTTTTTTCTGAATTATTTCAGTATTTAAAATATGAGCACAAACTGGGTTGAATTGAGAAATGTCTAAATTTTTGTTTGTCTAAAGTGCTTTATAAATAGGGCATCATATTTCTATGGAGATTATTTATCCATCATGTAAAATTAATTTCCAACTATAAATACTATGGTGTTAATATGGTCTTCTGATACTTTTGCTCTGAATTTTGGTGAACCTCAGGTACCCCTTCAATGCAAATATTTTTAGTCTAATCTTTCTAAATATCCAGTTATATTGATGGAAATGATAGAAATATGTTTATGTAAACTGAGTATACTCTATGCTTATTATTAAAATATGGTAAAGTATTACCTGATTCTTTATCCCTATAACAGAATATGGGCTTAGTCAATCATTTCTAACTTCAGCCTAAATTTAATTAAAACTCGTTACATAATTTGATATAAGAAAAGGTTTTCTCAGTCCATAAACCTTTTGCAGCTGACATTGTTTTGCATTAAAATACTATTCTGTTCAGATTTAGTATTCACTTCACAATTTCCTGAGCATTAGTATTCAGTCTATTGCAGTAAGAGTATGTTAACAATTTGATTATGTATTTTTTTAAATTTCTTATGCAACAGTAAAAGAATAGAACGAGCATTTTGAAATAAATTTTTTCAGGCCAAAGGGAAAAAAAATATTTCTTTTTCTTTACTGCAGATTGAAATTGTCAGATTTCTTAAAGTGTGGGAAGAGGCGGTGGACAAGCAGGACAGACTCCACGAGGCAGCGTTAACTTGGTATACTAGGCAGGGCAGTAGGAATTTGGAACCGGGAGTTCTTTTTTTTTCTTTTTCTTTTCATTTAAGCTTCTCTTTGACTTGATGATTGCTTAGTTTGCATGTCTGTGGTCAGTCTTCTTCACCTCTAGCAATGAGCTACTATAAAACAGTGAATTCTTATTGTAATACTTCCTTTGACAAGTAGAAACTGTTAACTACTTCCAGAGGGAGACAAGAAGGAAAAAAGGCATTATGCATCCTTCTTGGGCCAAAACACCAATTTTAGGCACTTTATTATCCTGGGCTGGTAAAAAAGTCATCCTCGACAATTATGAGGTGAAATCTTGACTGAAAAGTTTTGCAAAACATTGTAGATAAAAATATGTAATATAAAACATACATTGGACTTTTAATTTACGAGGGGCATGTTCTGTCATAATAAACTTTATCTCCTGCTTGGGGTACCTGAGATGTGTAGCAGCTCACCAACAGCTTGACAAATGCTGACAAGCTTCATCAGGAGAACACAGAAAAATTTGTCTTTTATGTTTATGTTACCTAGTGATGATATATTCTATTTCTTTAACATCTAAATACTATTTTTAACAATCTTAGATATATTTAAAGATATATTAGGATGTCTCAGAAGAATATTTAACAAAAGTAATGATAATTCTAGAGCAATATGTAATTTTTTTGTCATAAAGTTAATTAAAAAATTATTACAGGACAATTTGGGACTGGAATGCAGGACACAGTGAGTAGTTTCAATCTGAAGATTGAGGATTATAAAGCGTAGGGTGATCAGTTTGGTCAATATATTTGGAAATGTCAGATACATCTTAGTGGTACTAATTTGGGACATTTTAAATGTATTCCTCAAGGGCTTAATGGAAATTATTTATTGTGAATTACAGATATTTAAAGGGACTATCAGATTTCAATGATCTAGCTAATACAGAAATAGCTTCTACAATTATAGAGCGGGAGGAGTACTTCCCTTTTACAAAAAAAGCCTCTCTCCTTATCTCCAGCCTTTGGCAAAGAAAATTCTGGAAGTGATGATCTCTAGGGGTGGTAGGAAAGGTGTGTGTTATGCTAGTTTTTCTTGAAAGATACATTTCAACTTAAATCATGATTGTTTTTCTTTATTCATGTCTTATCTTGTTTGTGAGGAATTGAAAAATTTCAATCTTGTTGCAGTTTATGTGTGAAATGGAGATAATGAGCTTTATAATTCCCAAGCACTTTCACAATTTATAGCTTTATTTGTTTTACCTCTTTTTTAGCTTTTACTAGTTTACAGTGTTATTATTAATTTACATATGGAGAAGAAATTTTAGGAACAAAGGCAACAATTCAGAGGGAATATCAAGGAGCTACATAGTTTTAGTTCTTTGATGGGAAGGACCATAAAGCTTCATCTTCATATCTCAGAACACAGACAAATCAAGGATTATCATCTTAATGATGAAATACATGTGTTTTATCTATGAAAATAAAGAACTTTTTGATTCTTTGCAGTTTGCAGCCCTGATACCCTGGGAGACAGAAAAGCGTTGGTTAAGAGTCAGAACTTGGAACTGAATTCTAGTCCTACTCTTAGATGTGTGACATTGGACAAGTTGTTTAATCTAGCTAAGTCTCAGTTTCCACCTTTGTAAAAGGGAATCATACATTATAGGATTATTTTGAAGATATACAATAGGCATAAAACACCATGTATAGTGTTTGGCCTAAGTGCACGGAAATGAGTGAACTTTTATCATTACTTTCTGTGTTAAGATCTTTGAATAGTTTTGATAAGCACTTGCTATGAGAGGCAGAGGACAAAGAAAAACGCATTTCCATTTTCTTGTTGGGATCTTTTTCTACTGTTTGTATACCATGGCAGGACATATGCTATTTGGTGACCAAGAAGAGACTAACAAAATAAAACACATAGGCTACTTAAAGTTGCATTTATGCACTAAAATATGAGAATGATTTTTAAAAGCTGAGATGCTGAAACTTGAGTAGTGGTACATTGTTCCTTTTGTTGAATATCACTTACATTTAGGATGTTGAACAATTTGGAACCCTTTTATCCCTGGTAGATCTTTCAAGCACATAATTAAGATATCTCAACACATTGTCTAACTGTGCATATTACAGATTCCTAATGTTGTATTTCACTTAATTAAATTGTATTTATTTAAATGAAAAGCAGTCAAGAGAACACAGGCTTTGGAATCAGGCAAATATGAGTTGGAATATGAGTAATAACTTTATGATACAAGGTATTTTTTTTTCTCTTTGTAAGATGAGACTATTTCCTCATCATGCCTGATAATATTATTGGGGTTTAAATGAGAAAATAAATGCCTTAAGGAGTTTCTCATAAATGATCCAAATATTCCCTTCTTCCCTGTACCTCAGCCCTTTGCTGTGAACTAAACAGGATGCTCAGAGCGATGGAGGAGAAAAAACTGGAAATTCTTGCCTTCGAGAGCTTATATATTTGATAGCTTTATATTTATGTATAACTTTTATCTTTTCAAAACACTTTTATATCTGTTTAGTCTTCACTCTAGTGCTGTAAAGTTTATAGGATAGATGAAATTACTGTTATACCCATTTCTAGATGAGAAAACAGAAACTTAAGTGATTTGTTCTAAGCTACTGTAAATTTGTGGAGGAGCTCTCGCCTAGAAAACCAGTCTGCGGCTTCCTGGGCTTGTGTCTTTTCCCAAGCTCTTGTGGCAATGCAGCTAGTATATTAAAATAAGCAGACGTGGTTTGTAATTATGGCTCCAACATTTACTAGTTTTGTGGCTTTGTCTATATCAGTTAAACTTTCTAACCCTGTTTCCTCCCCTGAAAAATGAGAGTCATTACAATAGCTGCCTCCTAATGTAATTGTTAGATTTAAATGATAAGAGTTGCTCAATATAATATAGTGATTAATATTGCTAATTTCAGTGATTCCAATGCTTCTGAGTGCATATTAGACACATTATACTTAACGTCCTGCTTTTAGATGTATGGAAGAGAAGGGAGCTAAGGAGAACTGACATAGCTCGCCATGAAATTTTCCAGTAAGTTTCTTTAATACAGCCATTCAAGCTAATACTAGAGACTAGGCTTTTGTTTTATCATTTTAAAAAAACTGGTAAATATGCACATTTTACAAGGATTTTAGTGTGTTCTTCACCCACAAACCCTCTCCCTAAAATCCAACAGATAAACAGTAAGAACTGAAAATCACATACAAGTTAAAAAGATGTAGATTCTACCTAGCATTAAGTGTGAATATCTGATCCTGTTCCATTACTACTTCCACCATTAATATATCTAAGCAAATAAAAATGATGGTAGATATTTCCCATGAATAGGGTGACAGTAAACATGGGACAGATTCACTGTGACTTCTCTGTGATCAGTTGTCTGTATCTTGCTGGCAGTTGGTTGACCCGTTGACATCTTCACAAGTTTGCAGAATAGACTCCTGTGTGTGGAATAACTGAGGCAAAAGGTGTTTGCATTTGAAATGTTACTAAATATTCAAAAAAGGTATATCAATTTACAGTCCTACTTACAGTGTATGAGTGTGCCTGTTTCCACCTACTTTCACTAGTAGTGTACAATATTAAACTTTTTAAAGCTTTGCCATTGGTATTTCACTACTTAAATTTACAGTGTTTTGATGTGAAAGGTTTCTTAACACATTATTTGCATTTCTGTGTGTGTGTGTGTGTGTGTCTGTGTGCACGCTCACACACCTATTCATAGCTTTGCCAGTGTTCTATTGGGTTGTGGGTCTGTTTATTACTTATCCGTACATACATTGAGGTAACACACACTTTGATGTGTGTTGCAGCTATTTTACTCAGATTTTTGCTTTCCTTTTAACCTGTTCTTGATTTTTTAAAATTATGACTTCAGTTCGTAAATTTGAAGAATACATGTGTTCTTAAATTTTATTTAGTCAAATTTAGAAATTGTTTATATTATTGCTCTAGGATTTTTGTGCCTTACTCAGAAAGATTTTTCTCACTCAAGGTTATTTAAAGAAAAAACCCCTGCTCATCCCTGTATTTAATATCCATCCTAGTTTGCTTTCATGATTCAGAATGAATCCTTGATTCATCTGGATTTGTTTGGGATAAATACTAAAGTAGGGCTGCAGCTTTATTTTTTCCTTCCTAAGGTTAGCCAATTGTTACAACATATGTGAAAAAAAATTCTTTTATTCCTCATTGATTTGAAAGGCCATTAGAATTTCTTCTTGAGTAGATAGTTCCTCAGGAAGATAAAAACAAACAGGGAATTTACCCAGAAAATGAAATAAGCAAGATTAAAATTCTATTATAGGCAAAGGCACGTGAAGTTATACAGGATGCTTGTTTCCTGAGCTGGGCTCTTATAAATTGTGCTTTTGTGTCACTGGGCTCTCAGATCAATAAAAGAGGATGTCAGATTTTGAACATTAACTGAGCCCAGAGGGATAAATAAAGGATTTTGTTATACTTTTTGGCTTGTGTCACAGCACTAATATCACTTAAATGCACTGCGTTTTGTGTATTTCTTAACCTATACCAAGGTTTAAGTAATGGGTTATGATTACCACTTGGTTTTTGAATATCACTTTGAACATAGTTCAGTGTAACAATCCATATGTGTTCACAAATAGAGTATTAAATCTAAAAACCACAATCCATGTGCAATAAAGGAAGCTAAAGGAATTCAGGTACTCACGGTTTTATTAACTAATATATAGCTTCATCCTCAATTCGTCTTAAAAACTTATGTGTTCTCTCTAAAGCCAAATATCAAGCTATTTACATTATAAATCAGATTTAAGCTGAAATTCTAAAAAAAATGCTAAAATGTTACTTGTATCAATAAATACTTTCAGTTTGCTTTATGGTGAATAACATGCACTGTGTATTTTTGGCCAAACATCAGGGCAATTTATAAATCTTCAACCACTGCATTTTGTGGTACTCTGAACTTAATGCGGCCCTGGAGTTCGTTTGCTAACACATTCCTTTTCTGTAATCATTAAAATGGAAATATTTTAACTTTCAAGGTGGTGATTTTATAAAATGTATTTTATTAAATTTCTTCAAGACTCTAGTCATCTATGTTTTAATATATCTTTTGATGAATAGAAAAACTTTACCTGGGTGAAAATAAAAAATTTACATCGGCTGAACTGCAGTGTTAATAATTTTTCATGCTAACATTTTTTAAAGAATAAAATATTTTGCAAATATTGGCTTAGTCTTGTTTCTTACTGAACTCATAAAGACAGAAGAAAATGAGTAAGAAAAAGCCATTTGATGCCGCTCTACGAAAGATGCATGATGGACTGCTAACGGGTGTACATAGTGTAGTTCTGGTGCCATAATGGAGCAGGGTGGAGAGAGACCAAGGAGAGAGACTTTCCCAAAGACTCCATGCAACACAGACCCCGTTCTCTTTCAAAGGGTTACTCCTGCTTTTCTTTCGCCTTACTTTCACTTGTGTCTAAAAGGATATTAATATATGTCATAACAAATTTTTGTTTTGATTTAAAACCTCCAAGTTTGAAGTAGCTTTCCATTTACTTTTAATTTTCTTTGGCAAATTCAGATTTTAATGCGCCCTTTAATCTTATTTGTCTCTGTTCATTTTTGTTTATTTCTGAGTTTTTTTCAAGGCTCTCGTACATCGTAGTGTTTCTGAGTTGAATCTAATTCAGGACATGTTTATTTAAATGTTCCCCCAAAATTAATATAAAAACTTTCTGAAGCTCTGATTAGAGCATTTTTTCTAACTATAAAAGTAACATATTAAGGTAGAAAATTTGGAAACCACAGAAGAAAATAAAAATCATCACTAATTTTACCCAAGAAATATTCACTTGTTAATATTGACGTGTGTTCTTTTCCAGTGCTTTTGTACTTAATGTCATACCTGAAACATTTTTGGAGGCAATAAAGCCTTTTGTAAACTTAATTTTCGTAGCTTTGTAATAAATCCCCATACTTCAATTAACCATCTTCTATTTTTACAGGTTTTGTTTGAATCCTTTTGTCCATTATAAAATATTGCTGCAAATGAATATCCCGTATATGTATTTTTCCTCATTTTTGATGACTGTAATATTATTATTGGATCAAAGGCTGGGGAGCAGTTAGTTAAGTATTTCTGATACGCAGTAAGGAAATCCATGCTAATTTATAATCTTATTAAAAGGCTATGAAGAGTCTAATCCCACAGACCCTCAGCATCATTACTACTTTTAAATGTTTTTATATATTTGATAGCTAAAAAAATCCTTTTTGTTATATAAAGTCGTTTTTAATATCTATCACACATTTATGTTTCTTCTTTCACAAATTGTTTATTATGATCTTTTGCCCAGTTTTCATTGCCATCTTGGGATTTTTTTTCCCATTGAGTTGCATGAGTTATTTATCCAAGATCCCCGTGGTTGGGGAGGATGGACTAGGGAGTTGCACATCCAGCGATTAAATGCTTCGGCCAGGATGCAGACCATGCCACTTCAGCTTCCATTTCATTGTTTAGAGCTATTCGCACGGCCGCGTCCAACTTCAAGGGAGTGGAGACTGATTGTCCTTGCTTCCAGGACTGCATATTGCTGAATATTGGTAATGTCTACAACAGATATGACCCCTTTGCCAATCAAAACCGATTTAATTTTTTGCCTTAGTTTATTATTTTTCCTTTCAATTTTGTATGGGATTTTTTTTTAAGTATTGTTTTGAAGATGCTTGTTTTTGGAATTTTTCCCCTCCAACATATCTGCACATGTCTAAAATTTCTCATAACATAGAAAGACAGAATGGAAAACAACTCGCCTCTGCCTATCCTTACATATCTCTAGTCTCTCTCCCTAGAGATGAGCACTTTCAACCATTTCTTTCATTCTTCTAGTGGTTAACTCTATATTAATAACATAATTATAGCATTAATTATATTTTTGTATTGTTTTTCATTATAATTTGCATTAATATACTTGAATCCATATTATTTCAGCAGTTATAGATGTTATCTTTCAACTGCCTATCTTCTGAGTTAAGATTTTTGAGTCAAGATTGAGAATATTTACAGTCTACTCTGTATTTGTAACTGGTCTTACATACATATACGCTTTGTAAATATGTAGGTTTATTCTGAAAGCTGAAAATCAGTAAGTATTATTTGCATAATTATATATAGCTGTTTGACTATTTTTCATGGCAGAGCCCGGTACTGCACTATGATTGTGTTTCCCCTTTACAGCTTTTTTTCTTTCCTGGATATTTGAAATTCCCAAATTTCCTCTTCATTATGTGACTTTAATATATTTGTAGGCTCTTACTATCATATATCTAGTTCATGAATTCTAGTCTTTCCAAGGACTTCCTTCCCTCCTCCTTATGCAGTCTAGGTTGACTTGCTCCTGAGCCTCCTGTACAACTGGCATCCTGGGATGGCACTGTCCTTTTGTGGGCGACCATATATCTTTCTAATTCTTGGCTTATTTCTTCATATGCTTTAAATCTGTTTTTATTACTTATAATTGTTTTAAAAATTTTTCTTAAAATGATAAAACTGTTCATTTTCTCTCTCTAGATAGATACATATATGGGTAGATAGATATAGATATGTAAGACTTTGCTGGATATTGATTTCTAGGATGAAAGTCACATTTCCTTATTACTTGGAAGAAATAACACACTTATTTTCTATCATCACATGTTGTTGAAAAGTCTGTTGTTTGTTTGTGAATTTATTGTTTCCTTTTTGGAAACTTTCAGAATCTTCTTTATCTTTAGTCTCCTAAAATTTCACAGTGATGTGCATAGATGGGCTTTTTTTTCCCCCTATCTTACTCACTATTCAGTTTGAAAACAAATTCTTCTTTACGATCTGGGAAATTGTTAGCTATTCTTACTTAGAGGATTTGCCCTTCTCCATTTTCTTTATTCTTTCTTTCTGGATAGCTTTTTAGTTGACTTTTGCCCTTCTCACTTAGAATTTATTTAGTGTAACATAAATATTTGAAGGTAGGCTATCCATCAAATTTCTTTGTCATACTATACTTTTAAATATTATTTGTATTAATATAATGCAATTAAAATAAATTACATAGCATTTGTTTGGCTATAGAGAATACTAACCAATTATAAGATTGTCTTGAACAGTTATGCCTAAATAATACTTAACCAAATATTTGCTTTTTCTCTTCCTACTCTTTGCATGGCTATTTGAAAATACAGCTTTTGTGAACTTTTGGAAACCATAGAGAATTATTGGGATAATTGAAACATATTTTCAAGTGATGATAAAAGCGATATAAAATGCAGGGGCGGGCCTCGTGGCACAGCAGTTAAGTTCACACATTCCGCTTTGGCGGCCCAGGGTTTACTGATTTGGATCCCGAGTGTGGATCTATGCACTGCTTGTCAAGCCATGATGTGGCAGGTGGCCCACATATAAAGTGGGGGAATATGGGCACATGTGTTAGCTCAGGGCCAGTCTTCCTCAGCAAAAAGAGGAGGATTGGCAGTAGTTAGCTCAGGGCTAATCTTCCTCAAAAAAAAAAAAGAGAAAAAGGCAATATAAAATGCAAAGACTTGAACATTGAAATGAGGGAAACAGATAAGTGGGAAAATGTGAATGATGACATAAATAATAAGAGATATTTAGTTTGTGGCACACTACTAATTCTTATTTCATTATTGTAGTTCCCTTTCCTGCATTTAGTTCTGTTATTTTTCTTTCCTCTTTGCAACAGTTCTGTAAAACCTATATATTCACAACTTCCGTCTTGCCATCTCATTCTTTTGGGAGAGTCTTTATGTTGGCAACATAGTTGAATGTTTTATGTCTTTTTGATATTTCATCTTAGGCATATGGCTTTTTAATTTTGAATGTGATGATCATCATAAGCTTCATTTCTAGGATCTTAACCCTAAAAACCAGTCCAGTTAAGGCTTCACATATGTTTTACCAGATACACCGGTAATGATTAAATAGGGGTACCCACTAGAAAGAAATATGTATTTGATAGGAGAAACAAAACTCTGGAGATTTAGGGATTTTATTTTTTATGGTCAACTTTTCCCTACCCTTTTCCTTGCCGATAATGGAGATGATCCCTAGCCTCAGGAAATGAAAGCACAACTGAAGAGGTAACCACACGAATGATACATTACTGACTGGGAGAAAGTGCAGGTCACTAAATTATTTTTTTCCAATGAAACTCAGGAGGATTGGTTTGTATGCTTTCTGATGATAGACGTGCTGGTGAGATAATAGTCTTATATAACTCTTTAGAAGAGTTTAACACTTCTTCTGTAAAAAGTATCTACCGTTGATTGTCATTATTCACAGTAGTTATGTTCTATAAAATCACTGTGAACACTGAATTAGCGAATCCTGAATCATTGCTCCTGAGGGAGTATAGCGTTAGGGTCCTGTGACCCTCTCGTCATAACATTTTCATCAACTGATAGTACATAACCTTGTTTTATGTGTGTTTCTGTTTCAGACACTTTATTTCGTATATATTGTTGATTCACTACCATTGAATTCAGGGCGCTCACAGCATTCTAACTCACCTTAACGAAGCTTATCTAACACATGTATTTTCTCTGGAGGACACATCACAGCCTTCTTGCCTTAGGAACACTAGACAGAACTTTAGCACTATGCTTGGGGACCATTTTAAACAGCAAAATCACTAACAAAAATGCAAAAAACTTGGCACTAAATAGAATGTGAAACGGATACTCTTTACAGTATGAGAATTGAAACAAGAAGGCAGTGTTGCCTTGCTCGACCTCAGCTGGGCGACATGTGTAGTGGGTAACCACTCTGCATGTCCGTGAGTGACTGTAAAAGTGCAGCAAGGATTGATTTGGGGGCTACATATAAATTTCAGGGAGCAGGCGAAGTTACAAATACACAACCCGCTAATGAGAATTGACTGTGTTTGTTTGATTTGAGCCAGTTTTGGCAATTCAAACAGCTTTCTATTTATTTTAGTAGTCTGATAGAATTTAAAGGATTTCACCTTGCTTTGAAATGATCGTAATTACCTATGCGATAAAACACCTTGGATTTGAAAGGATAAGAAATTGACATTTCTTTAAACTCTGCAGAAGGAATTGAAGGGAAAATAAAGTGCTTATTCCTGCAAATTCAAGTTCACGATGGCACCGCTGAAGGACAAAGCATTTTTATTTTATTTTTCTTTATTTAATAAATGTCCCCTAAATAAGAAAAGTCTAAAGCACTGAAGGGCATTAAGCTCCTTTGAGGTGTCGAAGCAATAATTTTTGTGAATTGTGTTGTCCTAGGTTTTTTCCACTTCTGTTTTGCAAGTCTTCTCGCTAGGAAGGTCAAAGTGGCAAAGAAGATGAAAGAGAAGTGCGGATGGCCATTGGGTGTATCAGTGTGTAATGTGCACATCATTTGGCTATGTGTTGGGATGGATATAGGCTTTACATGGGCTTAACAGAATCTAGGGATCATTCTGCCTCCTGCAAAGGATTGTTGTAAGCAGTGAGGATAGTGGGAAGAAAGACTGGAAAGGTGTGTGTCCTCATGGAGCCATCATTAGAATAGCATGGGTGATAATAAACAAACAGAAAAGAGACAATTACAGGTTGGGATATGTGTTTTAAAGGAAATCAGTAGGGACATATGATGGAGGAACTAGATGAAGAAAATATGTTAGGTCTTGGAGGAGGTGAGATCTGAGCTGAGACCAGGCAGACAAGAATCAGCCTGACGACTCTCTCAAGGCTGTGTCCTTGCAGGGCTTCTCTGTGGGAAGTGGGGGCCGGAGGTACCTTCAAAGGATAGGGGAGGTGGTAAGGAGCTTCTGATTGCTCGGTCCAGCTTGCAGGTCAATCTGTGGTCACATCCTTTCAATGGTGTCCTTCAACAAGAGAACAGGAAGTACAAAGGGCCTGAACTCAAAATGTCCTGTGATTACTATCAGGAATAAGGCAGTGTGGTTGCAGCATGGTAAGAGAGCAGGAGAGTAGACAGAAGAAGCTAGAGAGATCAGCAGGAGGCAAAGCGCACAGTTCTTTGTAGTTGTGGTAAGCAGCGCCGTTTTAATGTATGCATATTCAATACTCATGTAGATCTCAGACTGGAAGGTAAACAATAAAGCAATAAAAAGATCTTAACCCTCTAACTACTTAGCTTCATCAGGGCAAATGTCAGCAGAAATATTCAATGGGAAGAAGCAAATACTCTTTCCACATTCACAAAATCATTTTAGGATGAAAAATTATCTTCATTTAACTGGACTTGGATTTGTCTTTTTTTTTTTTGGTAAGGCAGATTGGCCCTGAGCTAACATCTGTTGCCAGTCTTCCTCTTTCTGCTTGAGGAAGATTGTTGCTAAGCTAACATCTGTGCCAATCTTCCTCTATTTTGTATGTGGGACACTGCCACAGCATGGCTTAATGAGTGGTGTGTAGGTCTGCACCCAGGATACAAACCTACAAACCCCAGGCCACCAAAGCAGAGCATGTGAACTCCACCACTGTGCCACCGGGCTGGCCCCAGGATTTGTCTTCTTTTGTGTGTGTGTGAAGGAGGCACCTGTTCGGGATAAAAAGCTCCTGAGAAATGTCTTAGGAAACAAACAATTTTTATGCTTACTGGGACTTAAGGTCTGTTGTGTTGTGAATTGCCATATATAAATGAAGTACTGAAACTATAGTTAAGTTGTAACTATTGTTAAAGGATCTTCAAAGTTTGTCCCTTACTTAGCACTGAAACTATTTTCTGAATAGTGCATCTCTCAGCTTTGACTTCCAAACTTCATTGTGAGGATCAGGAGATTACAGGCTGGCCTGGCCTGGCCTGGGGGTTACCAGTTCCCTCTTTAGCTCCACAGGCAGAGGCAGAGTTAATTACTAGTTGTGAGGATGAGTGAGGTCCTCGCTTGTAGCCATGTCATTGGCTACATGAATAGTCTGCATTCTGAATACCAGAGTGAAGAGAAATGTGAAATTTGGTTTGCTCGTCTTCTGATCCATCCTCATTGCCTTGGCCAAAACATGGTCTTCTTTGGTTGAAAAAAAATACCTGCTTAAAAACACATAATACTATAAGGATTGTCAATTTTCTAAAAGTTTATATTTTGCCCGGTTTATTTGTCTGATGGACAAAAACAGGCATCTTCACAGCAAATGGTGTGGGTCTTTTCCTACATAGAACGGTAGCAGGTAGAGTGAAGTTGCTGCTTTGAGTACACCAGGCCCTTTACGGAAGCTATGATTCTCATTGTAATCCCCAAACTCAACTATTGTTTTTATTTCCAGTGAATAATTAGGGTGGCATCCTATACTATACTTCAGAGTTTGTTTATGCTGCCAGGTTCAATCTCTATCCATGGAACGAACTCTGCTTTCCTTGTGAAAAGAACACTCTGCTTTCCCTTTCTCCTTATCTGAGTGATAATAGACTTGGAATTATGTGTCATTCACAGGAATAGAGTCCAATCTGAGAACAACCCCTTGACTCTTCTCCTTTATGCCCCATTAGGATATTTATGCTTTCTGAATGGCTGAAGAACAGGCTTTCCTTGGTGGAAATATTAAAACCCAATAACTTTGTAAAATTGAAAGGTTAGGAGGCTTCACTGTATTACCAGAAACATGATAAGTGAAATGAAATCCAATGGTAGAATATCAGGACCTCCTAAGTCCAGGATGGACGCCACGCTAAATAGTAATGGCAATAGATTGTTGTCTTTTGGGCATGCTTTCTACGGAGAAAGATTTCAAGGCTTCTCTTGATAGTCTGTTTAATCTCAAAATAACTCTTCTTGTCAAGAAATTATGTCTAACTGAATTTTATCCTGCTGGAATTTAAATATCCTTTCTTTTAATCAACCCTCAGAGAAAGAGACGAAAATGTCTCTGCTTCCCCCGCATGATAGGACTTCATAGACCTGAGGGTATTAAAGAACCGTTCCTTTATTTCCTATGTAAGGAACTCAGCTCTCAGGCTTCTCGCAGCCCATGAGTTTGTTTTCTGATTTATTTTCTCACCATATGTGACTTCATTCCAATTTTGTTTTATTAAAAAGAAAGAACTGAGGCCTACTAGGTGCAATAATAATAATTTCTAGATAATTTCGATAATAGTAGAGATTTATATTCAAGATAATTTGTCATTTTGTATTGAATACATTCCAAGATTACATTCAGTTTTGAAATAACTCCATCGTATTGATGACATACATTCAATAGGTAATCTATGATGCTCGCTGGTTCTTTTCATTGTTTTTTATTTTATCTTTATTGTTCTTGTGTTTGGTAGGAATCCTAACTCTGCAACTTGTTAGCTATGTGATATTGGACAGACTAGTTAAACTTTCTTGGCTTCCATTACTTTATTTGTGAAATTTGAATAGTGTGATACTGTCTTTATAAAAATACTTGACAACATACTAAGTATATGGAAGGTGCTCCACAGATGCACTTTTCTTCCGGAGCGTGTTTTATTTCTTTATGTATGTTTTAGCAAATTAATACATGTATTCATATATGAAATATGTTTATTCAACTTTACCCTATTTTTAACAAACAATTTTTATGATATAATCAGGCTGCCTCTACTTCAAACATAAACCATATTCTCTTCAAACATAAACTATAGAATGGAAATCAGGTTCCTGGAGTTTGGTTTGCTTTTTACAAATTCACTTTGGAGCCAACCCTGGGTTTACTCTTCGAAGTGGCTTGACCTGCGTATGTTCTTATGTACTCTATAATATTGATTATTGAACTTAAGATTGTTATCTATGGTTGATATAGTATCTTTTTGTTGTTGTACAGAGATTTTCACTTCTGGGCTTAGGGCTGGTTTTTCTTCTCAGAAATACTGAGTGGTTAATCTTCATGGTTTCCTTTAGTGTTTTAGGAAACGTGTTCTCATACTCTTATAGAAAACTAAATTTTTTAATTTTTCACTTTCTATTTTCACTTTGGATTTCTATATTCTTAATATATAACTAGTATAAAAATTGAGAGCTATCTCTTTTTACAATTATAATTTGTACTTATATCAATTATGATTTAATTCATTTTCTTTCACTAGTGGATAGGAATATTTTTCTTGGCTATTCCTTTTATGTTGCCTCATCCAGATGAAAAATGAAAGTCTGTAATACTTGGTATTTATCAGGCAAGTTTCTATTACCCTGGCTGAGCCCACTGTGCCTTCCATAAGCAGCAAGTACTTTCCAGGCCTATTTCCTGTGCTTTTGTGCTGGGCTTTCTGAAGAAACAAACCCAGAGTCATCTTCTCCTCATATATTATAAATATACCAGGAGAAAAAAGAAACACACTAGAGAGTTGAAAATGGAAGACTGTCCCTAGTATATATGTCCCAAAATATATGTAGTGCATAGATTTAGCAAGTGCAGAGATCATCGTGGTTGGTGAAACCGGGAAATACCCTTGTATTTTGTGTAAATGTGGGAGTAGAGGAAAAGAAGTTGTGGTCATACCTTGTGACTCTCAAATTAGTAAGGTGCCCAGAAACAACCCTGGCGTGTAGAAGGTGCTCAATGAAGGGTGTGAGATGCAGTCCAAAGAACGGCTATTTCTAACTGTGCCATCACACACATAAACACACAATAGGACTCGTCACATTAGTCCAGACTGGGACCTGGGCCAGGAAGGTGAGCAGGTCAATTGGAGCAATGTGCAACCTTGGCTCCCGGCTGCAGGGTTATTTGGGGGAGGCGGGGCACTTGCGGTTCTTGTGAGCCCTGGGGAGAAAGCTGAGATCAGAGCTGTCCGACCAAAATGGAGACACAAGTGCAGGTCTGATTTAAAGGGAATTTTAGGTTTCAAAGCAGAATGAGGGCACAGGCAGGGGTACGTGCAGGAGGTGGATTTCAGAGAAGAGTTAGTAAAGTAGGCACAGGCAGAAGTCAAATCATCGTGCAGACGGCGTTTACTCTTATCTGAGGAAGCTGTTAGGATTTGACTCTGAATTACAAGATCTTTGCCTGATCTTTGTATTATCCTCACTGGCAAGTCAATTGTTATTGTTTTATCAAGTACAACCTTTGCCTAGTTTGTAAAGTCCTCCTGTAACATCATATACTCTCTGGATAATACAGTCTCTGCCCGAGTCAGGATTGTCCTTTTTTCCCCTTTCTTCCACAAATGTTTGCAGTCCCTCCTATGTGCCAGACACTCTGCTAATGGATAAAAAACTGCCTTCAAGGGGTCTGCAAGGGGAGGGACGTTATGAACCTCCAAAGCCATTTTAAAGTCTCTTTGCACTTCCTAAATGGAGTGCCTTCAAACTCTCCTCTGATTATTCAAGAGCTTAGTACAACTTAAATATGTACAATTTTTATTTGTCAATCACACTTCAGTAAAGCTGGGGGAAAACCTTTCTCTTTTCTGTCATTAAAAAACCAGCTTATGGAGCCAGCACCGTGGTGTACTGCTTAAGTTTGTACACTCTGCTTTGGTGGCCCAGGTTTGGGGTTCGGATCCCAGCTGCCGACCTGCACACTGCTCATCAAGCCATGCTGTGGCAGCATCCCACATACAAAATAGAGGAAGATTGGCACAGATGTTAGCTCAGGGCCAATCTTCCTCACCAAAGAAAAAAGAAAAAAAGAGCTTAGATACGTCCTTCGACACAGACTCCAAGTTCTCATCCATTATGAAGCCTTTTTGGAGAATTTGAATCCTCATTGTTCCAGTGTCTTTAGAACTTCCAAACTATTTTAGTCATTGCATGAAATTACTGGCTCATCAGAGCTAGGAGAAATTTAGGATAATTTAATTATTTTAAAATTTGGAGAAGTTGATGTCAGAAAGATCAGATAATTTAGTTAAGGTTAACACAGCTATTTACAGAAAGAGCCAAGATTTGTACCTAGAACTTCTGACTCTTAAGTCAGGTGTCTGGCAAAATGCTTGGATATAGAAGATATTCAATGAATAATGGCTGTTATTTGTTAGATATCAGTCTTGTTCCTCACTAGACTGCAGTGTCTTTAAGAATAGCTTGTGTTTTATACTTGCATTGCACATCCTGGAGCACAGTGCAGGGCTGAGCCAATTGTAGATGCTAAGCATATATATTTACTGATTATTTGTTAACGCAAACTTCTTTCACATTGTCTTCACTCGGAAGAAGTAGAAACCTGGAAAGAGAACCACTGTGTTAGTGTTAAGAGCTATTGTGATTGTACCTTTATTCTGAAGAATATTTATGGTTTCTGAGCCTTGCAATCGAGGAATAGGCATGTACTGGAGCCATTACTCTAGTAAAAATGATTATTGATTGTTTATCTTGCAAAGAACTGACTGTTGTGATCTGCAAGTATTTTTAAAGCTACCCTGATGCAGCCACTCCTTCAACTGGAATTAGTGATTGTGGGTCTGTCGAGAATCACTGCGTCCCTCAAATCAAAGGGAAATGGCTCTCTTTTTGTTGACAGATATTGGAAGCTCCGAGCTTTAAGTTCAAGACCCAAGTTTAACTGCTTCAATACTGTAATCCTTGAGGAAAGATACTGTTCCATGGAAACTAAAATTAGAAGCCCGAGGCCCTATGTTATTAGTGTTTTATTTGCTGAAGAATCTTATTGAGTTGATATACATCTGAATTTAAAGCAAATTACAGTACCCTAGACTAAGGGTTTAGGAAAGAGAATATCAGGTTGTGCTCCGTTCCCTCACTGAGGCACAGGGGGATTAATTATTGCATCCTAGGGTGATGCTGAGAGCAGGGTCATTTTTCACACTTGAAGAAATGCGTTTATAATGGTGCATCTTTTTCTCACCTGGGTACTGCATATATTAAATAAATATCTAGAGACCCTTCCTTCTTATTTATTCTAAAATAGGGCCAGATCCAGTTTTGAAGATTTCAGTGGCCCAGTCCCTTCTGATGTTCACAAGATATGATCTATATAGAAGGCAAAAGTGATAAAAATCACATAAACACCTCCACTCCCAAGTGAAAAGTTAGCATTAAATCAAGAGAGCCCTCTTGCTCCCCAGGAAAAATAACAAGTAATGAAAAAGATATGATAACCATGATATATAATAAAAATACCTTTCCCACATCCTTTTACAAAAACCACAGTCTTCTTGGGGCTGGCCCTGTGGCCGAGTGGTTAAGTTCGCGCGCTCCGCTGCAGGCAGCCCAGTGTTTCCTTGGTTCGAGTCCTGGCCGCGGACATGGCACTGCTCATTGGACCATGCTGAGGCGGCGTCCCACATGCCACAACTAGAAGGACCCACAACGAAGAACATACAACTATGTACCGGGGGGCTTGGGGAGAAAAAGGAAAAAATAAAATCTTTAAAAAAAAAAAACAAAAATAAACCACATTCTTAACGTATTTCCAAGGTAAAAATCCTCTTTACCTCACATACTTCACGATCCCAGGGACATCTTAGGACACAGCACAGTTATCAGAAAGTAATAAGAGAGACTGCTTCTCACTAGCCAGTTGCATTTGCTTTTCTTCTTGCTCTCTATGTTTCTGTCTCATCCCTAAGTCTTCTTCCCTTCATCTTGTTTTAGAGGAGTGTGAAGGGGTATAATCTTGGAAAGAGAAACCGAAACCTAATTTCCTAAATTACCTGGATTTGATGCATCATGGTGCCTATCAAAAAACCTTATATATCTTCAAGTTTGTACTTAAAAATATCATTTTAAATGAAGGAATGCAATAACCACTAGAAGAGAGAGCTAAACTCATGTCATTGTACCAAGAGGTATGGAGAATCCTAGAAAAGAGACGTGCCATGGAAAATGTCTTAAAAAGTATTTAAAGGCGTTAAAAAATACTTTTTGAGAGGGTGGCTTATTATAAGAGACATAATATCATATTAGTATCCTTGGAGGGGCAGGATAAAAACAAAATGGACTCCTATGTAGTATTTTTTTTTTTTAGAAAATTTCTTTCAGTCCATTCATTTACTCCTTTGTTCACTTATAAAATAAAGCTTTTTCATCGGCTTTTGTTCAGTTAAAAACTTCACCTTAGGAGTTATTTTATTCTTGTGGTACTTTTTTTTTCTTAATTTTACTTCATTTTTCTTGGTACTGACAGCCTGCTAATGCCCACTATTAATGTTGACATTATGAATGGGTTGCGAAACCAATGAAGATCCGTATCTTTCTAATAAAGAAGAACAGAGATAAATGCTCTTCCAATAATACCCCTAATAGCAGAGACTGATACAATAAAATGTCTGCTTTCTAAGATGATTTTTTTCCTTCATGTAACTGTAGGTATGGAAATTCAGTGGAAATTAATATTCATTCATTCATTTTAAGATTAATATAGTCAGTAGTAACATTAGGCCAGAAGCGTTATATTCTTGTTAAGTGATTCTCAAAGTGTCATCTGAGGATCACAGGGATTCTTGAGATCCTATAAGGGGATCCATGAAGTCAAGATTATTTTTATATCAATATAAACAATCAAGACATTGTTTCTCTTTCCACTTTGTTGACTTTGGGCTGATGGTGCAGAAGCATCCGTTAACATGAACCAAGGTAGTGGTGCCCAATAGTACTGAGTAGCCATTGTATTCATCACTGTTACACACTCACCAAAAAAAAAGAGAGTTTTGCTCAAGAATGTCTATCATAAAGCAGTAAAATTTGTTGATTTTATTGAATCTCAATCTTTAAGTAGACATCTCTTTGTATTCTGTGAAACAAAATGAAAAGTATGCATGAAGTCTTTGCTTATTTGTTGATTTATTTCTTGACCACCTTTTTACTTAAAGGAATAACTGATAAAATAGGGTTATTTAGAATTGGTTATTTTGCCAACAGGTTTTGGAAGATCACAAAGTTGGTCTGTCACTTTAAGGAAAGCAACTGACAGTTTTTGGTGCCAGTCACAATATTCAAGCTTTTAAGTTAAAGATAGAAGTTTAGAAAACTTACACCTGCCGCTGTCAGTTTGTCACCTTCCCAATAATTAAAGACTTCTCAGATAAGATAAGTGGTAATATTAAGGAACGCAGAATTTTGATATTGTGTAATGAGATGTATCAACATTTGGAAGATCTGCTTAACTTAGTGAACCAATATTTTCCAAATGACCAATGCATAATATTACAGAATTATGTGTGAGTAAAAGATCCACTCAAAGCACAAGATGGACCAGTGGATTTTAATGGAACACAGTACAAAAAGTTTATTTGTATAGCTTTAGATTTCACATTACAACTAACCTTTAAGAAACTACCACTTGCCAACTTTTAGTGTGCTTTCAAAGAATAATATTCATGATTATCTGAAAAGGCTATCAAAATTCTTGTGACTTTTTAAACTACATAGGTGAGGACAGATTTTCTTAATATTATGTCCACAAAAGTAAAATATGAGAATCCAGCTGTCTTTTGTTTAAAAAAAAAACATTAAAGATTTGCAAAAATGGAAAAGACTGCTCCTGGTAGGACTTCAAAGCTTGAACTGAAAACATGATAGAAAACCAGAACTTACAAATTTGGAACTTGAAAATTTTCTTTGACTGATTTCCTACACCAAAGTTTATTGAAATTACTATATTTGGGAAAAATTGCCTTTTTTATAGGGATCAAAACTTTCAGTGTGGCTCTGTTACTGGTCCTCTTTCAGATCTCCCAAAATTGATCTAAGTAAAGAATTTCATTGGAAATTTTAACCCAGCATTGAGTTAAGCTCAATGATGGTTATCGTCTTGCTTTTCCCCCCACTGTTAGCCCAGGAAGCAAAGTTTATCTTATGCTAATCATGGAAAAAGCAAAATAAACATTGGAGAAAAAATTCCTTTTATGTATTTTTTGTAAAAACTTTGTCAAATACAAGTAAAAATAAATCTGTTTATCTGAGTAGTCTTTTCAGAAACATTTTAAAGTAAGGGTGAGCACATACACTTTTGTATTTTACACTGGCAGTCATGGTATTAGACTAAAAATGAGGGAAAGTAGTGTTTTTTTTTCTGTCCAGAAGTTAAAAAATATGTATGTGTGATTATACTCTAAGGATTAGGAAGTTTTTCAGTTATTGAGGGGAAAAGTTGCATTAGTCTCTTAATGATTTGGAGACAATTAGTTAATTATTTGGAAAAGATAAAAGCTCTTCACTTCCTACCTGTAATATAAGCACACATAGAAGAGTCGTTTTGTAGTTTTGCGTTGGAGGTGGTCTTTCTTAGCATATATACAAAGAACATGAGCCGTAAAGGAAAAGATTAGTAGATTTGATGACATAAAACTTAAAAAACTTATGTGACTCATTTGAAAAATAATAATAACAAAACAGATTGGGAAAATGTTTCTACTAAATGCAATTGACAAATGGTTAATATTCGTAACACATAATGTCTGTAGAGAGCTCCTACAAATCAATAACAAAATGGCAGACAACCCAATATAAGAATTGTGAAAGGTCAGTAAATATAATAATAAGAAGAGATACATATATTAAGACAATAATTAGGATTTAGTTGAGAGGCAGATCTTGGAGGGTTTGGAATAGATTCCAGAAATAAGAGAGAAATTATCAACAATTCTATCATTCACTTTTGAAACACTTTCTGTTATTCTTGATGAATTAGGAAAAAGGGTTTGATATAATATCCCTGATAATGTTTGTTACCTTCTGAGTTTTTAATAATTTTTTTCTTATGAATAAGTGAATGGAGAAAAGTTGAACTATTATGTAGGCAGGTGACTAGCATTTAAAGACACACATTTTTTTCTTTGTATATATTCTTTGTTATCACATCAACAGTTCTTTAAAAGCTTGTATGGGTGAACCAAATTTATTTAGCATTTACTATCAGCTGCTGTCTTCTTTCTTCCTTACAGAAGCACTGACATAGTATTGCTACCTTCATTTTGTGAATGACGAGATAGGAACAGAGAGGGTGACTTTCCTACGTCACATGCTCTAGAAGAGCTGAGATTGAATCCATCACTCTCTTATCCCAGGCCCTATGGTCTTTTAACTCTGCCATGCTGCTTTCAGATATATCTTGTGTTTTCTTCTTTCCAGTGTTTAATCACTCTCTAAGGTAGTTATTTGTTCATGGAATTTATTTGGCTCTTTGTTTTTTTTTCTGAGGAAGATTCATCCTGAGCTAACATCTGTGCCAGTCTTCCTCTATTTTGTATGTGGGTTGCTGCCACCGCATGGCTGCTGAGTGGCATAGTTCCACACCCAGGAACCAAACCCAGGCCACCAAAGCAGAGTGCACCAAACTTAACCAGTCGGCCATGGGGCTGGCCCCTATTTTGCTCTTTTACACCACTGAAGGAAGAGTTTATCTTTACTGCTTTGGAGCCTGAAAGAGTGAATGTGTCTCAAAAACATAGGTCTAATGTCTTACAAAGATCAATGAGCCCTTGACTACTTACTCTAAATATTATTTATGGTAGATGTTTGAATTGTTTCCTTGACTGAAATGCAAGAAATAACACTGTGAAAGAGCAATGCATTTGTGAAAATCTACAGGATTCATTTCTGAGATATTCATCTTAGTGCCTCAGCTTTTCTTGTGAGACTAGAATACAATTTTCTTTTGGCATTCGTCTTTTAATCTGAAAACTATGAAAATAATATATTTGATTAAAAGAATGATTATCGAAACAAAGAAAATTTTCTACTACAATAAATTTTATCTAATATAATTGAAGAGTATGAAAAGCCAACTGCTATGGCATCTTGCTAAATGAACCTCAATATTACCGATTCTTGAAAAGCTCTCAAGGTCCCAATGGTTCTGAAGCAGAAACAGAAAGAAATTTTAAAAGATAAAGAAGTGAAGGGAAGGATAAAGCCTTTACACTACCTTCACTAGGATTTACAAATTATTGAGCGTCAAATTATGGCCCAGCACGCTGGGATTGCGGAGCTTTCTGTCATTTTAGTGAAGTTCTCCTGGACAAGTCACTTTATCCCTTTACATGTCACTTTCCTTATCTATGACAAATTGGGTTGGTCCAGATGACCAATGGCTTTGTCATTCTATAGGCAGATTACTTCACAGGCCAGTTGGTGTTTCAAGATGATATGAATCTTATATTCCATTCACCCTATATTCTGGAGGAGAAACAAAGCATTAAAAGAATTTAAAAGAAGAATGTCATAATATGATTCTGTTTTCTGTTCTCTTTATTTTTATTCTACATGACCTTCCTTGTCTATTTTGTTTACTATCAAGTCTTCCACTGCTGTCCCTATTGGTGAGAGTACCCAGTATAGATACCCAGCTCTGTCTTCTGTTACTCCACACTTGTATTTCCAATTGTCACTTAAAGTTGATTAGAACTTAACACATTTAAAAAGGATTCCTTACAACCCACTGCCAGACACCCTCAAAACTGCACTTTCTTCCATGTTACTTAATTGGATTAAGATTATCTTTGATCATGCTTATTTTTTATGTCTCCTTCTTGCTCACAAACAACCCTCTCTTACTAATTTAAATGCTTGCACAATTCTGTCAATGCTATCTCCAAATTGGAGTATTTGTCCTCATTCCTATTCTTACTATTGTGGTCACAAGCCTATGTCATACTTTTATTACAACATAGAGTTCACTGTCTTTGTCCAGTCTTTCTTCCTTATAATCTGTTCTATACATTTTGTTTATTTTCTTAATGTACATGTTTGACTATGTCCTGCTTGTTTCAAAAGTGATCTGTGGCTTTCCATTGCAATGAAAGTAATACAATCTTCTCAGTGTAGACTTTTGAGAGTCTTCACTTTCTGGCTTCATCCTTTCATTCCAACGATCTCTCCTAGATAGGCTGTATTTCAGTCATATCAGACTACCCACCATTTTTGAATTCACACTGTTAGTTACAATATAGATTTGGCTTTGTGTAAATGAGACCCCGTATAACTGACTTGACCAATATAGAGGTTTAATTCTTTGTCACATGACAACCCAAGCGTAGATGGCTGAGGGCTGATAGGATAGATCTATTTCATGTAGTTATTTAGGAACTACGTGAAGCATCTTGTCCCTTTCAGCACGATCAGCTGTGACTCAGCACCATGTCCCCATTTCTAGCAGCATGAAAGAGGAAGTGAGGAAGAGAGCACACCCTCTGCATTTAAAACATATCCTGGAATTTGCATGTATCACTTCTTTTCACACATCATTGGCCAGAACTTAGTGACCTGGCCACATTTAATTGCATAGAGGTCTGTAAAATGTAATATTTATACTAGTCAAATATATGCACAGTAAAAATTGTTAATACTATGGAAGAAAGGGAAAACCAGATAATGAGGGGTAGCCAGGGGTCTTTCTCACATTCCCTAAGTTGTGTTGTTGTTGGTAATAGTTTTCTCCTCTTCCTCCCTTTTCTGCCTCCCCCTGTTTCTTTTCTCTTTCTCCTCTTCCCTCTTTCTCCTTCTCTCTTCCTTCCTTCCTTCTCTTCTTAGGTCCGTGACTTTTCTTATCATTTTCTCTGTTGAGATGGCCTTTCCTTTAGTTCCACCTCCTTTGTTAAAACTCCTATTCATTGTTCAGGGCCAAGCCAAAACCATACTTTTCAGGATTCTGTAGTTTTAAATCAATCTATTTTCCTCCTGATGTCCTTTAGCACATAAAGTTATACTTTGATATCTAATATATTAGTTTTCATCTTTATATTCTGATTGTGGGCATGTGCTACATCTTATTCATAGATTGTTTCTATAATATTTATCTACATTGCTTTATGTATATTAAAATTTGAAAAGTAAATAGTTGGGCATCTAATATGTTCTGGGTACGATTTTATTTATCTTATTTTACTCCATCAGCAAACAAACCAATCAAACACACACAAAATAACAGGACTTAGAAGTTAAGTAACTTGACTAAAATTATTCAGCTAGTAAATTGCAGGGAAATAATCTAATTCACCAAATGACAAATTTGCCATAAGCCAGTTTGTTGAAAGACAATTTGTGGAAATTAGTTTGGTTAAATTATTGAGGTGTGTGTGTTTTTTTTAAAGAAGTTTCTATTTCCTAGAGCTTCATGGTGTTTCTTTTGCTTTGTATTTGCCAGCCCATCTCAATTGAACATTATCTTTGTGTATTTACGTTGTTCTGGTGTTTAATATTTTTATGAAAATGTGTACCTTTTTTGTAAAAGAAGTGTATTGTCTTGTCTCTTTTGCCCACCTGTGCCCTACCTATCCAACTCACATTCCTGATTTTCCCTTTGAATCAGTTCTGCATCAGTCTCTGGAGGACCTGAGGTTTTATAGGATTCCAAAAATTATTTTTTTCATTGTACCATGCTGACTATTGATTATATGTTCAAAAATCTTGCTGAATTAATTTGAAACCCCTGCTACCCTCTTGCCAGAAAATATAGCATCCTTTATCCATGTTTGATAATGGTCCTTTAATAACTTGTTAATTTTTTTGTGACTAAAAATAATGTCAATATTTTGGTCCTATCTTGAAGACCAATATGAGTATCAAACTTGCATGAATCAAAAGGTTTCATTGGAGGGGTGGCTCATTTATCTTCACAAATAAGGAGACCTTGTGAGTATGTTACTAAGTCTTCGTATGGAAGCTTGGAGAAAACACCAACTCTGCAGTTTAAGCAGTAAAGCCATGGGCTACTATTTATCATCCCTTGACTTCTTCTGCATCCCTGCCCTTCTCAAATAATGGTAACTTATGCTGTTGGGTGGGCTCTAACTTCAAGGCCAGGCCCATACCAGTTCCTGGCCAATCATAACAAAGGGAAGTCAGGAAGAAGATCATTACTTTCTGCTAAGCCATGTGGTGGGCTTCCAACAAAGTTGTCCTGCTAATCATCTCTGATACATGGAAGGTGTCAAGAATGAACCCTGAGTGCCCATGTGGCTTCTGAGCTATAGTCTATCCTTTCTCTAAACTTTGCCCTTACTTTTGTTCTAATTCACAAGACTAGGTTCTATTCTGACACTGTTTAATTAATTGTTTTTTGTTTTGCCTCCAGACAATTCTCTTGGTATGTGTTGGTCTTTTACTATCAGAGACACAATATGCTCTTGTTTAGGTCAATCTCCCTCTTTATCCCTCTCTCATTAACCTCTTAAAAAGGCACAATACAAAGATACAGAAACCACCATAAAAACTTCGTGGGGAAATCTTTCTATTTCTATTGTTCATTTACATTGACACTTCCAAAATGGTTTACCACTGATCGAAGTTATTTAAGTAGGACAAAAAAAGCAATACAAAAGTGAATCCCCAATAGCAACCAAGTTACACTTTTGTATAAAAGATAGATAATGTAAACTGATATTTACTTGTATCTTTAGCTCACAGTAATTAACGTATCCT
The DNA here is from genome assembly GCF_041296235.1 of Equus asinus. Taxonomy (NCBI): domain Eukaryota; kingdom Metazoa; phylum Chordata; class Mammalia; order Perissodactyla; family Equidae; genus Equus; species Equus asinus. The sequence continues at coordinate 43,928,421 of NC_091792.1, forward strand.
TACTTAAAATGTGGCTTTTCTGGTTGTCATTTACTTTGTCAAGGTAAGCTAAGAATGGCAAGATTTCCATAAACTAGCTCACAATCCTACACAGTTATTTCGAGTGGAGGAGCAAAAAATAGACCATATTAAGCTCTTCAGTTCAAAGTAGTTGCTATTATTTATTTCTTGGAGACATTTTTTTCCTGCTTCTCTCATTTCCTGATGAATACCAAAAGCAAGAAGCAGACTAATATTTTACTGTTAGGATGACTGTTACATATTTGCTTTACAGAAATTACAAATATTTAGACTGTTTCAAATGAAGTAATTTCTACTTTTTGGATGTCTTCATTTGGAGAGTTCTCTCTGTAGCAGCTCAAGTATTTTATAAGTGGTTTAAGAGCTTAATACACCAAATAATCTATTTGCATTCTTTTTACTGTTTAAAGAATGCAGACCTCATGTATTATAATTCCATTCCATTTTATTGGAGTTAATTAAAAAAATATGGCCAACCGGGTGGTATCAAAGGATTTTGCTTCTTCTGAAGAGATTAGCATATAAACACATCACAACATATGGTTAAAGCTTCATTTACAGGTGTGACAGCTTCTGCATCTTGTTGCCCGAAATCAATTTAATAGTCAGAGTCTTGGGTTAGCTGCCTTGGCAGAGGTATTTAGCTGTTTTAAAAAATATGCCTATGCAGTATATAAATCCAGTGAGCATTTATTATAATTGCAATAGATTTAATAGTTCTCTTGTCCCCCTGGAGAGTCAGGGAGGTGAAATTGCCGTCTCCAGCGCAGAGTCAAGGTCGTAGGTACTGATCTTTCCAGTAGGGATTGCCACTCAAAAATCCTTGATTTATTAAGATTAACTTTCTTTTTCTTTTCTAATATTCTCCTCTCTTTAGCTTTCCTCATTTTTGAACTTTACTATTAGTTGCAAACAAGTGGAAATATTATCATCTCTTTCAGTGGTGAAACATGTAAATAAAGGAAGATAGAAGAATTTAATGGCCCCATATGGAAATATCTGAATTAAATACCATAAATCCAAGGACCACTTAAGAAAATGTATCATGTATTGATTTTTGGAATCACATGTAGGTTTATGAGTTCACACACAAAAAACTTGATTGAGTGATCTATTCATTTCCTATTGCTCCTGTGACAAATTACCATAAACTTAATGGTTTAAAACATCACAATTTATTGTGTTATAGTTCCGGAGGTCAGAAGTCGGAAATTAGTCTCAGTGAACTAAAATCAGGGTGTCAGCAGGGCTGGCTTCCTTTTTGGAGGCTCTAGGGAGAATCCATTTTCTTACCTTGTCCATCTTTCAAAGGCCGCCTTTATCCATTGGCTTGTACCCTTCCATCTTCAAATCCAGCAAGGGCAGGTCAAGTCTTTCTGACAGGGCTCTCACCTTTCTCAGATTCCATCACTCAAGCACTCTCTCCTCAGCATTCCTCTTCCACTTTTAAGGACCCTTGTAACTACACTGAGACTCCCGATTAATCTGGGATAATCTCCCCATCTCAAAATCAGATATTTGGCAAGCTTAAATCCATCTGCACTCTGAATTCCTCTTGGCCGTATACCCTAACATATTCACAGATTCCAGGAATTGGGCTATGGAAATCTTTGAGGCATTACTCTGCATACCACAGGTGATGGTGACATTAAAAAAAAAGAGCAAAAAATAGGAGGGTGTGAAGGAAAAACAGTCAGTCAGGAAAGCATCTTAGTCCAGGCTCTGCAGCTAACTAACAAGGGAACTCAGAAAAGCTATTCAGTTCCTCTGTTTCAGTTTATCATTTCAATAATTAAATAATAATAAATAACAATCACTGGGAACCTCTGATATCTTTTACATGTGTATTATCTCATTTAATCTTCAAAACAACACTACCCCCACTTTGCAAAAGATCAAACTCAGGCACAGAAAGTTTATGTAACATCTTCTTAACATCTGCTGAGTAAGCAGTGAGTGGAGAGGCATGATTTCACTCATGAAGTCTGGACCAACAGCTCAGAATGTTTAACCATTAGGTATACTGCCCCTGTTGAAATAAGATAGCAATAATTTATCTTTTCATTTATTTACTAGTTAAATCATTCAATCAATATTAATTGGGCACCCACTGGTAGACCAGAAACTCTGGTAGGCATTGGAAATGTGGTGGCAATAAGCAAAATGTAGCTTCTGCCTCTGTGAGTTGGAATACAGATAAAATGAAATATAGACATTTGTTCCTATAATTTACTGTTGTATAACAAACCAGCCCAAAAATTGGTGGCTTCAAAACAACAATTATTTCATCATCTCTCATGATTTTGTAGGTTTACTGGTATCAGCTTGGCAGTTCTTCTCCCCCGTGTAAATTTAGCTGGGCTTCCTGAAGCTGGAAAAATCTAAGATGGCTCACTTTTATGACTGACAATTGATGCTGGCTGTTGGCTGGGAGCTTGCTTGTGACTTGGGCTCCTAATTGCATGATGGCTGCATTCCAGAGAGTGTCCCAAGAATGAATGTTTCAAGAGGGAGGAAACAGATTCTGCCAGTCTTTTTAAAGACTACGTCAGGAACTTAACGCAACATCACTCCTGCTGTATTCTGTTGGCTAAGCAGCCACAGAGTGAGTCCATATTCAAGAGGAGGAGAAATATGCTTCAATCTTCTATGGGAACAGTGACCAAAAAGTTGTGGCCAACTTTAGTCTATCACAGACTGGAATATGGAAAGCAAGTGGGGGAGTTTATGAGATCAGGCTGAGAGAGGAATCTGTGGCTAAATTATGCAGGGCCTCAGAGGGATTTTGGAATCTGAGATAACAGCAGTAGGAAGAGTTTGGACAATTTTAAGCAGGAAAATTTAAGCATAATTCAGAATTAAATTATGAATAAGATCACTGTGGCTGCAACATGGAGAATGGAGTGAAACTCCAGGATAGTAATAATGGTGACTTGGACTAGGAAGGTAGATAGGGATGATGGGACGTCAGATTTGAATGACATTTAGAAGACATATTTGACCAGATGTAGTGACTGATTCCATGTGGAGGTTGAGGTAGACGAAAACAAAGATATGCTTTCTATCTTGAACAGCTTGAGTGCTATTTTATTAATTACCTCACAATGGAAGAGAAAAAGGCTCTGAAAAATGGTGAGCTTGGTTTTGGAATCATTTGTTGAACTGAAAGGCCTATGAAACATCCAACTGAAGTTGCCTAGGAGGCAATTGGATATATGGTCGGGCATGGAGATAGAGATTTTGAGATTTTCTTCATGGGCATAACTGAAGGTATGATTCTAACTGAAGGCGCCTGAAGAGAGAATGTGGTTTGAAAGTATGCTTGGGACAGAATTCTGAGGATACCAACATTTAGTGTTCAGAGAGAAGATGAAAGTTCAAAGGTGACTGAGAAGGAGCATTTAAAGAGATAGGGAAAAATGCTCAGAGAGTGTGGTGTCATGAAAGGCAGGTAAAAAGAAGTTTCACCTAGGTTATAGGGCTCTCTCTGGAATGCTGCTGAAAGATCAAAGAGGAAGAGATCAGCGACAAGTTTTTGGCATGGAGAACAGGAAGGTCATTGGAGACCTTAGCAGATGAGTTTGATAGACCCATTAGAGTGTGCTAATGAATATTTGGAAGTGATCAAATGGACATTGTGTGTAGGCCATGAACTTATTCGGAGACGTTTGGCTGTAGAAGAGTGGTGAGGGAGAGTATGAGTTGTTGAATATGGTTGTTTATTTTTTAAGTTGAGAGACATGAACAAGAGAAGGAAATACTTAAAAAATAAAGAAAAAGTTGAAAATATGGGGGATGGAGGATGCTAGTTTTGTGCTAAAAATATTTTTAAAAGTTCCTTGAATCTTAAGTATGGGAATGCTGTGAAAAGCACAATTGCTAATACCGTAAGTAAGAAATTATTACAAGCATTTTGTCCTTAAAGGCCCATCTTTGCTGCTGTTATTCATATCATTCTAATTAATATTAATGGAATTTTAAATCTTGTATGCTAAAATTTTCAGATATCAAGATCCCTCTGACTTGGAAAATATATGAGTGGTTAGTTTTTTTTTCTTTCTTTAGAGTTTTTGATTTCATGGTGCATTTGTCCTTGGGATATTTTTGCAATGTCATTTATGAGAGTGGAGACTATCTCCAAATGAGAACTTTTTAACTTTAGAAACATTTTCTTTTAAATTCTTCTTGACGTGGCTGAATAATAACTTTCTGGATTCCTTTGAAATTTTAGGACTTTGAAATTGAAACTGTCTTAACTCTTGAATTTTTTATTTAATGCATTTAAAAGAGCTCTTTGTATGGAAAGTCAAAGTGTTGAAAGGAGAGATGATCAAAGTTTATAAAACTTGGAAGAGAATAAACAGGAACTTACTCACCAAATTGCATATTATAATTAGAGGACACCTATTGAAGCACAGAGAGAGAGGTTTAAGGAAAATCAAAAGAAATATTACTTTAAACTGTCTGTTTTAAATTAATGAAATATTAATGAAAGAGGTGAGACAACATGAAAATACGAGTAGATTAAAGGGGATTCATGAATGAGATAGGTCTGTAATAGTTTTTGAGTTGTCAAGGTTATAGTGAGTGTTTGGCATATGATTTCATTTGGTTTCACAAAAACAGTTCTTCCACGTGATTCTCAGATAACAAATCACATATGGCCTAAGGGGAACTGTGATCTTTCCGGTATGGGGTTGGTATTCCATATGTTTTCATGTCTTAGAAGTTAGTAGGGTAAAATATTACTGAAATAAGTAGGTCCACAGCATATATTAGAGACGCAGTTCTGTGACTTACTAAATGTGTGTCCATGGGCAAATTACTTAACCTTGCTGTGTCTCAATTTTCTCATAGTGAAGATAGGGAAAATAATTATATCTACCTTATAATATTTTTATGAAATGTTAATATATATTAACATAAGTAAAGAACTTGTCTTTGTTGTTATTGTGCCAAGATACTATAGCACTGGTTTTGTTGAAATGGCGTTTTAAGTAAAACTTAAAGCAATTTTAAACTGAATTTAACATTTCTATATAAATCATCAGGGGAGAGTGCTAATACGTCAGGAAAAATTCGCTTTTTAAAAAGTTAATTTGTTTTGTGAATATTCAAGTTTGTTAATCTACAAGATCATATTTAGTATTTAGTTATTTAATTCAATTTTATTCTATCCGAGTAATTATTCAGTTTTAAATTTAGAGCATAAGTTTTTTTCCTAGGGTACAAGTTTTCTTTTCTTAATGATTTCTGAAAAAATTGGAAGGAAAATAATTTAAAACTAAGAAAAGGAAAAGAAATTGTATAATAGTTACGTAAGTAGGTCTTTTCTCTTTCTCATTTTGGGAAATATAGGTATACGTATGAGTTGGAAAGAATAAGAAAAATATTCCATGTGAAAGCCCACCCACTGTATATGAATGCAAGCATGTATATATGTAAATATACATCACATGTCCATGTATACACACATATATAATATAGGCTTTGATTTAGTGATGATAGTGGGGGAATGGATGTTCAATTAGGATGATTCTTTTCTCTCCTCACTCCTTCTTGAATCAATGCTCTCATTTCATCTCATGCCACATGGGAAAAGGAGTGAAAGAAAAAATGTGGAAGACAGAGAGATTCGTTATTAGAGTCAAGGAAGATAGCCCAAAATTAGGTTCCCTCACTTAGAAGAAAGAGAAGGATGAAGCACAAAGGCATCTGAGACCCCTCACTATGGTCTAGGTAGACGGAAGTTACAATAGCTGGTAATTAAAGTCCCATCTACGCTTGCTTCCAAAAACAGTTCTGAAACACAATAATCTGACTGTTAGAATTTGAAGGAACTAAGAAATTATCTACTAATAACCACTCTTTTTATAAATTAGTTAACTTATGCCCTGAAAGTGTAAGGAATTTGGCCAAGATCTCACAGTCAATCAAGCGCTGAAACAACAGTGCAATCTTGGATTCTTGACTGTCCTGAACTGCTCATTGTTATCACTATTACAGCTTCTTCAGAGGCGTGATATGAAGTTTCAACTGATGTTTTTTCTTTTCTTAGCAGTGGATTTACACAAGTCTAGGTATTTAAACATTTAATGAGTATATTATCCTTTAGATATCAAACCAAGAATTATTTCACATTTCATATTTTTGAAAGACAGCTGTTGATTCCTTAACTATTTTGAAATACAAATTTAAATATATCTATTAAATTTCACTTATTTAAAAATAATTTAGTTTTGGCATCTACAACCTTTATACAATACAGGTACCTTTTCTACTGGCATGGATACTGCATGATATAATTTTGAGCTTTGCTTTATACTCGTATAAAAGGATCTTAAAAAGTGGACCCATCAATTCTTTATAAATTTATTTAGAAGTTTCTGTCTTTTATAGTTCAGAACTATTTCCCATTAAAGGTGGCTTCTTAAGAAACTCTATTTAAAGTGATTTTGATTGAATTCCCCTGAGTATAAACTCTTGCCATGTTAATTCAAATAATGCTCCTTTAATGTGTGTGACTTTTAAATTCACGTATGATAATGGGTTTTCTGACTGAGGGTCAGAGCTCTATCTGGCTGAGGAGACTTCCTAGGTGAGCTGATTATCTGTCAGACTTCGATTTAACTCATGATGATGATGATGATAATTTCACACACACTAGGTGCTCTTTTTTTCCCCATGAAGAAATGTTCTTACTTGTTTGGGTGTAAGCTATTTCAAGTGCTTCTAGCCTTCCTCTGCCTTGTGTCTCTTCAGAATCTTGGCAAGTGTTCCATGTGAGTCTCTTGGAGACACCTGGAAGCTGTGGTGCTCCAAAAGGCAAGGAGCCATTAGCTTCAAGGTATTGGCTCATACTGAGCACGCACCACCTGGCGGCCTCCACAGCTGGGCTTTCAGGTTTCTCTTTGGCATGGACCTGAAGGTTCTCGATTTGTGTTAGAAGTTTTTGAAGGCTTAAAACTTGTCAGAGATGGAGTCATATTTTCCTTGATTATTAAGATAACTTAAATAGCATTTATTTGCTCATTATTTTGTTCACTAATTCAAGATGCTCAAACCTTTTCTGGCCACCTATTCTAGCCCATTTCCTGTGCTGGGAATTGGAGATGAAAACAGTGAAATATGTGCTCCCTGACTCCAACTCATAATCTGGCTGGAAAGACATACAAGTGAACTGGTCATTAGACTACAGTACCTTCTGTGCACTCTTATAGTAAAGGGTAACAGAAGGTGCCATGGCAGTGCCAGGGGCATTGGGACTTAGAGTGGTCAACAGGAAAGAGTTCAGAAGGGAAATGAAATGTTGTGGTTAATCTTGGAGGATGAATAGGAGTTAGTCTGTTGCAGACTAAGAGTTAGATGCATGAGGAATTGGACGGACTGGTGATTCCACTGGTGGGTTGAAAGACCATTAATATTATAGGAACTGGAATTTGCTTTCCTTTTAGAATATACACGTTAAAAATGAGCTGTTCATTTTCATGAGATAGTTTTATTTTCAAACGATAAGCAAACTCTGTCAGTTCAGAAAAGGAGATATTTGATTCATGTTAAACCTAAACATGTTAGAATATAGGAACATAGGTTGTCACTGGTTAATTCTAGTAGGATGCTATGCTCCGTTATTGCAAAGAATACCTTTTGGTACTAGAAGGAATGCTTTTTGGAGGCTTTAATTTTGTTATCTGCAAATTAAAAAATGTAAATTAAGGAAAATTCAACTTTTCTAACATAGTAGGTCAGTCATCTGTGAACTTGTTCTTTTAATAGCTTTCTGTTGTTTTATTCCTTAGGTTTCACAACAACCCTGTGATATACCTTATTTACAAATGAGGAATCAGAGAGGTACAGGGAGAGTAAGTGACTGATCGAAATCAGATAATGATAAATGATAAATTCAGACATCATATGCAGGTTTTGAGCACCAAATTAGGCACTCCTTTCATCAAGTCAGAGTTTTACATTTGGAAATCCTGAATTTCCAGTGTTAAAAACCAACCAATCATTAGTGACTGTGACTCAACACACCATTATATGATCATCCTTATGTTTAAATACAAACTTATTTAGAAGGAGAAAGAGGGGGCAGAAGATCCATTTATTAATTTGCTTGTTTATTCAATTATATTTCTAAAATAAGATTGGATGATTTAAAGTAATCATGTGAACTCATAATAAGGATAATGGTATTAGCATCTTCCTCTTAAGTGCCTGTATCTTTTCACTATTTATACATAATTGAAATTTACTCAGTTAATAAATGCCAAAGCTGTATTTTTAGCTTCATTAAATTTAAATTTATTTAGAAATTATGAAACAAAGCTTATTCCGGAAATTCTACATCTAATATTTAATTCTGGAAAAGCACGTACTTTATTTTTTGCCTAAAAATTTTTTAGTAGTATCTTTTTTATTGAAGTATAATTAAATATAACATTACATTAATCAGATGTACAACATAATGATTCTATATTTGTATATATTGTGAAATAATCACCACAATAAGTCTAGTTACCATCTGTCACCATACATAGTTACAAAAAAATTTTTTTTCTTTTCAAAGCTGGCTTTTTAATCCAAAGTGTCTTACCCTAAAACATTTCTCTCATGTTATATCATAATTACTTAGGATTAGAACAGCGACATCTTTAGAAGTCATCTGATGGCTTGTATCATCAATATTTTGTTTATTGTTGAAAAATAACCTTTTTTTCTTAAAAATTTGAGTCACCTAAATAAATAGTATGTTTGGATTGCTATTTGGCTGTAGATAGAGCCATGCTTACAAGTAGCAAAGTATTTGGAAGATGAATGCTCTGATTAAAAAGATATAAAGTAACTATAAAGTTTGTGAGTTGAAGAGTCAGAGGAGAAGAGGCTTATTGAAATCTCTTAGAATGAAAATAGAAGAAAAGTAAATAGAAAGTAGCGCCCAGAGCGACAACCATCAGGAAAATTTCTGGGTGTCTTGGGAAATCTTAGACAATAAATAACAGTGATAAGGAAGAGCTGGTTGTATCAATAATATATTGCTGCATATACCACCCCTCAAAAAACTTAATGGCTTAAGGCAGTAAGCATTTTATTTTCATGGTTGTGTATGTGGGCTGGGAGTTTCTTTAACTGGGCTTGCTCAGGTTCACATTGGGATATGCATTCTGCTAGTGAGCTCAGTTGAGATGACTGGGATGGCTGGATTTCTCTACTCCTAAGTGTGTGTGTGTTTAACTTCAATGAGGCTACACTTCACTTCTTCACAGAGTCTTAGAGCAGTGTTCTAAGAGGGCAAGCTTCAATGCACAAGTGCTTATGCCTCGGCTTGCATTACATTTGCTCACATCCTATTGATCAAATCAAGTCACGTGGCCATGCCCCAAGTCAAGGAGGGAGGGAACCACACGCAGGCATAAATAACAGGAGGTATGATTTATTTGGATCCATTACTGTAACTGTCTATCCCAATCTGCCCTCTGACTCCATTTATTCATGTGGAAAATACACTGCCCCCTTCCAAAACCCTCACAGTCTCATCCAGTCATGGCATCAAGCTCATGATCTCATCATCTACATCAGATCCATATGTAAATGAAGCTCTTTGGGTTCAGATTTTCTTTATTCGGAGAACTGTGAACTAAAAAGATAACATTTCTTCCCTGTTACCTCTCTATATACACACTCGACATCAATGTCGAGAGGAATAGGAAAATCTCAATAATTCAGTAATAGGATGAACAAAAGGCACAGAGAAGTTACTGGGCCACAGCATTGCTGAAATCCAGCTGGCATTCGATCCAGCGATAGGGAATGTTCCTTCATTGGATCCTTCTGCTTCTTAGAAGTTTCCTTAGTTCATTGCTCTGTGCTGTGCTTGGCACTGCCTTTTGGGTACTTGGCTCTGTCTTTCCTTTTTGATAAGAAATGGTTCATGTTGGCAGTTGATTAGTTTTCTCAGCCTGTTTATTTTATATTAAATTCATTTCGAGCTGCCTCTCTACTTTTTAGTCCAAGCTTAGTTGACTCTCCTAAAATTTGGGGAGACTTTTTATGAATCTGATTGGAGTTCACTCCATGCCCCTAGAGCCACATCCATAATTTTTTTCAAAAGGATTTCTTTCTTTCTACAACATCCTTTATGACAATGCCCTTAACATTAAAGGCCTTTTTTGTCTACTTGTTAGGGTCTGCTCTGACAAATCCTTAAATCTTTCCTAGTTCTTAACAAAGGGTCTTATAGCAACGTCTTTGATTCAGTCTTTGCACGGAGGCTGTTTCTTACTTTGCCAGGTAGTGATACTGGAAGTGTAAAGCAGTGTATTTTCCAGCCCAGCGTGTCCTGGCCTTTTTATGCTTCCTCTAAATTCTACTTGCAAATTGAGCAGGTCTCTGTTCAGCTTATCTCTGTCTTGTATCTTCTTGTAAGCAACTAAAAGATGCAAAGTGACACTTTCATCATTCTGTCTTAAAATGTTCTTAACCAGATTTACAAGTTCATCTGGTGCAGTTTCAATCTTCCAGTTTGTCACAGCTGACAGTTTTGCTCATGCTTTCGCTAACAGAACACATGGATGTCCGTCTTTCCAGTTTTCGATAACAATTTTCTCTGCCTTTGTTTACCTCTGTTTGTCTGTCATTCCTCCAACCTTCACTAACAGTCTCCTGGCTAGTTTTCCAGCTCCTGCCCATTACTTAGTCCCCACATCAATGCCACATTTTTTCTAGGCTTTTGTTGTGGTACCACCCTACTTCGAGATACTAATTTCTGTGTCAGTTGCTGCATAATAAACTATCCCAGAACTTAGCTTACATGACAAGCATTTTTTTCCCCCTAAAATTCTATGGGTTGGCTAGGGGTTTCTTCTGCTGGTCTTGCTTGGGTTCATCCATGTGAGTACATTCAGCTGGAGGGTGGGTCAGGACGAACTCCACTAGAATGACTGAAATGACTGAGCCTGTCCTCGTGTGTTCTTTCAACCTCAAGAAAGCTAGATTGGACTTCTCAATGTCAGGTCAGTGGTCCAAGAAGGTGAGCCCTCATGTAAAAGTATTTATTGAGCCTCTGCTTGCATCTTATTTACTGATGTCATCTTGGTTAGAATAGCCAGTCACCTGGCTAAGCTCAGAGTCAGTGTGGAAGGCAACTAATCAAGAGTGTGGATGCTGGGAGATGTGACTCATTGTGAGGCATGAGGGTGACAATATACTGTACTACCTATATTAATAGGAACCTTTCCTATTAAGTAGTAAAGAGTAGGCTGTTTTAAAAGAAGATTCTAGAAAAAGAGTATCTTCACAGGTAAGACAGTTTTGAGGAATTATAAGGATTTAGGAAAAGATTAAGAATGTAGAAAATGGAGGGGTGCTGACATGGATTTTCAAGGGCCTGATGGAAGTTAATGCAAGAGTGATATGGGGTTGAGATGAACAGAAATGAGGCAGAGGGAGACTAAGTATGCATCAGGAGTTTGTGCTTTGGATCCAGGAAGAATGAGAACAATGTGGCTTTATTCTGTGCCGCTTTAATAGCGGTAATTTTGTTTTTGGGGTAGGCTCTACTTCATCCAGAAAATATATTATGGAAAATTTACAGAAGTCCCAAACAAGATATCCCAGTTAACATCCCTTCATATGCCTGTGTGCGAACAACATTCAGGTTTTTTTCTGAGAGTTTACCAATCATTATCATTGGCCTGGGCCCAGAAAATATATGTGAGCTGGGACTGAAAAGAGAATGCACCAATTTTACAAAAAGATATTGAAACAAACTAGGTCAAGTACTTTTTCACTTACATACAGTTTGCTTATCTACTTAAAGTGTTCTCTTTTACAACCTCAAATGTATGTCAGGGAAATAGTGTAGAAAAACCAATGTTTAAAAAAATATTTAGACTTTTTTTTTATTGTTGGCAGTGGGTGTTTAGACCATTGAAATATCTACAGTCTAGACTTTCTCTTTTCCACATGTAAAAGCTCTCCTAAGGTCCAAGAACCTCGTCCGAGTTATTGTAAGAACCACTCAAAAGGAATGCTGTTTTGATTTAATTTTGTTTCTGCACAATATAATGATGACAGCAAAATAAAGTTTGGCCTCATCGGATTTTGCAGACCGGTGTGAAGTCCTGGCTGAAGGAAGAGATGGTGTTCTCTCTTTCCAGGAGCAGGGACGAATCTGCTCCCTGAATAATTGGAGGCCTGATATGTTAGGCCCATAGTGAAAGTAACAGATATCCACAAAGGAAATTGTAATGATTGCTGTGCTATTATCTAAGTATTAGATTACTTATAATATAGGGACCATAATTATGTTAATGCCTATTTAGCCAAATTAAACTAAATAAACTCTTATTGAGCAAAAACAATTTCTTTGGTGCAAAAATCCATCTGAGTCACCTGCATTATATGTACAGGGCATTTGTCTATTGCATCTTTGCCAATTTGTATGTGGACATAAAACTGCCGAGTGTCTTTAATGCTATTTATTGTTTTCCAATATTTCCTAATTCTGTGACTTGTTTCACATATGTAAACTAATTTATCCTCATATTATTCACTTTTAACCTTTGATTTTAAAAGTTATTAGAAATTAGTGTCCTTTTTGAAGTAAATTAAGATACCCTCACCAGTAGTTTTTATAGAAAATCAACCAAATCTTTACCTGTAAAATAGAGATAATAAGATTTATTTTATTTCTTTGTGATTCTATTGTAAGGTCAAAGATATACTAGACATGAAGTCCTTTTCCAAAGGTGAAAGTTTAGAGTTGTCATTAATAATTAATAACCTAGTTTTTTATAGTTAGTATCCATTCTTGGGTGATGCTGGAGAGTTTTTAATATTGTGGCACCTATAAAACAAATTTATATTTGGTAAAAAAACATGGGGATATCTGTAGAAAACTGGATCTCAGATTGCTCTAATAGAAAAGCTCTTTGACAGTGATCAGTTTAACTGTTTCTAAGTGGAGTGACCCAGAAGTCACTTGACAAGATGTAATTTATAATTCTTCTGAAGCACAAGTTTAAGATAATTTGATGTTGCATGAGAAGGAGAATTGGGTCAGCTACTGTGCTTAATTAGTCAGCATTTATCTCTTAACATAGCTTGGTTGTTACTTCATTGAGAATGAAAAAAAACCCCACTAATTAGGACACTGCAAGTGACATTAAACCCTCCCTGCTTAGACTTCATTGGGTTGACATTTGATATGATGTTTTCTGTTCTTCATCTGATCCTTTGTGACTTTAGCCAGATTTTTTATATGCCCTGATCTCTGAAGCACCCATTATTCATTTAAATCACAGTATTAAATATATTAGACTTCCAAAAAGTTAAACAGCAAATTCTAGCAAACATCCTCATACACAGGGCCCAGCTCAAGAAATAAGACATTGCTAATAAGGTTGATGCTTCGAATCTCCTTCACTATTGCTCGCCCTCAATGTAGCTATTATCTCAAATTTGATGTTTATCATTTCTATAAATTTGGTTATATTTTTACCACTCACATTCTCATTTTGAAAAGAGTGTATAGTTTTTTTTTTTTTTAACTTTATGAAGCAAAGTATCCATCTTTGTAACTTGGTTTTCTTTTACCCAATGGTATGTTTTGAGATTTATACCTGTAGTTCTATATGAAAATAATTAAATTAAAAAAAGAAAATGTTAATTTTCACTGCTGTGTATTATTCCATTAGATATACCACAGTATGTGGTGTCTTGTTGAAGGATATTTTGGTTGTTTTGGGAGTATAAACAATGCAGACACGAATATTTTACATATCTCTTTGTACACATTTCTTAGTGTTTCAGGCATACACCAAGAAAGGAATTATTGTTCAGGTGTACTTCTTTAACTCTATAGGATCTTGCCCAATTGTTATCCAAAGTGGTTGTGTCAGTTCACATACCTACTATCAGTAAATGAGTTCTTGTTTTTATATATTATCAATTCTTGGTATCATCAAACTTTTTACTTTTGCCAGTTTGTAGCTATGTAAAAGGTAACTCAGTTGGTCTTAATGAGCATTTCCTAATTTTCAGTATGGTTGAGCATTTTAAAATTCCTGTATAAGTCTTCCATGTATCTTTTTAACACAATGTCTGTTCATATCATTCTTGATTTTATATTGGGTTGTTTTTCTTTTTCTTAGTGATTTGTAGTTCTTTATATAAACAGGATTCTAATCTGCTTCCACCTATACTGGTTGCAAGTATCTTAGTCAATATTATGGTTTGCCTTCTTATTTGCTTAATAGTATTTTTATATAGATTTTTATAAAAACTTTTTTTGTCCTTTTTTTTTAAAGATTTTATTTTTTTTCCTTTTTCTCCCGAAAGCCTCCCCGTACATGGTTGTATATTCGTTGTGGGTCCTTCTAGTTGTGGCATGTGGGACACTGCCTCAGCGTGGTTTGACGAGTAGTGCCATGTCCGCGCCCAGGATTGGAACCAACGAAACACTGGGCCGCCTGCAGCAGAGCGCGCGAACTTAACCACTCGGCCACAGGGCCAGCCCCTCTAAAAACTTTTAAGTAGTTAAATTTATCAATATTTTCCTTTGTGTATCTTGCTTAAGAAATCCTTTTCTAGAATTCAATTCATAAAGATGTGGTCCTATATTTTCATCTATTTTGAAAAAGTTTTTATTTTAGGATTTGTTTCTTTAGCCCACCTAGAATTTTTTCCCTGTGTGTGAGGCAGAGATCTAAACTGATTTGTTTTCCTTCTTGTTAATCCATTGTCTCAGAAGCTTCTAACTGAAGAGTCTGTTCTTTTTCCTCTTAGCTGCTATGTCGCCTCTATTCCAATAATTTTCCATATGTGTATGTGGGTCTGTTTCTAAGCTCTGTGTACTGATCTCTTGGTCTAATAATAGTTCAAAGCGTCTCTGCTATTCTTGGCCTATTGCTCTTCAATATAATTTTTCAAATTAGCTTGTCAAGTTTCCTGAAAACATTTATCAAAATTGTTATGGAATTTTCTTTTTCTGTGGTTTTGGGCAAGTTATTTAACCACTCTGATTTGCCCATCATAGTTATCAAAATGGTGAAAAATGATGGTACTCACATCATTAGTTTTTGGTGAGTTCAATGAGTTAGCACCGTATCATGAACAAAGTTAGTGCTTAGTAAGAGTTAGCTTTTACTATAGATTATTTTGAAGAAGATTTGACATCTTCATTCTATTGAGTTTTCTTATCCATGAAAATGCAAATCTTCGTCTTCCTTATTATCTTTCAATAAAGTTCATAATTTTCTACATACATCTTTTATTAGATTTTATGTTTAGGTACAATTATTTCTATTCTTTTGGTGGTTGTACTTAATAGCTTAACAGGCATTTTTATTTTAGCAAAAAAACAATGATTTTAGGTTGACATTTATTTTCTCTCTGTATTTTGAAGATATTATGCTACAGTCTTCCGATTTTCCTTCTTGCGTTTGAGACATCTGCTCTCATTATAATTCATGGTACTTTACAGCAAACTTTCTTCTGCTTGATTACTCTCATTCATCTCTTTTCTTTGGTATACTGCAGCTTCAGTAAGTTTTGTGGAAGTCAATTTATCAAGTTAGGTTTTTTAAAATTTTAAATACATATTTTCATAAATTCTAAAAAAATTTCACTCATTTCTTTAAATATTGACTTTCTCCCATCCTCTCTATTATCTCCTGAAACAACTTACTTGTTTCATGTTATTTATCCTCTTGCATGCTTTTAATTCTGGGTGATTCTCGGTAAAACTTCTAATTTACTATTTCTCTTTCAAGTTGACCTAATATGATGCTTAATCCTTCCATCTGATTTTTTTTTTCCCCTCTCTGAGGAAGATTAGCCCTGAACTAAGATCTGTTGCCAATCTTCCTCGTTTTTTTGCTTGAGGAAGATTAGGCTTGAGCTAATATCTGTGCCAGTCTTCCTCCACTTTATATGTGGGTCACTGCATAACATGCCTGACAAGTGGTGTAGGTCCATGCTTGAGATCTGAACCCATGAACCTGGTCTGCCAAAGCGGAGCATGCCAAGCTTTAACCACTACATCATGGGGCTGGCCCCCTGATTTTTAATTCTAATAGTTACATTTATCATTTGGGAAATTATTTTTCTTTTAAATTTAACTGACTTTTATAGTCTCTTACTTCTTGCTTATATTTAAAAATATCCTATTTTATTTACTTTTTAAATACCTAAGATAATTATTTTATATTGCACATATGGAGTGTAATTTTGCTGTTTTTTATGTCTTTGATCCTTGCCCCTGATTGCTTTTTTTTCTCATGTATATATTTCTTTTTTTAGGTTTTCAGCTCATATTTGTTTGCTATTAATCCTTTAGAAATCTAAGGGTCCCGGATTGAGGCTACATTTTTTTTTCTTAGACACGGTGTGTTTATTTGCTTCTGCTTAGTGACTGGAGCTCAATCCAGAATGACTTGAAATTAATTTTGACAATTGAGTTTTCCCAAATGTAAATTGAAACTGTAAAACTGGTGGGTTGTATGGCCTATGGTTGTGAATTATCAGGTTGCGAATTATCTGTTTTTCCACCAGAGGAAAGCCAAGTAAGAGAAGTTCCTCTGTCTTGTCCTTTGCCAGTCAGCCATTCTTTCCCTACTTTATCCCGTGTTCTCACCTTGGGGAACATCTAAAATCTTTCTCATTTCCTAATGAGCCATTAAACCCAAGGTTCTAGGAAACCCTGACAAATAATTGCCCCTCACGCAGACAGTCTCTAATATCTGCCTAACACTCCTGTTTTCTCCCTATTATTTTGGGGGGTTTTCTTTCTTGTGGACTCAGCTCTACACATATAACATATTAGGAAGAAAAGAGTTTTTTGGGCTGTTGACCTAGCCAGATTACTGGCAATAAAAGTCAGTCCAGTATGCTGTAAGAATACCAAAAAAAGTCTTAATATGCTAGTAGACATTTTTAGGACACAATTTGGGAATATTAAGAAGCAAAACTTTTGCAGCTGCCTCCAATTTCCGATTATTTCTTATTCTCTTATAAGCACAGCCATTAAGTTCTATACTCATGGACTTGAATGCTCTTGAATGTTGAAAGGAGTCTCCAATAATTGAATCTCTAAATTGAAAGAGATCTTTGAAGTCATCTGGTCTCAGCAGCAAAACAACAACAACAAAAGAGTCAAAACTAAAACCAATTTACATTCTTTTAGCACTTACCGTTTATCAGACACTGTGCTTAGTACGTTATTTTTCTCTTTCAACTCACTTTTGTCTTTAGCTTTATTTGTTAAGATCTCAGACAAGTGCTCACCTTACCGCCACTGAAACGTCTCTTGGCAGAACGCCCCAGCGTTTTACAGCCATGGCCGCCAAGTCCTAGAAACTTGAAGTGAATTAAAACTATAGTGGATACAATGTGGCCCGGCTCCAATTCGACATTCTTTTTACTACGACACGTTTCCTTATTGGGTGTCAAAACTATCTCGTGTCTATCTTACATATTTTATAAGATCTCTTTCAAAATTCCGGCAAACTGAGCTAATTTTTTCTCATTCAACAGATAGTTTAACTTACTATTAGAAACAAGGCAAATATTCTCCATCTAGTCTGTATTCAAATGTGCTGTTTCTCCGAAGAATGATATTTAAGAGCTAGGGACATTTTGATGTATCAAAAAGGCCTCTACATTGAGTATTTTTAAATTGTTTTTTATTATTTATTTATTTATTTTTTACATTCAGTGTTTTCTTGTCAGGATTTAACGTTTCTTCACTCCATATAATGTTTTGGATGTTTTGAGTAAATATGTGTCTTTTAATTTTGATTGGATGTTTGAGGTATGTTGCAGTGATAACTGGAACACTGAGCAGAAACAGAAGCAAAATTGAGCCTTCCTAGTTTTAGGGTGAAATATTAGAAAGTCATCTACTCCCACTTAAATATTTACTTGTTTTTGAAATTTACGTTTCTCTGCAGCTTCATTGGTAACCAGGTGTGGAGTGACAGAAAGTGAATCGGAATTCCGCTGTGACCAGTGCTGAGAAGGCAGCGAAGATTTGGTTTATAATCAAATCAGTCTGGTTATGAATCTTGTAAAAACTGTTATAAAAAAAAGTTCTGCCTGAAAGTAGGCTCTTTTGAAAAAGTATAATTAAAATATATCTCTTAAAAATTTTCCATTATAATGTGGACATAAACGAATAAGGACTTATATAATAAAAATATGGCTTAGGTTTGAGTACCTGAGCATTGCTGAAGGTCAACAAAGTCTTAAGTGTGTCAGTGCCCCAAGTGTTACGTTATATTCACAAAAATTAAATCACTTATTACAATTGTCTAGAGATAGCAAATTCATTAAGACTCCGCTTAATTATTTGATGTGGATATAGTGATTAAATTAGGTGATTTCTGCCGGGTCCCATTTCATTTTGTGCTGATGTAGAAATTCAGATAAGAAAATAATATACGAGTTAGTGAAATTCAAAATTCTTTTTTTTTTGTTTTTGAGGAAGATTAGCCCGGAGCTAACTACTGCCAATCCTCCTCTTTTAGCTGAGGAAGACTGGCCCTGAACTAACATCCATGCCCATCTTCCTCTACTTTATACATGGGATGCCTACCACAGCATGGCTTTTGCCAAGTGGTGTCATGTTTGCACCTGGGATCCGAACTGGCGAACCCCAGGCCGTCAAGAAGCGGAACGTGCAAACTTAACCTCTGTGCCACAGGGCCGGCCCTAAAGATTTTAAAAATTCCTAGATATGTAACTCAATACACATATAAACATTTATCTTCATTTAGTTTGTTACCCTAGAATTGTTTACTTGTGACTTAATGGAAAAGTCACAGAAAGATAGAATCTGCAAAAATTATAAATATCTATAGAGAAAAATTTTAGCTGATTATTTAACCTATTTGGAAGCATGTCATAAGGCAGATGCAATTACACACACACATGACAGATCCATATATTAAGAATATACATTAGGAAAGAACTTTAAATAAAAGGCTGGCGAGATTATTTCTCCCTAGTACCTGTTTGACTTAGGTATGATATCTGTTGCTACTCTGGACTTCATTTTTCCCATCTATTGCAGTACGTTTCCTGGGGTTTCTTATGAGACATTTTCTAGTTAGTTCCAAACTATCTGAGTTCAAATTCTAGCTCCACTACCACTAGCTGTGTGAACTGGAGAAACTTAACTTCTCTATATGTTGGTTGTTGGGAAGATCAAATAATTTGATTTATATCAGCCCTAAGAAGAGTTCCTGGCATATAAAGTTTTATCTAAGTGCTAGTTATTACTTCAAAGAATAATGGTCGTGTAGAAATCAGCACACTGTACTTATTTCCCAGGCTTTGTTTTTTTTTTTTTCACTACGTTCAGTTAAAATGTAGATTCTGGTCATACAGTGATACAACAATAATACATAAATACAGCACACCAACTTACTCTAAGGGAAATTTCATCTTATGAAAAATATTATATAATACTATAGAACTTCACAAATAATTTGGCAAAATCCTCTCAAATTAGTATAGATTGTATTTGGTCCAATGCTGCTTAGTAATTCTTTGAGAGCATGAAATGTATTGGGTAAAAGAAAGTGACACTTACACACACACATATATAGTTTTCTCCCTTCTTCATTAATATTCACATTGTCGTGGATACTCTGCAAGATTAACATTCATAAAACTGCATCCTTGGCTGCTTACTTCATTGCTTCCTACCATATTACCCTGGAGGAACTATTTTACAGGAATAGGCTAGTAATTTTGTGTTTTTATTGGTCCAGAAGGTACGCCTTAGTTTTCCTCACTTTGGTGTTAAGACCTTCTTGATAGTGTTCCCGTTGATAGAAGATCCATTGTCATCCTTATTGAAGTAGACATGTACTATGACTTTATTCTTGAAAGTTTTTGAAATCAGAACATACTCTTTGAGGAACTCTTTTATAAGTTCCGGTTCTCCCCAGATTGTTTGTTTTCACAACATTATCTGTTGGGACCTGGCAGCTATATAGTGGCTCTGAAACAGGTAGGCAGTCAAAGTGAGTGGTTCAGACCTCAGTGGAGATTTTGCTTCTGCTTTGTGTTTTCACCATTTGCAATTAATTTAGCCACCTAATCTTCAATTTACTCTGTGATTTATCTACAAAGTTACATGTGTTCTCCAGGATAAGACATTCATTCATTTAGATTTCTTTGAAATGATGGCTTTAACTGAATTCCTATGTGCCTGTTTTCAGTAATCACCTGCAGCTGAAATAACTTATGATGTGTATTTTGGGGTTTTATTTGTGAGGAAGATTGGCCCTGAGCTAACATCTGTGCCAGTCTTCCTCTATTTTGTATACGGGACACCGCCACAGCATGGCTTGATCAGAGGTATGTAGGTTCGCACCTGGGATCCGAACCTGTGAACCCCAGGCCACATGAACTTAACCACCATGCCACCAGACAGGTCCCTGAAATAACTTGTAGTTTAAGCACAAGATATGTACAATATTAATATTTTTCCTCCAATTGGCTATCATATACTCATTTTTATTTTTCTTCAGCTTTGTCTTTCCTGGAAATTAAATAGTTATTGTAATACCAATTTACACTTTTTGTTTTCTTTCCTGAATGTCTCTTTTTCAACTATTCATTTGTTGTCCACTTCCCTTCATCCCTCTGAATAGTTTTGCTCCATCTTCTGGCCTTGACTAATGGAGAATTATTGCTTGGCTAATTATTTTTTCCTTTGCCTTGTTGCACCTATGGTATTCTGTGAATAGGCTATGAATAATTATAGAACCATATTTAATAATGACTAAATATTGGTGTTATGGAACTTGAATTATGTTTTCTTGTATTTTTGTTTTTCGTTCTCTACAGACTGCATACCAAAGTAAAGTGGAAAGTTGAAACAATTATTCATATAATATATGGCTTCTTAAAAGCCATATATTATGAGAAAGGAAGAATTATGGACTCTGTAAAGGAGTTTAATTACGCACATCGATCAAATGTATCAGATAATTATTCAAATTTGCACTCAATTTTCATTGCATGGAAACCAGATTAATGGTATACTTTTCAATTTATTATTACTTTAAGGAATATAATAGAAATACAAAACTAAGGAGAAATCATTACTTGAAGTGGGTTTGTCCAAAGGTGAGTTGAGTAAAATTCTTACAAAAAATAATGACTTTTCCACATAGAAAAATCCAAAAGAAATAACCAAAAAACTCATAAACTGATAAGAGATTTCAATAAGATGACTAAACATATAATTATCTTTTGAAACTTTGTATTTCCTAAGTGCTTCCTAAGTACTAGCAATATCTAAAATAGAAAATATAAAGCAAAAAACATGTGACAACAATAGTAATAAAGCCACAAAATATCTAGGAATAAACCTAATAAGAAGTGAGCTAGGTATGAATAAAAGTGTAAGACTTTACTGAAAATCATAAAACAGTTCTGAGTCAATAGATATTGGCTATAAAGTTAGTGTTGTAATTGTTAATCTCTGCCTGTTAATTTGCAAATCAATCCAATTCTAACCAAATTTGTAAGAAACAAATATGAATCATTAGGAAAGCTTTGCAAAAGGACATTGAAAGCAATAGTTATTTCCAAAAAGGCATAGTAAATAAAAACTTTTCTTCTGAAATATACCCAAGCACGTATAGAATTTAGCATATGATAAAGGTAACATCTAAAGTCAGGGGGAAATCAATAAAATAAAATAAAATTAAAGGAGCTGGAAAATTGAACATCTATGTTGTTACAAAGATAGATTTCTACCTTGCATAAAATCCAAATATTAATATTAGAAGAATTAATCATAAAAAGGATAATTATGAAATAAAACACAAAAAAGTGTTTTGAAAATCTTAGGACGAGAAATCCATATTACACAAGGCACAAAGTCAATGAGTCATCAAGGAAAAGATTGAGAATTTGGTTACAAATGTCATTATAAACAAAATAAAAGAGAAAAGAAAAAGGAAGAAAAAATATGACCTTTACATACAAAGAGAATTAAGCATATCAAAATTTAAATAGCAACCTATTAGTAAAACAATGTGCAAAATCTAGGGATAGATTACTAAGAAAGGAAAATACAAAAATAAATGCGCTTTCTTCCTGATAATGAGAGAAATTCAAATTTTTCTGTGTACCAGTAGAAAATATATTACAGTGGCTAAAGAGGCAACCTCCAGAGTCAGGCTGCTTGGGTTGGCCCCCCACTCTACCATTTTCTTCCTTTTTCGTTTTATTCAGAGACCTGCATTTAAACGCGTAGATGATGTGATTTTGATTTAGTTTTCTGGTCAATCCTATAAGTCTCAGATGAAACATATGTGGTTATACTAGAGTTTATATGATGAAATACTGAAAGAATTTAACATTCTGTGTCAGTCTTTAATTATGATGTGTGGGGAAGAATAGAGGAATATTACTCCTTAGTTACTACCAACTTGTATAAGATAAATTGTCTTGTATTTTGTAACTGAACTGTTCAGAGCTCTGTTTCTCAATTTCTTGTCTTTTTCTTTTTACTAAAATTTTGTTCAATTTATGTGAACTAAAAAACAAAAATAGTTCCACCATTTCTCTCACTGCCCCACCCCATACTTCTGACAACCACCAATCTGCTCTCTGTATCTGTGAGCTTGGTTTTATTTATTTATTAGATTTCACACATAAGAGAGATCACATGGTATTTGTCTTTTTCTATCTGACTTATTTCACTCAGCATCATGCCCTCAAGGACCATCCATCTTGTTGCCAATGGCAAGATTTCATTATTTTTTATGGCTGAATAATATTCCATTGTATACATGGACCACATTTTCTTTATTCATTCATCTGTTGATGGACACTTAGGTTGTTTCCATATCTTGGTTATTGTAAATAATGCTGCAATGAACATGAGTATGCACATATCTTTTTGAATTAATGTTTTCATTTGCTTCAGATAAATACTCAGAAATAGAATTGCTGGATCATATGGTAGTTCTATTTTTAATTTTTTGAGGAACCTCCATACTGATATCCATGGTGACTGTACCAATTTATATTCCCACCAATAGTGCACAAGGGTTCTCTTCTCCACATCCTCTCCAACACTTGCTTTTTCTTGCCTTTTTGATAATAGCCATTCTAACAGGTGTGAGGTGATATCTCATCGTGGTTTTGATTTGCATTTCCCTGGTGATTAATGATGTAGAGCATCTTTTCATGTACCCGTTGGCCATCTGTATATCTTCTTTGAAAAAATGTCTGTTCAGATTGTCTGCCCATTTTTTAACCAGATTGTTTGCCTTTTGCTATTGAGTTATATGTATTCTTTATGTATTTTGGATGTTAGCCCCTTATCAGATATATGATTTGCAAATATTTTCTCCCACTCAGTAGGTTGCCTTTTCATTTTGTTGATGGTTTTCTTTGCTGTGCAAAAGCTTTTTAGTTTGATGTGGGCCCACTTGTTTATTTTTTATTTATTTATTTATTTATTTTAAAGCATTCTTTTTTTTTTTTTCTTTTTTCCTTTTTCTCCCGAAAGCCCCCAGGTACATAGTTGTATATTCTTCGTTGTGGGTCCACCTAGTTGTGGCATGTGGGACGCTGTCTCAGCGTGGTTTGATGAGCAGTGCCATGTCTGCCCAGGATTCGAACCAACGAAACACTGGGCCCCCTGCAGCGGAGCGTGCGAACTTAACCACTCGGCCACGGGGCCAGCCCCCCACTTGTTTATTTTTGATTTGCTTTTGGTGTAAGATTTAAAAAATCATCACCAAGACCTATGTCAAGGAGTTTACCACCTATGTTTCCTCCTAGGAATTTTACGGTTTCAGGTCTTACATTCAAATCTTTAATCCATTTTGAGTTAATTTTTGTGTATGGTGTAAGATAGTGGTCCACTTTCATTCTTTTGCATTCTTTTGTGGCTGTTCAATTTTCCCAGCAACATTTATTGAAGAGACTGTCCTTTCCCCATTGTATATTCTTAGCTCCTTTGTTGTAAATTAATTGACCATATATGCATGAGTTTATTTCTGGGATTTCTATTCCGTTGCATTGATCTATGTGTCTGTTTTTATGCTCATAGCATACTGTTTTAATTACTATAGGTTTGTAATATAGTTTGAAATCAAGGAGTGTGATGCCTCCAGCTTTGTTCTTTTTTCTCAAGATTGCTTTGGCTATTTGGGATCTTATGTGGTTCCATACAAATTTTAGGGGTGTTTGTTCTATTTCTTGAAAAATGCCATTGGAATTTTGACAGAGATTGCATTGAATCTGTGTATTGCTTTGGATAGTATGGATATCTTAAGTGTTAATTCTTCTAATCCATGAACATGAAATATCTTTCCATTTATTTGTCTTCTTCAATTTATTTCATTGATCTCTTGTCATTTTCAATATATATAGATTTTTCACTTCCTTGATTAAATTTATTTTTAGGTATTTTATTCTTTTTGATACAATTGTAAGTGGGATTTTTTTCTTAATTTCTCTTTCTAATAGTTCACTATTAGTGTACAGAAATGCAACAGATTTTTGTGTATTGATTTTGTATCATGCAACTTTACTGAATTCACAAGTATGTATAATATCATGTCATCTGCAAATGGTAGCAGTTTTACTTCTTCCTTTCCAATTTGGGTGCTTTTTATTTCTTTTTCTTGCCTAATTGCTCTGGCTAGGACTTCCATTACTATGTTGAATAAGAGTGGCAAGAGTGGGCATCCTTGTCTTGTTCCTGATCTTAGAGGAAAAGCTTTCAGATTTTCACCATTGAGTATGATGTTAGCTGTAGGCTTGTCATATATGGCCTTTATTATGTTGAGGTACATTCCATCTATACCTGGTTTGTTGAGGTTTTATGATAAATGGATGTTGAATTTTGTCAAATGCTTTTTTTTACCTCTACTGAGAGGATCATATGATTTTTATCCTTCATTTTGGTAATATGGCATATCACATTGACTGATATGCAGGTGTTGAATCATTCTTGCATACCTATAATAAATCCTACCTAATCGTGGTGTATGATCTTTTTAATGTATTGTTGAATTTGAGTTGCTAATATTTTGTTGATGATTTTTTGCATCTATGTTCATCAGAGATATTGGCATGTAATTTTCTTTTCTTGTGGCATCCTTGTCTAGTTTTGGTAGTTTGAGAAGGACTGGTAATTTGAATGTTTGGTAGAATTTACTGGTAAAGCCATGTGGTCCTGGACTTTTGTTTGTTGGGAGGGTTTTGATTACTGATTCAATCTCCTTACTAGTAATCAATCTGTTCCAATTTTCTATTTCATCAGGATTCAGTCTTGGTAAGTTATACGTTCCTGGGAATTTATCCGTTTCTTCTAAGTTGCACAATTTGTTGGTGTATAATTGTTCATAGCAGTCTCTTATGATCCGTTGTATTTCTGTAGTATCAGTTGTAACATCTCTTTCACTTCTGATTTTATTTATTTGAGCCCTCTCTTTTTCTTGGTGAGTCTGGCTAAAGGTTTGTCAATTCTGTTTATCTTTTCAAAGAACCAGCTCTTAGTTTCATTGATCTTTTCTATTTTTTTAGTCTCTATTTCATATACTTCTGTTCTGACCTTATTACTTCCTTTCTTCTACTAACTTTGGGCCTTGTTTTTTCTTCTTTTTCTAGTTTCTTGAGGTGTAACATTAGGTTGTTTATTAGATAGTTTTCTTAGTTCTTGAGGTAGGCATTTATTGCTATAAACTGCCCTCTTAGAGTTACTTTTGCTGCATCCCATAAATTTTGGTATGTTACATTTCTATTTTCATTTGTCTCAAAGTATTTTTTTGATTTCTTGTTTAATTTCTTTTTGTCTCACTTGTTCAGCAGCATGTTGTTTAATCCCCACTTATTTGTGAATTTTCCATTTTTGTTTGTGTAATTAATTTCTAGTTTCATACAACCATGGTCATCAAAGATGCTTGATATGATTTCACTCCTGTTAAATTTATTGACTTGTTTTGTGGCTTAACATATGAACTATCTTGGAAAATGTTTCATGTGCACTTGAGAAGTATGTGTATTCTGTTGATTTTGGATGGATATTCTGTAAATATCTATTAATCCCAACTGGTTTAAATATCTATTGAGTCCATCTAGTCTAATGTCATTTAAGGCTGATGTTTCCTTGTTGATTTTCTGTTTGCACGCTCTATCTATTCATGCAGGTCGGGTATTAAAGTCCCCTATTGTTATCGTATTGCTGTCTATTTCTCCCTTTAGGTCTATTAATATTTACTTTAACTATTTAGGTGCTCCTATGTTGTGTGCATAAATATTTACAAATGTTATATCTTCTTGTTGGATTGACCCCTTTATTACTATCCAACACCCTTCTTTGCCTCTTATTATAGACTTTGTTTTAAAGTCATTTATGTCTGATATAAGTGTAGCGAGCCAGATCTGGTGGTCTAGTGGTTAAGATTCAATGCTCTCACCATCACAGCCCGGATTCATTTCCCAGTCAGGGAAACACACCACCCACCTGTTGTCATACTATGTCATACTGTTGTCATACTGTGGTGGCTGCATGTTTCTGTGATGCTGAAGCTATGCCACTCTTATTTCAAATACATCAGGGTTACTTATGGTACACAGGTTTCAGCAGAGCTTCTAGACAATGACAGACCAGGAAGAAGGAACTGGCCACCCACTTCCGAAAAAATTAACAGTGAAAACCCTGTGAATAGTAGCAGATCATTGTCTGATATAGCACCAGAAGATGAGAGGGTGACACAAAGAAGAGACCTGGCAGTGTTCCTCTTTGCTATACAAGGGTTGCTAGAAATCAGAATCAACTCAACAGCACTAACAACAAAAGTATAGCTACTCCAGCTATCTTTTGGTTTCTATTTGCACAGAATATCATTTTCTAGAGGTGTTATCTTAGAATATTACTTGTTTTCAGCTTTTTTCATCTGTGAAATGTGGACATTATTAGGACCAATGTGGATATTATGAGTTTTAGTAGTTACTGCATGAAAAACCTTAAGAGTAATGCCTTCTCTCACAAAGGTACAAAAATGTAAGTTGTAGTTGCTAAAACAACAATGAAATTCTGTTCCACATGTTAGATTAGTAAAAATTAAAAGTTTGAAAAATATCCACCATTAGTGAAGAACACTAAAAAATAAGAATTTATCTTATTTTGTTGATAGAAATGTAAATTGGTCCACTATATCTGGGTGATAACTTGATAGCATTGATAACATTTTATCCAGTGTAATATTCAACCAAGCAATTCTACTCTTAATAATCTGTCCTGAAGAAATATTAGCACAAGTGCACAAAGATGAATGTACCAACATGTTTGTTGCAGCTTTTTTTGTAGTAGCAAAAATTCCTGACAATCTAAATAGCTCAGGGAATGTTAATGAAATGATGATACAGCCAAACCAGGAATACTAGGGAGTGGTTTAAAAGAATGAACTGTCCCAACATGATAATTTGTCAGTCAAATGGCAAAGCACATCACAGGACAATTGCCTGGTGGTCTCATTAATCAAAAACATAACAAAATCAGAAACGAACTAAATCCACTCTAATTAGAACTACAGTGTGAAAGTACACGTTCCAAGTGGTGGTTAACAGGGGTTGCTGTTGGGAAGAGTAGAGAGTGAAGGGAAATTATAGCCTTTGATGAATACATTTGTTTCTATTTGCACAGAATATCATTTTCTAGAGGTGTTATCTTAGATATTTGTATGAGTTCATTTCTGTTATTTTTTGAGGTATAAACATTTTATTTTTTAAAGCATGTTATTAAGATAAATGCAAGGGCCAAAACCTAAGTAAGTTACTAATCCTTTTTTGAGGGAACTCTTTTCACACCATTAGTTCTATCCTTGTTCCTCTTATTGAAGGGGGTGTTACAGTGAAGCAGGCAGACCCTTTGGACAACGTTAGAGCAACATGCCATGCGCCCTTACCAAACCTTCGGGCATAATTTCGCTAGGACCAATGCATCAAGTGTGAGTCTATGGGGCTAAAGTTAATTCCTCCAGTTATTTAGCAATTTAGGGATGTATGTTAATGGTCCAGAGTGTTTCTTAGTACATTTACATAATTTCTCATTATATGATATTCAAAACATTTTTCCTCTTTTAATAAACTTATGTGAGTTAACGTGTAAGTGCTGAGGCATGTAAGTAGAAACCCTCTCATTTAGCAACAAATGGGATGAGCAGGAAAATCCACAAAAACTAAAATGTTTATTTGTCCTGAAATATCATCAAATCTATGTTTGGTAAAAAATGGTCCTTTAATTTAGTACATTTTAATGACAGTCAGGTAAGAGATTAGACATTTCTTTAGGCATCAAGATCAAGAGTGCGAGAGTGGCTGTGGGGCTTAGGATATCCCTGGTAGGCTTAAGATGGAGATAAATCTGAAGTAAAAAAGGAAAAAATTGAAGGAGGCCAGGGGAAAGGAGAGAAATATAAAAAGAGGAAAGAGAAAAAGGAAGAAAGACTCAGGAAACATGCAGAGAATGGTTGAATTTAATCCACCACAATTTATGTATCTTACTCACTCATTTTACACGAGTAAGCATGTGAAGAATGATAAATATGCACTACCTGATATTTGGGATAATTTCTCTCTTTGATGTTTGGCCAACCAGGCCCAAGTTTGAGCTCGATGGGACTTCTGAGGGCACTGAGACATTTGAAAGCTGCAATTTGCCACAAGCACACAGGTGGCTGGTGTTACAATTGCGATTAGAAGCCAGGCCTCCAGACATTCAGGCTGGCGCTCTTTATGCACAACATTCAAATCACATCAGGGCATGCTGTGCCCAGAACCTACAGAGAGCATAAGTCGAGCAAGAATTTGCGGATGATAGAACTATGTGTATTTATGAGGAGGAAATACATGTCCAAGGGATGAAGAATGGGGCTATCTTTTGTGAAATAGTGACTTATATAAACGGGGGTAATTCTCTTTCGTTTACGTGTCCAGAACCCATCATTAAAATTCGCTTGAGAGTTATCACCCATTACTACCAGTTCTACTGTTGCCCGCTATCCTAGATGATGAATGAAGCCAGAATAAATGTTATAGATTTTTTAAAGCTGTATATAATATCGGCAAGAGCAATAAACTTATGACATTTCACCTCCCTCAGCAAACATAACACGAAGGTCAGGAAGAAGAAATGTTTGTTAGAGGGAAAGAAAAATGTATTATTACAACTTCATAGTCTTCTACTACTGAGTGATGATGTTGCAACACATTTAATATTTACATGAAAAATAGGATCAAAATGTATGCAAAGGAGAAGTAATTTATCATAGTAAAGATTTGTGGCAGGACTATGGGCAAAATCATCAGTGAGGCAATTTATAGAAAATGTGCTTGTGGTGTCTGTTTATTATTCTTCACATTTTCTTTGAATCATTTAGTGTTCCATTCAATAGCTGTCTACTGAGCGTCTATGCTAGGAACTGTGCTGGACTCTGAGGAGCAGGAATGGACAGAGCCAAGTGTAGGCTTTCAAAGAGACGAGAGTTTTGTGACAGGTGCTAAACTGCCAGCTCCTGAGGGGGAAACCCTTCCTGTCAATTGATAGGAAAAGAAGGTGCCCCAGTAGATATGTGAACTTTACAGTAATCCCATTAATGGAAAGTAGGTAGTTTTCTTCCATTTCATTATAAGAACAGCATATTGTATTTACCTAAATTTTCCAAGAATAAAGGAATTACAGTTCCATTTTTAACATTCCTCCCAGTTTTTACTTGAAACCAGGTGTTACATGTCCCGTATTTTACAACAATTGCATTTTTAAAGGAATGAATGTTGCTTATGATAAGTTTTCAGGCTTGAATGATTCCATTGAATTGTATAAATAAGACATTTGAGATTGTGAGAACACTTGAGGATATTTTCAAGTGCAAATTTTTTATTGGACCTATGTCCCAGGCAGAGAAATTCGTCTCTTTTCATTTAGGTTTCCAGTTGCATCCTGCACTATGTATTTTTTTGGGTTAGTAACTTCGTCTTTCTTGATACAAACTTTTCCACATGTAAAATCTAGTATGAAAGCTTAAAATAATAAAACTTCACAAATATTCCGAAGATTGTCTTCCTATAGTAATAATGATTATGGGTATTTTTTCTATTACAAGAACTGGTAGAGTAAATTTCACAGGTAATTTTAAACTAAGAGTAGTTATTTTGCAGTATGATAATGAGGGAAGAAAATGTTGTTATGACATGATTTCAGAAATAACCCAGTATGAGCAGAAATGAAATTTCATCATAAGAACTTGTTTTACATCTTTGTTATCCAATTGGTTCAAATCATATGTTTGTTCAACAAATATTTATTAATATACTTGTGAAAACTCCTGAATTGGGTATTGCAGAAAATACAAAATAATTTTAGTTGGATTTTTTGTCATTAACACATTTATTTAATGATTAATATTTTCCCCAGCACTTCTCTATACATTATCTAATTTAAACTGTAAAGCATTTCTCTAAGATAGGCAGATAGGAATTAATATCTTTATTTAATAGATTGGGAAACTGAGGCTCGAGTTCAGGTACCAGATGGCCAGGGAAGGATACAGCTGGGCTTCCAATTCAGGTACTCCTATTCTATTTTCACACTGACCTGTGCTCTCAAGGAGGCCACAGATCACCACCACACACTCAAACACATGTGCACACTCAAACATACTGTACTTCAGGCCATGATGGAGGTAAAGACAGAGCGCTGGTGGGGTTCATAATCAGGGCAAACCATATTCAGTTGATGGTAAGCAGGACATCTCTCATGGAAGAATTGCTATGTTATTAAAGGACATTTATCACGTGCCTGCTGTGTGCCAAGTATGTGACAGGCTTTGCATTTAGAGATACACAATACCTCATTCTCCACTTTCAGTTAGCTCAGAGTTCAAGGGCAAAGCTAGACAATTATAACAGGCTAATATGGAGAATTGCAGATTGCTCTAGAATCACATGTAGGAGAGGCGTGTAACTCAGACCATGCAGAGCAGGTAACACCTGAGTGCTGTTATATATGTTATTCTCTAAGCAATAGGAAGACATTGACAGATTTTTTAAGCAGGAGACATATCTGCTATGATAGGAAAGAGATTTCTTATAAAGAGGGTTAATTGAGAGGTTATTGCAGCAATCCAATCAATAAATATTGAAGGACCATATTAAGGCAATGTTAGCAGAGCTGAGAGCATAGATTTGAGAGGTCAAATGGACAGTATTTGGTGACAGTTTTATTCTGGGGATAAAGGAAGGAAAGGAGTCAGGAGTGATTCTCACATTTGATTTTAGCATATGAACACTTGCCTCATGGAATTGATATGTTTTATGTTAAGGGAAAAATATAAGCAAAATCCTGGTGCATGATTAGTAAGTAGTTAATATCAATATTGATTAGAATATGGAATATAAGTGAGGAAGTCATGAGAGACTTACTAGTTGCCAGCACTGTTTCTGCTTATTTTTTTAATACTGCCCCTTCTCACAGTAGGTAGGTAGGTAATATTATTATCTTCTTTTACAGATGACTAAACACAGACAGAGTGAAATAAAGTAACTTGCTCCACCACGTCCAACTAGATAATAGCAAAGCCAGGATTCAATTCCAGGTTGTTCTCACTTTTAGCCTCCACAAATGCTAAAATTGTGGAGATCAGAGCCCCGAGATCCTCGGATACAGAATAATAACCTTTCTGTGGGATTTAATATTTGAGATCAGAGTTGTAGGCTTTTAGTCAATGTAAAACAGTGGTGAGTATTTTATGTATTTCTTTTTATTTATTTTCTTTTTTATCCTAAACAAATTACACTTGAGATCTTCCTTGCAAAAAAACAAATAGGAAATCATCATAAAAGTACATGATTTTAAAATTAATCATATGCAGGATATTTACAGTATATATTTGTACTAAATATATATATACACAGTGTATACAGTATATTTGCTGCATAATAATATGGAATATATTTACAGAGTATATCTTCTCAGTAAGTAAATAGATAAAAGGAGACTACTGGATTGATGATGGAGATTTGGGAGACATTTACAGAAAAAGTTGAATTTGATCTTTTTAAAAGGCATGAGACCTCTAAGAAATAGAAAAGGAAACAATTGGAAGACAGACCCTTGGAGAATGCCTTTTATGTGGTGTATTTTAGGGAGACTCATAGGACAAGAGTATGAATTGAAAGAAGGAGAGAAGAGAGGTGTGGAATAGTTTAACTTGGTAGAATCAAAGAGAAAGAAATCATAAGGTGCAGGCACAAGAAACACTTAGGAAGTATACTATACTACAAGCTTCATGTAAGTAGAGACCTTAGCTGTTGTGCTTAATGCTGTCTCTCCAATACCTAGAATAGTGCACAGTAGGTTCTCAAAAATACTTGGTAATGTGGAATGAGTGAAGAAGAAAATGAAGATGGTTAGAGATGACATGAACAGGATAAGGAAAAGTAATGAATTAATTATTCTGATATATAGAAATTCAATGATTGCAAGAATTATAGTACCGCAAGAAGAAAGAGAAAAATCAACACAAAAACAGGATTTGTTAGGGTAAAATTTTGAGGGTTCTCTTTCCTTGTTTTTATGGAATTAGTTGGAATGATGTGGAATCAGAGCTTTTCCACTGGGTAACTCTGGAAAGTGAGAGATTGAAGCTAAGCTATCAACTCCAGCTAAAAATGAACTGTATCTGTCCTGTTTGTTGTGGCACTTTCTAAAGCTAACACCATGCTTGGTACATCCAGTATTTACAGTATATATTTGTTCAGTAGATAAATAGATAAAGAGAGACAACTGGGGTGATGATGAAGGTTTGGGAAATGTGCATGAAAAGTTGAATTTGACCTTGTTAAAAAGGATAAGACCACTAAGAGATGGAATGTAAAAAGAGAAGAGAAATCAATTGGAAGACAAATCCTTGGAGAATGCCTTTTTAATTTGGAGAAAGGATAAGACAGTGAAAGTTAATTAGAGGGAGAGGAAAAGTACCAAGATGGTATGATTTTACTTGGCAGCAAAGTGAAGAAGGAATTGGAAGAGAAGAAGACAAGTAGCAGTAAAGAGAATTTCAAGAAGCAAGTTTCTGATTAATAAATTCAAAGAAACACAGAAAGGTAGATCTGAGAAAGAGATTATTGGATTTGGTGATTAGGAGGTCATTGCTGACAAATGATAGGGAAATTTCAATAGGAAAGTCAGGGTCAAAGTTTACAAGGAGTTAATGTCGGAAGTTTAATGATGGGAAAGAGATATTTTCTGTGGTCCCCATATAGACATACCTTGGAGATATTGTGGGTTTGGTTCCAGACCACCAAGATAAAGTGAATATCTCAAGAAAACAAATCACAAGAATTTTTTGGTTTCCCAGTGCGTATAAAAGTTCGGTTTACACTATACTGTAGACTATTAAGTATCCAGTAGCATTATTTATAAAAAATGTGCATACCTTAATTAAAAGATAGATTTTTTGCTAAAAAATGCTAACCATCATCTGAGCCTTCAGCGAGTTGTAATCATTTTGCTGGTGTAGGGTCTTGCCTTGATGTTGATGGCCGATGACTTATCGGAGTGGTGGCTGCTGAAGCATGGGGTGGCTATGGCAACTTGTTAAAATAAAATAATGATGAAGTTTGCTTCATTGATTGATTTCCTTTCATAAGTGATTTCTCTGTGGCATGGGATGCTGTTTGATAGCATTTTATCATTTTAGTTTATTTATAGTAGAACTTCTTTCAAAATTGGAGTCAATCCTCTCAAACCATTGCCACTGCTTATTAACTAAATTTGTCATATTCTAAATCCTTTGTTGTCATTTCAACAATCTTCCCAGCATCTTTACCAGGAGTCGATTCCACCTCAAGAAACCAGCTTCTTTGCTCATCCCTAAGAATCAACTCCTCATCCATTAAATTTTTACTATGAGATTGCAGCAATTCAGTCACATTTTCAGGCTCCACTTCTAATTCTAGTTCTCTTGCTTTTTCTGCCACATCAGCAGTTACTTCCTCAACTGAAGTCTTGAAGCCCTCAAAGTCAACTATCGTGATTGGAATAAACTCCTTCCAAACTCCTGTTAATGTTGATGTTTTGACCTCTTTCCATGAATCACAAATGTTCTTAATGGCATCTAGAAAGGTACATCCTTTCCAGAAGGTTTTCAGTTTACTTTGCCCAGATCCATCAGAGGAATCACAATCATTGGCAGCTATATTCTTACAAAATGTATTTCTTAAATAGTAAGACTTGAAATTCAAAATTCTTCCTCGATCCATGGGCTGCAGAATGGATGTTGTGTTAGCAGGTGTAGAATCAACATTCATCTCATTGTACACCTCCATCAGAGCTCTTGGGTGACCAGGTGCATTGTCAATAGCAGTAATATCTTGAAAGGAATCTTTTTTTCTGGAAAGTAGACCTCAATAGTGGGCTTGAAATATTTCCACAAACCATGTTATAAACAGACGTGCTGTCATCCAGGCTTTGTGGTTCTATTTGTAGAGCCCAGACAGAGTGATTTAGCATCATTCTTAAGGACCCTTTGATTTTTGGAATGGTAAATAAGCATTGCCTTCACCTTAAAATCACCAGTTGCATTAGCCCTTAACAAGAGAGTCAGCCTATCCTTTGAAGCTTTGAAGCCAGGCATTGTCTTCTCTACCTATGAAAGTTCTAGATGACACCTTTTTCCAATATAAGGCTGTTTTGTCTACATGGAAAAACTATTGATTAGTTTAGCCACCTTCTCTAATTATCTCAGCTAGACCTTCTGGAGAACTTGCTGCAGCTTCTGCATCAGCACTTGCTGCTTCACCTTGCACTTTTATGTTATGGACATGGCTTCTTTCCTTAAACCTCATGAGCCAATCTCTGCTAGCTTAAAATGTTTTTTCCACAGCTTCCCCACTTCTCTCAGCTTGCATAGATTTGAAGAGAGTTAGAGCCTTGCTCTGGATTAGACTTTGGCTTAAGAGAATGTTGTGGCTGGTTTGATCTTCTGTTTTTTGTTAATACTGTTGAGAGGATTCTGACTCTTGTCGACCCTATGCACAGCAGTACAGAACCTTGTCTGGTCTTTTTGTGCCATCTTCTCATCCTTTGGTGCTGTACTAGACAATGTATTCATGGATTTTCATGGCCAATTTTTTCAGAACTGGGTGGCTAGGACTTTCTTTCTAGTCTGTCTTAGTCTGGAAGCTCTGCTGAAACCTGTCCACCATGGGTGACCCTGCTGGCATTTGAAATACTAGTGGCATAGTTTTCAGCATCACAGCTACACACTGCCACCACAGTATGACAACCAACAGATAGAGGATGTGGTTCCTTGACCAGGAAACAAACCTGGACCTTGGTGGTGAGAGTACCAGATCTTAACCACTAGACCACCAGGGCTGGTTTGATCTTCTATCCAGACCACTAAAACTTTCTCCATATCATCAGTAAGGCTGTTGTGCTTTCTTATCATTCATGTGTTCACTGGAGTAGCACTTTTAATTTCCTTAAAGAGCTTTTCCTTTGAATTCACAACTTGGCTGTTTGGCACAAGAGACCTAGCTTTCAGCCTGTCCCAGCTTTTGATACGTCTTCCTCACTGAGCTTAATCATTTCTAGATTTTGATTTAAAGTGAGAGATATGTGACCCTTTCACTTGAACACTTAGAAGCCATTGTAGGGTTATTAGTTGGCCTAATTTCAATATTGTTGTGTCTCAGGCAATAGGGCGGCCTGAGGAGAGGGAGAAAGATGGGGGAATGGCCAGTCAGTGGAGGAGTCAGAACACACATAATATTTATTGATTAAGTTCTCTGTCTTATACGGGCACAGTTCATGGTGCCCCAAAACAATTACAATGGTAACATCAAAGATCACTGATCACAGATCATCATAGCAAATATAAAAATAATGAAAAGTTTGAAATATTGCGAGAATCACCAACTGTGACAAAAAGACACAAAGTGAACAAATGCTATTGGAAAAATGGCATCGATGGACTTGCTCGACACAGGGTTGCCACAAACCTTGGATTTGGAAAAAACGCAATATCTGCGAAGCACAGTAAGGTGAAGAGCAATAAAACAAGCCATGCCTGTATTTTGAGGCCAGGATTGCTTGGTGATGCAGCTTTCACTAGCTTTTACACAAGCTGCAAAGGAGCTGTCACCGGTCCTGCAGTAAAGTGAATGGCAATTTATAAATATAAAAAATGTAAAACAAAAGCAAATCATGACCTGTTCTTTTTCTGCCTTTCTACTAAATAACCATGTAAAGTTCTCAAGACTCTATCAAGTATGCTCCATTAGCAGCATCAATGAGCAGAATGACCCAAGAGAGCAAGATGCACATTGGATGCCCCATCAGCATTGTTATTGGCTTATATCATCTGGTCTTGTAATAAAAAGTGGAATAATCAGCAAGTTACTTACACCCAGGAGATTATCATTTCTGCTGTTTGACCTGAAGTGTCTTTTAAAAGGACTTGCCTTTGCTGGGTTTCTCAAAGTTGATATTAAATATTTAATTAAAGTAGAACTCAGCGAGAGCATCTTTACTCCTTTGCAATCAGTTTTGAGTTTTAAGGCATAAATACAATTCTAATATTAGTTAGCATAATCATTCAGAAATTTATGAAAGTGTTTCCTGAGGTAGTTGTGTGGGTCATGAAGCTAGAGGTGAAACTGACAGCTTTTCTCCTCCTCTGCCTCCAGAGATGACGTAGGAAAAGATTGTCTATATAGATGGTGCTGGTGTTATCTAACTCATTTTAGAAAGTTGTCTTTGGAATTATTTCCAGAGCTTATGACACATTACTTGGATATTCTCAGTGATAGTAAATCTTCCATCTTTGAGGATGGATATAAATTATTAGGGAAAGGGCTTGCAATTTTGGAAGCGTTGCTGGGGAATAAGGTAGAGATCAAAGTGAATAATTTCATTTCTGATCAAATGAGGAGTAATTTCAAAGCAATACAACTAATTTTCTTGTGTATTATATCGATAGGCTCATGTATCTGTGCTATATTGGGGAAAGCACCAAGATTAGAATACAGACACTCTTGTGCATTCTGGGAATGGAGTGTTAGAAGTTTAGCACCAAGTTTTTTCATCTTGAGATGGTCACTGCACATTGGGCAAGCAAAGTAGCTTAGTTCAAGTCAGCGTTCTGACTGACTCCTGGTTGTAAATCTCAGAGATGTCTTTATCACGCTTAGGGACAGGGACAGCAACTAATCTAAGGTAAAGAGAAGGGAATGAGCCATGTTAACCAAATGATTATTAACTGCATGTATAACAAAGGGCCATTAAGAGAGAAATATCCAGAAAAATAGAGGATATAGACAATTGAATATGTGTCATGAAGAGATAAAGGATAAGAGAAAAGCGTTGAGAGAGACCAGGATTATTCAGGAGAGAAAGGCTATTGTTATAAAATTGTGTTCATCGGAGAACTGGCTGAATTGCCTGAAAAAAAGTGCCTTCTGTGTTAGGTGAATTGTAATTTCTTATGAAGCCTTGTTCAGCTTGTGCCTGTTGTTGGGCCAAGGCCAAATGTTTCCAGATGGCCATGATAACCAAGAGGCCCCTTGACAACTCTCTCCAGAGTCTAAAACAAATGGAGAATGAAAGGTATGTCTCCTCATTAAGCTTGTCTATGTATTTAAACAGTGGCATCCTTTATCAAGCATTCTGCTGATGCTGTGGCTGCTGTTCCCATCACAGAAGCTATTTCACTTAACATGAGAAGAAGAGATCTCGTTAATAAATCATATTGTATGATATCCCTATAGTATCCAGATGACATACCCACACTTTGCAGGAAGTGAAATAAAATAGACTCACAATTTTACAGCAATTTCTTTTTATGTCATATGAAATCAATTTCTAAACAAATTTAAGATTTAAGATATACATGTCAGTATACATCTATCCATGTATAAAATAAGAAATCACTGCAGAGTTTTCCTAGAAAGGTTTTAACAATGAAAGAACATTTTCATGTATGTGCAGAATGCTCATAGTCAAACTCATTAAAGGTTGTCTTCAACTTCCGCACTCAGACAAGGACAAAAGTATGAACATGGATAAAAGGCAGGACTCTCATCTTTGCTTTATGTTAAAGTGTGAAATAAATATAAAGAAATATATTCAGTTGTTTTCTGTGATATATTAGTCTACTCTGAAGAAGGTTGGCAATAAAGGAGGAGGTGTCA
Source organism: Equus asinus (assembly GCF_041296235.1). NCBI lineage: Eukaryota > Metazoa > Chordata > Mammalia > Perissodactyla > Equidae > Equus > Equus asinus. Next base: position 43,966,683 of record NC_091792.1, read on the forward strand.
ATTGATATCTTGCACAGACATAATCTAAAAATCCCAGAAAACTTCTTACATTAGAAAGACAGAAGTGAGTTGAAGATCAGTCAATATTTAAAAGAAAAAGGGAATGTTTGATGAATATGGGCCACCCAAAGAAATAGCCAATTTTGCTTCCCTCTTATTTCATATCATGCAATAGTCACTAAAACTTATTACCTATTATTTACTGAATGTCTGGAATTGACTATTTGAATCTGTATATATTTTAGCCGTGCTTTATTCATGAAACAAATCTGTTTTTCTACAGACCATCTATTTTTGTGAAGAAAATAAAACAATAAGATAGCGTTGGTCTTATCCTTTAAATGAAAGTTAATTAATTTAAAAGTATGTTTGGTATTATGCTCTGAGTTGTTAGATTATGTTATATTTCTATTTCTAAAAAATAGAAGAGGGGAGAACTCTTCCAAACACATTTACGAGCCCAGCATTACTCTGATGCCAAAACCTGACAAAGATATCACAAGAAAAGAAAATTACAGGCCACTATCCTTGATGAACATAGATGCAAAAATCCTCAACAAAATATTAGCAAACTGGACTCAACAATGCAGTCCTGTGCCACATAAGGATGTTTTGGTCAATAATGGACCTCCTATATGATGGTGGTCCTGTAACATTATAACGGAACTAAAAAATTCCTGTCACCTAATGATGTTGTAACTATTGTAACGTCATAGTGCAATGCATTGCTCATGTGCTTGTGGTGATGCTGGTGTAAACAAATCTACTGCACTGCCAATCAGAGAAAAGTATAGCACATGCAGGTGTGTATGGTACATAATACTTGACAATGAAAATAAATGTCTGTGTTACTGGTTATGTATTTACTATACTATACTTTTTATCGTTATTTTAGAGTGTACTCTTTATACTTTCGAGAAAAATAGTTTGCTGTAAAACTGTGTGCTGTGTTATGCTGGCAGCAGCCTCATACATCTTTTGTTTACCATGTCTCTTGATTGCATCATTTTCTTTTGTGCTTGGTTTGATCTTGTATTGCTTTGTACATCATGGCCCCTAAGCATACAAAATCCATTGCTAATGTCCGTAAGTGGCCACATCAAGTGATTGACCTAGAAACAAAATTAAAAGTGACTACTAAGGGAGAATCAGTGTTCGTCAGTCGGGCAAGTCCCATTCCACCATAGCTATGATCTTGAAGAAAAAGAACAAAGTTTTGGAAGCTGTTAAATGATCTGCTTCATTTAAGGCAACCAAACTAACCAAAAATTGAGAAGGATCTATATCAGAAATGGAGAAACTTGTAGTGACCTGGAATGAAGACCAGACACAGAAGTGTATCCCTCTCAGCACCATGACAGTCATGGTCAAAGCAAAAGGTTTGTTTGCAATGTTGAAAGAAAAGGCTGGACCTGACTATGATGTTGGATTTACTGCTAGCTCTGGGTGGTTTAAACAACTCAAGAATCGTCATTCGTTACATAATGTGAAAATGAGTGGGGAGTCTGTGAGTGCTGATGGGAAGGCAGTGAAGAATTTTTGGAAACTCTAGATTAGCTGACTGTGGAGGAAAATTACTTGCCAGAGCAACTATTCAACACGGATGAAACCTCTGTATTCTGGAAATGGGTGCCTGAAAGGACTTTCATCCATAAAGAGGCCAAGTTAATGCCAAGTTTCAGGGCTTTTAAGGGCAGAATAACAGTCTTGCTTGGGGGCAATGTTTTGGACTCCAAATTGAAACCCTTTGTGATCTGGCACAGGGAGAACCCCAGGGCCTTCAAGCATATCAATGAGCACACATTGCCTCTGTACTACAAGAGCAATAAGAAGTCATGGATGACCTAGATTCTCTTCCATGATGCCCTCCTGAACTGCTGTGCCAGTGAAATGGAGAAGTACTTTTTGGAGAATAACATATCTTTCAAGATTTTGCTTATTGTTGATAACACTTCCAGATATCCTCCTTTCGTTGGTGATCTTCATGGCAATATGAAGATGGTGTTTCTCCCTCCAAACACCACCTCTTTGATCCAACCAATTGATCAAAGAGTTATAGCAGATTGTAAGGCCTACTACCTAAGGAGAACATTTGCCCAGCTATTGCTGCACCTGAGGAAGAGACTGAGAAGACACTAATGCAATTCTGGAAGGATTACAACATCTGTGACTGCATCAAGAACATTGCTTGCACTTGGGGTGATGTCACCAAGAAGTGTACAAATGGCATCTGGAAGAAGACCCTCACCAGGTTCATCCGTGATTTCAAAGTATTTGCCAAGGATGAGAAGGTTGCAAAAATCAACAAGACTGTGATTGAGTTGGCAAACAACTTTACCTGGGTGTGGATGAGGATGACATTGAGGAGCTCCTAGAGGCGGTTCCTGAGGAATTGACTAACGAGGAACTGTTGGAACTGGAATGGGAACAAGTAGCTGAAGAGGAGACAAGAGAAAAGGAAACTACAGGAGAAGAAAACCTCCAAGAAAACTCGCAATGAAAGTTTAGCAGAAGCTTTTTCAGACCTCAACAAGCTCCTTACAACATTTGAAAACATGGACCCCAACACCAAAAGGTTTTTATTAATATAGAAGAATGTTCATGGTGTATTATCTACTTACAAGTAAACCTATGATGAAAAAAGGAAAGAAACCAAACAAATCACCATTGATATATTTCTGAAAAGAGTGATTAATCCTCAAGATGAGTCACCTACCTCAGGCAGGTCCTTCAGAGGGTATTCTAGAAGAAGATAAGAGGAGATGACAGCTCCATGCATGTTATTGCCTCTAAAGACATTCCAAGGGGAAAGATATGGAGGTGGAAGACAGTGATATTTATGATCTTTACCCTGTGTAGGCCTAGGGGTAATGTGTATGTTTGTTTCTTAGGTTTTAACAAAAGGGTTTAAAAAGTAAAAAAAAAAAAAAAATTAACAAGTAAACAAAAGCTTATAGAATAAGCCTATAAAGAAGGAAAATATTTTTGTTCAACTGTACACTGTATTTGTGTTTTAAGCTGTGTTACTACAAAAGAGTCAAAAGTTAAAAAACTAAAAAGTTTATAAAGTAAAAAAGTTATAGTAAGCTAAGGTTAATTTATTATCAAAGAATGAAAAACGTTTTTTATAAATTTAGTGTGGCCTAAGTGTATGGTGTTTATAAAGTCTACAGTAGTGGACAATAATGTCTTAGGCCTTCACATTCACTCAGCATGCACTTACTGACTTTCCCAGAGTGACTTTCAGTCCTGAAAGCTCCATTCATGGTAAGTGCCCTATACAGGTGTACCATTTTTTATCTTTTATACCATATTTTTACTGTACCTTTTGTTTAGATACGCAAATACTTACCATTGTGTTACAATTGCCTACAGTGTTCAGTAGAGTAACATGCTGTACAGTGTTGTAGCCTGGGAGCATTAGGCTATACCATATAGCCTAGGTATGTAGTAGGTTATACTGTCTAGGTTTGTGTAAGCACACTTTATGGTGTTCACACAATGCCGAAATAGCCTAACAAGACATTTCTCAAAACATATCCGAGTGGGTAACTGATGCATGTGTACATGAAAAGGATCATACACCATGAGCAGGTGAGATTTGTTCCAGGGATATAAAGATGGTTCAAAATGCACAAATCAGTCAAGGTGATACACCACGTTAACAAGCTGAACAATAAAAATCATATGATCTTCTCAATAGATGCAGAAAAAGCATTTGGCAAAATTCAACATCCATTTATGATAAAAACTCTCAACAAAGCAGATATAGAGGGAAAATACCTCAATAAAATAAGGGCCATATATGAAAGCCCACAGCTACCATCATACTCAATGGTAAAAAGCCAAAAGCTTTTCCTCTAAGATCAGCAATAAGACAATTATCTCCATTGTTACTTGACATAATGTTGGAAGTCCTAGCCAGAGCAATTAGGCAAGAAAAGGAAATAAAAGGCATCCAAATTGGAAAAGAAGAAGCAAAACTGTCTTTATTTGCAGGTGATATGATACTATACATAGAAAACCCTAAAACTCTATCAAAAAACTGTTACAACTAATAAACAAATTCAATAGAGTTGCATGATAGAAAATCAATACACAAAAATCTGCTGCATCTATACACTAATAGTTAACTAATTGAAAAAGAAATTAAGAAAACAATTCCATTTATAATTGCACTAAAAAAGAATAAAATACCTAGGAATAAATTCAACCAAGGAGGTGAAAGATCTGTGTATTGAAAACTGCAAGAGATTAATGAAAGAAAGTGAAGTGAAGAAGACACAAATAAATAGAAGGATATTCTATGCTCATAGATTGGAAGAATTAATATTGTTAAAATGTCAATACTACTCAAAGCAATGTGTAGATTCAATGCAATCTCTATCAAAATTCCAATGGCATTTTTCACAGAAATAGAACAAAAAATCCTAAAATTTGTATGGAACCATATAAGACCCCAAATAGCCAAAGCAATCTTGAGAAAAAAAGAACAAAGCTGGAGGCATCACACTCCCTGATTTCAAACTATATTATAAACCTATAGTAATTAAAACAGTATGCTATGAGCATAAAAACAGACACATAGATCAATGGAACAGAATAGAAATCCCAGAAATAAACTCATGCATATATGGTCAATTAATTTACAACAAAGGAGCTAAGAATATACAATGGGGAAAGGACAGTCTCTTCAATAAATGGTTTTGGGAAAATTGAACAGCCATATGCAAAAAAGAATGAAACTGGACCACGATCTTACACCATACACGAAAATGGATTAAAGATTTGAATGTAAGACCTGAAACCGTAAAACTCCTAGAAGAAAACACACAGGCAGCAAGCTCCTTGACAAAGATCTCGGTAATGAGTTTTTGAATCTGACCCTAGAAGCAAAAGCAACAAAAGCAAAAATACACAAGTGGGACTACATCACCCTAAAAAGCTTCTGCACAGCAAAAAAACCATCAACAGAATAAAAAGGCAACTGAATGGGAGAACATATTTGCAAATCACATATCTGATAATAGATTTACATCCAAAATATATAAAGAACACATACAACTCAATAGCAAAAAGCAAATGATCCAATTAAAAAATGGGCAGACGATCTGAACAGCCATTTTTTTCTGAACAGCCATTTTTTCAAAGGACACATATAGATGGCCAATGGGTACATGACAAGTTGTTCTACATCATCAATCAGGGAAATGCAAATTAAAACCACAATGAGATGTCACCTCACACCTGTTAGAATGGCTATTATGAAAAAGACTGGAAATAACAATTGTTGGAGAGGATGTGAAGAAAGGGGAACATTTGTAGAGTGCTGATGGGAATTTAAATTGGTGCAGCTGCTATGAATATCTGTATGGACATTCCTCAGAAAATTAAAAATAGAACTACCATATGGCTCAGCAATTTCACTTCTGGGTATTTATCTGAAGAAAATGAAAACACTGACTCAAAAATATATATGCACCTCCATGTTCATTACTACATTATTTGTGATAGCCAAGATATGGAAACAACCTAAGTATCCATTGATTAATGAATGGATAAAGAAATTATGGTATGTATGTAACAATGGAATATTATTCACCCATAAAAAAGAATGGAACTTGCCATTTGCAACAACAAAGATGGACCTTGAGGGCGTTATGCTAAGTGAAAAAAGTCAGATAGAGAAAGACGAATACCCTATGATCTCTCTTCTATGTGGAAACTAAATAAAAAAAATCCTCATAGATAGAGAACAGATGGGTGGTTGGCAGAGGTAGGGGATGGGGAGGGTTGGAAGAAATGGGTGAACAGTTTTTTTTTTTTTTTTTTATTAATGTTATGATGGATTACAGGCTTGTGAAATTTCAGTTGTACATTTTTGTTAGTCATGTTGTGGGTACACCACTACCCCCTCCGTGCCCTCCCCCCACCCCCCCTTTTCCCTGGTAACCACCGATCAGATCTCCTTCTCAATATACTAATTTCCACCTATGAGTGGAGTCATATAGAGGTGAACAGTTTTTTTTAATGGAAAAAATTAGAAAAACATTATTCTTGTCATATTGTGGAGGACTGAATGGAAGGAGCATAATTAGATGAAGGAGAAAAGTTAGGTAGGTATTCCAATAATCCAAGTGAGAAACACAGTATTATCCATTAGCTAAGAGCATGGACTCTGAATTCGGACTGCCTAGATTTGAATACAGCATCTCTCACTTACTAGTTGTGTGACCTTAGGTAGCTCACTTAACCACCCTATGTTTCAATTTTCCTATTCGTAATTTGGGAATAATAATAGTTTCTGCCTCAAAGGTTATCATGGGGAATAAACAAGTTAATACTGTAGAACGTTCCAGGCACAAAGCAAGATAATGTCTGTATATGCTGTCAGTGAACATTAGGATGGTTGGAATGGAGATAGAAACAAGTGGACCACATTTAAATATATTTAGGTATTAGAATGAACATGACTTAGTGATGGTCTGTCTAGGAGGGGAGGGTGTGGGAGAAGGTAGTGTCACATGCCTTTCACTGAAATACAAATATTGGTAGAGGACAAGGGATTGTGGGAACTATAGGGATTTTCAAAAGAAATACAGTTTTTTTAAGAATGATGGTCCTAAGCCAAAAATATTTTGGTGATTTCTTTTTGTTTTGTAGAGAGTAGAACATATGGGGTAAGTTAAGTCCATGGGAAAGATTAAAATTAGGAGCTCTGAGTTTCGTTTAATTGCTACTTTTCCGAGTGACACCCTATTTTTCTTTCAATTTGTTGATTATTTTGTATTTTATATAAAAGGGCATTAAGTTTCAAGCAAATCCATGTGATTGTATGCCAATTTCAGTGCTTTATCCTCTCTGTTTTCCCTATTCTTCTAGTTTGCTCCCAGTTTTCAAGAGGAGTCTATGCTATTTTTGGATTTTATGACAAGAAGTCTGTAAATACCATCACCTCGTTTTGTGGAACGCTCCATGTCTCGTTCATCACTCCCAGCTTCCCAACAGATGGCACACATCCATTTGTCATTCAGATGAGACCTGACCTCAAAGGAGCACTTCTTAGCTTGATTGAATACTATCAATGGGACAAGTTTGCGTACCTCTATGACAGTGACAGAGGTAAGTAACCATATCCCTATGTCTTTGTAATGGGTCAAATTCAATGCCTACCCTCGACACATATGTGTTGTTATAGAGCTACACACGTGTATTAGGGTCCGAGAGCCACTTGGTTTAATTTTGCTATGTAAATCAATGCCATTCGAAACCTGGGAAATATATTTAGAGTAAAACAAAAAGAAGTTGTGAATGTATGATGACAGACATAGACTGTGTCAATCCAATGCCTAAATGTTCAGTTGTAATATAAAAAGCACCTTTTGGCATCGGTAGCTGAGACCCTATGGTGACTGTGGCTGCCTTGAAAATCGGTTTACGTAAAATTTGAGTAAATATATAAATAAGAACTACAGAAACTTATAATTATTAAATATTTTCACATGCAAAAGTTTTATCAGGCAGGTACAATTATTATTAGCCTTGCTTTAAAATGAGATTCCTGAATCTCAGAGAAGTTAAAGGACTTGTTGATGATTTACTCACATGTGGTACAGCTGAATACATGTCTTCTGACAACAGACCCATGCTGTTTTCACAATTCTATGTAACTGTTTATGATGATATGTTTTTGATTAGCATGCCAATTAGAGTCTTGGCTCTAATTAAACTAAGGTTTTTTTGCGGGAGAGAGGATACTTCCTTTGTGTTTCCCATATCCCTTGTTGGAAAGTTTAGTATTAGCAGACTTGTCTGACTTAACGCATCATCCCAAATGTCTTAACCATTCCTGGGTCCATGATTCAGCTTCAGTGGGTCTGTGTACTTCCTAGAATCGTATGAACTTTTTGTGCACGTGTTTGTCTTTGTATTTTTCTAGAGAGAGTATCCATAACCCAACTCGAAAGAATTGAGGACCACTATTGTAAGAGTACCTAAGTAGCAAACTGTGCTTCTTTCAGCAGTTTGCTTCTTGGAATATTTAAAGGTTCAGATGAAAACCAGAAGCCTGTTTCCACCAAGAGAGGGCACCTTGTTAAACCTCAAGGGCAGACAAGAAGAGAGCCAGCCGTCAGTCAGTTCTCCATTGATCAGTTTGTAGTATTGTACTGCAGCAGCCCCCAGTTAGGAGTGTTCAAGTGAGCTGTCTGATGCTCTTCTCCATCCTCCCATTCCTGGGAATAACACTCAGTGGAAAAACCAGTCAGCACTTTACAAGCTGAAAAATTTTGCTATGTCAGTAATTTTTCCCCCCTACTTTGAGACGGGAGAGCTTTTCTATTCCCATAGAGAAAGAAAAACTAAAACAGAACCATTTAGGGTAAATAGGGATTCCAATGTGCTGGATGATTCTGAAGCATACTTCTTATTAATGTGATAAAAAAACTGAGCTTATTCATAGTCTTTCCTCTTGGTCTCTGCTAAGTCCCTCAGGACTCTCTTATATGAATAAACCTAGCCTGAAATTTGGAGGTATTCTTGATATCTCTTTCACCCTTGATCCTACTGATGTGATTTCTACCACCTAAATATATTTTATCCCTAGACACTCTTCTTGTTCATTGTCATGACTCGAGGCCAAGCCTCATCATGCGTTCATTTCCTCATCTCTCCATTTCCACATTTGTTTCTCTTTAAACTGTTTCCCACAGACTAGCCAGAATTTTAAAATGCTTTTAAATGCTTTTCTGAGCACATCATTTCCTTGCTTAAAACACTTCAATGGCTTCACGTTATAATGAGGATAAAATTGAAAATTCTAAACATGGCTTTAAGGTCTTATAGTATCTGGTTCCTGCCAATTTATGCTACTGTCCTGCTCATTCACTAAGCTAAATCCATCTAAATAACCTTCTTTCACGTTGGCAGATGCACCAAACTCTTTCACCTCAAAACTCTGCACATATCTCTAAATCTTACTCCTTCTTAACATCTCAGTTTATATAGCATTTCCACAGAGATGCATTTCATACCATTATTCTCTCTCAAAGCAATCTCTTCTTTTCCTACAAAGTACTTATCACAACTTGTAATTAATAGTGGTGTTCATTTTTTCATGCAAGAAGTGCTATTGAGCTCCTACTGTGTTCCAGGAACTGTTTTAGTCACACAGGCTAAGCATTATGCTTTTTATTTAAGATCTGGCTGTAAGCCCCAGGAAGGCAATGCCCAGGCAGTACTCGGTACACTGGGTGTACAGTTCTTAACTGGAACAGAATTGATATTCAGTAAATAGGGTTAATAAATGAATGAGTTAAGCGTCTGCACATTTTAAATTTGAGATTATTTGAGAACCTTAATCTGGCTTGCTAAATTGAAGGATGAGGAAATGGATTCTCTTTACTGTTTGACAAAGTTGAAGGTGGCGTTTTTAGTTTACGGACATACTTCACCATCACTATGACTACAACTAGTTGAAACTGAACTTTTGAGAAAATTCAAATAGGTAGCAGCTGACATAAATAGAAAAAGAGAAACTCTAGTATTTGAAGAGAGATACTTAACAAGGAAAAGCTCTGGGACATGATCGGGTGAAGATGGATAGATTTATGTACTTGTGAAAAGATCTTGAGACATTTAAAAATGATTTTATTAATATTTTAGAAATATTAAATGACATTGAAGTGATGAGATAATCTCCAATCATTAAATTATACGAATTGATTTGAGTTCAAGTGCGTCTGTTGAGAGAACATCAAAGTAGAGTTATAGTATTAAGTAATTATATATTAAAGCCAAAAATTACCTTATGGATACATTTTTATGGTATTCTCAAATAGCTGCTCATGTTTAACATGAGAACTATTATACTGGCCTTTCATCTGAAACTATTTTCAGAGATAAATATGTAAGACTCTCAAAATACTGGCAAGAGACTTTACTTTTATGTAGTGTTTTACTTGACGCATGGAAATGGGATTTTTGCCCTCTGATTTTTCCTGGTTGATGTCTTAATTTATATTACTTTGCCATTATAGTACATTTTTAAAAGTTTATCCATGCATTCATCATGTGACCTGGTTTGTTTCCTTTGGTTCTTAACCCATTTCTCTTATACTTCAAGAAAGCACTCCTTATTTTAATGTTACATGATTTGAGAATGCATCTTTATCTATATTATCCATGCTTTTAAAAACAGATCCCATGATTTCATTTTCTCAACTTACATCTCCACCTGCCTCAATTTTAAACAATATGGTCTGTCCTTGATATGACACTCTCTTCACTTTCTGGATTATATGTTTTTGTGTATTTTTTCACTTTTTAATAATCTTTACTTTTCTGAGAGTCTAGATAAGATAAACATACTGTTAAATTTTAAATTCAAAATATATAAATTGATGTTATTTTGAACAGCATGGCGCCCAAGCATGAAAATGGCTCTCCAACATTCTGTCCTGAATATGAACTAGATATAAAAATTTTTTATGCTTCTTCATTTCACTGCTCTTAACTAAGACTGCCAGTTAAACCATTCCTGCTTCCAGCTGTCCATCCAAATGCTGAGCAACAGGACCAGGAGACTACATCCCAATTGTAAACAAAGAAGGGCATGGATGCATCCTGGTCTTTGTATAAATCATCTTTGACTATTTTAAACTTACTGGTGAGAGGAGTCCTGAAACTGTTCAATTGGTACCGTGTAGCCTTTTAGGATGCTGGTGTCTTCTCTTTAGCTAAGCCATGTTGCATCAGCTGGCCACTGTTTAATGACCGAGTTCCCAGGGCACTCTCTACTTCATAGAGAGTAGTAGATCAATCTTCAATACATTTTGATCTATAGAGTAATGGGGTTAACTATATTAATGCATTAAATATAGATTTTATCTTTGGATATATGTGTACAAAATTTGAGGCAGGACTTAATCAAAATGTGGTTTTTATTTATTGGTCCCATGTCAATAACATAAGATAATACATTTCTATAGACAGTAGGTAAAAGCAGAATTAATGCTTTATATCTCTATCTCTTGGTTTTAATTTTCAGCCATACTATTTGTCCCCTGAAGGGAAACCACTTTGATTCCAGTTCCAAGAAGTCATTATGCATAGAATAAAAATGCTTCCAAATTGCAAATTTCTTTTCAGATGTTCCTGAGAAAGTCAATGAGGGAAATATATGTTAATCTAATCTGGCCTAGGCATGCTGCCATGATTTAGTGATCATAAATATTAATTTCTATGCCTGAAAGATGAATAAGGGTAGTGAATTTTAAATGGAACAAAGAAAATATTTTTAAGAAGAAAGACATGGTCTGCCTGAAATATACCTATTTGTAGTAATCGTTTTTAATCCCACCCATTAATGTGCAAACTAAGACATTTAGACTTCCCCTGTTTTTAGGCTGATGACTTTTTGATAACTCTCTCACAGTATTATTGACACTAGCTCAAGAGGAGGCTGTGAGCTACTGCTAGTAACACTTTGAGAGAGTTTTAGGGAGATTGTCAGTTTACAAATAAGTTGTACAGCTACAATTAGTCTGGTGACAATCAGGTACATGGGGAAGAAAAGTAATCCAACAATACTGTAGTCCAGCCATTCTTTATTTTAGCCAAAAGACTGAGAATTTAGTAGAGTTTAGAACTTAATTTCAGTCTCTTGTAAGTTTCTCAAAGGTTTTTAGAACATATTTTAAAAATATTTATTAGGAGGAACAGTTAATTTTCCGGATTTTTTTTCTATTTGTAGATGAACAACTGCATCTCTCAAGTTTTCTTTGTTCTATGTTATTCGATAATAAGAAATCGGTCTCTGCTATAATAATTCAAATATCCCGATATAGTAGTGTATATATTATAGTTGAATGATCACTACTTACTAATAGCTTTCAGTAAACCAACATATATATAGAATTACCATTGTTCATATAAATTTATATTCTGAATTAAGGGATGAATGTATGTATGAAGATACTTCTTTATATAGTTTGTGTGGAAGGAAAAGAGGTATATCTCAAGTAATACTTTCTCCCCTAATTAGAATATGGTACAAAGAGATCCAAAACATGAATCTGTGGACATTTAAAGAATTTAATTTCACCTCAATAGTTGTAACATGCATTTTCAGTGACTTTTAAAATAATCTATTAAATTTAAAGTAACCAGACAATACAAAATTCTTAGTTGTGGTAAAGGGGGAGATCAAGTTGAGAGAGAATTTGAGAGGGTCAGTTACTATTAGTGAGAAAACAAATCTAAGAATCTGAATTACTAAGCCTGGGACAGCAGTCTCTTCAATCCTGAGTCAACTATGCCGTGGGGGGGTCTGTAAATTACTTCTGGCAGTCTTTAGGAGATGATTTAATATTGTTCAGTGTTTTCTGATGAAAGTAAATTCATCGTCTGATATTGCACCACTTGAGCAGTTTAGCTTCTTAATAAATGGATGTAGGGTTTTTTTTAGGTTTCCTAGGTTACCAAATATTAATTCTGAGAGTTTTATTATCACAGAATTCACATCAACTGTGAGTTACTTTTGACACACAGAATGAATGAGTTTGAATCTCAGCCATTTCTTTAAATGCATTCTTCCTGATTTTATACCTTGTCTCCATATTCTCTGCTAAGGTGAATTGCCAGTAAATGTTACGTTTAGAAATATCACTTGCTAAAATCCATTTACACATTGTTATTTATATTTAAAATTTCTTGTATTATATGCTGAAAGATAAAACAGAATATCAAGAGCATCATCACTTTTGAAACTTTGCTATGTGGTAAACTTCATAATTAAAAAAAATGAAGTGAAATAATTTATCACCCAGAAGAAAGGAAGCCCACTTGAAAGCGCTATACGACAATATGTGAATAGTATATAGAACATCATCCAGGGTGTATTGTTTTCAAGGAGACAACAACGGAGAGCTGCATAATGTTGGAATGTGGAAAAGCAGGAGTTAGGTTGTGGAAGATGTTAAGAAAATTAGCTTTTTTTCTGACGTGGAAAGAAAACTGGATAGACTTAGTAACTATTTTCAAGCACATCGATCACTATCAAATTGATCATGATGACCAGCTGTGTGTGTTCTGTCTTCGCTGACGATGAAAAACAGGAAAAGGATGTGAATTGTATCATGGAAGGATTTAATTCATCAATGGTGAATGGAAATCATAGGTGATCCATGAAGTTTGTAAAATAAGTCTTATCATTAACAGTTCTTTTTACAGTGGCATGTGGTCTCTGTTTAAATTATCCCTTTAGAAATTCTTGTTTGTTCTATATTTTTTTGGTACAAGACTGGATAGAGAAACCAATTTTATTATTTTTCCATAAAACAAAATTCACTTTAAGTTCAATTTATGGTTCAACTTTCCAGTTTGAAATAAAAGTAAATTATTTTAAATTTTCATTATGAAATATTTTACTTAACAAAATAGAGAGAATAATATGAAGACCCCCAAGGACTCTTAACCCAGCTTTATTAATGACCAATATATGAAGAATCTTCCTTTATCTGTGTCCCTCTACCCTTCACAATTATTTTGAAACAAATACCTGATATCGTGTCATTTCATCTGTAAATATTTGTTTGTATTTTGAAAGAAATTTCTCTCGTTTTAAACGTAACCACAATATCATCATATACAGACAAAACTAACAATAATTCATTAATATCATCATATTTTCTTTCACAATTTGTTTGAATCACGATAAAAATGAGGTCCATATATCACAATTGGTTAATATATCTCTTGATGCTTTTATAATATAATATAGAGTTTCCCATAGTCTGAATTTTGATGATTGCAACACTATGGTATTTAGCATATTACTCTGTACCATATATTCCTTATAAATTGGTAGTTAGTTCTAGAAGCTTGATGAGATTCATGTTCACTTTTTTAGCATGAATACTTTATAGGTGGCATCGAATATTCCCATTTGGAGACATATAACTTCTGGTTGTCTCTCTTTTTGTGTGGTTAGCAGCAGTTAATGATTGTTACCTTGATTCAGTCATTCACCAGATGTTACAAGATGGTTATAATTCTAAATCTATATTCGTTCATCATTTATTAGCTGGAGTCTTTCCAAAAGAGAAACTTCCCTTAATTAATTATTATCCTGAGTATAGTTCATATAGGAAAGGCAGGAAAATGCAAATTTTTCTTCTTTTATTTACCAGTTTTCAAAATAATAACTTGGCTCCCTAGCATCTTTCAAAGGTAACCAAACATTTTTAAAAATATTATTATGAATTCATGGACTTAAAATATTTTCTGTATTTGTCTTTTGCAGTTATTATTGTTTTTGATATTCAAATCGCCTTCTCTTTATTTAAAGCGATCTTCATGGAATTGGCTCCTGAGTCTTTTGACACAATGCTAATATTTTTGGAGAGCTTCCTTGCTTTCTGGTATCAACAAGATGTTCTTGGCTCATTTTATATACTCGGGGCCAATATTGAATCAATAAAATTTTTAATGATATTTTACAGGTTCAAATAGTTTTCAACAACATTTAGAATGCACATTTTTTTTTGCCATGGTAAACAGATTTAAATAAAGTTTAGTACGTGAATAAAATTTATAGAGCACTGTGATCACATTAGGTAAATCCCACATTTTATAGGTAAGAGGATCAATATTCTTTGGAGAAAGATGCAGGGCTTTCTGGCATCAGGAAGATGATGTGATGAGTTTTGAATTCTTTTTGGAGCCTTGATTTTGTGTTGTTCATTAAGCTATTAATAGAAATGATGAATTTGGGTTGGCTGTGAAGAGTTGAAGTGGTGTGGAAGACAAGTTTATGGACTGGTTTTCCAAGTGTTAAACTGCAGATTTAACTTTAGGTGATAAATTCCCAAGTTGTTTTCCCTCTCAGTCCTACATTATGAGGTAATGTGTGAACAATTAAAAATAAAAATAAAATTTTCTAAGTCCTATAATGCTATGAGGAAAATGACTAATAAATAGTAAAATGATCTCTCATTTGGGAAGTTAAGTAAATGTAACAAATCTGTGCTAAAAAACTAACTGCTACCATCTGGTTAATAGGTGAACATTTTAATCTCTATGGGATCAGTCCCAATAAGAAAAAATGATATAACAGAAGGTTGAGAAAAAAACCAAAATTGCTGACTAGAAAACAATAGAAGGAAATATAGCAGCCATATAGAGATTATCGGTTCTTTTACTCACATAGAGTCATCTCACTGAAAATGTACTGAACCTTTCAAGATATTAATATGAAATGATAGACTATCATATATAATGAAATAATTTTTTCCATTCTATAAGAGAAAGAAATTTTTGTAATGTCTTTGACTTCACTTAAACCAGAGGTGTTAAAGACATTACACTTTGGTAATATCTAAAAGAAGACAGCTCAGAGAGCTGAAAGGAGGGGATAATATTTTTCCCCCAGACTATGACTTTTTCAGTAAGAACAATAGCATGTAGGTAAAAGAGTTTTTGATTTGAAGCGGAAATAGGTAGATGTTGATAAAGATCATAGTTGTAGCTTTTTAGAAGAGTCAACATCACCTTAGTTGCACAAAGTGTCAGCCTTAAAAATATATTCTGAGTTATACAACACAATTCTGAGTTATTCAAGTATCTTTATCAGTCATCATTTTTCTTTGCCTTCCTAGGCTTATCAACACTGCAAGCTGTGCTGGATTCCGCTGCTGAAAAGAAATGGCAAGTGACTGCTATCAATGTGGGAAACATTAACAATGACAAGAAAGATGAGACCTACCGGTCACTTTTTCAGGATCTGGAGTTAAAAAAGGAACGGCGTGTGATCCTTGACTGTGAACGGGATAAAGTCAACGACATTGTAGACCAGGTTTGCTGCTCTGTTTTCTAATGGCACCAAATATAGAATACGTGCGCGATGTCGGCGTTTGCAAGGGTGTTTGTGTGAGGTGCTTGGACAGCAGTTTTTCCTTTATGATTTATGTAGGATGCAGCAAAGATCACCAATTAAATGATCTCGGGCTTCAGTTAGCAGTAGCAGATGCTCTTCAATAATGCTGACACATCTTAATAATCATGAAATATATTCAATATATAATTCCTGACTCTTATGTTTTACATTTTAAGTGTTGCCCTAATCTTTGATATTTTTAATTGGAAACTTAAAATTTAATTCTTTTGAACTTTTTAGAGATAAAGAATAGACACATATTAAATGAAAATAAGTCTGGGCCCTAAGAGAAAAGTGAGTAGTTCATGAATTCTTTGGCTATGTATGAAGTACTCATTAGAGTACAGTATCATGTGCCAAGCCTGTATTGTTGTCTAAATGAGTCTGGCTTCAGAAAAAGCATGTATTTATTTTCCCAAGAAGTAATGTTTTCCTCCTACTAGGTAGGTTTGGTGTCACTAGAAAACTATTAATCTATGAAATTAAACTGTGTAGGAAAGACACATAAAGACAGACTTTACCGGTTGAGAAGTAAACTAGATGTATTAATGTGGAATGTTTTCAAGAGTAGCATGATACCAGAGGTAAGGATGTTTTATCTGTGCTTACCGTGTCACCCTGCTTCTGTTTAAGATCTTTCAGGACAGGACAGCAATGCAGTAACATCCTCATGATAATAATAATATCCCCTATGTTTTCTAGATAGAGCTAGTGACCTGGGTGGTGAAGCACCATTATAATTTATGAAGTAAGCCTCCATACTGGGTATCCGCTTCTATTCTGAGTTAATAAACACGTGTGTGTGTGTGTGTGTGTGTGTGTGTGTGTGTGTGTGTAATGATGACTGCTAGTTCCTTGGCATAATATAAGATTGGAAGAAAAATACACAGTTGAGTATGCATTTCTTGGCCCTTCTATGCTTTGAGGAGAAAATTAGATTCACTAATTTGTATAATACCAAGCACTTTGCAAACATAAATGTTGAGGCAGCCTTAAATGGTATATAATAATATAGGCCCTGAGACATACAAAATGGATCTCTCATGAAATATTAAATAACTGAATAAAAGTCGCTCTTATTATGAGAAAGAACTAAATGTTGTATGCCAGAAAGGTGAACGTTTCATCAGAGAAATCTTGATTCCTGTCTCAGGAGATGAAGTTAGGATTGTTTGTAACTGGAAGAGCTCTTGTTTAAATGTGAACTTCAGCAACTCATTTGAATTTCATAGGAGATTCTCATTAAAACTGAATTTTAATAATAGTCATTAGTCTTTGGTTTAAAAACTTTAAGTATTCATTACTCATCATAATAAATGTTGGAGAAAACCTATATGAAAATAATTCTTTCCAAAAGTAGAAGAACTACAAGAGAAACTGGGAATTTATGGAATGTAATGTTTTGAAGCAAATATATAATCATGATTAAATAAATGTCCATATAGACATCCATTCAAAATATACAGAATATTTTGTGCATATATATTATTTGTATTTTCATAAGATACTCTTGAATGTATTAAATGAGTGTGTACGATGGATGGTTGCATGAATCAATAAACATTTATTGAGGACATGTATGTTTGGAATGAGGGATGCAAAGAAAGGTAAGAGTGGTGTCTGCATCCCATGAATTCATTGTTTAGAGGGGAAGAAAAAATGTACACATGTAATGCTAGAATATTACAAATTATACAATGTGGTCTAAGAGCATGGAGGAGGAAGTAACTATCTTAATACGGGTGGGATGATCTGTGAAGGATTCACATACGGGTAGTGTTTGGCTGGTTTGGATTCATTGATTTATTTCTTCAATAAATTTCTCTGAATGTCTACTGTTTGCTCAGCGGGCACTGCAGTAGATCCAAGAAAGTAATGTTAAACAAAACAAAAACAGGCAAGGCCCCAGCCAGGTGAATATCTATTTACAGAAATTAATATGTAATTATAATAATGGTATTTATTATTGAATGAAAATAATTAGATGTTGTGAGAGAGAATTATGGAAAGAAATAATTTAGATTGAAAGATTAAGGAAGGTCTTCAAGGATTAGAGTTTACCAGGCAAAAAATGGGGTTGAACTACATTTCAAGAAAAGGAAACACTATTTACTTATTTACTCTATTAATACTTATAAGAGAATAGAGATGAGATGAAGTTTTAATTTTCATAAGAACTTAAATTTAGAAATAGAATGGAACTTTGTTAGACTATAAGTATTTTATCATATGCTAAAACCTTGGAGGCACTTATTTCTAGCTGTAATTAGGTAGGAAAAGAACTCAGCCATCAAAAACATTTAGAAATTAACATAAATTTTCTATCATTAGTGTAATACTAATGGTTATTATAAAGCAAAGATATGATGGTTATTAGTATGCCAACACTAATTCTTAAGTAGAAGTAGGGCTAGTGAATTTTCATATCCCTCCTTTCTCTCAGTGAACACTAAACTCAGGTAGGGACTACTGATGGCACCATTTATTCTATGTTTTTTCTGAATTCCCAGAAGGAAGACATGCATGATTCAGAAAGCAGAGCCAACAGATGTCAGTAGGAAATATGAAGTACATAATCAACTCGATTCAGCTGATACTAATTAATATATTTTTCATTCAGAATGGCATCTTTTCTTCAGAATTCTCCCTTCAATACAGAAGGTTCAGTTTCTTGGACAAGGCAGTTTAGTTGTGTTATACAAAATAGGTTAGAAATTAAATAATATTAGCCCTAACTCGCCCCTTTCTAAAGAGCTACCAGTTAATATTAAAGCGGCATATGGTGGAATCCTTCCTAGGATTTTTGCCTTTAATCTTTGACTAAATGTGTTGCTTTCAAGCACCTGACTTTGTCGGGGATGAGGGAAAGTCAGGGAAGTCTTCTTCTGGGAAGTAACATTGAGTTGACATCCATTGTGCCTTTCGAATGAATAAGACAAAGGATTTGGTGGTGGAGAGAGCTTTCCAAACAGAGGGAATAGAATGTGTAAAGCCCTGAAGTGATGAAAAGAAGCCATTTTGTGCACAAAGAAACTAAATGAGGGCCGATGTGGCTCTAGTGTAGAGAGTGATGGTGGGGCTGGAGCAGTTTGCAAGATCGTTGGACTTTGCAGCATATGAAGGATTTTGTTTATTATGCCAAAAGCAATGAGAAGCCACCAAAACACTTTAATCGGGGAAGAAAGCTAATGTTTTACATTTTTGTCTATGGTTCTGCATTTCATGCTTTCCATTGGTGTGACTATTTTCTTTTTTCTTTTTTTTTTCGTGAGGAAGATTCGTCATCCTCTAATGCATTAACATCCATTGCCAACCTTCCTCTTTTGTCTACTTGAGGAAGATTAGCCCTGAGCTGATATCTGTGCCAATCTGTCTTTATTTTGTGTGTGGGATGCCTCCACAGTGTGGTTGATGAGTGGAGTAGGTCCATGACCAGGATCCAAACATGCAAACCTGGGCCACAGAAGCAGAATGAGTGGAACTTTAACCACTCAGCCACAGGGTGGCCCTAGTGTGACTATTTTCTTAAAAATAGAAACTGCATTTGAATGTCTAAGTACTAGGACTACAGCATGGCTATTTTACCTATTTCTGCTCTCATAATTGATATAGATCAGTGAAAGTCAAATTGATTCAATAGTGTCAAAAACTGCTGTGAGCATTACCCAAACTACCACTTGTTCCATGAAGTGTTTATCTAGCAATTGGGTTTTGACTTAGATTTGTGAAGAAAAATTATACTCTGATACTTTGCTGCCTCCAGCTAGAAATAAGTGTCCATTTGAACTAAACTATAAACATTTCAAAATACTTAAGATAGGAATATTATTTTATAGATCCATATAAGAATTCTTTTAGATGCTTTTTAATATTCTTTTCCAATTTATGTCCTATTATAGACTCTATGTGTGTTCATCTGTGAGTGTAGATGTAGAAATATAAAATCTCAGCTGTTGGTTTCAGCTGTTTAAAGTTTCATTGGAAAGAAAAAACATAGCTTTTGTAGAAATAAAATTATGACTTATGGGTTCAACATGTTGTTGGTTTTATGTTTCTTAAAATCTTGTGGCCTTATTTTGACTACTGGCAAAACCAAGGTAATTATTTTTGTTTGGTTGTTGGCTTCTTGAAAGATAACATTTATAAAGCACTAAAATGTATTGTTACTTTTTCTGAGAGAAATATTGTCTCGATTTGACAATTATATTTTCTCAAGTATGACTCATTGTGGAACGTCAAAAAACATAGTAGATAAAATTCCATTTTTTCCTAAATCAGGTCATAACATCAGTAGTTTTACATTTATCTTATCTACGTTATTAAATAATTGTTTCTATACCTTTTTAGGTTATTACCATTGGAAAACATGTTAAAGGGTACCATTACATCATTGCAAATCTGGTAGGTGAATTAATTGATATTTATTATTTTATTAGAGATGCTTATTAATTAAAAAATAATTTTGAATGACCAATATTTATCAGTAGTATTTTTAAAAACTTATTTTTTATATTGATCGATTAAAAGTGACAATATTCTTCTGAATTTGTTATGTTTTATATTTACTTCCCACTTTACATTTTCTAATCAATTTCTTATTACTATAAATGATATAAGAAATTATAGAACAATGTTGACAAGATTTGTAAATTGTCTTAGAAGGCATATTTTAACTAAGAGAAAATTTTCAGAAACATTAAAATTTAATTGTTCAAATTTCCCCTTGTTTCTCATTATCACTATGTTTTATAAACTTTACCCTTTGCTTATTCATTTAAAATTTTTAGTATATACAATGTTTGAAATAAACGCACATTTGTGAGAATATGTCAGTGCAAAATTAAACCTGGAAATATCCAGAATATTTATGTATTAGACATTATTTATTTCTGGTTTTCTACTTGCTATATAAGCAAAACAATGAAAATTGAATTCCTATAGATGATCACTTTTTCATTGGGATTTCAAATTAAGATTGTACTGACCATCCAAGTGGTTAATTGTATCTCTTTCTCTTAAGTATAATCGGAGTCAGTTTAAAATTATCATTAGACATTTCTTTTTTCAAAATAGTTTTTATACCAGATGTACAACAAACCTACAACTTTCGTGTTGCAAAGGTTTATGTTCGTTTAATAAGTGTGATTCTGTGTGATTGAGGACACCTAACCTCAGAAAAAAGGTGGAGAAAAGGAGGGAGAGAGAGAGAGAGAATGAGAGCTTATTCAAAACAGCATAAAAGAGCTTTGAAAAGGTTGCATGTTTATATAAATGCAGATTTATTTTATCATTTCTGTAATATCAGATTGTTACATTAGAAGACATTATTTTTAGTAGTGATGGAAAGAGATTAAAAACAGCTTACCATCTTACAACTGCTAGTTATTATTTTCACTAGAAGGTGGCACCAGTAGTTTAGAATATTAAATCTCATATCTATGTGCTATTGGGAGAAGTTGATTGTTTAAGATAAAATTCGCTTGGCAATGAAATCACTAACTACTATAAAAATTTATTGCAATTACCCTTTTAATATGATATTATAGACCCTAAATAACTCCCTACCAGAGAAGCAAGAGTTAAAATAGATGAAGCTCTGTATTCACTCTCTTCAGAACCACATTCTGTGCAGGGAGCAGCCTGAACAGTCAGTCCCTCGTGTGAATCGTGCCATTTGATGAACAACACAGAGCCACATTGAAAGCTGTGATCTTTAAAAATGTCCAGATGGAGAAGATTATATTGGAACATTGAGAAATAATGACAGAAGGTGGCTCATCAATTTGAGAGTTGATATCTGATGCTATGAAAAAGGAAAGAAGTGTTCGAATGGAAAAAGTAAAAAGATAAAAAAAGAAAATTAAAGCAAGTTCATGCTGAAGTCATGCTTCTAGGAAGAAATTTATCTAAAATTTTATGTGAATTCCAATTCTGTTTTTCCTTTTCTGGATACTTGATATCCTCACCATATGGAACTTCTAGTGAATCAGTGAGCTCAAAGGATCTGTCGAGTGCTACAGTTTCTGAGTATTTAGAGGACCCTTGAAAATTTCACTGACATCTAAAATTGAGTAATGCCATCCAAAGTTGAAGGGCTTTCATCTTCCAAACTCTTGATTGGGAATGTCCCTTTTTCCCTGTCCAGTGTCTTATGAGTGTTAAAGAAGGTGGTTATAAAGGCTAGAAACATCCCCAGATACTATTACTGATTAGTTTTTTCAGGAATTGCTGAATGCTTGATTAGTTTCCCCGAACACAGACTGTGATTACGTTCCTGGGAGAGCTTTTAAAAAGATAGCTTGTCCATAAAGTGATGAAGCAGTGTTCATGAGGGCATCCAGGTGTCATTTCTTCAACCCTTCAGGTATGGACAAAAAGCACTGCCATTCACCCCACCTTACTACCTACCCTGCAGTGAAGCAGAACCATCAGTGAGGCTTGCCCTTGCACACAGAAATTCCCAGAAACCTTTTCGAGTCTTGCTCTTACACAGTCAAGTATAACCAGATATTTGAGAAAAGTCTTTGCTGTGAAGGATGCAATACAAATAAACAGAAACAGAACAGGCAGGAAACATGAGAAAATGTTTAAAATTGTAATGAATATCTGCAGAGAAATGAAAGAAAATATATTATCCATAAAAAAAGAGAAAAGGATATCATGGAAAAAAATCAGAATAAGAAAGTGCTCTGGGAAGTTAACATAATTTTTTCTAAAATAATAAGTAAAATTGCATGAATTTGAAGATAAAGTTGAGAAAATCCTCCAGATTATGTAACAAAATGACAAGACAATATAAAGTGGTGTGTGCAGGGGAAGCTGTAAGGGACCTGGATGTTTAATCTAAGGATTATAATGTTTTCATAGCAGGCATTCTAAAAAGACAGAATAGGGGAAACGGGAAGAAAATTGTCAAAGAAATATTCAGAAAAATTTCCCGCACTGAATGACACAAATCCGTCCGTTGAGTACACACAATCATGAAAGAAAAAAGACTTCTTTCATATTTCAAATAAATACTATGAAATTTCAGAGATAAAAAGAAGATCTTAAAGGTTTCTGACAGGTGAGAAGCAGAGTGGGGTATGAAGCGAGTCATGTACCAAAAATAATTGGAAGTAATGACATTGTATTTTTCAGTAGAGACAATAAAAGCCAGTGGAACAATGCCTTCAGATTATGAGGGTTTCAACTTAAAATTCTATTCTCAGCCAAAATACTAATCAAGTGTCAGTGCAAAATAAAGGTATTTTCGGACATTCAATGTCTCAAAAAATTTACCTCCAGTGTGTCTCAGCAAATGATTGAGGACTAGCAGAAGAAAGAAGTCAAACATGGCAGAAAAGTGATCAAGGACACAGGGGAGCTACTCAGAAAAGTGGGAAAAGGGCACTGGGTCACAGCTGCAGGGTAGATGGAAAGAGGAGCCGCGGCATTAGGAGGAGGTCTCCTGGAAATTAAATTCAGAAAAAAATGAAATGGATTACCTGGTATGTTTGAATATTTTACTCATATAAAAATGAAAAGTTTTCATGGAGCAACTGGAAAAAAAGTAAGGATATTATATAGAAAGCTATAGTAGTGAAAAATGAAGCAATTAGTAACATTACAATGAAATATTATTAAAGAGGGAAAATGCAGTCTTAACATATTTGGCTTTGCTCTGAATAACAGAATTATAAATGTGAAAACAGTGAACGTTAAAATGGTTGAGGAGATAAATGGTTTGGTTATGTAAAAGAATTACATACTCATCTGGCATAAGCAAAAACTCCATAAAAATATCTAAAATGGAATTGATCAAGAAAGGACAGCACAAATGTCTTATGCAGAAATATGGAGGTAAATAATTGAAGAATAAAAATTATTGGAATTGATTGTTTTGAAGAAGCTTAACTGGAGTATGGTGGGGTAAAGCAGAAAATCTGTGATTTCTGTTACATACCTTTTCGAACTATTTGCATTATTTTGATAAAAAGAAAAACCAAAATTATGACTTAATAACAAAGTAATTATCCTTCCCCACAAAATAATATTAAAAATATTTTTAATGTCAACAACAAAGAAAAGATTCTTCTGTCTTTTGGATTCAGAATATTTTCAGTCCTTATGCATAATAATAAAGAATAAGTGTGTATGGAGAAAATATTTATAATTGTGACTTATTAAAATTGTGATTTTATCTTGGAGAGAATGTACTCTCAAACTGAGATGCAGTTTATGACACCACAGTATTTGAAATCAATGGAAACACCATATGATAGTTTTAGTAATGGCTGAATTCATTCTAATAATGAAAGAGAAATTGATTTTTTAAATTTAATATGTTTTATAAAATGAATGTGAAATTGTTTAATTGCTCTCAGATAATGGCTAAGCATTTAGTACCTTCCGTTCTCATTTAAAAGATGTTTATATTGCTTTAGAGAATGCACAGTTCAAACAGGAATAACTTGCTCACAGTGTTGTAGCTCTTGGACAACTAGCTTAATGTTGTTAGGTGTCTGTAACCACATGGTGGTGCTGTCTTATAGATTCAATAAATAAAATGTAGTCCTCATCCATGGAAGATTTCTCAATAAAATGGAGAACTTTTATGTAAGTATGACCAATAAACCATCACTGAGTAAGGACTCTTGATGCCAAGATGGTGCTAGGTGCTGATGAAGCGTATTGGCTGATAAATACATGAAACATTTACTATAGGATTTTTATGGCTCATGTGTTCTTTGAAACTTTTAAAACCACAATGTATAGAGTTATTTGGTAAATTCTGAGTTCTGTTGGATTCCTAGTAGAAAGCCTAACATAAACGTGTTCTCTGTCTAGGGATTTACTGATGGAGACCTATTAAAAATTCAGTTTGGAGGTGCAAATGTGTCTGGATTTCAGATAGTAGACTATGATGATTCCCTAGTATCTAAATTTATCGAAAGATGGTCAACACTGGAAGAAAAAGAATACCCTGGAGCACACACGACTACAATTAAGGTATCTATCTATCAAATGTCCACATCTATATCCATATCAACTGGTGGCGAGTAGCCTGTGTTTTGGGATACTTTCGGAAGAAGATAAAATCTCAATTTGTTTTAGTAATTAAAAAAAATAAATATAATGTTTTATGCAATCAGTCAAAGGATCTTTGAATTTTAAATGCAATGCACTGCTCTGATATAAGTGCCACCCAGACTCATCCTTTATTCATCATGGGTTTGGACACATTAAGGTCTTCACTTGTTAACTCAATATGTTTTATTGTGTATACACATGCATACATATATTTACCTCCAAAGTAAATGTTTCTGTTGTTGATTGGAAGGTTTTTTCTTCTGTTGGCTGCCTGATTGAGAGCAGAGATAAGAGTAAAACCTGGAGAAGAGTGGATTGAGGAATGAATGGGATAACACGATGTTCACATTCTTTGTGAAGCTAGATTAATGAAAATTATGAGCAAAAGTTGCAAAACATTTTCAAATGTATAGTGATTTTTTAATTTGTGTATTATAAAGCAGATTGTGTGAGAACCAGGCAGGGACAGTGTGATTTCAGTTGCTCTCACAGTTATGTTTATGCATCATAGAGAGGTTTTGTTGATTTGGTTTATTCTGCACATAACGGAAAAACAGATATGGATGTTTGGCTTTAAATTTGCATCTGGCTCTCAGACTGGTCCTAGATAAGCATTAGAAACGTTGACGTTCTCTACTCTTGGGCATGTAACATGGATCCTATTAATTTTAAGTCAAATTCAAGAAAGCATCCCATAGGATGTTAAAGAATAACCGAGAGTTAATTTTTTCTCAAAATTAGGTGACCTCTGGTTTGGTGACCTTGATTGAGATTCAGCATTAATACTGTTTGTAACAGTGTTGCAGGCTTGTGGGAGTACCTTCATGTAACAAGCCTGCGGAGAAGGCAAGGACACCCAGTCTTTCAGCTGGTGTCAGTGTCGGTCTCCACCTGCACTGGGGACACTTCTGACTGCCGATCCCATTCCGTGGAACTGCAGACTTCCATCCCTTCGGAAAGGATGCCACTTAAGTTCTCTAATGAAGAGTGCATGGGGCATTTATCCTCAAATGGAACCAATGTGCTTCTTTTGAATACACTATTAGTCATCGTGTTGCCTCCCCCCTGCAGCCTGCTGTGAGAACAATGAAAGCAAAATGAGATAATCTTTTTTTTTGTGGAAGTCATGTTGTTATTAAAGTTCATGTGTCGTGCACCAAAATGCAAGGTGAATTGGAGGTATGAGAGATCTCTGGCAATGCATTCTGTTAACATTTTTGCCAAAACTAGCCCCAGATTTCACTCTGTTGAGAGCCTGCATGGTGACCTTTCTTTGCTCCCTCTCACTGGAGAATTTCCCTCTATACTGCCTCCCTTTTGGCTGCTTCTGCCAAGTTTCAGAGAGTTCCTGATGGCCCTTTGCCATGAGGTGCTGCTGCAAGGAGCAAAGTCCTATAAGTTAAAAAATGTAGGTCCTGATTCACTGGGTGACCCTAGGCTCAGGTTCTCATCTCCACAATGCAGTAATGGCTGTTAATTCCCAGGTTGCTGTGAAGATTAAACATTAACTAAGATTTAGCACAGCTTTGGAAAGCTAGGTGCCAAGAGGAGACATATTTTACATGGCCTTTGAAGCTCGATAAAAATTACTGAAAATCTGTGGGGAGAATATGGCTTTGGGTGGGAGTTCATCCTAAGACAGACACATATTGCTCATGTACTAGAGGGCCAGGAAGTGCATTAAAAAAAATGACTCCTGCCTTTGATAATCACAGTCTGA
This sequence comes from Equus asinus, assembly GCF_041296235.1. Classification (NCBI taxonomy): domain Eukaryota; kingdom Metazoa; phylum Chordata; class Mammalia; order Perissodactyla; family Equidae; genus Equus; species Equus asinus. The sequence continues at coordinate 43,993,409 of NC_091792.1, forward strand.
CAAAGGAGACAAGCATGTGAATAGGCAAATATAATAGAAAATGAGGCAGGTAAAATATGCCGGCTCCCTGCATACGATTAGGATGATATGGGGAAGGGATGCTAAGGAAGGCTTTCCAGAGGTGGGGTACCTGAGGGAGGGCTTTGCCAGTGGTTGAGCAGGAGGAAAAGTATGAGAGGGTGCTTGGGAAAGAACAACACACACAAAGACTTGAAGCCATGCAACACTTTGCATGACAAACTCAGGGAACTGTTCTTTTTTTTCCCTCCTGCTGTGAAAATTTAAAATATGTGGGATGAGTGAGAGGGGCATATTGTGGGAACTGCCAAGAGTTAAGGCTCTTCAATTGTCAACAGGTGTAAAAGACAGTATTTACAAGACAGGACTTTCCTGATTGTTTCTGCCTCAATGGGCAGAAGCAAGGAAACCTACACGGGAGATGAGGTAGCATTTCCTAATATAAACAAGTAGCATATTCTCAATACATGATCTGTTTAAGGAAAGGAAGAAAAATATCTCTAATGAGGTTATTTCTTTTTATGTTGTCTTTTGGGTTATTGACTGTACCAGGTATATTGCCTGATGATTTAAATCACGTTTTATTATACTACCATAAAAACATGCTATAGGCATAAAAATATGTAAAAATACAATTCATTACATCAACTTCTGTCCAGAGTTTGGCTTTGAAAATTATATAAATTCTATCAGGTTGTGGGAATATTAAACAAATGATTATTTTAAAGTTGTAGTCTGCTCCAAAAGTTAATGCAGTTCCTTCAGTTTCCTAATTAAAATCAATCTTATTCAATAAATACAAGTAAAATCTTAAATGTTTCAATATTTAATGTATTTTAATAACCATGACACATAAATTGCAAATGTTAAATTTCTTCATTCTTATGTCCTGTACAAAAAATAACTCTAGAGTCGTGGCACTGAGATTTTGAGTCTGACTTTCACTAATTTGCTAATTTGGGGCAACATTCATTCATTCATCAATTCATTTATCCATTCAATACTAGTTACTGCGTTTTTACTCTGCAAGCAAGCACTGTTTTAGGTGTCAGAGAACAAAGTTATAGTCTTCAAGGAATTTATAGTCTTCAGACGAAACCAGCAGTTACCTCGTAGCATTGATGGAAATTGTCTTATTGACATCTTAGAATCAATTATCCTAAACCAAACGTCTGATTTCCCACCATTGTTTCCTCTTCACCCCCAGCAAACTATTCCTTCAAAAGTCTTTCCGTCTCAGTCGACGGCAACACCATCTTTTAGTTGTTAGTTCAGCCAAAAACTTGGAAATCTCCTTGACTCCTCTCTTTCTCTGGCAGCCCACATCCAGTCTGTCAGGAAATCCTATCAGCTCTGCCTCGCTTCTTACCACGGTCTTCTGCGACCACCCTAAATCCAGCCCCCGTTGTCTCTCTGCCAGGATTGTTGCAATGGTCTCCTAAACTGGTTTCCCTGTTTCTACTCTTGCCCCTCTATCTTCCATGTTTTTTTAAAAACATAAATTAGATTATGTTGCTGTTTGGCTCCAAGCCTTCCAATGGCTCTCTGTTTCACTTGGAGTAAAAGCCAGAGTCATCCTTTGGCCTATGAGGTCCTTAATACTCTGTCACCCAGCCACATGTGATCTCATCTCTTAACAGCGCACTCTGTTTCAGCTACATTGGCCTTTCTGCTTTTCCTTAAGCATGAAAGGTACTTTCCCACTTTAGGGCCTTTCACTGGGTATTTCCTCTTCTGGACTATTCTCCTCTTAAATATCTGCATGGCTAAGTCTCCTGCACTCTTTAGGTCTTTGTTCAAATGCCATTTTCTCAAGGAAACTAATAACAGGCTCTCTATTTAAAATTGAAATCTCTCCTCCCATCAGGATATGTCCTGTTGCCCTTTTCCTGTTCCAGTTTTTTCCCATTATAACCTTCTAGTGTCCTGTATTTATAATTAATTTATTCATTACATTGTTAATTGTCTCCTCCAGCTTGAAAGTAAGTGCCACGGGGGCAGAGTTTTGTGATGTTGTTTGTTCGCTGATATATCTGAAGCTCCTAGAATAAGACTTGACACGTAGTAACTATTTAATAAAGGCTTTCTGGGTAAACAAATGGAGAGAAGCAAAGAAACTGTAATAGCTCCCATAAGAAGCTCCTAATCTAAGTTCTGAAAGTAAGAAAAGGTTTTTTGGAGGAAGCAATATGGAACTTGAAACCTGAAGGAGAGGGAGCAATTAGGAGAAAGAAGAGACAATGGCTCCCACAGAAGAAATATGATAAAATGTCCCCAGTGCAAGGAAAATATAAATATTTCCATAAGGCTGGAGGTTGAACAATGGTGTTTTGAAGGAATTTTGAGAAATAATACTTTAGAAATATGCAGGATTCAGATCTTGTGTGCCTCGTTGACCTACTAAGGAACTTTTTGTCTTATTCTGAGAGCAAAAGGGGACTACTAGAGGAAAGTGATCATCATGGTTTTGATACAGGAAGATTCCTGGCTGCCCTGGGGACAACAGATTGCAGGTGTGCAGATGATGGCAGGAGAGCTTTAGGAAGATATTGCAAACAACCCCGGCAACAAATGATAGTTGTCTGAATTGTGGCTGTGGCATGAGGGTGGAGGAAAATGAATGGGTTTGTTACATTTGCCAATTACTCCAATTTTTTAATCTGTAAAAGAAATAATAATTGCAAAACTCATAACCATTCATTTATAATATACCAATATAGATTCAATTGAGAGATATTTGTGGATTAAAAACAAGACTTGGAAAGGCAGTTTGCATCATTTGTATCTTATTGGCCCCAAATCTCATACAATGGTTTGCCCAGAGTAAACACATAATAGATATTTGTTGAAATGAAGAGTAATGAAATGAAAAATATAAACACTTTGAAAATATCAAATCACTGAAGAAGAAAAAATAGGTAATTATCATTGCTATGAAATTTGGTTTAAATTTCTACCCTAGCGTTTATTATGTTCTTTTATTCAACCATGGCAGAAAAGTAGTGTTGTTTCACTTGATGAAATGTAAAATGACTGTAGTAATCAGACCTGAGTCATCATGGTGCCTGGATTTGAATGGGACAATTAAAGTCAGCATTTTGTAGTCCTTAAAAAAAAAAAGTCAAAAAGAGACAGATTATGAGGAAGATTTGCCACTATCTCAAAATTAGTTTGTAAATGTTTCTGTTTTTAGTTAGATTGTCAGTGTTTTTGGTGTCTTCAACAATTTGCAAGATATAACTATCCACTCCACCTTGTAACATCGACGATTTAAACATTAGTTTGACTTTTGTGTCTGCAATGTCGTGCCAGTGTTAAGGAATTCAGCAGTAATATGTGACTGACATTTGTGTGGCACTTTAAATAATGCGTTTCCCACAAGAATCTCATTTTACTCAGGAAATGACTTAAAGCACAGACTCAAACTTTCTTAATTGCTGTCCTAAGAGAGTTATTAGGCCTGCCTGAAAATAGTATAATCTTTTTCAGTTCAGTAATTAGTGTCGTGCATTAAATAGTACCCTGGTGGCTTGATAGAATTAATTCTACTTCTTGAATGTTTTCACTGACCGAAACCGCTGCTGACACGCTGGCATCCCCTACTCCTAATATTAAAATATTTTGCCACACAACAACCTAGAGGCTTGACATGTTTGGTTTCTTATATTTTATGGTTTAAAAGGTATGTAGATGACTGAAGTAAACCCATAAAGTAAAACATGTAATAAAAAATAAAATATTGATAGAATTACATATTTTATAAAAATAATTGAAAAATAATATATAGTACTATTTAAGTGTATATTACACACCATTAAATATAAAAATACATTGCTACTATTTGTAATTATACTGCAGATATCTGAGTTCATCTCATTTCCACACTTCTTCATCTATAAAGGGAATAAATGTAGTTGATCTCCAAGATTTCTCCCGAATCTCTAATACTGTGATTATGTGAAGTGCTAACTTAGGCACTCAATGAAACATACCCTAACATTTCTCATTTTTGCTGAATCTATGCCACCTCAAATGGTTCCTCTGTCTCTCAAAAATTGTAGTGACTTGTCGGTAGTCATCTCTGAACTCCAGATGCCGAAATCAAGTCCTAAATTACACTGGAAAATATTTGGGGTTTTTTCATAGATTATGAAAAATAAGGAACTTTCACCTTGTTAGAAGGGTCCTAGGAAGTGGGGAGAGTTAGAGGGAGGAATTTATGCAACCTACAAAGTAGAAGATCTGCCTCTAAGAAAGTCTTTACCTACCTAGGGGAGAATTAAAACCAGACAGTGTGTTGATCTGAGTATCTTTTTTCTATCTCTGTGAGTCTGATTAGTTTTATCAGAAAATTTGAATCTTTAAGTGAATCTAAAGTTTCAGAATGTAAAAGTCTTGGTCCTTAAGCAGGATTTTCAGTCAGGGTCAACAGCCAATCTAATATAGGCAAAAATATCTTGTTTTTTAATATATTCCTTTTACATGAAGTCTTTCTTCACAGTAGATTAAAAATTACTTTTATTATTCATAGAGAATAACAAAGGATGTTAATTTTGGTTTCTTGACAATGGAGCTGTCTTTTCATCCTTGGAAATGTGATACAGCTTGTGTGCTTACTAAAGATGTTGAATTTTTAAAAATTTTTTAATGAAGACTTCATTTCTTTAGAGCAGTTTTAGGTTCACAGCAAAACTGAGCAGAAAGGGCAGAGTTTCCATACATGCCTGCCCCCACACATGCATAGCCTCCTCCAGCATCAACTTCACTCACCAGAGTGATACATTTGTTAGAACTGATGAACCCATGTTGACATATCATTACCCAAAGTCCGTGGTTTATGTTATAGTTCACGCTTAGTGTTGTGCATTCTATAGGTTTGGACAAATGTATAATGACATGCTTTCATCATTCTAGTTTCATACAGAGTATTTTCACTGCTCCAAAAATCCTCTGTGCTCTGCCTATTCATCTCTCCTCCCACCCCCATCCCTGGCAATCTTTCTACTGTCTCCATAGTTTTGCATTTTCCAGAATGCCATATAGTTGGAATCACACAGTATGTAGCCTTTTCAGACTGGCTTTTTCCACTTAATAATATGCACTTAAAGTTCCTCCATGTCTTCTCATGGTTTAGTAGCTCATTTCTTTTTAGCACTGATAATATTCCATTGTCTGTATGTACCACAATTTATTTATCTACTGAAGGATATCTTGGTTGCTTCCAAGTCTTGGCAATTATGAATAAAGCTGCTATGAATATCCATGTGCTGGTTTTTCAGTGGACATATGGTTTCAGTTCCTTTGGGTAGATATCTAGGGAGTGAGACTGCTGGATCACATGATAAGAGTATGTTTAGTTTTGTAAGAAACTGCCAAACTGTCTCCCAAAGTGGCTGTACCACTTTGCATTCTCACCAGCAGTGAATGAGAGTTCCTGTTGCTCTACCAATTCTGAGGTTTTATGAAGATTTTGTGACTTTGCACAGTGAAGTTTCAAAGGGCACATGTTCAAAAGGCTATCGGAAATTAAAGATGACCTTATCACACATAGCCCTTTTCCAGAGGGTAGACTGCAGTTGAGTTTGAAATTAAGACACGTGGATAATTTTAAGTTCATAATGTGTTTGCTAATACTGTTCTTTTTCCTATGGCTCTAGTTGGTTCTTGGTCATTGCCAAGAATCTTAAAAAAAAAAAAAAAAAAAAAAGACTTTCTAAAGTTTCTCTTGTGGGTTTACTTATTTTTCCTAGAGCTCATCATTTTTGACCATGTTGATAATTTTGTTAAATGAAGAAACTGAGAATTACGTTGTGTGGGATTCTCCAGAGAAATATATTCAGTGTATAATAACTTTAACTAAATAAGTGATGCTATTTTAAAAATGAGCATGTAAAATTTACTAGGCCATAAACTTTTAACACCCTAAAGGACACTACACAAAACACTATTTTTATGGAAAGTCCTTGGTGTGAAGGACGTTTTAAAGTGGTAATTAGTGTGGGCATCACTGATCAAACCAAGTTAAATGGGAATTGTTACTGTAGGATTTTTCAGGACCTGTAATATGCCGATGTGAGAATCATTTTCTGAACTTAGTCGATCACAGACTCTTGTAGATGAGGATAGTGGTTTTCAAAACATTGTAAAGACAAGCTAGTTTTATACCAGGATAAATAGCAATAAAAGGAAAAAAGAAAGCAAACATGCTGGTCAATAATTTGCCTTTTTAGCATATTTTGCAACTCACCCAGCTTCTCATTTCCTTGAACTCTATTCATTTGATGTAGTATTTGCCAAACAAGGAGACTAAGCCTCGCAGTGTGCCTGGAACTCAGGAGTTTCCTGGGACTCCAGACTTTCTGTTCTAAAACCAGGACAGTCCCAGGCAAACCAGGATGGTTGGTCACCCCCATTACCCCAGAAACACAGAGATCTGGATTCAAATTCCATTTTGTCACGTGGTTTTGTGACCCTGGGCAAAATATAACTTGATAACTTGGAATCTGGACCTATAGAACTGGAGTAAAGATATTTGTTGCATAGGAGTTTTTTAAAGGACTTGCTAGGAAACTATTCAACTCCTCACCTTCCTTTCCAACACTATTAGGACATAGAGGAGACATTGCTCCTCTGTTTCTTTGATAAGAAGTCTTGGACACTATAGCTAACTTGCCCAACAAAGAGCATAGCAAATAGTGAAATCTAGGCTTGAGCCCTGTCTTCTGATGCTATATGCAGTGCTTTTTAAACTACACTCAACTCAATTTCGAGTGTCAAGGAAAATTTGGAAAGTGGCCATTCATAGGAAATTTTGTAACACTTTCGTAGTACCTAAAATCTAGTACTTCTTTTTTGAATGGTACTTTTTTCTATTTTAGCACGATGCAAATAACATGTGTTTAGGAATAGATGTGATCATTTTGCTAACCCATAAAACTCTATATTATAGCCTATTTATCCTCTTTGTATATTCATTAAATTCTGAATGTACATAGAACTTCTTTTCATCTCCTTTCTTTTATATTTATATTTCGGAATATTGTTTTCTGGTATCAGTGATTAGAGTAATGTATTATTGAATAATGTCTGATGACTACTGGGCATAACAAACATGTTTAAAATGCGTATTTCAATTTAGTTTTGAAAAATAAGCCTCAATAAATATACATTTAAAATGGAATAAAAAGTGCATCTGGAAAACGGACCATGAAAACGTTTTCCCAGATTTCTTCAAAGTGTGTGTGATCGTGATACAGCACTGCAAAACATAATGGCCCCCCACTAACATATAAATTTCCAGCTCAAGTGAGGGATTTCACAGAACATAAACATCAGAGCAGATATGATACATTTGCATTCAAGTAAGGAGATAGTTACATTGCCATCATGTTCCCTTCAAATTAATTTACATCTAGTTTAGTGAATGGTAGACTAAAACTGAAATATTTAACTATCCAATCAAAAATGCGAACATATTTGTTTAGAAAAATAAATGAGCCACATGTGCAGAACATAAACAAAAAGAACTCTGGATACAGAGGCTGCTGATTTTGTCTCAGCCCAGAATTGTGTTTCTATGATTTGACTTTTAATTGAAAATGATAATAGGCTTGAGACTTGATTAGATTTGAACATTTGAAAAAGGTTGAAAGAATTTTTCTTTGGAGTGTGCTCCTGCTCTGAATCGTAATTATCACATGCCGCATGGACCTAAATGCTTTCAGTTCATTCAACCTCATCTTATTTTTTAATGTAATTCACCAACGTTTATAGACTCTACAACATTTAGCAGATGACTTGATAGATTTCTCATGGTAATGTGAACAAGCTGACTCAGTGAAGATTTTGGTTTTTAACTATTAGTATAATATTTTAATACAAATTGCAATACTTTTTTTAAAATATTCAATTTATTCCATTTAGGTTCTGTTTCCTATTTGATGACCTAGACTTTATTGTAAGAATTATATTGGCAATGAACTGATTGCTGGATAAGAAAGCAAATTATTCAATATATTTTTTTCCTCTAGGATACTAGAAACAAAGACATAAGTGAGGCAGATAAATCCTGATGTGGTATCTCTTATTTCTCCAAGAAGTCTTTTCTTATGGAGATATGATTTAAAATAAAGCCTTTGATGGAGTATAGTTTTTTAAAAATGGGACATAGTTATTATAGAATACTGGGAAAGGAAATAATCATGTATGTTTCCTCTCCATTATTATAACCATTCTGTTTATTTTTCTTTCCCTTTTTTGTTGAAGGGATATAACCATTTTTTATTAGTCTCATCTTTTTGTTGAAAAAGCTTTTTATTAAATTTAGCCTGTGATAATTGTTCTTCACTTAACTTATAATTAGCTTTATTCATATTTTTATAATGCTTGTATTATTATCACTTTTTAATGACTGCTTAATATTTCTTCAAGGCAGAAAACATAGTTTTTAAACATTCTTTTACTGTCAGAAATTTAAGTTGTTTCTAATTTTTGCGTATTATAAATAATACTGAAATTAATATTTTTGTATGAAAATTCTCCGTATTTGAAAATATTTTCTTAGGTTCCCAGAAATTACATTTTCAATCCAGGAATATAAGTTACTTAAGTGGATCTGTAACATACTATATTTTGCTAATTTCCTGCATGTAGAGTTTAAAGGAAAAAGTTGCAGATTTTAGGGAAAAAATAGTGATGGGTTTTATTTAGATCTGTTTAGCTGAGGTATTTATAGGGAACTCTAGTGCAACCATCCAGAAGATAATCTAGAGTGTAAAGAAAGACTCACATGTAGGCCTGCAATGACATTGCTCAACTGATAGCACGTGAGAAGAAATTTTAGTAAGAAAATTTAGGGGTAAATATGAACATCTTATTATAGTTAATAGCACGCAATCATAGTGCACGCCACCTCAAAATCATTTTCTCTTCTTCTTCTTTCCTCCTACAAACTTTCCCATCAAATCTGATTCATTCATATGATAAAATTAAAGCAATTCAATTAAACTAATTCATGCAAAAATTAAACAAATGGTAACCTCACACTACCATTTTTAGCATTAAAAAAATGGAGGCTTAAAAAATTTCTGGATGCATGGAGGGAATAATTTATACCACATAAACTATTTTCTCATTTCCCTTATTATAATATCTCTCACATTAAAAAAATAAACAAGGAAGACATCTATCCACTATTGGACCAATTCATAACAATGTAATAGGTATATTGCAATTATCTGTTTCTATATCTTTTCACTGGACTTGGAGAGGATGTGGCTTCCATAAAGACAGGGCCCATATTTTTTCCAGCTTCATTGTACGTTTATTACCTACAGGTTGAAAAGTACTCAGTAACGGAAATCTCTTTAGCATTCATTAAGGCTTTTATGTTAAAATGTGATTTATCATTAATGCAGCAGCATCATGCATTTGATAGATGGCAGTATATATACGTGCATGTAATAATACTTGTTCAGCCATAACAATACTTAGTACACATGTAGTTTTTTCTGTTTGGCCCCCAGCTCTTGTAATAATTCTGCTGTCCCACTGGGATCTGAATACCAAAAGTTTGGATCCAGTCTCATCATAGGCTGTTGAAGCATGCGGGAGGGTTAGAAATTATGAAGTTTGCTGGCTCTTCTACATGGTTACCTTAATCACCTGTAGGAACTTAAAAACAAATAAACACTCCAAAGACCACTGCAGATGTGTGTGAGCATCACTAGGATTGAATTAGAGACTAAAGATCCTGAACCGAATCAGCATTCTTTCCATATTGCCAAATGAATCCCTCATTAGACAGTGGAGAAATATTTATTTGTTAATTTGATAATTTATTATATCACCAGAATAGGACATAAGGTAACTCTCTAATGAGAACCTAGCTAGAAAAACAAACGTTAACACAATTATTATGAAAGGTCTCACCTGAAATAGCTGAGATGTTAACATAATAGAAAATGTTGAGAGTCAAGAGCACATTCCATAGTCCCAATATTCCATACTACTTTTCTTAGATTCTTAGGTTTCTAGATGCAGAAATTGTGTCTGAATTCTTGACTTCGATGTGGTATTGCATAGTGGGCAACTGCGGGCTTGATTGCCAGTGTGTGGTGAGTCTCTCGATTTTCTCCCATTCTTATGAAATGTGTGTGATACTTTTCAGTATACTTCTGCTCTGACCTATGACGCCGTCCAAGTGATGACTGAAGCTTTCCGCAACCTACGGAAACAGAGAATTGAAATTTCCCGAAGGGGGAACGCGGGAGACTGTCTGGCAAACCCGGCAGTCCCCTGGGGACAAGGTGTAGAAATAGAAAGGGCCCTCAAACAGGTCAGTCTCTCAAAATGATTGTTAATGTGACTTAACAGTAGTCATTATTTTTTTTCTGCTGAATTAGTCATCCTTGTTTTATTCCCTATGTTTAATATAAAGGGACTATTATTTCCTAACTACACAAAAGGCGTTTGAAGAGTGAAAATAAATCTTATAAATGTAGTTTTCTTGACTTGAGTTCTGTGAGAGTAATCTGTACAGATTGTATCTTGGGTTGAAGTCAATTTATAACTGTGCCCCTTTCCCATTTCCTCGTTAGGTTCAGGTTGAAGGTCTCTCAGGAAATATAAAGTTTGATCAGAATGGAAAAAGAATAAACTATACGATTAACATCATGGAGCTCAAAACTAATGGGCCTCGAAAGGTAAATGATTAATGATTTAAAGAGTTTTGTCTGTGTGAGGAAATGAGTTAGCTAACCCATCATTTCATCTTCCGAAGAGTCCTGGAGATGTGTGTTCATAGAGATAGAGTTTAACAACTTCCAGAAACATATATTTTGAATATTTTTCTAAATTAAATCTATTCATTTCTGGTAAGTAACAGTGAAATGTAATCTTTAAATAACTGTAAATAGAACTGTTATACTCTTTTTTTAGACCAAGTTCCAAAAAGAGTTGAATGAGAACAAAAAGAACCATTTCTGAAAGTTTATAGTTTAGAAGATAAAATGTAGCTGGTGTAAATATGCATGTAACTGTTCAATTCAACATCTTTCTTTTAACTGTTAGGGCTAAAATGCCATTGTTTGGATTTTATTTATGTTTGTATATGATCACTCCCGAACAGATTTCTTTTGGAGAATATGAAAAGTGAATGTGAATAGACAAGCTATTTTTAAGAACTTTTTTGTTTGTTTCTTTTTATAGTCCCTTTCAATTCTATTAGATTCACATATATAAAAGACACATCTGTGTTTAGAAGAAGCCTAGTTAATGTGGGGTGTAATTTCAGATTCAGACATGAATTTGAAAATAATTAAGGGCTTTGCTAATAGAAAGGTCATTTACGCATGTGTCCACCTTCTGTAACCTTTTTCAGATTGGATACTGGAGTGAAGTAGACAAAATGGTTGTTACCCTTACCGAGCTCCCTTCTGGAAATGATACCTCTGGGCTTGAGAATAAGACTGTCGTTGTGACTACAATTCTGGTAATTAGCTACATATGCCTTTGTTTTACTTTATTTTTTTCATATGAAAAGTATCTGCCAACTAGAATTGTTGTGTATGTCTTAGGACAGTAACTAATATGTTGCTGCTTCTGCAATGAAATGCAAAGCAAATCTTATTTACTCTGTCAAAAGGACTACACAAGCACTAGCTAAAGCATCCAAAATATCCCTTGCCCTCTTCAACACTGAAATTTAGCTTCACAGATGATTCATAACCTGTGCACACACAGGTGAACAACTGGAGAAAGTCTGCAAGAGTGTTCCTCGTATTTCCTCAGGTGTTTCACTTTTCCATTCCCATATAACTCTGGGTGCATTCTATTTTAACATTTGTTACATGGTTTAATAATGTTCTCAACATATTTTTCTTCATAACGAAGATGAACTCTTTAAAGACAAGATGATCTCCCTTCTTGTTAACCCTAAGTCTCAACACTAGTTGTCACAAAGCTGGTGCTAAATAAACGTGTATTGAATGAATAATTGAACTGGATCTTGAGCATCTAGTCTTTGGATAGATGGAAGGGAGACCCGGATTATCATGACAAGCTATTGGTGAAATGAAACAGAGTAAATGAAGTTCACTAATAGCACATAACTTTGTGACAAAACAATTTTACTTTGTTTTACTAAGCAGCGATGTAGTAAATTTGTGGAATTCATTATCCTAACAATATTGAGAAGAAAATATAGATAGGTTAATAAGAGATTTGGATAAAAACACTGGTTGGCACTTGGAAATATCTTAATAAGTGTACACTAAACATTTGAGGAGTTTTGCCTTAACCATGCCATTGAGAGGAACTGTCTCACGAAGCCGCAAATATGCTTGGTGCTACTGTCCAGTGGAGACTATTGAGCTGGGTTGAATCATTTTTTCATGCTTCCTCTTTCTTAGGTTTACAGGAGGAAGCTACTCTCTAGCTATCCTTGTAGCATCATTATAGGATTCTTTATCTCATAGATGAAGTGAGACCTGTAGAATCCGTACATCACCATGGCAGTGATTCTTTCAATCTGCACGTCACCGGCCATGAACCTGATTTCCACATGAACTTTATGCTTGAAGCAACAGTGACACAGGGTTTTGGGTGAATGCTGATTCTTGAGCTCGATGTAGCCTTAACCTAGAATAAGAGTGTAGTGGATCCAGAGTTGAATAAAACAGATGTTGAGCAGTGTTATTCCTCTCTAAGCCCCAAGAATTACAAATATGACAAGGGGACATGCCAACAGTTTGTGCTTTCGAGTCTCTTATTTAATTTGGTATGGCTAGGTATGAGCTATATTAATGAAACATAATGATAGATATTTGAGGACCTTTTTTCAGAAGCATCATGCTTTAATATTGTTCACCATCTACATTCTACAATGTCTCTGGCTAACAAGTAATAATTAAGCCAGAATAGTTGATTCAATGAGAGTAAATAATTAACACGGCAATTTTCATCAACTGAAGCACTGTCTTTCCATATAGGAATCTCCATATGTTATGATGAAGAAAAATCATGAAATGCTTGAAGGCAATGAGCGCTATGAGGGTTACTGTGTAGACTTGGCTGCAGAAATCGCCAAACATTGTGGGTTCAAGTACAAGCTGACAATTGTTGGGGATGGCAAGTATGGGGCCAGGGATGCAGACACGAAAATTTGGAATGGGATGGTTGGAGAACTTGTATATGGGGTAAGTATAGCTCTTCTCACAGATAAAGTCATTCAGTTTGAACTCTTGTTGACAGAATGCCTCCCTCCCTGCAAAGTACCTATGTCTGAGGTTGTTGGTTTCCCACATTTCGCTAGGAATACTGTCTTATTTCCTTGTGAACATTTGAAGATTAAGGATGAAGTCAGAAGCAAACATGCAGGTTAAGGGAGACATTAAATCTGTCTTGAAGCATATGGGCCATATGCAATGGCATAGAGGCAGTGTAGAGATATAATTATCATAATCAAGCCAGATGAATGTACTACATATTTATAAAAAAGACAGAGATTTGGAGAACAAATTGCTTTTTTGTTTATCCTTTACTGGAACTCTACCAGGGAAATAATTATTGCCATTTCCCTGATTTCTTTTCTTTCCCTTTTGATCCAATAATGTAACCATGATTCCTTTCTGACCATGACACCAAGTACTGTTACTTTCCTTTGTTTCCCTTACAGAAAGCTGATATTGCAATTGCTCCATTAACTATAACCCTTGTGAGAGAAGAGGTGATTGACTTCTCAAAGCCCTTTATGAGCCTCGGGATATCTATCATGATCAAGAAGCCTCAGAAGTCCAAACCAGGAGTGTTTTCATTTCTTGATCCTTTAGCCTATGAGATCTGGATGTGCATTGTTTTTGCCTACATTGGGGTCAGTGTAGTTTTATTCCTGGTCAGCAGATTTAGCCCCTACGAGTGGCACACTGAGGAGTTTGAAGATGGAAGAGAAACACAAAGTAGTGAATCAACTAATGAATTTGGGATTTTTAATAGTCTCTGGTTTTCCTTGGGTGCCTTTATGCAGCAAGGATGCGATATTTCGCCAAGGTTGGTTACTCACCTGCTTCAACTTTGTGCATTTTAGGTCTCAAGTGGATATTCATGGTGTTTATGAATTCACTCTAAAGAAGTAACCAGCTGCCGATTACCTGTCCAAGCAGTTTAAGACTCTTAAGGACAGACTCTTACCATCGGCGTAAGCCTGTGAAATATTTGAGCAATGTTCTTCGAATATTGTTCATATATTTTCCTGGTGAAATTGTACACACCATGGAGAGGCTATAAAATGCATAAGGTTCCTATCATTCCATGCCTTCTTGGAGGGGTACCGTGTTTTTGCTGCATATTCTCATTTTACAGTTATCTGTGTGTTGATCCACAGACCTGTATATGGGAAAATGGGCAACATTACTTATTAACTACAAAAGCAATAACGTGTACAAAGCTTCATTGGCACACATCACATCTCTTTTATTTTCCCATTATTTGCTCATGGAAATGGTATGGGAGAGATATTTTAAAAGTTGGGTTTTTTTAAAAAATTAGATTGCTAGATTAAAAGGAATATATGATAACATGTTGTCCAAAGATCTAGAAATACATAGCTGGGTAATAATGAAGGCTGACTGATTACAGAAGCTTGTGCCATATTGAATAGTAATTCACACACACACACACGATTGAATAAATTCATACTCCTCTATTCTCATTATGATATGTTAATTCCTTCACTGGAATGCCTAAATATAATGAATATATCACAAAACACATATTGCCTTTGTTCATATTACATACATAAATAAGAATGATAGTCATGTCTGGCTCTTCAGAGGAATAAGTCATACTTTTTCTTGGGGATTGCTTTCACATTTAAAGCTTAAATAATTATTAATCTACAGGAACATTTTAATTTGGGCTCTGTTACCCTCCTTTTATTCTATGGGATACCTTAATAATCCGCAAAGGGGATGACTTTTCTAATACTATTTCATTATATTGTTAGTTGTAGAGCACTTTGGGAATAATAAGTGATTAATTTCAAAAACTATATAAGAAGCTCAAAAATTTGTATCTCTTGCAATCTTTTTTTGTATACTCCATCCAGTGAGATAAAGGAAATATATCATGTATGCAGAAATTATCAATGGCTTACTTCTCTGATAGTAGCGATTATTTTTATTAATTTTTACTATTTTTATTAATTTTATGAATTATATGGATCTAAACAATCTTACTTCCATCAGACTCCCTGTGGTTCCTCTATGGAACTGCACTGAATTAGATATATGCCAATGGTATTTACATGGCTTTTGGATGGCATATATATAATTTTAATATATAACATATACTAACATGCTAATTATTATATGTAATATTACATATAAAATTATGATGCCCTCTGAAAAAATATATAAGATTCATAGTTTTACCTCTATGTTTATTTTATCTGATTTAAGTTAAAGATAGAAAGAGAAGTTTCTAATATTGAGGAAGGAAAATACTAACCATATTGGGATCTCAGAGAATATTCCAGTCCATAAATAATAATGAAATGATTCATCTTTGGTAAGAAGGCTACTGAAGTATAATGTTACCCTAGTCCTGAGATGTAAGGCAGTTATCCTAGGGTGACATAAACTGTCTGCCTTTTGAATAAGTAGGAAGAAGGGTATGCAGGTTCTTTATCAAGTAGGATATATTGACCTGGGTTCCCACAAAGAGACCCTCGGGTTTGGTTGCCCTGCTCCTCATGCATATCATGGCTCTGAGGGATGTTGTTTTGATGTCTAGAGCTTCTCAAGGAGCAGAAAACATCTTTACACATAGAGGCTGGAGCACAGGCACATTTAATAATCCGTGTTATCCCAGGGTCCACCATGACATATAGATAACTTCTAATTTTCAGCAGGCCTGTTTCCTAAAATATGGCCTTTTTCCTGTGCTTTTGACTTTATTCATGAGTCATGACTCACTACAATTTCACGTGTAATAATTTTTATTTCCTGGTAGGATAAATAGATTTTAGAGAGCATAGTTTTTGCTCGTTCTCAATTGATTTTTTTTGTTACCGCAGAATATACGTGACCAAAATTCACTTTATTAAAACATTTTAAACATGCATTTCTTTCACTTTATATTATGCATGCCTTAAAAATTGAACACACTACGTAATATTGGCAAATTTAATGATTTTTTTTAATGAGGCAAACTATCTTTTTTAGAGTGCAATGATGGTCACCCCAGTTTAGAAGACACTAGGACAGCTTAGTGTCTAAAAACAATAATAATAATGCATGAAATGCACAGATCACTTTAGAGATGCTCTTTAAGTATTTTAAAAGATATTTATCATGTCTTTCCCAGTAAAATATGATATGGAACTATATTATTAATATTAATAGAACAAATTTAAATTTTATTCTTGAATGATTTATTGAATTGAATTGATCATTGGCCTGAAAGTAAGTTTAGAATGTGCAACTATAGTTTTCTGAAGACTAGAATCACAAACATTATGAAAGCAAAATACTGTAAAATTGACTTTTATTCTCCTGCTTGGTTCTCTTTTTCCCCCAATATCTGTAAAGGATTCAAATGAATGAAAAAAATAGCCTTCTTAAAATAATTATTTCATAGAAATTAAAAAGAAGTGCTAGAATATGTCCATTTATTTGCTCCTTTAGTGCAGATGCTGAGAGGTGAAAGTTTTGTTTTCAATTAGAGAAACCATTTTGTCTGCCACTGTAAAACATGACATTGTATTTGCCGCTCTGCACAAAACTTCTCAGGAACTCTTCTAGAAGCATCAATCAATCCTTTGAAAACATTTACAAGTAAATAATAAATTGCTCAAGAATTTTCTGTTTCGAATGATGCATAAGTCTAATAAACTTTTTGAGATATCTTGTACAACTTTAAATAAATTGGCATAGTTAATCTCATCAAATCTGATTTAAGCACTGGAGCAGAGGAACAACTTATGTCTTTAACTTGTATTTACTTTACAACTGGAACAGAAGGAATTATAAAAATGATTCTCAAATATATTGCAAATTAACATGCCATGTATAATGTCAAAAGCAATTACCATGTAATCAGTTCTTGTTTTAAGGGACCTGAGCAGGTACTGAATCTGCCCTCTTAAATACGGGGTTCATGTCTTATAATGATGCCTTCCATGGTGATGGAACAGATAGTGAACATTTTGAGAGTGGCTGAGTCTACATAAGGGATTTCCCAAATTTAAAATGCATTTAATACCCTTTTCAGAATGTAGGTGAGAAATGTTTAACTTTTTCCGTTTTATCATATTTATTTGATTCTTTGCATCTCTCGGAGACTGTGATAAAGGCTCTTAATTATACTCTTTTTGTTTTTCATTGCTTTCACTCTCTTTTTCACTTTTTGTTTAGCAACAGATATTTTTATCTACAAAATCTTTATTTTTAAATTAGCTTCTCCCCTTTTTCTTGACTTTTTGAGTAGTTTATTCTACAAATATTACCTAATAATTTGATATAGTATTTGTGTTTTTTCAAAAGCTGTCTTTCTTACTGTTAATTGGCAGGAGATTAATTTAAGCCATAAGTTGCCAAATTTTATGATTTAAATTTTTCAAAATGTTGCCTCTTCACTGTAGCAAGTCTAGTTGTTAGATATAGGAGAGTTATTAACAAAAAAGAAAAACTTATTATATTGGTTTGTTAATATTACTCAAATGCATTTATATGTAGAATCCCACCCAACCTTTCAAAATAATACAGTATATATATATATATATTTCTATATCTACATATCTATATTTATCTACCTAGGGTTTAAAGTAAATTATTGGAAATCTATTAAGCTTTTGAAAAGTATTTTATGTAAGAATATATGGTCATGGAAATATCGTTATTTTATTATATTTCAAACATTTTTTTGGCAAACTTTTAAATGTCTAATTTGTTTTCTTTGAGTTTTCTTTTTTCTTAAGCAGGAGCACAAAGGAACAGGGTTGTAGCAGTCCTTGCCTGAAGCATCAGACTTTTGTTCATTAAGAATTATATTTTGTGTCATCCCTTTGTTTGTATTATCATCTTTTTCCATCTTCTATCCTGTACTGTATCTGAAACCCATGTTTTTGCATACACAAAAGCCTACTTAAATTTTGGACCTTTTTTGAGGGTTTTGGAACTTCATTGGCTGAATTAAAGGGAGAGTTTCTTCAGTGTTTAAAGCTACAGCTATGGTGCATACTCTTATTTTTAATGTTTGGTTTTATCTGTCGATATTGTTCTGAGTTTTACTGGCAACCTTAGATTTTCTTGTTTATGTTTACATGTGTCACAAATGGATAAAGTAGAATGAGCGTTGGATAAATGATCTGCACATTTCTTAAAATTGTTTCATTACGAGATTTCATACCTTAAACAATTTGGGCATTATAACTATGAAAGAGTCTCAGGAATCTGAAGTTTTGGCCTCTGAGTGTCTCATCAAATCTAGCTAATTTGTACTCCTTGCCCAGAATGTTTAATAATTTCCAGTTTCATTAACTAGTATTTGTATTGAAAAGTATAAAGTTAAATATTCCCATGTAAGTCAATATTTGCATAATACTGCTAACTTGTTTTTTATTAGGTCATTCATTTCACTTTACAAATCCATTTCATACTTGTTATTAGATCCCTCTCTGGGCGCATTGTTGGAGGTGTGTGGTGGTTCTTTACCCTGATCATAATCTCCTCCTACACGGCTAACTTAGCTGCCTTCCTGACTGTAGAGAGGATGGTGTCTCCCATCGAAAGTGCTGAGGATCTTTCTAAGCAAACAGAAATTGCTTATGGAACATTAGACTCTGGCTCCACTAAAGAGTTTTTCAGGGTAAGAGATTCTGCTTTGTAACTTCCGATTTTGTTCTTAAGATTTCACCTATTTTAACCTTATCCCCTCTTGCCCCCTCCTATAGTCTATACAAAGATGTCATGTGAAAGTAAACTCCATCTCTGTCTCTAACTCTACATCTGTTCTTGACCTTGCTCTATTCTCCTCCTTTTCATATCCCTATCCCTAGCTGTATTTCTATTTATTTTCTGTTTCCTAATTCCTTAGGAGAAAAACACAATGCTGCAATAAAATCTTAGTTTTACAAAAATTGATTGTCCTTTTGGAACAAAATTGAAGTAAGGTATAGTTAAGTTTAAATTATTATTTTTAAAACAAAAGGGTGTTATTTTTGTTTTAAATAAATATGACTGCCATCTATCTTACTAGTTTACAGTTGAAAACTTGCTTTCAAATCAGTTAGGTTAGCTCTATGTCAGGAAACAGATTATGTTCACCTGTGAAAATTCTGAATTTTCTGTCAAACCCTCCAAGAAAAGACTAACAAAGGGTTTTTAAAATTGGTAGCATAATTATAATTTCTATTAAATGTATTCTAGTTTTTCAAAAATATTGTTGCTTATGGGCTCTGTTTATAGGACAAGCCCGATGGACTGACGTTAGTATAATTTTCTTTCATTATACTATTATCTCCATATAAAAACTCATTTGATTAAAATGTTTAAATACAGCTGATAAACTTAGGTATTAAGACAATATATATGACATATGATGAACTCTGATAATCCACAAATATCTTTGAATGTGTCTGAGTTTGTTTGAGTGAGATCTAGGCCAATTTACTCCAGAATTAGGATGAGGACTTCAAATTTCAGTTGCAGTAGTAGATTATAATTTGAAGACCATCTCATACTACATTGCCTCTGGTGTCTTTTCCAAATAACTTCAGTTGGCTGAAGATATTATGGGGGGTAAAATAGTAGGGGGCAGATCACAGCTGATAACAGAGGATAACCTGGACATGTGTGGTCTGCAGGACCTTGATGCTTCCATCACGCTGCGAGTTAGGTGCAGAAGTGTGGTCAATCTGTCCACAGCTACTTTGACTTTAATGCAATTCTACATATGAATGTTATAATATAGATTTGCTACTAACAACAATGTATTGTCCCTTCTGAATGTGTGTGTGGTATGTGTATAAATACTCTTAATGTAACATAGGGCTCTAGCTTGGTCAGAGCAATGAATCTATTAAAATAAATTAGAACATTGCATGGTTCTTAATTAGAAGTGTATTTTTGAAGCATTTTTTATTATTTGTGTCCCAATAGGGTTTGCTTTTATTTCATCTATCTATTTCGTTAGTATTCCTCCCTCTTGATGTAAATGAGATCTGTGAGTGTGGCAGGAACCTGATATAGTACAGTTTATTTAGTGCTACTTGTGTTGACTAAAATAATCTTAATTGTTTCCAGACGCTCTTCCTGGTAACTATACATCTGTTGAGTGTCACTGTCATTAGCTTGTCTGGACAACAGTAGTACCCATTACTCTCAACTACTGCACATTCATGTCCCCAGAGCTTTCCAGGGTACCTCAGCTCAGTCAATCATAGAAGCACCATAATCACGTGGTGCTGTAATCACCAAGATGCCAAGATTTCATGGTCAGGACACTCACATTCCCCAGGAGACAAGATGAGAAGGCTAGATGACTCTGGGCAAAGATTGCTGCTACTTCTGTGTTTCAATGCACTAACCCCATGGAGACCCTGGTTCCAATGTGCAGTCTATTTATTTATATATATATATAAATTTATTTATATGTATACATATACTTGCCAACATAATTTGTGGTGTGCCATTTACCTTTAGAAGATTGTGGAGCTTACCTTCCCTAGAGTAATAGAGAAGTTATGTTGAGTATTTAGGCAAACTGATAACTTTTATTACTATAGATTCCCCAAACAGTTGCTTACGCATGATCTCTTTGAATCTCTCTATATTTCTGTCTGATAGTCAGGACTATGATCTTTGTTTGCATGCTATGCATTATTAAACTGAAGCTCAGGTAAATTTAGGGATTTGACCAAATTCAAGCAGCTAATAAATGTTCTGAGCTTTTACTCCTAAAGGGTTCTTTCCATTCAGTTTTTCCTTGCAAAGAAAGGCCTCTGGATTTATTTCACTGCTCTCCTGCTTTGTTTTGGTCACTTCCCTATTTGCTTATGTAATGTTAGAGAATTATAGGTCTGAACATTCCTTCGAAAGGAGCTGTTGAATCCATTTTGGCTAGGTCTCAGTGCCTGTAGCTTTGTAGTCAGCTTCTCCTTATCTAGAGAAGGAAGGGTAAGGGCTCAAAAGAACTTAAAAGCCACACTATTTTTTCTGTTTGTACCAGTAAAGGGAAGCTAGCATAACAGCACACATCGCCCAGGTGAATAGGAGCTTGCCATGTTAATTCCTCCATTGAAATATGTGACATGTTTGTGATTTGGGAAATTATATACACGAAAGTTTTGTTTCTTGAAGTTGCATTAAATAAAAAGATGCTGCTATGGGGCCGGACCTGTGGCGCAGCGGTTGAGTTTGCACGTTCTGCTTCTAGGCAGCCCAGGGTTCGCCAGTTCAGATCCTGGGTGTGGACATGGCACTGCTTGGCAAAAGCCATGCTGTGGTAGGCATCCCACGTATAAAGTAGAGGAAGATGGGCATGGATGTTAGCTTAGGGCCAGCCTTCCTCAGTAAAAAGAGGAGGATTGACTGTAGTTAGCTCAGGGCTAATCTTCATCGAAAAAAAAAAAGATGCTAAATCTTGAGTAATTTTGATAACTGTATTAATGTTTGACAATTGGATACCATAATGATAATAGTGAGGGCAACATTATTTTTGCTTTTGACTCCCAAAAATGTTTGCTATGATGCTGTGGCTTTTCAGCTGTATCCATCCTGTCTCATACCTTTCCATGTTGAGTTTATTGCGTTAATATATGGAGGTTAAATAAGATGCCCTTTTGAAAAAAAGATTCTCTTTATAGAGTGTTATTTAAAATATATTCAATAAGATGAAGCTGATTCATAGACACTACAAAAGTAAAATGTAATTATTTTCATTAACATTTTTTCCAATAAATTCTAGGGTATACTACAATCTGCCTGTTAGCTATAGTCTGGTTGAATTTCTAAGCTCTAGTGGAAAGTATTGTAAAGTAAATTCTCCTTGCTTCTATCCTTAAAATTAATATTCACCACACGTTTTGGGTCATCCTCTCTCTCAACTATCCTTTAGCTCTAGGCACGTTTGGGGCTCCTGTAAGGTGGATTCAGGACAGGATGAGAGCTGGTAAATTGATTATCGTGATGCCCCGTTTGCCAGGAAAGGCCATATAGATGGAGTAGGCTGAAGCCAGACTGAAGACATGTATTGTATTCTTTGTTCTCTGGCCATCTGTTATGCTTACTTTCAGACCCGAGTTAGCTAATTACCTCCGGGAAAAAAACAACTTTTACCATTTATACAATTTACTAATATTTGAAGTCCTAAAAGTTGTCCTGTGTTCCCTAATATAGCCTAATTTGGCTTTATTGATAGCTTTTTCTGTCTTAGGTTGTTTATGACTAGAGATTTTATTATTTGTATTGCTTTAAATTTTCTACAATCACAGAGTTTATCAAGCCAACTTTCTGTTTTTATCACACAAGAACTTTGGATTTAGTCATTGGAGAAATTGATTTGAGAAGTTAGGTCATTGTCTAAATTTTGAAGATATAGAACTAGCTAAAGAATGAAAAATAACTCGTTTAAGACCATTTAGAGATTAAATAGCCAGTTTTAAAACAATTCAGAATTCTGAACCTCTAGTCTTTTGTCTTAATATCAACTAGTATTTCCTAAAAGTGTATCTTTATTGAGATAAAAACACCTTATATCAAATTATAAGATGAATGTTTCATCTGGTTTATAGGGGTCCATCTGTTTTGTCCTGAGGTCACGCAATTGCTCAATTTAAATCTAAAGTATTTTCAGATTTCAGGTAAATAATCAAATAATCGACTGTGTTATATCACTATTGCTTTAGTGAAGTCGGTGAGTATGCTTTAGTTTTAGAATTCCAGCTTAAGCTGTAAATTTTCTAACTTAAAATGTTGATATTCCTTCAGTGATAATCAGTAAAACAAACATGAACGAAATATTTACTTTGTTCTGCTAGAGAGAAACAGTAAATGGAGGACAGTCTTGTAGCCACCAAGAGGTGTGAGGAAAAAGACCCTGCATATCCATTTTCCAGGGTTTTCTGCTTATGGAACCCATGTATATCCTTGTACACAGTGAATGATAGAGTCTGACTCATATTGGAGCTGCTGATCATCCCTAATTATAGTGCCACTGTAGCATACCTATAATTAAGAAAGAATTAGGCTTTCAATTATAAACCACTATTTTTAGACTCACATTTTGATAATTTATTTTCTCAGTAAAAGAGGACAGATGAATCTGACAAGAAAATTATTTTAAAGGATCTATATACATTACATTCCTACAGAAACTTAGATTTGGGGGATAGGAAATGGCTTTATATATAAACCTATCATTGGCTTGTCAATCCATGAAATGCAATTTTTAACTTGCAAATAGGAAATACTTCTTCCTGCCTATCCTAAATCCCCCACACTGCAGTCTGTTTATTTCTTCTGGTTCTCTTCTCTGGGAGGATGAGGGACAGAGCGTATCTTATGAACAAGTGGTCTGCTTCAATTATGCTGACGTTGGAAGGAAGAGATTCTAAAACATTGTCAAGATAAAGGTATTCCCCTTCTTATTTAATGAAGTTAATTATTCCATTCTCAGAAGATAAATTTAGTCTGATAATAATCCATGAAACTATACTGTTGTGACCCAGCATTGTAGACTTTCCGCAGAGCTCACAAATAGTATAGATAAATAGTATTAAGGCAAATTTCCTTACCTGAGTGAAAGGACTAGTTTGAAATTTTCCTTTTATATACAGTCATGCACTACATAACAACATTTCGATCAATGATGGACTGCACATACAATGGTCCTTAAAATTAGTACCATATAGCCTAGGTGTACAGGAGGCTATACTATCTAGGTTTGTGTAAAGTACACTCTATGATGTTCGCAAAATGATGAAATGGCGTAAAGACGAATTTCTCAGGATGAATTCCTGTCTTTAAGCAACACATGACTGTATATGATTTATGATCATATGGTATGATCATATATATACGACTTACTATATAATAATCAGAGTTACCAGAGAATTATAGTAATTTAGATTATCCTTTTAAAGGCAGCAACCTTTTTTCAACTCCTTCTGTGGGGTAAGATACACCTATTTATATTTACATATAAAAGCATCGATTGAAATATATTTACAAATAAAAATGTTTGAGCCACTAAAACAGCTTCTCTGTAGAACTAAATCAAGTGCTGTTTCATTAAAGATACATCTTGTTCCACTTACTGCTTGCGTTTAGCAATAATACAGCATGATTTCGTTATTAACATTTTATAGAACAGATTTCACTAATTTGTGTTGGTTCTTCATACTTATGTCATTATTTCTGGTATAGCTAATGATATCTATGCCACAGTTTTCTATATATCACCTATTTCTATGCAGATAGAAATATCTACATATATGTCTAGTTTTGTATTTATGAACCTATGTATATATACTTCTAGCTTTCTATATACGAATACACATACATGTTATATCTTTCAAATATTTTGGAGATGAAGTGAGTATAACCATATGTATGTTTATATATGTAGAAAGTTACCAATATAAAAATAGACCCTTTATTGACTTTTCACTCATGCTTAACTATTTAAATAGTTTCTAAAATACTAAATACATGCTGATTGTGAATAAATTAACAATAAACAGCACTGTATGGATATGTTGTGCATCACTCATGGCACAGTTAGTCATATTATTACAAATTTTTCTTCCCTAGTTTTTTGGGGGAGCTTGATTATTGCATACAATGTGAATAGCTGACAGCTCAGCATGCCCTAGGCTTCTCTAAATGATCCAAGATAAGCTGAAATCATTTCCTCTCTGGTTGGCAGTTTTTCTTTCTCTGACATTTTAATTTTTCTTATTCCGCAAAACATCTGAGGATCATATTCACTTCTTATAGACTTTAAGGCTACGTTTAGCCTAAGCTGCCTGGGGAAAGCCTGAATTCTCTCATTTCAGCAAAATGTAGCTGGTTTAACAGCATAGGAAAGGTCAAAATTTTAGAAGATCTTGCCAATGTTTTCTTTAAAAATTAGTGTTCAGTTTAAAGACCTTGCAGTTCATTTAGTAGTTCCCAAGTTCATGGGAATATAAATAAATGTGTGAGAGACCATACTGAATTGTGTTTTCTGTGATCAAAGTGCTATTGAAAGAGAAAGAAAAGGGTGTGTCTACTTGCTGAATTATGATTATTGTGCAAAGTGGTAGCTTCTCCCAGGGTAAATATGTTATTTTGGTCATTCTGCTCTTTCCATGGCAATGCTCAGCAAATGTCAGTGTGCTCTCCATCTTCTCATTTTATTTAGAGACCAGGCTTGTGATACAAAGAGGAGACGAGAGCTCACATTATCCACTGTATGGATAACGACTCTAATCAGATTACAGGAGACTTTGTATTATTGTCCATATTAAAGAGAAAATCCTCCTTTTCACACTACCATCAGATCATGAGGACAATTATTCTAGCAGAAAAGGTTCAGACATTAGAGGAAATTTGAGATTAGTCTCTCATTTGAAAACTCTTTGATGCTTCAGAGAAGATGAATATGAGTATAAACCTGTACAGGTACTTTAGATGACTTAGTGGTCAATTCATTTATTTTTGTGTTTAAGTAAAAAAATCATCATGCCTGTCTTTATTGGATGTTTTTAACTAGTTGCCATGGTAATAAACACAATCCCTGAGCTCTGTAGAGAAGAGAAATAGAAATGTACAATCACTTAAATATACTGGAATCAAAATCTGAACTAAATATAACTATTGTTGGTAAAGTTTTGAGAATTGTTTAACTAGACATGATATTTGAAGGAAAACAGTACTACAGTAATTTACAGTTTATGTTTCCAGAATTTAATTTTGCTCCATATCATATTGAATTATCAAAAGCAAGTTGCGGGGCCAGCCTGGTGGCATGGTGGTTAAGTTTGCGCACTCTGCTTCGGCAGCCCAGGGTTCACGGGTTTGGATCCCAGGTGCGACCCACACACCGCTCATCAAGCCGTACTGTGACAGCATCCCACATACAAAATAGAGGAAGATTGGCACAGATGGTAGCTCAGGGACAATCTTCCTCAAGTAAAAAGAGGAAGATTGGCAATGGATTTTAGCTCAGGGCCAATCATCCTCACCAAAAAATAAAACCAAGTTGCTAGTAAAGGTGGC
The DNA here is from genome assembly GCF_041296235.1 of Equus asinus. Taxonomy (NCBI): domain Eukaryota; kingdom Metazoa; phylum Chordata; class Mammalia; order Perissodactyla; family Equidae; genus Equus; species Equus asinus. The sequence continues at coordinate 44,019,685 of NC_091792.1, forward strand.
TGCTTATTTTCATAGAGAAATGAGATTTTAGAGAGAAAATGCCAATTGAAAAAATCAAGCAGGATCCCAAAAAATGGTATTTAAGATTGATTTAAAGAAACAGAGTCAGAGGGGTGATGTCAGCAAGATGGTGGAATAGGAAGCCCTAGGTGTGCTGCTTCCCACAGAGACACTGACTCAACAACAACAAGATGATCAATTCTTTTAGTGAGAAATCCAGAAACCAGTTAATAACCTCTTACATACTAAGTGACTGTGAAACCAGCGACATGAAACCCTGTAGGAAAATTCATGGCACTCACTCACCTTAGACCCTCCTCTGACACAGCACACTGCAATTGGGAGGAAACACGCATTTCTTAACTTCTTCCTGAGGAAAGAAAGACAAGACTGGATTGTATGTCCACATTCAGACTTTTCAGAGGAACTGGTTTCTATTTTGCCTGAATCTAAGCACTGACGAAAAGGGCACCAGGTTTGGGAACGCTAAGAACAAAGGCAAAGTTTTGGACTAGCACACACTCACTCACCATAGACCCTCCCCTCCAGCTCAGTTCAGAAAAGTTGGAGAAACCTTTCAACTCCTAGCTTCCCTCTGGGGAGGGAAAACTTGGAGTGTGGGTTCAATGCTTTGGCTTTTTGGCAGGCTGCCTGAGGAACTGGTTTCTGTCTCACCTCTCTCAGAGCACTGATGGGATCCAACATATGCTAGATGCCTGGGAGTTGCTGAGAACAAAAGAGAGCTGGACAGCTTGCTACTGCTCCAAAGGACCTGTGGTACACAGACAAAGTCCAATACAGTTTGGGGAAACTCCCTTGGTGGAGGGAAGAGAAGAGTGGAGCATGCTTTCAATGTTCCAGGTTTTGGTGGGCTTCCCAAGGGACTGGTCTCTATCTTGCCTGACTTGGGGTGCTGATGGGACCCAGCATACTCTTCAAACTTGGGGGCTACTGGGAACAAGAGAGCTGAGTGGCTTATGCCAGGTCCAGAGAACCTGCAGTACTGGAGACAAACACCAAAGGGAGCAAGAGATTATAAGCTCCTGAAAAAAAATCCTGGCAAATCCATCCAATTGGGAATTTATACACACAAAAAAAATACGCCAAAGAAGACACATTCACAGAAAAGGTTTGAGAGGCCTTCAGAGTGTTTAACTGAGCTGATTGGTGAAGGTCTTTCCCTATTTGAAGCCAGTCCATAAAGACTAGGAAAGATGGCTGTTTTTAAAAATGCAGAGATCCCAACACAAATTTACAAGCCATATGAAAAAACAGAAAAATCAAAGGAAAAACAATCTCCAGAAAGCAACACTTAAAAAAAAAAAAAATGGAGCTACATGAATTACCTGACAAAGAATTCCAAATAACTGTCACAAAGATGCTCAAGGAACTCAGGCAAATGATGCATGAACAAACCAAGAATATCAAGAAAGAAATAGAAAATATAAAAAAGAACCAAACAAATTTTGGAAATGAAGAATACAATGATTGAATTGAAAAGTTCACTAGAGGGATTCACCATCAGACTCTATTAAGCAGAAGGAAGAATCAGAAAACTTAAGTCAAATCATTTGAAATTATCCAAATAGAGGAGCAAAAAAAAAAAAAAAAATGAGAACAAGTGAAGACACCCTAAAGGACCCGTGAGATACCATCAAGAGGACCAGTATACACATTATGGGAGTCCCAGAAGGAGAAGAGAGAGAAAAAGTGGCAGAAAGTTTATTTAAAGAAATAATAGCCAAAAACTTCCCAAATCTTGGGGCAGAAATGGACATCCAGGTTCATGAAACATAAAGAATCCTAAATAGGAGGAACCCAAAGAAGCGTACACTGAGAAATATTATAATCAAATTCTCAATATCAAAAACGAAGAGAATTTTCAAAACTGCAAGAGAAATGTGGTTTGTCACATACATGTGAGCACCCATAAGACTACTAGAGGTATGCCCATAATTGCATACCTCTTTTGATTGCTTAAAAAAATCCACACTTAAATGCCCTATTCCTATAGATGTGTTGTTGAGGTTGGATAAAGAAGCTCAAATGTTTTAGAAGCAAACTCTCACATTGCAGATAAGTTCCTTTTGCTATCTGGTGATCTCTGATGGCATCAGCATTCTCATCTTTAAACATAGGGCTTGGGTTACCTCTCAAATTCTGTTCATTTTGGGAATATTATGACATTTATGAGGAATTAACCATCCAAACTATTCTTGAATATGCTTTCCGAATGTTAACTTGCCACTCTTCTTAACATTCAATTCTATTTTATTACAGTTTTTCTTTTTATAGTTTTCAGAAAGTTCTTTGAAACTAAAGCTTTCCTCTTAAGTATTTTCATTCATTGGTCCTAATTCTGACTTTAGTAATTGCTTTGTTTTTCATATGACAAATGCATCAAATACCTAAAAATAACTATCATCTCTTCCTTAAATTGTCTCAACACCTAGCCTAAGAATTCTGAATCATCTCAACCATTATTTATTAAATTATGTTTTCAAACCCTTCATCCTGATCTATATGTGTTTTAAATGTAGGTTTTATAGTGTAATTCTTCAAGTGTGGTGTCTAGATATGGGGTATGACTTGGTCTAACTCTAGAGGATCTTAACCAGTATCTGAAAATTTGGATTTCAGTCCAATTTCAACTTGGACACTTGTGTTCTTCAGGCAACACAGTGTCTACATTAAGAAAAATAAAGAAAGAAAAAAAAATGACTTTAACTAGAGAATGTACTCTCCAGCCACTACAGTCTCATCATTTTGTTAGCCCATTCCTGTTTGTTTCACTCATATTTCCTGCTTGACCCTTAAGGTATTTGAAATTACAACTTTGTTATCTAGACTCTGTAATTCCATTTAAAACCTTCAATTTTGTTAGCTTTGGTAGTAACTGCATCACATTAATAGCTTGCCCTAAAGTTGTTGTTTACTGAAAACCCAGGGAGGTTTAATATGAATTGTGGTAAACCTCATGTCTTTCATTCTGTGAATATGAAGTTGATTGAAGCCATATGCCAGGTTTTGCATTCATCCCTGTTAAATTTCACCTTGGTTTTTGGCTTATTTGTCTCAGCTCATAAAATTGAAATATTGGTTCTATTATCTATCATAAAAATATCTGTGACTTTGAAGCATTTGCCAGTTATATCTTCATCTAAATTGACCAAAATACTGAACACAATGGGGCTATGTACGGAATTAGTGGTATAACAAAACTTTCCCTTTAAGTCAGCATTGGCATGTTAATAAATAATAACCAATACTCTTTGGATGTGATTGATATTTTAAACATAAGCCCACCTAATTCTGGTAACCCTAATTCTCCATCTAATCCACAAGGATAATATGAGATATTTTGTCAAATACGTTGATGATACTCAAGACATTCTTTGTTCACGATAGACCTTGAATGAGTCAAATGAGTAACTCTATTAAAACATAAAAGATATGATCATAGGGGGTCATTTGCTCCTCCTCTCACGTTATCACATCACGTTGATGCATATGTGTGCACATGTAGTCAATACATAAGATATAGTTAGTAGGACATTCATTATTGATATCCTTTACCATTCGTAAGGGAATGAAAGCATATGGAAATGACAATCACATTTTAAACTTTAAAGATATTGTTTTCCAAGCAGAAAATTATCAGAAGGATATGATTCTATTAATAATAAGTACATTAACCTCTATTTTTCACATTTGAAAGTAATTTTCAAATGCCAAAGAGAGCTCTGAGATGTAACTTAGCCTTACTTTCGGTTGATTCAAATGCTGCAAGAAATCTATGTAAGCCTCAGTTTACTAATCAACAACATACACAAATATTTAACTGAATTTCTCTAAATTTTATAATATTGTCAAGTGGCTTTTTCTTTCAATAGAAAATTGTTTATCTAAATGCTATGCTTGTGTATTTTTGTGGTTTAGTGTGTATATACATGTATTGAAGATTTGGGTATCCAGATCTTATTCCTGATTCTTCTAGAGGCTAACAAACTATGCTAGCTTAGGCAAGTATGAAATCTTTCTGACTTTTGCTCCTAAAACAAATGGCTTGGAATATACTAAGTGATTTTTAGGTCCATTCTAGTGCTAACCTAGTGCTAATTTGAAAACTGTTAGCTGTTAAGCTGTTAAAATCTTTCATGAGTACCATTTCAATCTTTAAGAAGCTGAGAAATCGTACCAGTTTACTGCTAGAAACACAGTTTAATGTGAGCTTTGTTAATATTATTGGAGAATTGGTTTTATTTAAAATGATAGATTAATCATATAGAAAAATCCTCATGAAAACAAACAAATCAAACCACATTTCTGTAAAATACTTTAAAAACTGTAATCCTTTATAAATTAGCTATATTACATTTTAATAAAAAAGGAGAAAAACATATTGTGAGATTTCATATAAAATGTTTTTAATTACCTCATACATCTGATTTTAATGATTCCAAAAATATTTTCCACTGACTTGATTCATGACTTCATGGAATCAACAATTTGAATATTTTTTTTACTTTAAATCCAAAGAATTATGGTATTAAACATCAAATCTGAGTAAAGCTAAGGAATGATCAGAGGAATGTCTAAGAAAATATTTTTATTGACTTCATTAAAATATTTACTATTAATTTTTTACATGAAGTAAATGTACTTTTTGATTGTGTAAAAGAAAATCATTATATGAGCAAAAACTCATGTTTTCTAGCCATATGCTAGGTAAGAAGTGTTAAATTGATGGAATTAAGCTCTCTGAAAATCCTTATTGGTACACCACAACTTCCTAATTTTCCCTTCTGTTCATTTGCACTGTGGAAGTCTTTTTTCCATCAGGGAAAATAATGAGCTTCTTTTTAAACTTAAAGAAAAACTTTAAAGTAAATAGTCTTTTACCTTTTTCGTATGATGAGATAAACTTTTATTTACGAAAGTGATTTAAAAAGACTCAGAAGAGGTCTAGGGATTTTATCAGACATAATTGCACTTGAAATACTAAACACCTTTTGAGTTTTCTTACTTTTCTTATTATTTCTTCCATTTTTGTGATACTATTGTTGGCAAATGAAGATAAAAACTAGTTTCAAATTAGAAATAAGAACCAAGTTTCAAAGCCCTTTTGTGTGTTTTCATTATTGTATTGTTTTTATCTGTGTTTTAGAGCTCATTCTCAGCTCATACCCTTAAAAATGAATTTGTGTATTGGAATGTAAATGTAATTTTTCTTGATATATATGCTTTGTGACTACCACATACCAAAGCCTGTCATAAGTGTAGCAATTAAAGCCCCTGCAATGGGAACAAGATAGACCTATCTTTTAGGTATTTTGCTCCCTTGTAAGTAACCTAATTCAAAAACTTTTCAAGTATGTTGAAAAGATAATTAATGATCTATTTCAAAATTCTCATTAACGAAAGTGATTTTTATTGGGAGAATCCCATTAAAACTAAAACACTTCCAGTATTGGACAAAGCATGGAAGTAGATTTGGCTCTTCCATTTACCAACAGAATTCTATTCTTATCCTCAGGGATTTATTCTCCCAGTGTCAGAGGAATAGTTATCCCTGTTTCTGTAAAGCTAACACCTCCATTTGGGTCTTTGACGTCTCTTTCAATTATCAAAGATGTTGCTCTAAAACTTATACCTTAATAATGTCTTTAGTCTTTCTATTGCCGCAGGCTCCTTCTTCCTAGCTTTCAATCTAGGCTCAGATTTGCCTTAAGTTTGAAAAGTCCTTCTAACAGTGCTCTCCTTTATCTCTATTTCTCTTCTTCCTTTCCTTTAACTGATAAATTTATAAATTTGTTTCCTAGCCTAGAGTCTACTTTTTTCCATTCTGGCCACTTTCTCCTTCATTCTTTCAAATCCAATCTCCCTTATAACTGTGAAAATTGCCTTCCTAAAAGGGTCACTTAATGCCCTTCTAGCCAAATGGAAATGTCTTGTACGTATTTTCCTGCTTTGTAAGAACTGTGCTGCATTTAATACTGTTGTGCAAATTCCTCTGATACTTCTTTCTCCCTTGGTTCCTGAAACCCCAATGCTTTCTTATACATTCTATTTCTCTAACCACTCTGTTCTTTCCTTCACTGACTTCTTAACTTCTGTCCAGACTGTGTACTAAAGCTACATGCTTTTCTCCTACTACAACCTGTTTTGTAATCATTTTGCAAAAATAATTTTACAGTTTTTTACATTTAAACACCACTGACGTTTAATATACATAGCTATGCAAACTATTGAAGATGAGGCTTTAAAAGTCAATATTATTTTAACTTCTTTCAAAGAGATGTTGAAGACTTCTAATGATGCACAATACAGAAAGCGACAAGGAACACAATTTAAAATATCGATTCCTTTGATTAATTTCAACTGTATGTTGTTTATGTTGGAAATTGCATCTAAATAGAAAATGGACAACAGATACACTCACTTGGGGAGAGAACCCTACTATTAAAAATTAAAATTCCAATGTATAGTAGCAAATTTTTAAAATTCTGATCTCAAGTAAGTGACTGTAACTCAGAAACACACAAGCTTTTCTGGAGGGATTGCAGATTTGTGAACAGCAAAGAATAATAGAACAAGACCTATGGAAAATTCTTTTTCATCTGCCAACTCTAGTGGTTTCCAGGGACAGTTTGAATTCCTGCTGACATCCATAATGAAGCAATGGGGCATGCTATGAGTTCCACAGAAAGGCTAAAGAATCAGGACAAAGGGTGAAATCCTGAAGGAAAACTATCGTTTGTCTTTAATAGCTTTTTTATAGAATTTCAATCAAATGGACTAGAAAATATAGGTTATTTATTCACACTGTGACACTCTAATCTTTACATTTAGGAGGCTTTAGCTCAAGTTCTACTCACAAATAAAGTTATCTTCTTATTAATTGTTATAACTACCTCAGACATTGTAGAAAAAAGGAGAGGTTTTCATGAAAGTGTCTCTATTCATGTTTGAAGTAGAAGTGAGATCTAGAGTTTGTCACAATGGGGAGCAGAGTTCTAAAAACTCTGTAAATGCACTCCTGGTGTAAAGTCATGTCAGGCATTTGGAAATTTCTATTCAGATCTTTTGGACCTCATTTGTATTTGGAAATCAGTTAGAACCCCCATTCTAGCAAAAAATGTTCCACTGATGTTGTGAGAAGGTATTTTGATATTTTTTTTAGAAGTTAGTGGGTAAACACGATTTTTTTTGACAGTGGACTGTATAAGAATTAATAGACTAAATGGTGAAGAATGTCTGCATTGCAGCCCCTGTATTTCCTACTAATTCTTGAATAAGCGTGTATGTTTCATAAGAATTATAATTATTTCCTTTAAAAAGTCATTATTTTCTTAAAGGGGAAAATACTTATTTGGCTGGTATAAAAATTAATGCCTGTATTACTGTATATGAAGAAGAAATAAAGCTAAATTAAAATGACTATTGCCTTCTTTCACAGAAAAGGAAGCCATCTTTTTCTTAGATACAATTATATCAGTCGTGTTTAGTTTATATGAAACTTTCGCCAACAATGCTAGGCAATGGACATATTTTCTCTTTAAGTAGATATTACAATTTTACACAGTTATTTTCTGTGAAAATATTCACTAACTTTGTTAAAAAAGTAAACAGTAAACTAACAAGTGAGAGACGAATGAACTCACTGGGGCAAAATTGATATCTTTCGGAAATTCTAACATATGAAAGAAATTACTTTCAGCTTTATGTAGTATCATCAATGTGTGTTTTAAGATCTTGGATAATTTATAGATTTCATTAATCCACAATTACATCATAAAATCCTGCTCAGTTAATAAAAAGCCATGTTGTAATACACGTGAAGCCCGATTGTAAAGAGTGACTGATTTCACTTTATAGGACTTGTATGTCTAGATTAACATATGAGAACTTGTATATCTTCCAAATGATTCAGAATCACAAAGACAGATATTGAATAGGTCGGTTAAAACACTACAGCTGTGTACATTTTTTTTCTAGATTGCATTTTAAAATCCTTTATCCCTTGGAAAAAATTATTGTATTTATACATTGAGAAATATCTTTAAACCAACTGGGAAATGAGTGAAACAGGAATAGTGAAGTTTCCCTTCACTTAATGAATATAACCTTTGACATGACTCAAGTAATTTAAATGTCCCCTCAAAAATTTAGTCTTTAAAGAGAAGTCATCTTGATTTTAATCTGTGTTTTTCCTTTTACTTTGTTGCTAATTTTTGGATCTTCTCAAAGGGCGTCCATATTTATGAAGAATTCTATGTAGTATTTTAATGCCCCCAAATTTATATTTCAAAGTTGGAATAATTGACATGTTTAATGGATGATTTGATAAAAATTATTATTTAATTTTATCTTGAACTCTTATTTACCAGGTTATGATTTTGTTGCAAAACATTTTGATACCATCTGTTTTTGTAGGAATTCACATTACAAAAAAGATGTGGAAGTTTAATAAGATTGCATGATATATAATCAAATTCAAATATTGTAGCATCTTTCAATTTGGTAGAGAATGTGAGGGCAGAATATGGAGAAAAAACAGTATAAAAGTCTACAATAGGCAAAGATGCAGAGAAAGCAAAAATGTCCTGACCAATTGTCCGAATATTCAATTTGCATATATTAATTATGAACTATTTACATGCAAGAAACTGTGCAAGACACTATGAGGGTCATGAAGATAAAATTTCCCTCATTGGGGTCCCAGTGGAGCTTTCACTCTCATAGATGTGCTTTTTATGAGAGAAGAAGCCTAACTCACTAAGTAATGAAGTTTCAATCTGTTATCTCAAGAAGGGGCATATTTTAGAAATGGAAATAGGTTTAAGAGTGGTTTAGATAAATTATTAGATGATAGAAATGTTATTAATAAGCAAAGAACTTTTATAAATTTAGGTGAAAGTATCTTTTTGGGAGGCCATCTGTGTCTTCTCACAGCATAGACCACTGGGCTGACATGGTCCATGGGCTGTCTCAATATCGCAGTTCCTATTCAGATAGAGACAACGAAGACATGTGATGGATGTCTGAGCACCTCTCTCTGTTACGTGTATTATAAACTTCAGTGATACAAGCCTGCTTGCTACTTTATTTACACTGGACCTTGGATTTTCACCAAAATAGAATGTTTTTTATGTATATGTAAAGCTGTCCTAATTCCTAAACCCTAGGGCAGCATTCTAAACAAATTTGGACTTACATTATATCTGCTTATAATGAATCAATTTATCTTTGCTTTCTCTAAGATAAAGGTTATATTTTTACAATTCCTTAGACTAAAGAGCAAACAAACAAAAAGTCCCCAAACCTCATGAATCTTAAAAGCAAGTTTTCAGTTTCAAGGTTCCATTTCAAACCTCCTCTATTAGAATAATAAAAGGAGTTATTCAGAGGCACCTTCCCAAGAGAGATTCAAGTCAGTTGAGAAAATTGAAAATAGAAAAATAAGCAGACATTCAAATGCTATGACTTTCCAACTCTATGCTCAGCTTTCTTTTTCACTCTGAATAAAATATGAAATGACTCTTTTGATGTCTATCTTTGCTCTTGAGTCAATTTTTATGATAAACATCCTCTGTTATACTACTGCAATTAGTCCTTCTTTCTTTTATATCTGTCATTCATAAGAATGTGATTTTTTTCAAGTATGTATTCTAATAAACAGTATATTACAATTTAAATATTAAAAATGAAAATTTTCTGTTTAATTAAAAGAAAATGTCAATGCCCAAAGTATATTTCTTTGAAAAATCAATGTTATTCTAGAAGCATTTGAGTCATTATCTAATAGAGGCTTCCAGCATTATTTTGTTTATTCCTTAGATAATGGTCATTACATTAGGATCTTACCACTTATATACTCAACTAATTAACATTATACAGACTCCTGTTCTGCCAATAATTAAGAATAGATCCTTTAGGATTTTAGCAGTGAAGAAATCCTTTTGTCTGTGTCTTAAGTTGAATTATTCCTAGAGTTAATGTAGCGTATTTTTCAACTTATTTTGCAGTGTGACTATTTCAGATTACTTCTTGAGTGCATAGTATTTTGTTTACAGCAAAAATGTGCCATGACAAAATGACATATGAAGTCCTTAGAAATAGAAACAGAATTTATTTGATATAATGACAGAGTTATGAAGGACGAAATATTAGAAGTGGAGACTTGTCCAAATTCTATGTACCAACTCTGGGAGTTTTGAAAAGTATTACCTTCCTTTGTGTTTTGTCAAAAACTTTTGGGGCCATCTCTTAACTCTCTCTGGCGTCTTACTTTTTCTGCAGAGATCTAAAATTGC